>NC_135881.1:51102437-51842108 GCF_964194155.1 Cetorhinus maximus | reverse complement strand
AGGTGAAGCGGAGATCTACCACAATGGTTCCAGGAATGAGGGATTTTAGTTACAAGGTTAGGTTGGAGAGGCTGCAATTATTTCCCTTGGAGCAAAGGAGATTGAGGAGAGATTTGGTAGAAGTGTACAAGATTATGACAAGTTTAGATAAAGTAAGCAAAGAAAAGTGGTTTCCATTAGCTGATGGAACACACATTTAAGGTTTTGGGAGTATGTAGAAATAATGTTTTTACATAGCAAGTGGTAATGACCTGAAGCTCACTGTCTACCAGGGTGGTGGAAGAGGAGACGAGGGATTATTTCAAAAGGAAATTGGATGGGCAGCTGAGGGAAATAAACTTACAGAGCTATGGGGATAGAGTTGGGCAATTGGGACTGACTGGACTGCTCTACAGAGAACCAGCATGGACTTAATGGGCCGATGGCCTCTTTCTGTGCCATAATGACTCTATGGGCAAAATTGTCCCAGATTTCTAAGTGTGGTAGCAGGCAGGAAAAACAACGTTTTACCTGCTGGCCACAATGGTGGCTTCTCATGCCGTATCGTCCCAATCCTGCCGCATTAATTATGCATTCCTGGGAAACACGCCATTTCGATGGCAGGCGGGCTCTCATTCACCTGCTACGCCATCACCTCACTGCCTCATCACACCAGGCACCACATTTGAAGTGCAGCCATGCGCAGACCTCTCAGTGCCTCCAACCCATGACTGCTGAAAGAAGACATGGCCCCGAAAGGCAAATAGACTGCAGCCCCCCAGTTTAATGATGCATCCCTCAAACGCCTTTTGGATGCAGTGGAGGCCTGCCATGATGTCCTCCTGCCCCGCTCTGTTCACAGGACGGGCAGCAGCATCACCAATCCAGCATGGGAGGCGGTGGCAGCAGTGGTCAGTGCCAATGTCATGTGAAAGAGGACAGCCACCCAGTGCTGCAACAGGATATGTGGTCTCATCCATTCTGCCAGGGTAAGTCACTCTTCTCATCACTCTCAACTCTCACACTCACAAACTCATCACACATCGACATGGATTTCACACCTCAAAGGACGACACCACTAACTCTCACATACATGTTTACATCTTCCTGAAACTCATATCCTCTGGAGATTGCAGCCTCATCCCATCCATGTCTCTGCTCATCACACAAACATTCCACGCAGTGCCATGTATCCTGCTCACACTCTCTCCATCTGTTTTCATGCAGGAGAAGCCTGCCACAGCAGCAAGGAGAGGTCCTACACTGGAGGTAGTGTGGCCTGCATTAGGCCCCTCACTCATTTTGAGGAGTGTGTCATCGTGCTGACTGGTGAGGATGTGGATCGTGCCTGTAGTGACGGTGAGGTCGGTGGCGAACACCCTCGTGAGGATCCTGCACCACATCATCCCTCTGTCAATGCAACTATGAGTGCTCTCTTTCTCTCCTGCTTTTGACTCTGCTGCCGTGCACTAATTACCTCTACCTTGGTTCACAAGAAGCTCTGCCAAGCGACCGACACCCTCAGCCAGCCAATCTCTCAGCTCCATCCAAGTCCTCATCTCCAGCCAAGAGAACTCCTCCTCCATTGAGAGCTGGAAATTAGTAGCCTGGAAGACCCATCACAGCGCTTACCCACACTGTCCACCAGTGCAGAGACACAGACCTCAGTGGGACCTAGATGTAGAGCAGGCTCGGGTTCACAATCTGGTGGTTACTGCACGGACATGTGTCCGCAGCAGGAGGAGGCAAGTTCAGCTGAGCTCCGCGGCACTTGGACGACTGCTGGGGTAGAGGCATCTGTGAGGTCCGAGTCAGATGATGAACCTCTAGCTTTGGCCTTTCAGCTCATCCTGGAGAGTCAGTAGAAGGCGAGGGGGAACATCACCCAGAGCTGTTGGAAGCCCTCAATAGAGTGGCACGCGAATCAGAGGAGTGCGTCCGCCTGCTCTCTGATGAAGTGGTGTCCACATGTGCGTTTATGGAGATCTCCATGGGGAGGATGGCAGACGCCATGGAGGCCCTGGTCCAGCAGAACACGAAGATGTGTGCAGACCTGCACTCCATCATGGTAGATGTAGGTGAGTTCCTGCAGTGGCGATGTGAGAGGGAAACAGGGCACCTCGATGACCCCCAGGTGCTCCTTCCCCTCAAGGAATCAGACTGGGGCCCCCAGGCACACAAAGGGAGGAGGAGTGGCAGCTGGACACCCCTGGGTCATCCACTCGGGAATGTCCTCTCCCTCCACATCCCCTCTGCCTGTGACCTACTCAACCTCATTCTCTGTCACCACAGAGGGTGCAGCTGGCCCACAGGAGGACAGCCAAAGCAAGCCAGGGCCCCCAAGGCCTCGGTTCTCCAGAGGACCCACGCCGACGGCATCAGAGGCAACAGGGCCAACCATGCACAGGCTGTCTCTACCCTGCTGTGATGTCAGTGCACCAACTAGAAGTCTAAGGCATTCAAAAGTTAAGAAATTCTGATCACAGTTGGTTGCATGGGGAACACATTTTGTCACTTTACAATCTGGAAATATATTCTCTTTCACTGAATAATGTGTAATGATGTCTTTCAGCTTCGTTGACAGGCTTCGCGAGTCCTCCCACTGCATTCCCCCTGACTAGCAGTTCAGCTGCACACAGCCGGCCCACGAGTGATTACTGAGGGAGAAGTGTGTGTGTGTGGCAGGGCCTTTCGGAGCCTTGTGCAAGCACTCTCCCACGCACACGGATTCTTCCCATATCACACTCAGCTCAATGTCCTGAGCATTTTCAGTGCTGCCTGCTGGGGTTCACTTTCAGTTGACCATCTGAGCTGACCTGCATCTCCACCCACCCACCAATCACACTCCCATGAAGCACCTGATCTCGCCCACCACAACTCTCATTTCACTTTCGATTTAGCCACCACGGTAGCGCTACAATTTTTCTTTCACTCCTCCGTCTTATCCCCTCCTCCAATCACCCATTTTCTTTCCCGAATCATTGTCGACTTCCCAGCATCACCTTCCACCTCGCCTACATGACCTAACAGCTACAACCCTTTTCTTTCAGGGATGCTCAAATGAACATGCACGTTCCCTTCCCTCCCGGAAATCCCGCTCCCATCCACATTAACCTCCCCGGCCTCCTCCTTCCCACCCCCAGGACCTGTGTCTGCCTCCAAGTCGCCACCAACCACTCTCACCGTTCCTTCTACCAAAACCATCGAACCCACACCCTCCCACCCTCCCACCTCACTCTGCCCTCAGTCATTCTCACCATTCCCTTATACCATGCCCACCCTCAGTTCGCTCCCCAGGAGGCAGTCATGGACTCATCAGAGGCCTCCCTTACACTTCCATCTGGACATCCACCCCCTCTGGAGTCCTTCCCACCCTCCGGACTCCTTCCCACCTTGGAACTCCTTCACCACCCCTCGAGGACTCCCTCCTCCCCCGCAACTCCTTCCTCCCCGGAACGCCTTCCTCCCTTGGAACCCCTCTCCTCCTTGAAACTCCTCTCCCCCCTTGGAACTCCTTCCCCCCTTGGAACTCCCCCCTGGGACTCCTTCCTTCCTCCCCTGGAACCCCTTCCTCCTTTGGAACTCTTCCCCCCGCACTGCCCACCCTTACAGGACTCACCCCCTGAGTCCTTCTCACTTCCTGATTCCTTCAGGCACCATAGTACTCCCCCCAGCCTTACTCCTTCCCCCTCCCTGACACCCTTACTTCTTCCTCCAGCCTTAGTTCTTGCTCCAGCCTTACTTCTTCCTCCGCCCTTATTCCCTCCCTTCTCCACACTCCCATCTCCCACTGCACTCCTGCCTCCCCCAGACTCCTTCCGCTCTCCGCAGACCTTCCCTGCTCCAAACTCCTTCTCTTACACCTTCAACCCCTTTTGCACCTACCTCCCCAGTTACCGTCTTCCCTGCCGTTGCCCCCTCCTCCACCAGTAGTCCCTCCCCCCAAGCTCTCCCCTACAGCTTTGTTCCCCCCCAACATCTCCCCTGACACTTTAATTCCCCCCTCCCAACCTCACCCCCCCTGACACCAGCCTCACCTTCCCCCCCTCCCCAGACACTTCGTCCTTTCCAAGTTGGCCCTAGACTTTCCTCTCCCACGCACCCCTGCCCCCCACTCCCCCCCAGCCATCCCCCACCCACCCCCACTCCGGTACATCTTCCTCTCCCAAACACAGCTGGAGCTTCCCCTCCACCCCCTTGACCTTCATCCATTGTGAGCAGACCCTCAACGGTGATTTTCCACCTTCCGTGAACTGCTTCGTGGTGGAGCCATGTCCATGAGGATCCACCCAGCATGCCATGGACATTCCTCCAGGGTCCCGTTGCTGTTGCGCTCCAGTATCTTCTGCTTCTTGGAGTCCGCGATGTAAGCAAGGCCCTGGAGGTAAGTTCCGATTTCTGCACATCACTCTTGTCAAGACGTGTTCTGCACCAGCGTGTTTTCACACGTACGTGGGTGGACGATCCAGTGTGGGGGGATAATTCTGGAGGGCGGGCCTTATAATGATATGCAGATGTATTACAATGGGGTCCCTGATGTCTAATGGCAGGAAAATGAGGCCTGCATTGACGGGCTGAGCAGACGATCGCAACCTGGTTTCACGATTGGCCTTCTCGCCATATTGTCCGCTCACGCTGAATGCGCCCGACGCTAGCAGGCACGGAACATTCCACCCTCTGACTCTGAGATTTCCAATGTCTGCAATATTTTGAGTTTTGCTTGGAAACTGCGTAATTGGTGACACTGGGTGGGATTTTCCGCACCCGCTTGCCGCTGCAATCTTCCGGTCCCGCCGCAAGTCAGCGGACTTCTGGCTGGGGCGCCACCTCACCTGCGGCGGGTCCTGCCCACAATGGGGCCGTAAAATCCCGGCCACTGTGTTTGTGTTCCTGGCCCTGACTGGGTATTGTTTTCAAATGACATTCATCAGATTAGACACATTTGCCTTTTAGCTGGGAAAGAAAAACGAGCTGAATTTTTGTTCCAGTGTCCCAATTATGACACTAGGCTGACTTCTGGGTCGAGAACCTAGACCTGCCAGTGACAAGACCCTGGAAGCAACTTTCAAGGAGGCAGCCAATTAAGTGGCTGCTTCCAGGAGCCCCACCTAATTAGTAAGGTGGCAGGCTCCTGAGGCTAGAGGGCCAATAGGAGACCCTTTAGGGTGCATAATTTGCTACCTGCTGCTTGTAGGCTGGTAGCTGTCATTCCCTCCAACCAGACTCTGAAAATAGTTCCAAGGCAGGAATATGCTGGCAAACCAACACTCCAGCCTGCAGCAGGAAATTGCATGCCTGCACGCCTCCTTTCCCATCTTTATAGACCTTCCAAAACCCAGCCCAGGGATGGGCAATGAATGCTGGCCTAGCCAGCGACGCCTACATCCCATAAATGAATTTTAAAATAGTCAGAGCGAGAAAACAGCAGTACACGATGGGTAGAATTAATAAACAGCAAATGATGCAAGACTCTGGTGGGAATTAACTACAGATCTCCTGACAGCAGTGATATAGCACCACAAAGTATGAGTACAGAGATCAGAAAAACATATCACAAAGGTAGAATAGTTATAATGAGAGTTTTTAATTTTCAGAGATTGTAAGATGCAGAACAGCTCAAATTGTGAAGGCAATTTATTTATTGAGAGGAAGACACTTTTCTGATACAGCATTGTGAACCAACAAGAGAACAGGCTATACTAGATTTAGGAATGAATAATGAGCCTGAATCTTTTTGTTTATTCATTTTGGGGATATGGGTGTCATTAGGACGGTCAACACTGATTGCACACACCTCATTGTCCTTGAGGACATGGTGAGAAGGCCGCCTGTTTAGAAACATAGAAAATAAGAGCAGGAATAGGTCATTCGGCCCTTCAAGCCTGCTCCGCCATTTAATATGATCATGGCTGGGCGTCTATCTCAACGCTGTACTCCTGCACTCTCCCCATAATCCTTGATGCCTTTAGAGTCCAGAAATCTATCTGTTTGCTTCTTAAATATATTCAGTGACTTGAACTCCAAAGCCTTCTGTGGTTGAGAATTCCATAGGTTCACCACCCTCTGAGTGAAGACGTTTCTCCTGATCTCAGTCCTAAATGGTCTACCCTTTATCCTGAGACTGTGACCCCTTGTTCTAGACCCCCAGCCAGAGGAAATATCATCCCTGCATCCAGTCTGTCCATCCCTGTCAGAATTTTATATGTTTCAATGAGATCTCCTCTCATTCTTCTAAACTCAATCTCTCTTCATACAACAGTCCTGCCATACCAGGAATCAGTCTTGTGAACCTTCGCTGTACCCCCTCTATGGCAGGTATATCCTTTCTTAGGTAAGGAGATCAAAACTGCACACAGTACTCCAGACATGATCTCACCAATTACTTGTACAGCTGCAATAAGACATCCTTGCTCCTGTACTCGAGTCCTCTCGCAATGAAGGCCAACATACTACTTGCCTTCTTAACTGCTTGCTGCACCTGCATACTTGCTTTCAGTGATTGGTGTACAAGGATACCCAGGTCCCTTTGTACATCAACATTTCCCAATCTATCACTATTTAAATAATACTGTCATTCTGTTTTTTCTACCAAAGTGGATAACTTCACACTTATCCACATTGTACTGCATCTGCCATGTATTTGCCCACTCACTCAACCTGTCTAAGTCACCTTGAAGCCTCTTAACACCATCCTCATTGCTCACATTCCCACCAATTTTCGTGTTGTCAGCAAACTTGGAAATATTACATTTGGTTCCCTCATCCAAATCATTGGTATATATTGTGAAAAGCTGGGGCCAAGCACTGATCCCTGCGATACTCCACTAGTGACCACCTGCCACTCCGAAAAAGACCCATTTACTCCTACACTCTGTTTCCTGTCTGCTAACCAATTCTCAATCCATGCCAATATTGTTACCCCCAGTCCCATGTGCTTTAATTTTACACATTAACCTCCTTTGTGGGACTTTATCAAAAGCTTTCTGAAAATCCAAATACACCACATCCACTGCTTCTCCCTTATCTATTCTCCTAGCTATGTCCTCAAAGAACTCAGTAGGTTTGTCAAACATGATTTCCCTTTCATAAATCGATGTTGACTTTGTCTAGTCCCATTGATATTTTCTAAGTGTCCTGTTATCACAGCCTTTATAATAGACTCCAGCATTTTCCCTACTACTTAAGTTAGGCTAACCAGTCTATAATTTGCTGTTTTCTCCTTTCCTCCTTTTTTAAATAGTGGGGTTATATTTGGCACCCTCCAATCTGCCGGGACTGTTCCAGAATCTACAGAATTTTAGAAGATGACAACCAATGCATCCACTATTTCCTTGGCCACCTCCTTTAGTACCCTGGGATGTAGATTGTTAGGCCCCTGGGGATATATCAGCTTTCAATTAATTTCTCCAGCACTACTTTTTAGTAATACTAATTTCTTTCAATTCCCCCTTCTCACTAGACCCTTTGTTTCCTCGTATTTCTGGGCAATTATTTGTGTCTTCCTCTGTGAAGACAGAACTAAAGCAGTTGTTTAATTGCTCTTCCATTCCTTTGTTTTCTATTATAAATTCTCCCATTTCAGACTGTAAGGGACCTACATTTGTCTCCACTAATCTTTTTCTTTTTATATACTTACAGAAGCTTTTATAGTCTGCTTTTATGTTCCTTGCAAGTTTACTCTCATACTCTATTTTTCCCCTCTTAATTAATTTCTTGGTCCTCCTTTGCTGAATTCTAAACTGCTCCCAATCCTCAGGCTTGCTACTTTTTCCACCAACTTTATATGACCCCTCTTTGGATCTAATACTATCCTTAATTTCTTTTGTTAGCTATGGTTGGGTCGCTTTTCCCTGTTGTGTTTTTATGCCAGAAAGGAATGAATAACTGTTGCAATGCATATATTCATTCCTTAAATATTAGCCATTATCTATCCACCTTTTAATGAAGTTCCCCAAGCTATCTTCGCCAACTCATGCATCATACCTTTGTAGTTTCCTTTGTTAAGATTTAGGACCCTAGTTTCAGATCAGAGTACTTCACTTTCCACCCTAATGAAGAATTCTATCATGTTATGGTCATTGTTCCTTAAAGGACCCTGCACAACAAGATTATTAATTAAACCCTTCTCATTGCACAAAACCAAATCTAGGATAACCCGTTCCCTATTCGGTTTCTCGACATACTGATCTAAAAAAACCATCTCGTACACACTCCAGGAATTCATTTGCCACAGTATTATTGCTAATTTGATTTGCCCAGTCTATATGTAGATTAAAGTCACCCATGATTACTGTAGCACCCTTGTTACGTGCATCTCTAATTTCCTGTTTAATGCCATCCCCTACCTTATCACTACTGCTTGGAGGCCTATAGACAACTCCCACTAATGTTTTACGCCCTTTGTTGCTTCTTAACTCCACCCAGGCTGATTCTGCATCTAGATTTTCTGAGCCAATATCCTCTCTCACTATCACATTGATTTTCTTAGCTATCACCGCCACCTCCTTTTCCTTTTTGCCTGTCTGTCCTAAATATCGAGTACCCTTGGATATTCAGTTCCCAGCCTTGGTCACCCTGCAGCCATGTCTCTGTAATTGCAATCATTTCGTACCCATTTACATCTATTTCTGCTATTAATTGGTCTACCTTATTGCTTAGATTTGTCTTTTTAACATTTTTACACATTTTTTTTGTACTGTGGCCCTATTTGCTGCTAGCCCTTATTTCCTCTGCCTTCCACTTTTGCTTTCTACGTTTCTGCCTTTCATTCCTATCTTTGTTCCCCTCTCTTTTGCCTACCCGCTCAGGTTCCCATCCCCGTGCCATCTAGTTTAAACCCTCCCCCACAGTGCTAGCGAATACCCTGCAAGAATATTGGCCCCAGTCCTGCTGGGGTGCAACCCATCCAGCTTGTACAGGTCCCATCTTCCCCAGAATCAGCCCCAATGCCTCAGGAATCTAAATCCCTCCCTCCAACACCATTTCTCCAGCCACGCATTCATCTGGTCTATTCTCCTATTCCTGATCTCACTAGCACTGGGAGAAACCCTGAGATTACCTCCTTTGAGGTCCGGCTTTTTGTTTCCTAGCTCCCTATATTCTGCCTTCAAGACCTCGTCCCTCTTTTTACCTATGTCGTTGGTACCGATATGGACCACAACCTCTGGCTGTTCACACTCCCCCTTCAGAATGTCCTGCAGCCGTTCAGTGACATCCTTGACCCTGGCACCAGGGAGGCAACATACCATCCCGGTGTCACGTCTGCAGCCGCAGAAACGTCTATCTGTTCCCCTTACAATAGAATCCCCTATCACTATTGCTCCCCCACTATTTTCCCCCCCACTCTGTGCAGCTGAGCCACTCGTGGTGCCGCAGACTTGACTTTTGCTACATTTCCCTGAGAAACTATCTCCCCTAACAGTATCCAAAACGGAAAATCTGTTGGAGATGGAAATGGACCCAGGAGACTCCTGCACTACCTGCCGAGTGCTTTTACTCTGATGGCGGTCACCCATTCCCTTTCTGCCTCTTTACCCCTGGCCTGACCACTTCACTGTACATGCTATCCACGAAGGTCTCATCCTTGTGGATGCTCCACAGTGACTCCAGGCACAGCTCCAGCTCTGAAACACTGATTTCGAGTAGCTGCAACTGGAGACACTTCCTGTATATATGGTCTCCCTGGACACTGGAAGTGCCCCTGACTTCCTACATTGCACAGGAGGAGCATTCCACTTGGTCGAGCTGCCCTGCCATGACTTACCCTTCTTGAACTGCTGAACTGCTTCTGATGAAGGTACCTTCATGGTCCTTTTTTCAATTTGTTTATGGGATGTGGGCATCACTGGTTAGGCCAGTATTTATTGTCTATCCCCTAATTGCCCTTGAGAAGATGGTGAGCTCCTTTCTTGCACCAGTACAATCCACTATTGCACTGATTTCATCCTTAACTAACAACATGCACAGTGCTGTTAGGGAGTTCCAGGATTTTGACCCAGCGACATTGGAGGAAGGGTGATATATTTCCAAGTCAGGATGGTGAGTGGTTTGCAGGGGTTGGGGAGTGACTTCCAGACGGTGGTGTTCCCATGTGTCTCCTGCCCTTGTCCTTCTAGATGGTAGTGGTCATGGATTTGGAAGGTGCTGTCTAAGGAGGCTGGATGAGTTCCTGCAGTGCATCTTGTAGATGGTTCACACTGCTGCCACTGTGCATCGGGGGTGGAGGGAGTGAATGTTTGTGAATGTGGTGGCAATCAAGCTGACTGCCTTGTCCTGGATGGTGTCAAGCTTCTTGGCTGTTGTTGGAGCTGCACTCATCTAGGCAAGTGGAGAGTATTCCATCACATTCCTGACTTGTGCCTTGTAGATGGTGGACAGGATTTGGGGAGCCAGGAGGTGAGTTACACACCACAGGATTTCTAGCCTCTAACCTGCTCATGTAGCCACAGTATTTATATGGCTGGTCCAGTTCAGTTTCTAGTCAATGGTAACCCCCAGGCTGTTGATAGTGAGGAATTCAGCTATGGTAATGTCATTGAATGTCAAGGGGCGAGGGTTAGATTCTCTCTTGTTGGAGATGATCATTGCTTGACACTTGTGTGGTGCAAATGTTACTTGCCACTTGTCAGCCCAAGCCTGGATATTGTCCAAGACTTGCTGCATTTGGACATGGACTGCTTCAGTATCTGAAGAGTCATGAATGGTGCTGAACAACCCCACTTCCGACCTTATGATGGAAGGAAGGTCATTGATAAAGATGGTTGGGTCTCGGACACTACCCTGATGAACTCCTGCAGTGATGTCCTGGAACTCAGATGATAGACCTCCAACAGCCACAACCATCTTCCTTTGTGCTAGGCGTGACTCCAACCAGCAGAGAGTTTTCTCCCTGATTCCCATTGACTCCAGTTTTGCTAGGGCTCCTTGATGCCACACTCAGTCAAATGCTGTCTTGACGTCAAGGGCAGTCACTCTCACCTCACCTCAGGAGTTCAACTCTTTTGTCCATGTTTGAACCAAGGCTGTAATGAGGTCAGGAGCTGAATGGCCCTAGCAGAAGCCAAACTGAGCGTCAGTGAGCAGGTTATTGCCAAGCAAATGCCACTTGATAGCACTGTTGATGACCTCATCCATTACTTTACTGATGATCGAGAGTAGACTGAAAGAGCAGTAATTGGCCAGGTTGGATTTGTCTTGCTTTCTGTGTACAGGGCATACCTGGGCAATTTTCCATATTGCTATGTAGATGCCAGTGTTGTAGCTGTACTGGAACAACTTGGCTAGGGGCGCAGCAAGTTCTGGAGCACAAGTCTTCAGTACTATTGCCAGAATATTGTCAGGGCCCATAGCCTTTGCAGGATCCAGTGCCTTCAGCCGTTTCTTGATATCACATGGATTGAATTGAATTGGCTGAAGACTGGCATATGTGATGCTCTGGACCTCCGGAGGATGCTGAGATGAATCATCCACTTGGCACTTCTGACTGAAGATCGTTGCGAATGCTTCAGTCTTATCTTTGCACTGATGTGCAGGGCTCCCCCATCATTAAGGATGGGCATATTTGTGGAGCCTCCTTCTCCAGTGAGTTGTTTAATCGTTTACCACCATTCGCGGCTGGATGTGGCAGAACTACAGAGCTTAGATCTGATCCATTGGTTATGGAATCATTTAGCTCTGTCTATCACTTGCTGCTTATGCTGTTTGGCATTCAAGCAGTCCTGTGCTGTAGTTTCTCTGGGTTGACACCTCATTTTTAGGTTTGCCTGATGCTGCTCCTGGCATGCCCTCCTGCACTTTTCATTGCACCAGGGTTGATCCCCTGGCTTGGCGGTAATGGTAGAGCGGGTGATATGCCAGGCCATGGGGTTACAGATTGTGGTGGAATAAAATTCTGCTGCTGTTGATGGCCCACAGTGCCTCATGGATGCCCACTTTTGAGTTGCTAGGTCTGTTTGAAATCTATCCCATTTAGCACGGTGGTAGTACCACACAGTACGATGGAGGGTATCCTTAATGTAGAGATGGGACTTCGTCTCCACAACGACTGTGCGGTGGTCATTCCTACCGATACTGTCATGGACAGATGCATCTGAGGCAGGCAGGTTGGTGAAGAGCAACCGAGCTACTCTTGGTGATAGACATTAAAGTCCCCCACCCAGAGTACATTCTGCGCCCTTGCCACCCTCAGTGCTTCTTCTAACTGGTGTTCAACATGGAGGAGCACTGATTCATCAGCTGAAGGAGGGCGGTACATGGTAATCAGCAGGAGGTTTCCTTGTCCATGTTTGACTTGATGCCATGAGACTTAATGGGGCCCGGAGTCGATATTGAGGACTCCCAGCGCAACTCCCTCCCGACTGTACACCATTGAGCCGCCATCTCTACTGGTCTGTCCTGCTGTTGGGACAGGACATACCCAGGGATGGTGATGGTGGTGTCTGGGACATTGTCTGTAAGGTATGATTCCGTAAGTATGAATATGTCAGGCTGTTGCTTGACTAGTCTGTGGGACAGCTCTCCCAATTTTCGCACTAGCCCCCAGATGTTAGTAAGGAGGGCTTTGCAGGGTTGACAGGGCTGAGTTTGCTGTTGTCGTTTCCAGTGCCTAGGTTGATGCCGGGCGATCTGTTCCATTCCATTCCTTTTAGACTTTGTAATGGTTTGATACAACTGAGTGGCTTGCTGGGCCATTTCCAAGGGCAGTTAAGAGTCAACCACATTGCTGTGGGTCTGGAGTCTTCTTAGGCAGGGAGTTCTACAATTTTGATGCAGTGAAATGAAGGAGTGACAATATATGTCCAATATATGCTCTGACAGTAAAGAAACGTTTTGCAAACAGTGATCTTAACGTGATTGAATTATATCTCAAGTTCAAGGAAGAGAAAGATCACACACAAACAAAGGTTTTAACCTCAAGCAAGGCTGAATTGAAAGGAATGAGATATACGCCAGACATGTCAAGATGGGTTGAGCTGTTAGTAGGTTAACACGTAGAAAAACAATGGGAGATATCCAAAGGAGCACTTCGTACAATACAAGACCAATAGATACCCCTCAAGAGCAAAACTTCCATTTAGGAGGGTAAGAATATTAGGAACAGGACTTGGCCATTCAGCTCCATGGGCCTATTCCGACATTTAATTTTTTCATAGCTGATCTGCACTTGGTGAATTTTTTCCCTTGCTCTCTCACTTTTCCTACCCAGCACATAGAGATTTAAGATTGGGAGCTCACCGTGAAGAGAACGAATAACAGGAAGCTGTGTCCTATGGCTCTGCAGCACATTATTTTAATGTGCTATGTCACCAATCTGCTTCCAGCTGTGCTTAATTAACCTGCTCTGTGCATTTAGTTATATGATCAATTACCCAATTGTTCCATCTTCTTATTTTTGTAGTTGAAATTCACATACTGCCCTGGCTTAGTAAATTTGTTTTCACATCTCCTCTCTAGTCCACTAAACCTCTTACCATTTCAGTGTCAGCTGAAAGTCTGGTAGTAAAGGTATCCCGCAAATTATGTATTTGCGCTGGACTACATTGTGTTTTAATGACAGATAATATCCTGAGCATCAACAGTGGCATTGTGCGGATGGAACTAGAAATTTTCTTAGCACAGTGATCCAAACAGTCTATGGTGGTAATATTGTTGCCATCAATAGGCTTTACCCCAACTTTTTCTAACTGAATTGTTATGAACAGGTGTCAATTGCTGGACTTTAGTGAGTGAATTGTTAGAAGTGTTAGAAATATTGTCAGGACAAGTAATTAAGTAATATTTTGAGCCACATTTTCCTCTGTGCCACAATTTTATTGTGTGAAATGTTTTTGAAATAGCAACAACTTAAATTTATAGCATCTTTAATGCAATGAAATATGCCATGGTGCATCACAGAACTGTTATCAGATGCTTGATGCCGAGCCATATAACGAGACATTGGAACAGGTAAGCAAAAGCTTAGTCAAAGAGATAGATTTTAAGGAGTGCCTTAAAGGAGGAAAACAGAATGGCTTAAAGAAGGAAATCCAGAGCTTCTGGCCCAGAGAGCTGAAGGCATGGCCTCTGAAGGAGGAAGTGAAGGAAATCGGGGAGGGGTGGGAAGTGCACAAGAGGCCAGAATTGAAGGAACATTAAATTTTTGGAGGTTTGTAGGTCTGAATGATGTTACAGAGATAGAGAAACAATTCTTCATTGTATAACAATGATATTTCAATAGGTTAATCTTGAATCATATCTAACCAAAAATATTTCATTATTAATTTTTGCAGATATTACTCTCCTGGATACTCGGATGCATTGCTGGAAAGAGTAGAAAACTACCAACCAGCTCTTTGAGAAGCATTATGGATATTATTTCAACCTAATCATAGCCTTGAGTCGTCCCACTACTGAAACCTTGAAGTATCTATTAATTTTGCTAAGATTTTCTAAGATAGTTTACAGCAAATAGTAAATTATGCCCTAAGGCCCTATATAACTCTTCTCGTCTTTAAAACAAATTAATCTGAAATCGAGTAATCATTTGAATAAATACAAGGAGTATCCCTTACGAACATATTTTGAAATGTACAATTTGTATTTCAGTCCATCCGGTTTTTATGGCGGTTGGTGCTGCAATATTTCACGCGTCTGAAAAAAAGGTATATTTGCAGAAAGGAATTCTAAATAATGGGAATGGTTGGCGGGGCTGTGGATTTTCATCCACGCTTTGTGAAGCCGGATTTCACTGGCCACAGAAGGACTCTTATATTCTGTGATTTGCAAAATTAAACCCCTGTTTTCGACGTTCTGAAATTCATTGTGGCAGCAATAAACGTTGTGACTTGGATCTGAAATGAAAGGTGTGTCAGGAATCATTATAAATGGGGACATGACTAATATCCAACTCTGTATTTTTATATTTAATTATTCACTGATTGCTCGTCAGGTCGAGTACAATGAACACTCTCAGCATTAATGTTATTTCTCCAATAACATTAATAACTTCGAAAAATGATATAGTTCAGGCTAGTACAGATGTATCGCCCACTGTTGAAACCTGTTGCAGATATGTTGCAGATATGTATTATTAATGTTAATGTGAAACTGGGGCTTCATATACTTCTGACATCCTGTTGAAAGTCCGCTTATAATTTGCACAGTGATGAAGAGTGACATTGACTGATGTGCTAGATGTAACTGACTTCGATTCTTCCTTTTAACACCTGGACACCAAGCTGTTGCCAAATGAGGCATTTTGACTGTGGGATGGCATGCAGCAACATTTCTATTTCCCAGTATTTACTACGAATTCGGAAGAATCACCTTCCACATATTCTAATCCACGTCATTGAGCAATTTCGTGAACTGTTAGGCGTTATTTCAGTTTCGCTTTGATGTGTTCCTTGTACTATTACACATTGAGTGTAAAAGAGGGAATGTGCAACCCTTTGATCATGGTAGTTATTTGAACGTTTTATGACAATTTGGACTCGGGAGAGAAAAATCTGCAACCGACTTCAGGACAAAAATATTGGGGTTTTGCAGCAAATTGGAGAGCAGTGCTATGTTTTGCATAATACGTGATTCCAGTTTAGTACTGTGTATAAAATTTCAAGCAGAATTACCTTACATGGGCTAAAAATCGAGTTATTATTTTGGGGGCCGCATATAAGTTGAAACCAGACCTTTGCACTCGTGCAATTGGCTTTAGCTCATTGATATAAAAAGCTGACGATGGGATTTAAGTACATGCGTGCAGAAGCGGTGCGCGCCATAGGGAATTTTATGCAGATATCGGCTTGAGTACTTTGGTGTGTTGTTCCATATGAAGCCTTTATAGGCCGACAAAGCCAATGCCTCCCTTTCTCAGCCCCCGTTTACTTCATGTTTAAAGTTTTAAATAAAACGACCAGGCATGAGATTAAACCCTTTGTGTCTTCATGGACAAGCCGTTCAGCAGTTCTTATTTTCTCAGGTCAGGATGATCAAACATTCGTGAACATCGCACCGACAGTCTTGTGATTCTGGTTAATTGCTGTAACCTCGGGCGTAACCAGTCTATCAAATGTAGTTCCCGCGCTTGATCAGATTTTTAAAAAAAATAATCGAGGGAAAAACCGAGCTTCTTTCGCGGAAAATGTGCAGGTTGGAAGGAGTGTTTGTGTGTGTGTGTGTGTGTCAGGTGCTCTGAAGTCGAACCGTTTCGTTCCCAGTGCAGGTTACTGTATGTCTGCAGCCTGCCACGCTGTTAAATTGGACCTGGAGACTCGCTCGGTTCCTCTTTCGAACAAAGCCATCCTTGTGTGGAATAAACTGTGTGAGCTTTCTCCCCCCCTCTCCCCTCAGTGCTGATCGCTGTAACACGAATCTACCCAATCAATCATCTATCTCAAATAAAATGTCTCCTCTCTCCCCCTCCACGACTCCCTTCTGAGGTCACTGAATGAGGTGTTGGTATTTGAGAGGGTAGACGAGGCCAGCAGCGATGCGTTTTCGTTTTCATGATCTCCGTTCTTAATGTTGCTGTTATTGGCGGCTGACTGGAACTGACAGGCTCCTCGCACTAGAGCTAGCGCGGAAAAGCCCAGAAGAATGTGAACCCTGACTAAAGGTGGTTTCCTGTAAGCAGGTTCCCGGATTGCCTGACACTTGAAATCTGACTGCTGTATTTATGTTTCGTCTGGAAGCAATCGCCGTTAAATAAAGAGGGCGAAAGAAGGAACCGCTCGTTTACGTTTCAAGTGGTGAAATCTAAATGCAAATCAGACATTTTCTGAACAGCATCAAATCTATCGGGGCACCTAGATTCTCATCAACTGTAGCCTGAAGTTGTCTACAAACCCTCTGTGATACGTCGCTATATTTTCGACATGAAAAATATGCTCCTTGTTTAGCTGGCTACCTCGTCCAAAATCGTCAAAACATCTACCTACCCCCGTTGTCCCAATAACGTCTTTGTAAAGCATTCTAAAGAGAACACGGGTCACAGAATACAACACAACAGTGCAATCTGTTTTAACTCATCAGCGGGGTAGATTAGAGGTGAATATTAAACACAACCCCATCAACGCATCATTTTGTGGGATTTCCTTTGTGCTAATTTCTCATTATTTCTTCGGCAAGGTTTCACTTACTGAAAGTCTCCCTCTCACCTACACCCACCCTCCGATCTCACGTTTTCCCAATATAGTCACTGCAGCCCAAGGCCACTGCACAGAAATATTAAAAATATTATCAAATCTTATTTAAATAAAACTCAGACTGTTGCCATGCACACAGAATATCGCGATTGAACATGCAATGGGTTAAAAGGGGTGGGGGGGGGTGGGGGGTGGTGGGTTATGATGAATACAGGATAATTCCACTCTTCCTCATATCAAACGAAGGGGAATGTAAACTGAGCAGCGCCAGTAATAACTGGGTTATCAATAAAAAAGGATATGGAAAGGGAAATTTAGCCTTTGATATTTTACAAGCTCAATGTGTAACATAACATTTCACACCAACACAAGATTCCCCCCCACTCCCACCACGCTCCCCGTTTAATATTTCCGCTTTTCCCCAGAGGCCTACCAGAGTTTCTCACTGACATTTTACTGATTGTTCTTTTACAGTTTCCCAGCGGGTCCTCTTCTCTTGATAATCCCAGTGCCACATTGGTACTGCAACTGCAATTTAAGGTCCATACCACGATGCCAAACGTTTCAGGCTCGAGTCCTCAAATAACTACTTAATAACAATACAGAGAAGAGGATTTTCTGCATCACCAGAGTTCTTTAGTGAATTCAGCAACAATGTTCATGTTAGTTCCTGATCAGAACATTTAAAACCGAATAACCACAATGTAAATTACATTAAAGTGATACCAGGAAGGACTGGGGTCCAACAGGCTGGTACATCGCCTTCTAAAAGATAAGAACATCACTTGCTTTTACCAATTCATTCATAAACTCTGCAATAACTATTTGCCCCTTCGAATCCAAGTTATTAAAAAGAGATGTTACATCGCTGATTTTAATACACGATTGTTTTACTAGGCGATTCTCATCCTTAAAAACAAAAAGCTAAAAGCTACTGCGGATGCTGGAAATCCAAAACAAAAACAGAATTACCTGGAAAAACTCAGCAGGTCTGGCAGCATCGGCGGAGAAGAAATCAGTTAACGTTTCGAGCCTTCATGGTCATCCTTGTTTGCTCCCGTTGGATTGAGAACTCCACGTAGGAAGTTTGAGTTGTTGAGCAAACTGTTTCCAAGCATCTTTAACCGTATATAACACAAGGCTAAGTTAGCGGAAAGAGTCCATTTCACAAAACTTTGCTTGATGAGAAATATCATAAAAGGGGATAAGATATTCACAACCCTGTTTGTGTCGCCCTTACTTAGAGGGAAGTTAAAAGTAACCATTCTAAAGTGACCCAAAGTATGGTATTTTCGGTCAGCACACAAGTGCGTGAGCAACACTGACTGGGGTCGATAAAGAAATGTCTTCGGCGTTTATAAAAATATATACTTTTTTTGCTTGAGGTAAATTATTTCTAAGTTGTGATGGTTACCAACTCCGTAGGGAAGGCGGAAGTTTTAAAAGAGCAGCAAATATACTGTACCTAAAAGCAACCAGTTTGGTAGTTATTAGGTTATTCATTAATTTTGCTTCCTAGCTTCAACTAGATAACCATCGTGGTGGTTAGCTTTTCGGCCAAGTTTTAATAATTTTGAAATCTCGTGTCAGTTCCAGGTTCGTCCGTTCAGCTTTTTAAAAAACAGAAATTTTGACGAGCTCCAGCTCCATCATTAACAGTCCACAAAATACAGTCGGCGAAATTTACTCATACTCTAATTTCATTCCTCCATAAAGTGAAACTGCCACTAAAAGGCGATGAATCTAGTTATTTCAGTCGTTTATGTTAACACGTTTATCGCTGTAAAGCTTCTTCCTTACAATTATTTACCGAAATAAACGCAAACTTCAGAAGCAAAATTATTGAATCATGGAGTCACAGAATGAGTTCTGACCCAAGACCTGTAGCGTTAACTCTCTTTCTTTCTTCACGGTTGGTGCTGAGTGTTCCCACCATTTTCTGTCTCTGATTTAAGATCAGCAACTACTTAATTTGCTTTTTTGTTTTGACAAAATTATTGACTTGTTTGCTAATCAAAGTATAGCTCCTATATCTGGGATTACAGAACGTATCTTTTCATGATTCCCTAAAAAAAAAGGAGCTTAAAAGCCAACAGGTCGACATAATTATGAGCTGGTAAATAGCTGACCGAACCCTGTTACTGTTGATAACTTAATGAACTATTTTGAACTTTTTTTCATAATGAAAGGCTATACAAAAGCGTGCAAAGACAAGTCTTGGTCGCCCTCTGCTGGCCTCTTTACACACCACTCTGGTAGAGATGAGAGATGGAAAATGGTTCCTTACTAACAGCGATAGAAACCACATAACATCAAAAAATAAGCAAGTGTCTGTACAAAGATGAGGCGAAAATGTGGGAAATCTAGGGCTTTTTGTATGGGGGGGAAAGTACACAATGTATACGAACAGCTTTGAATGTTGCCGTTTGCCACTGAACGAAATCATTCATTCTCGTGAAGACATGCTCTAAGTTTTCAAACTTTCAGCCACAGTCTGGAGTTAGGCTTAATGTCGAGGAGGTGGTGAAAGGGGTTGTAATGCTTTAGTGTGAACGAACTCTTTCCGGGTAATGAGGATGACAACACAGGAAGAATAAACTATCAGTCCCGTTCAGTGCTGTTTACATCATGGAAAGTCTGAAATAAATATCACCGAGAGCGACTGCACAAAGTACCCAAAACAGACGGTCACATGTAATTCATTTTCACAACAAGCACTGGGAAATATAATCACAATGCCGGCTACTTAGTGCAGCTCAATTTGTCAATGAACAAAGTGGCTGTCAAAGAAAAGCAGATACTTGCGGAAGTTATTACTCTGAAGGTTTATGAATATAAAACATATAAAACATTCTTCCTAATTAATCTATTTTGGATATTTAAGTACATTAGGTTACATTATCCGTCACGTGCAATTTTTTTCTACATGTGAAAGGTGCAGCAAACAAATGAATCCTTTAACGTGTTAACTTTTTTATGCATAAATAGTAAGGTTGAAGAGTCACTGACAAATGTAGTGTGAAACCAGCTACCACAAGTCATTAAAGGAAATATCACACAAGCGGCGGTGTTGGTGACTTGGTATCTGAGATTGTTATATTTAAGGAATATTTTGTCAACTCAGATTGAAACCATCCTTCGTAAAATTGACCATTTATTTTTCCTTGGTATGAGCGTTACCCTTGGATAGAGCTGCTTTCGTAATCAACTGCTAAAAGATCCCTATGCAACAAGGACAGAGTAGCATCAATAGGAGGCATTGTTACTACTGCTGTCTGGAATTAACACCTTGCTTCTATTTGCAGAAACAGTTATTTTTAAATGGCAAAATGTTAGCCAATCTTTAACCATACACCGCGGATGTATAGGAAATATCTGATTTATTATTGTAAATACCATCTCTTTCAAATTTATCAACTACCAAGTGTACAAACCAGTCAAGAAAGACTACGTGGGCTGGATTTCTGTAGGGTGTAGATGTGTATCGTATATGTGCTGAATATGCTACGTTAACGTGAATATAATAGGTGCAACTTAATCCCCATTTACATCCTTATCGCGGTTATTTTGTATGTTGATTTGGGTGGGGGTGTGGCTGGCGGTTCCTGGCCTCACATTTCAGGACAGGTGGCAGACATGCTACATACCCAGTGGTCTTGAAATTACGCCTGTGGTTCGAAATTCCTCTTTCGACTTTTTTTCAGCAGAGGTGTTAACCTTTTGGAAAACGGGTTAGCACCTCAGCTAAAATAGCAGAAGAAGGAATTTCAGACATTTCCCTAGCATTCCATGGGGTAATTTCAGAACCAATGCCTAGGGAACAGACGCATTGGCCCACCTGTTTAGCAAAAAAAATCAGATCGCCGTCTTAAAATGTGTAGACAGATAGATGTTGCATTTTTTGCATAAAAGATTACGCGATAATGACCATCTATCAGTATTCGCAGCACTAATTGAATGCTTCGTGCTTGGTGTGATCTGCCCAGTAAGGCTTTAAAGCCCATAAGGCTTTGTAGGTACGGCTCACTGTACGGCGCCCAAACTGAATATTCATTGTAATGTATTCATACTTTCATGACGTAATCAATGTAATTAATTTGTGCAATGTGTTTCTCCGGTGGTTTTGCATGTGATTTTTTGCACTGTGCGCACCGTAATCAAAAATTTCTATAATCTAATCAGATTTGCTCTGAGTTCTATATGCCATGGATAGGTTTTGCAATCTCTCTATTGGGCAGCTTATTTTAGAGGCTTAATTGGATCTTCTTATGGTCGGTATCTGCAACTACAATTTGGCGTCCTTTACTTGGTTGACTCAAAAGAGTTATAATTTGGCGTCCTTCGATCATTGTGTACAGTAATTGAGTGCTTGTATTTAGAGTATTTTAATGGACTATTATTGGAGTTTGTTTAGTTTACTTTCCCAATTTTGTCTTTGCGGGCACGATTTGGACACATTTCTTATAGGTGCACATTTAATGATTAATTAATTTACTTTTGCTTCTCCTCCTTTCAGCCACCGGTCACAAAACTAACATCCAAATTAATCAATTAATTTGACACAATAAAAGTTGAATGTGTAGAAATGCAGCTGTTGATTTCCAAATCGGACGTTACACACTAGAGATTGGTCCTGAAACTGTGAACTTTACGGTCCTGCGGTTCCTGGCTCCACCACGATACAGCCCAGGACAGGTGATGTTGTAAACAAACATGGGCACCAAAGGATTTCCTGTCATTCGACTGTCAGTTAGAAAGAAAGAGTTTCCATTGCACACAAAATCTTGATAGAAAATCACGCTTTCAGCCCTTTATCCTAAAAAAAGAATGAATCACATTGCATCAAAGTTTTCTTAAAAAACCTAAGTGAATAGACATCAGGAAATAGATCCCAAAGATTGTTTGAAATGTGTTAAGCTAAATGACAATGCTTGCAGGGGACAACCGACATTAAATTATTGGCAAAGTTGTGAGACACCTATCATTGAAATAAATTACAATCAGTAATGTCAGTTGTATGAAGACGACATGAACCTTTACGAAGCAAATCGCAGCTTTTGAAAGTAGATTTTTATTGCAAGTGTTTATATTGTTTTCTGTTTAGTTTTTCTTCTCTCACGCCCACCGACATCAAACCGCCCCAGCCCCATAAGAACAGCACAGACCAGTTAGTGTCGCGCTTGTCTATGTTCAGTGTGCTGTATCTTTACTTGAGGTCTAATTCCACGTCCTATCTGCCACAGAAAGCAGTCAGCTCGTGATATGTAAGATTGAAGGTGGGATGTTAATTGAATAAGATGCGAACAATTAGGACAAGATCACCTCGGTCCTGAGCCGCCTTTCCGTACATTTTTCTTCTCGAAAAGATACCTTATGTGTTACCTCGGAAAGAAAATTTTAAAATACAACCGACCCAGAAAAACATTCACTTTGCCTTCTGGTCCAGTCGTCACAGAAAACTGAGGGTCATTTATTTATCTCGGTGATGTTTAAATATTAATACATCCAGCTTTTTAATTAATATTTGATTACACGTGTTTGTAATTGGTTACGGTTGTCGACCAGGCTTTTTTTTTATCCCGCCGGTGACATTTTTATTTGCAGTTTTTATTTCAGCCTTTACCTAAATCTTAAACAAAGCGCTAGTGCTTTGCTTCATATGGAGCTCGACAGCCAAATTCTGTTTTACTTTGCCTCCTTTTAATTGGGTAAATTTCCTTCGGATGCTGATCAGGTGCCACCATAGATCACACGCTGTTTTATAGCGTTGATTATGAAGCCGTGAGTCGATGCACCAAAAGGCGTTAAAACAGAACACATTGTTCACACTTTCTTGGGTGGGCACAGCCGCCCTCATCTATCACCTCCAGCGCCTCTACAGAAGCAGATGCATGATCCAGCACCCGTTCATCGTACCGTGCAAACCATCCAAACATGTGATCACTTGCCACCGACGTCTAGAGCAATCTCCCAGTTCATCATGGTGGAATCCGAAACGCCACCATTTGTGAGATTCCAGAAATTGCTGCGTTTTTTTTTCAAATTCGGGAATATCCCAAACAGCAAATTAACATTACAGCAAAAGCGGACACTACATTATAATGTTTATTCTCCCAATATTGTCGGAGCTCCGATCCGTCAGTTCGAGATTGTAAACCGTTTGGAGCTATAAATAATTTGCATCAAACTCACTGACCAGTGACCCTCGTGTCCACAGGGAATGCACTTTACATTTCACTGTTGAAGTGCAATAACGGTGTCAGATCAACACAGCCTGTATCCACATTTATAACTGGGTGAAACAGCCCAAATTATTTCAGATCTCATTGTGCACTCTTATCAACAAGAGGCAAAGAAAGCTGGGACCTTTTTTTTTGGTTTGTACCAATTGCATCAAATGAAAAGGATCGTGTGGACTAAATTCAGAAATTATTTGGTATTTTTGCCTTAATGTAATAATTAGGAACATTAATTCCAATAAATGGTGACCCATGCATGTTAGAGAAGTAATGAATGGTTAGGGGAATGGTAAGCACATCCATCTAACGGCGAGGTTGTTAAATCAGACAGCAGCCTGTTTTTGTTTATCCCGCGCAGATATTCACACACCGAGAAAAGCTGCAGCTGTGAACACCCCTAGGAACCAGCACCTTCCTTGAGGTGCAGCCGAGAGGCCTTAAAATTGCTGGCCTCGCCCCGATGGTTTCGAAACTGTGGTGGTTTCGGGAGACCATTTCGTGGAGCTTTAAATATAAAACAAAATTCAAGGGCAACAGACAGGGATATGGAAGATATTTGCGATCAGGAGATTTATTAAAGAATCGCGCGCGCTTGTAGTGTCAGATTCTGCGTTAAGAAGCTGCCCAGGCAGTAAGATGTGTTGAAATGATTTCCGAGGGCACCGGATTAACTGGACCCCACCCCCGGCTTTTCACCGCCTCCGTGAAGCGATTCTCGGAGTGAGGGAGCCCTGGTGAAATGAGACCGATCACTTCACCCGGGCTGCTGCAATCAGCCGCCCCCTCCCTGCGCTGGCTTCGCTTCGCTTCGCCTCGCCTCGGAACAAAGGGGACAAAGCTGCTGCTGTGCGATCCAGTGACCGGGGACCGAGTGGGATCCGGCCAGCAGGGTTACTCCGGGATCCCGTTAATTCCGTGCCCGACGGCGTACGTGTCCTTGTCGGCTTGGGAAATGCTCCATTTGTCACCGGGCGGCTAATTCTGGGCCGGATTCCACCCTCCTCCCGGGGGCTGGGGTGGATGGGTGGGGAGGTGGATAGGGGGTGAAGGATGGGGAAGGTGGATGGGGTGATGGGTGGGCGGGTGAAGGATGGGGAAGGTGGATGGGGTGATGGGTGGGGAGGTGGATAGCGGGTGAAGGATGGGGAAGATGGATGGGGTGATGGGTGGGGGGTGATGGGTGGGGGGGTGGATGGGGTGATGGATGAGGAGGTGGATGGGGTGGGGTGGATGGGGAGGTGGATAGGGGGTGATGGATGGGGGCCTGATGCATTAGGAACTTTCCCAGGAGCAGGCTGGGAATAGAATCAGGTTAGGGAGTTATAGCCCCAATGAGGAGCGATTTGCAGTGTCCTGGCATCATTCCCACCAGTGGAGTGGACCACAGCCATGTCTGGAGACCCTCAGCTCATTGCAAACAGGCGCACTTGTGGCAGGATGGAGGCCTTTGGAGCAGAAGGCTCATTGCCTCAATGATGGGGCCATGTGAAAGAAAGGCCTCTCACAGTAGATTTCCCCTCCATCCCCAAGTCTCTACTGGCTTTGGGAGTCTTCAGTGCAGTCCAGAGAGGGTTTCTCCATGTTTAGGTGCCCTGGGAGAGAAGTGTGAGGTCATACATTTAGGGAGGTCAAACAGTTACAGGCATTACACAATAAATGGGAATATACTAAGAGGGGTAGATGAAGTAAGATATCTTGGCATACAAGTACACAGGTCTCTGAAGGCAGCAGTTCAAGTAGACGAGGTTGTAAAGAAGGCATATGGAATGCTCTCCTTCATTGGCAGAGGTATAGAATATAAAAGTAAGGATATAATATTGGAATTGTATAAAACACTGGTGAGGCCACAACTGGTGTATTGTGTGCAGTTCTGGTCGCCACATTACAGGAAGGACGTAATAGCTCTGGAGAGAGTGCAGAGGAGGTTTACAAGAATGTTGCCAGCGTTAGAAAAGTGTAGCTATGAGGAGAGATTGGATAGGTTGGGGTTATTTTCCTTAGAACAAAGAAGGCTGAGAGGTGACTTGATTGAGGTGTACAAAATTATGGGGAATAGATAGAGTGGACAGGATAAAATTATTTCCCTTGGTGGAGAATTCTAGAACCAGGGGACATAGATTCAAAATGAGTGGCAGAAGGTGTAGGGGGGACATGAGGAAGAACTTTTTTACGCAGAGGGTAGTGGGTGTCTGGAATTCGCTGCCCAAGTTGGTGGTAGAGGCAGAAACTCTAAACTCTTTTAAAAAGTACCTGGATCTGCACCTTAAGTGCTGTAAGCTGCAGGGCTATGGGCCGAGTGCGGAAAGGTGGGATTAGAAAGGGCATCTGGGTGTCCTTGGGCTGGCATGGACAAGATGGGCTGAACAGCCTCTTTCTGTGCTGTAACTTTTCTATGATTCTATGGTTTCTATGGTGGTGCCCCACCTGTCTCTTCATGCCCACCTTGCCTGCTGGGGTTGTTGTAGTGGCTCCAAAGCTGCCAGCCATTTCAATGGGCCTTCAGCCTCAAGAGCCTCTCTGTAGTCCTTGATCAGACAACATGCTGGCTACTGAGTGGCCCCCGGGGTGTGAGTGGCCTGTGGGATGCAGGCCATCTGCGGAGTGGTCCCAGAAGTGTGAAGTGACCCCAGTGGTGCTGAGTGTCCCCAGGGTGCACAGTGATCCCCGGGGTGCAGACTAGCTGCGGAGTGCTACTGGAGAGGTGGGGTCAGATCTGGGGAGTCTTTGGGGGGCTTACGGCGGGGTCCGTGTGTTTGGGCTTATGGTGGGGTGGGGGGGTGGGGGGGGGTTCTGTGTGGAGGTGATTATGGGGGGAGTCTGTCTGGAGGTGGTTATTGGAGGTCTGTGTGGAGGGGGCTATGGGGGGGGCTCTGTGTGGAGGGGGCTATGGGAGGGCTTGTGTGGAGGGGGTTATGGGGGGTCTGTGTTGAGGGGGTTATTGAGGGTCTGTGTGGATTGGGTTATGGGTGTAAGGTGGCCTAGATTTTAGATTTTATTTTAGTAGGATTTCGTATGCTTGCTTATCTCGGCCATTTTGTACTTGCTTGTGAACAGGAAAAGAGGCCACATTGATGTTGCTAACCATCTGCAGCAAGCTGACCTAATCTAGTGTTATGGAGTTGTCACTGACTAGCAATGGATATTAGAAGGAAGTACCTCAATTAAAACGTAATTGAAGGAGAAGTAATTAATAATCAAATAAGTCAGATTTCTGTAATTCTGTATTTTTCCATTAACACCCCTATGTAAAAATTGAAAGTGCTGTCACATAGTCCGGGAAAAAGAAAGCCTGAACTCCATGGGACCCTCTTGTATCAACAACACACTGGCCTTGACTGACTCAGCCTTAGTTTGATCAATTAGCTGCCTGTAATCTTAAAGATAAGGGACACAACTTGAAGAAGGCATTGTCTTAAATTAAAGGCAATTTCCACAATTGGCCGGAACCAGTGAAATTAATCCTTAGATCATTAATGGCCAATTAGACTTTTCCAGCAACTATTGGCTAAGGTGGGGCGACAACACCTTTAAGGTACAAAAGAGGTTTACGGGAACCATCTTGTTGGGTGTACTAAGTGAAGGGAAACCGATTTAGAGCATCGAGGACAGAGGCGGGATTCCTGTTGGCGCAGAGATCATGAGCGTAGCACTGGGCCCAGGGACAGAGGTGGAATTCCTGTCAGCATGAATCCCGGATAGTGCAGTTTCCTTTGGAGGCAAAGGCGAATACCTGTTGGTGCAAAGGGTTGAGATAACTGATATCCATGGGAACAGAGGAAGTTTGCACAGGGCTCGAGTCTGTAGGGTTTGGTTATCTTAAGAATAATTTTGTTGTCTTTTTGTTAGTTAATTGATGTCTTTAGTTAATCGATAAGTACTGTTGTTTAATTTTGCTTATGTTCAATTAACTTTGGTATTATTTGCTAATTCAGTGTCTGAGTCTTTGCCTGATGGTTATGTCTCTGTCTCAGGGGGAGTCTTTGTGGAGTGTGGGGTTAAAGGGCGACATGGTTTGTGAAGAGTAGGTTATGGGGTTGGGGTGTGGGATGTGTGTAGAATGGGGCGTGGGGGAACTAGGTTGGGGGTGTCTGTGTGGAGGGGGTTATTGAGAGGGTGATCTGTGTGGAGGGGACTTTGGGGGGGGTCTGTGTGGAGGGGGTTTTGGGGGGGTCTGTGTGGACGGGGCTTTGGGGGGTCTGTGTGGAGGGGGTTTTGGGTGGTCTGTGTGGAGGGGGTTTTGGGGGGCTGGTCTGTGTGGAGGGGTTCTGGGGGGTTGGTCTGTGTGACCGGGGTTTTGGGGGGTGGTCCTTGTGAAGGGGGTTTTGGGGGGTGGTCTGTGTGGAGGGGGTTTTGGGGGGTCTGTGTGGAAGGGGTTTTGTGGGGTGATCTGTGTGGAGGGGTTTTGGGGGGGTTCTGTGTGGAGGGGGCTTTGGGGAGGTCTGTGTGGAGGGGGCTTTGGGGGGATCTGTGGAAGGGGTTTTGGGGGTTGGTCTGTGTGGAGGGGGTTTTGGGGGGCTGTGTGGAGGGGGTTTTGGGGGGCGGTCCTTGTGAAGGGGGTTTTGGGGGTGGTCCTTGTGAACGGGGTTTTGGGGGGTGGTCTATGTGGAGAGGGCTTTGGGGGTATCTGTGTGGAGGGGGTTATGGGGTGGATCTGTGTGGAGGGGGTTTTGGGGGTGTCTGTGTGGAAGGGGTTTTGTGGGGTGGTCTGTGTGGAGGGGGTTTTGGGGGGTATCTGTGTGGAGGGGATTTTGGGGGTATCTGTGTGGAGGGGGTTATGGGGTGGATCTGTGTGGAGGGGGTTTTGGGGAGTGGTCTATGTGGTGGGGGTTTTGGGGGTGTCTGTGTGGAGGGGGTTATGGGGGTGGATCTGTGTGGAGGGAGTTATCTTTGCAGAACTGCCCTCTCCCCACCTATACCCTGGTATTGAAGGATGTGTGACTCAGGGCAATCACATTCTGCAGCCATGAGGACATCTTAATACTTAGTGAAATCAATCAATCTGAAACATAACAGCAAATTAACTGCATTGAAATAGCTGAGTAGAATAGCATTAATGATTTTTTAAAAAGAAAATCTGCTGGTTCAAAATGGATGAGGTCTTTTCAAAACTGGCATCAGTGTGTGTTGGCACTCGTTAAATAGAATATAATAACACTCAAAGTGTGATATAGAGCATCCTGCAGAAATAATTATACTCCATGAATTTGTATTCAGATCTTTGTAGGAATATTTTAGTATTGCTGTTCATAAAATAATAGCCCATGATTACTTAAACACAGCAGTTACAATCTTAAGCCACCATGAAATAAATCTGGAAAGGCTATAAATTATGGAGAGAAGTGTAGGTGGATCAAGATCATAACCCATGTCTCTGTCACTAATTAATTTAAATATATGTAGAAAAGATGGAGATGGTGTCACAGGTCCACTTTAATAAACAAAAGATGTCAGCTCTTCAACAGATCTTTAATCAATCTCTATCATTTGCACCATTGGGCAAGCTTTTTTTTAGAAGAGAAGTATATGTTGGAGGAGAAGAAAAAGCAATAGTAAATTAGCACTGCAATTTAATATATGTGAATGGGGGTGGGGTGGGGAGGCATTAGCCATGACATTGCTTCCACCACCTCATCTGCACCAAGTAAAGTGATTGAAAGATCCCACACCTCTGCCAATCTGAAGGATTACATACTTCAGAGAAATAATCACTCAGTTTGTTGGCATACACCCGAAGGTTGTAAAAGTGAATATTGCAGAGATAGTGGATGTGCTAGCTATGAATTTCCAAAATCTTTTAGATTCAGGAGTGGTCCCATTGGACTGGAAGTTGGCAAATGCCAACTGCTTTTCAAGACAGGAGAGAGAGAGAAAACAGGCCAGTTAGCCCAACATCAGTTGTTGGAAAAATGCTGGAACCTATTATTCAGGAAGTTTTAACAATGCATCTAGAAAAGCATAGTATGATTAGAACAAGTCAACATAGTTTTATTAAAGGGAAATCTAGTTTGACAATTTTTTTGGACTTTTTTGAGGATGTAACTAGTTGGATTAAGGGGAATCACTAGATATAGTATATCTGCATTTCCAAAAGACATGCGAAAAGGTGCTTCATAAAGAGGTTAATAGGCAAAATAATGGCTCATAGAATTGGGGGTAATATTTTAGCATGGACAGATTTTGGTTAATGAATATAAAGCAGAGAGTGGCTTATAATTCACTTTCAGGCTTGACCACACATTTGCACCACACAAGTGCCAGGCACTGACTATCTCCAATAAGAATCTAACCATCTTCCCTTGACAATCAATGGCTTTACCATTGCTGAATCTCCCACTATCAACATCCTGGGGTTATCATTGACCAGAAACCAAGCTTGACCAGCCATATAAATACTCTGGCTACAAGAGCAGGTCCGAGCTGGGAACTCTGCAGTGAGTATCTCACCTCCTGACTCCCCAAAGTATGTGCACCATCTACAAAGCACAAGTCAAGAGTGTTGGAATACTCTCTGCTTGCCTGGATGAGTGCAGCTCCAACAACGCTCAAGGAGCTCAATGCCATCCAAGATAAAGCAGCCTGCTTTATTGCCACCCCATCCACCACCTTCAACATCCACTTCCTCTACCACCAATGTACAGTGGCAACAGTGCATACCATCTACAAGAGGCACAGCAGAAACTCACCAAAGCTCCTTTGAGAGTACTTTCCAAAGTCGTGACCTTTACCACTTAGAAGGACAAGGCCAACAGTTGCATGGGAACACCACCACCTGCAAGTTCCCCTCTAAGACACACACTATCCTGATTTGGAACTATAATCGCCGTTCCTTCATGGTCGCTGCATCAGAATCCTGGATCTCACTCCCCTTAAGCACTGTAGGTGTGTCTACACCTCATGGACTGCAGTGGTTCCAGAATGCAGCTCGCCACCACCTTCTCAAAGGTAATTAAGGATGGACAATAAAAATGCTGGCCTAGCCAGCTATGCCCACATCCCACGAAAGAATTTTAAAAATGGGGCTTTTTCAAGATGGCAGACAGTGAATAGTGGGTTGCCACAAGGATCAGTGCTGGGACCTCAGCTATTTACAATCTATATTAATAGCTTAGGTACAGATACAGAGGGTATTGTATCAAAGTTTGCTGATGATACCAAGCTAGGTGGGAAGGTAAGCTATGGGGAGGACACAAAGAGGCTGCAAAGAGATATAGACAGGTTAAGCGAGTAGGCAGCAGATTGAGTATAATGTAGGGAATTGTAATGTTATTCAGTTTAGTCATAAAAATAGAAAGGCAGAATATTTTTTCAAAGGTGTGAAACTTGTAAGTGTTGATGTTCAAAGAGACTTGGGTGTGCTTGTGCAAGGAACGCAGATAGTTAGCACGCAGGTACAGCAGGCAATTAAAAAGACAAATGGCATGGAGGCTTTTATTGCAAGGGGGTTGGAATACAAAAATACAGAAGTCTTGCTACAATTGTACAGGGTTTTGGTGAGACCATGTTTGAAATAATGTGTGCATTTTTTGTCTCCACATTTAAGAAACGATATACTTATATTGGAGACTGTACAGCGAAAGTTCACTAAATTGGTCCCTGGGATGAGGGGGTTGTCCTACGATGAGAGGCTGAGTAAACTGGGCTTATGTTCTCTAGAGCTTAGAAGAATGAGAGGCGATCTCATTGAAACCTACAAAATTCTGAAGGGGCTTGATAGGGTAGATGCTGAGAGATTATTTCCACTGGTTGAGGAATTTAAAACAGAGGGCACAGTCTCAGGGTAAGCGACTGATCACTTAGGACTGAGGTGAGGAGAAATTACTTCACCCAAAGGGTTGTGAATCTTTGGAATTCTCTACCCCAGAGGGTTATGGATGCTCCACTGTTGAATACATTTAAGGCTGGGATAGACAGATTTTTGTCTCTCCAGGAATGAAGGTATATGGGGGGGCAGATGGGAAGATGGAGTTGAAGTCCAAGATTAGCCATGATTGTATTGAATGGTGGAGCAGGCTCGATGGGCCATATGGTTTACTCCTGCTCCAATTTCTTGTGTTCTTGTATTCCTGCTAAAGTGTTGATGTTGTTCATTCGCCTTATGTCCGAGAATAAAATCTCTTCCATGTTCATATAGCTGGGGGCTTCAAAAGATAAAACAGGTTCCAACTTTTCTGATTTAATGATTTAAAGCAAATGTTTGTATACTTTACCTTTTGTAAATCCAAATCATGTTGATGTCTAGCTCATGTTAGAAGGGCAGCCACCATCTTCTCAAGAGCAACAAGAGATGAGAAATAAATGATGGCCTTGCCAGTGATGTCCGCATCCTGAGAATTAATTATAAAAGATGTGAGTACAAATAGTTAAAATTATATCCTTTAGCAAGGAAAAGGTGCCTTTAAAAACAACAGGTATTTCTGTCATTTTCAAATTGTTACAAAGAACCTTTAGGTGTACATTGTTACAAAAGTAGCAATATAAACTGGGAGGGGTGGGGGGTGGGCGGTGGTGAGCCGGGAGGAGTCTGATCCCAATTTTACTCCTGAGCATGCTAAAGCCAAGCTAATGTGACCTCCCACCAACAATGATTTGGGCATTTAGCAGGTGAGCATGAATCCAATCTTGTGTGAAACTGATTTTAAAAAGGGCTCAGGGAGTACTGTGTACTTAGTGCTGAATGACAGTAATGTTCTGAGAAATCTATGGTTGCAGCACACACTCCCCAACATTACAAGTAATTTCAGTGGAGTGGATCATCAAGCTTTTTCCAGGGCTGTAGTCAAGGATGAGATCCTGTCTAATTCTAGCCTTGAAGGCTTTACAATTCATCTTAAAGCTGCTTATTTTCTGATCTCAGACTGATATGGCAGAACCTTAACTGCAAAGAGAGGTGGCTTTGGCACCTGTGGGCAGTTAAATCCCCTAGAAGTGGCGTGGGGCCGTTTTCACCCGGGTGGTGGTTTGCAGGCGGGCAGGGGACCAAGCCCCTTGGAGCTGATGGGTAAATAAATGTCACAGGCAAATAGGCAATTAAAGCTGTTTTAACCACCCATTCAGGCTTTAACAGCCTGCCCAAGCTGTCAGCAGCTCATCAGGTACAACTAGGTGGGGGCCCTATGGAGAGTGGAAGTGACAGGCTGGGAAGCCTTTAGTCTGTGAAACTGAAGAGCTCCACCTGTGGCCAGGTTAGAGACTACTGCTCATAGCACTCAGAGAGAGAGAGAGAGAGAGAGAGAGAGTGCTTTCACTGCATGACAGGTGATTGCCAACTTCTTGGAAGTCACTTCACCTGTCTTGCACTTCACACACCTGGAGCTGCACTTCCTTGCTCTCATCATTCAACATGGCATGGCAGCAACATATGCTGCTGCACCTTGCACTTCTGATGACAAACAAAAGGAGCAGCAACACCAGCAGCAGCAGCAGGAGCAACACCAGCAGCAGCAGCAGGAGCAACACCAGCAGCAGCAGCAGGAGCAACACCACCAGCAGCAGGAGCAACACTAGCAGCAGCAGGAGCAACACCAGCAGCAGGAGCAACACCAGCAGCAGCAGGAGCAACGCTAGCAGCAGCAGGAACAACACCAGCAGCAGCAGGAGCAACACCACCAGCAGCAGCAGGAGCAACACCAGCAGCAGCAGGAGCAACACCAGCAGCAGCAGCAGGAGCAACACTAGCAGCAGCAGCAGGAGCAACACTAGCAGCAGCAGCAGGAGCAACACTAGCAGCAGCAGCAGGAGCAACAGCAGCAGGAGCAGGAGCAACACCAGCAGCAGCAGCAGGAGCAACACTAGCAGCAGCAGCAGGAGCAACACTAGCAGCAGCAGGAGCAACACCACCAGCAGCAGCAGGAGCAACACCACCACCAGCAGCAGGAGCAACACCACCACCAGCAGCAGGAGCAACACCAGCAGCAGCAGGAGCAACACCAGCAGCAGCAGCAGGAGCAACACCACCAGCAGCAGGAGCAACACCAGCAGCAACAGCAGGAGCAACACCAGCAGCAGCAGAAGCAACACTAGCAGCAGCAGCAGGAGCAACACTAGCAGCAGCAGGAGCAACACTAGCAGCAGCAGGAGCAACGCTAGCAGCAGCAGAAGCAACACTAGCAGCAGCAGCAGGAGCAACACCAGCAGCAGGAGCAACACTAGCAGCAGCAGGAGCAACACCAGCAGCAGGAGCAACACCAGCAGCAGCAGCAGCAGGAGCAACACTAGCAGCAGCAGGAACAACACCAGTAGCAGCAGGAGCAACACCACCAGCAGCAGCAGGAGCAACACCAGCAGCAGCAGCAGGAGCAACACTAGCAGCAGCAGCAGGAGCACACTAGCAGCAGCAGGAGCAACACCAGCAGCAGGAACAACACCAGCAGCAGCGGGAGCAACACCACCAGCAGCAGCAGGAGCAACACCACCAGCAGCAGCAGGAGCAACACCAGCAGCAGCAGCAGGAGCAACACCACCAGCAGCAGCAGGAGCAACACCACCACCAGCAGCAGGAGCAACACCAGCAGCAGCAGCAGGAGCAACACCAGCAGCAGGAGCAACACCACCAGCAGCAGGAGCAACACCAGCAGCAGGAGCAACACCAGCAGCAGGAGCAACACCACCAGCAGCAGGAGCAACACCAGCAGCAGCAGGAGCAACACCGCCAGCAGCAGCAGGAGCAACACCACCAGTAGCAGGAGCAACACCACCAGCAGCAGCAGGAGCAACACCACCAGCAGCAGGAGCAACACCAGCAGCAGGAGCAACACCAGCAGCAGGAGCAACACCACCAGCAGCAGGAGCAACACCAGCATCAGCAGGAGCAACACCGCCAGCAGCAGCAGGAGCAACACCAGCAGCAGCAGGAGCAACACCACCAGCAGCAGCAGGAGCAACACCACCACCAGCAGCAGCAGGAGCAACACCACCACCAGCAGCAGGAGCAACACCAGCAGCAGCAGGAGCAACACCAGCAGCAGGAGCAACACTAGCAGCAGCAGGTGCAACACCACCAGCAGCAGGAGCAACACCAGCAGCAGCAGCAGGAACAACACCACCAGCAGCAGCAGGAGCAACACCAGCAGCAGGAGCAGGAGCAACACCACCACCAGCAGCAGGAGCAACACCAGCAGCAGCAGGAGCAACACTAGCAGCAGCAGGAGCAACACTAGCAGCAGCAGGAGCAACACCAGCAGCAGGAGCAACACCACCAGCAGCAGGAGCAACAACAGCAGCAGCAGGAGCAACACCACCAGTAGCAGCAGGAGCAACACCAGCAGCAGCAGGAGCAACACCGCCAGCAGCAGCAGGAGCAACACCACCAGTAGCAGCAGCAGGAGCAACACCACCACCAGCAGCAGGAGCAACACCAGCAGCAGCAGGAGCAACACCAGCAGCAGGAGCAACACTAGCAGCAGCAGGTGCAACACCACCAGCAGCAGGAGCAACACTAGCAGCAGCAGGTGCAACACTAGCAGCAGCAGGAGCAACACTAGCAGCAGCAGGAGCAACACTAGCAGCAGCAGGAGCAACACTAGCAGCAGCAGGTGCAACACTAGCAGCAGCAGGAGCAACACTAGCAGCAGCAGAAGCAACACTAGCAGCAGCAGGAGCAACACTAGCAGCAGCAGGAGCAACACTAGCAGCAGCAGAAGCAACACTAGCAGCAGCAGGAGCAACACTAGCAGCAGCAGGAGCAACACTAGCAGCAGCAGGAGCAACACTAGCAGCAGCAGGAGCAACACCAGCAGCAGGAGCAACACCAGCAGCAGCAGGAGCAACACCACCAGCAGCAGCAGCAGGAGCAACACTAGCAGCAGCAGGAACAACACCAACAGCAGCAGGAGCAACACCACCAGCAGCAGCAGGAGCAACACCAGCAGCAGCAGCAGGAGCAACACTAGCAGCAGCAGCAGGAGCAACACTAGCAGCAGCAGCAGGAGCAACACCACCAGCAGCAGCAGGAGCAACACCACCAGCAGCAGCAGGAGCAACACTAGCAGCAGCAGCAGGAGCAACACCACCACCAGCAGCAGGAGCAACACCACCAGCAGCAGCAGGAGCAACACTAGCAGCAGCAGCAGGAGCAACACCACCAGCAGCAGCAGGAGCAACACCACCAGCAGCAGCAGGAGCAACACCAGCAGCAGCAGGGGCAACACCAGCAGCAACAGCAGGAGCAACACCAGCAGCAGCAGCAGGAGCAACACCAGCAGCAGCAGCAGCAGGAGCAACACCACCAGCAGCAGCAGGAGCAACACTAGCAGCAGCAGCAGGAGCAACACCACCAGCAGCAGCAGGAGCAACACCACCAGCAGCAGCAGGAGCAACACCAGCAGCAGCAGGGGCAACACCAGCAGCAACAGCAGGAGCAACACCAGCAGCAGCAGCAGGAGCAACACCAGCAGCAGCAGCAGCAGGAGCAACACCAACAGCAGCAGCAGCAGGAGCAACACCAACAGCAGCAGGAGCAACACCAGCAGCAACAGCAGGAGCAACACCAGCAGCAGCAGCAGGAGCAACACCACCAGCAGCAGCAGGAGCAACACCAGCAGCAGCAGGGGCAACACCAGCAGCAACAGCAGGAGCAACACCAGCAGCAGCAGCAGGAGCAACACCAGCAGCAGCAGCAGCAGGAGCAACACCAACAGCAGCAGCAGCAGGAGCAACACCAACAGCAGCAGGAGCAACACCAGCAGCAACAGCAGGAGCAACACCAGCAGCAGCAGCAGGAGCAACACCAGCAGCAGCAGCAGGAGCAACACCAGCAGCAGCAGCAGGAGCAACACCAGCAGCAGCAGGAGCAACACTAGCAGCAGCAGCAGGAGCAACACCAGCAGTCTTCTCCTCAGCCACATGCCACTCTACAGAACATAGCAGATAGACACAGAAATGCAACTCCAAAGAGGTGAGACCACCAACACAGGGTCAAAAGCCAGAGGATCAGCTCTTTTGACATGTGAGAGCACCAAAGCCTCAGGAGGCTCAGGCTTTCATGGCAGGATGGTTTTTTCAAAATTCATTCACCAGGAGTGGGCTTCTCTGGCTGGGCCAGCGTTTATTGCCCATCCCTAGTTGCCCTTGAGAAGGTGGTGGTGAGCTGCCTTCTTGAACCACTGCAGTCCACATGGTGTAGGTACACCCACTGTGCTGTTAGGAAGGGAGTTCCAGGACTTTGACCCAGTGACAGTGAAGGAACAGTGATATATTTCCAAGTCAGGATGATGAGTGACTTGGAGGGGAACTTCCAGATGGTGGTGTTCCCATTTATCTGCTGCCTTGTCCTTCTAGGTGGCAGTGGTCGTGGGTTTGGAAAGTGTTGTCTAAGAAGCGTAGGTGAATTCCTGCAGCGTATTTTGTAGATGGTACACACTGCTGCCACTGTGCCACTGTGCATTGGTGGTGGAGGGGGTGAATGTTTGTGGATGGGGTGCCAATCAAGCGGGCTGCCTTGTCCTGGATGGTATGAAGCTCCTTGAGTGTTGTTGGAGCTGCACTCATCCAGACAAGTGGGGAGTATTCCAACACTCCTGACTTGTGCCTTGTAGATAATAGGAAGACTGTAGGGAGTCAGGAGATGAGTTACTCTCCACAGAATTCCCAGCCTCTGATTTGCTCTTATATCCACAGTATTTATATGGCTAGCCCAGTTCAGTTTCTGGTTAATGGTAACCCCCAGAATGTTGATAGTGGGAGATTCAGCAATGGTAATGCCATTGAATGTAAAGGGGTGATGATTAGATTCTCTCTTGTTGGAGATTAACATTGCCTGGCACTTGTGTGGCGTGAATGTTTCTTGCCGCTGATCAGCCCAAGCCTGAATGTGGACCAGGTCTTGCTGCATATGGACAGCTTTGGTATCTGAGGAATCGCGAATGGTGCTGAATATTGTGCAATCATCAGCGAACATCCCCACTTCTGACCTTATGAAGTGGGGATGTTCGGTCATTGATGAAGCAGCTGAAGATGGTTGGGCCTAGGAAACTAACTTGACGAACTCCTGCAGCGATGTCCTGGGACTGAGATGATTGACCTCAAACCACCACAACCATCTTCCTTTGTGTTAGGTATGACTCCAACCAGTGGAGAGTTTTCCCCCTGATTCCCATTGACTCCAGTTTTGCTAGGGCTCCTTGACGCCACACTTGGTCAAATGCTGCCTTGATGTCAAGGACAGTCACTCTCACCTCAACTCTGGAGTTCAGCTCTTTGGTCCTGTTTGAACCAAGGATGTAATGAGGTCAGGAGCTGAGTAGCCCTGGCAGAACTCAAACTGAGTGTCAGTGCGCAAGTTATTGCTGAGTAAGTGCCACTTGATAGCACTGTTGGTGACCCTTTCCCTTATTTTACTGATGATCGTGAGTGGACTGATGAGGCAGTAATTGGCCGGGTTGGATTTGACCTGCTTTTTGTGTACAGGACATACCTGGGCAATTTTCCACATTGCCGTGTAGATGCCAGTATTGTAGCTGTACTGGAACAGCTTGGCCAGGGGTGCGGTAAGTCCTGGAGCAGAAGTCTTCAGGACAATTGCTGTAATATTGCCTTTGTAGTACCCAGTGCCTTCAGCCATTTCTTGACATCACGTGGAATGAATTGAATTGGGTGAAGACTTGGCATCTGTGATGCGGGGGACCTCTGGAGGAGGCTGAGATGGATCATCCACTGAGCACTTTTGGCTGAAGATGGTTGCAAATACTTCAGCTTTGTCTTTTGCACTGATGTGCTAGGCTCCCCATCATTGAGGACAGGGATATTTGTGGAGCCTCCTCCTCCAGTGAGTTATTTAATTGTCCACCACCATTCATGACTGGATGTGGCAGGACTGCCGAGCTTAGATCTGAACCATTGGTTGTGGGATCTCTGAGCTCTGTCTATCATCTGCTGCTTCTGCTGTTTGGCACGCCAGTCGTCCTTCGCAGAGAGCCAGGTGGATATGCATTGCCAATGGTGGGCAAGGTGGTTGTCACTGGAGGTCCCTCCAGCAGTGGTGATGAACCCCTTCTTGGGCTATAGAGTCTCTGGATCTGATAACCTCTGCAGAGACACTGCCTCTTTACTTCTGACGGCCTCCCACATGGCAGGGGGCAGCTCTGCCATCGGAAAAATGCCAGAAGCCTGTAAAAATTGCTATTCATTGTCTAAATTGGCGAACCGCCTCAGGTCAAGTAGGTGATTGTTCTTGATTAGGGTGATTAGGACCACATTTGCTACATTTCCAATATTAGGTACAGATACAGTGATATGCTTTGTCTAGTCCCAGCACCCAGATTTCAGAAAGACATGTGGTTACCCTATTCAATGCTGAAGGTGAAGTGTTCCTTTCCCTTTTTGCTGAGAATGCCACGTTTGTCCATTATGGGCAGAATTTTGCCGTCGGCGAGCAGGGGGCAGGGCCCGCTCACCGGCACATAAAATGACACGGGATGACATCGGGCGGAACCCCCGACATCATTCTGCTCCATTTAAATTTTCAGGAAGGTGGGGGCACAGCAAAATCAGCTGCGGGCCCGCCGACCTGTCAATGGCCAATTGAGGCCACTGAGAGAATCATTTAAACAACTAAAGGACCTGTTCGTCCAACCTTAAGGTTGGCGGGCAGGCCAGGAGCCCCGGCGACAAATAGAGAAAACATGAAACCTCATCCACCGGCGGGATGAGGTTTCATGCAAGGTTTCAAAAATTTTAATAAAGTTTTTCTGTAAATTATAAACATCTCCCATCTCATGTGACATTGTTACATGAGGGGGACATGTTAGGGGTTTTAAAAAAATATTTTTAATATTTTTCAAAGTGTAAGCGATCTCCCTGAGGCTGCACTTAGCCTCAGGGAGATGTGCACTCTTTCATGCGCATGCACGAAAGAGCGCACTCTCGCTTTTGGGGAATCCCCCCACTCACACAGGAAGCGCATGGCGCTTCCCACCGGACATCACGCTGGGCGGGCCTTAATTGGCCCGTCCACGTAAAATGGCGGTGCAGCCCGCTTCGCCAGAGGGGATCGGCTCCCCGCCCGCCCGACAGGCAGAAAGCCCTATGTTTCTGTTCATGCTGCCATATTATTTAAGTTATGTACAGATCTGCTACAGATCTCAGATAACTGCAAAACCGATGCCTTATACATCTATCATAGTTGATATTTTCTTTAACAAATGCTATTTGAACAAACAATTTATTTGATGTTTCTAATTGCCTTTTTTTATTACCACATATTCGCACAATAATTGGCCTGCTCAGTCACATGAGGACCTATGGCAGAAACTCACGACCCCCTGAGTAGACACCACCCTTGACTTAGGGGACAGCTGACGATGATTGTACAATAGTGTCCCTTCTATAAAATATAACTATACAAACTATGTTCTGATTCCCTGCTATTCCTAATATCAATTAATGTGAATCCTCCTCTCCATTTGATCCAACAGAACCAACACCTTACAATATTGAATGCCCACTTTTACCCTTTTACTCAAAGATGCTCATGACTAATTCAGCACTAATTTAAAATGAAAGAGTAACCATTTTTTATGTTTCTGAATAGGCTGTAAGTGTTTCATAGAATTACATAGAATATACAACACAGAATTCCACCTAACCAGTCCATGCCTGTGTTTACTCCATTTGAGCCTCCTTACATGCTTCATCTAACTCTATCAACGAAACCCTCTATTCCCTTCCCCATCATATGTTTATCCAGCCTTCTCTTAAGTGAATCTATACTGCCCACTTCAAATACTCACTGTGATAGCAGTCCCACATTCTTACCACTTTCTGGGTAAATGAGTTTCTTCTGAATTTGCCTATTTGATTTCTAAGTGACTATCTTATATTGATGGCCTCTAGTTTTGTTCTTCCTTACAAGTAGAAACTTTCTCTCTACTCTACTAAAACCTTTCATAATTTTAAATTATTAGGTCACCTCTGCCTCTTCTTTTCAAGAGAAAAGAAAAACAGCCTGTTCATCTTCTCCTGATAGGTATGATCCCCACATTTCTGGCATCATCCTTGTCAATTATCTTTGCACCCTCTTCAGGTTCTCTATATCCTTTTTATATGGCGACCAGAACTGCACAAATACCCCAAGTGATGCCTAACCACGGTTTTATGTAAATTTAACATAACTTCTGTACTTTGCAATTCTGTACCTCGAGAAATAAACCTTAGTGTTTGGTTTTTGTTATGACTTTAGTGATCTGCATTATGACCTTGGTGATCTGCGTTGCAGTTTCTAGTGGCTTGTGTAATTATATATCCAGCTCACTTTGCTTCACTACCCCAGTTAGATTCTTTGGGCTGAACTTTCCTGCTGAGACAGATGGGAAATCAAGGGGGCACCGCAACATGGAGGTGCCCTTGGAGGAGTAAGTTCAAAATAAAGGGCGGAATTTTCCGTTTTGCAGACTAAGGGCAGAATTTTTTGGCTGCTGCGCGGGTGGCGGAGCCCGTACGTCAGCGCTTAAAATGTCACGCGCTGACGTCGTGTGAGCGTCTCGATGTCAGCGCACGGCATCCTGATATTTAGGTGGGTGGGCGCTATGAAGCGCGACGCGCGCCCGCCATTAATTAAAGGTCTTGTTAAGGCCCTTAACTTGGCAATTGAAGCCGATTTTGAGGAGCCCGTGCGATCTTCGCCTCGGGCACGGGCCCAATGGGCAGGCGGGTAACTGATATTTTAACAAACCTCATTCACGGGCGGGATATGTGGGCTCAGAGGGGCTGTTAATGTTTTTTCTAAAGTATTTAATGCAGAAAGTGTTTTAAACTTGCCTGTGTGATTGTTAGCAGTTCAGATCGATTTCCAAAAGCTTTCTCTGTACTTTGAAGCTTCAGCTCAGCAGTCTGCAGACAGTAATCTTTATCAGGCCTACAGCTTTCCGGAGGCCTCCACTTAGCCTGGGTATGGGTTCTGACATCTCCACTGGAGGCAGCTCCTCTGAGGAGGAAGGGAGGGCTAGAATAAGGGGAGGCCAGGAGTGAACAATCAGCCTCCAGGGGAGCCACCTTTGGGAGGCCAGGCGCAGGCACAAGGGGCGCAGGTCCAAGAGGTTGTCCAAGGTGGAAGGGGCCGCAGAAGACGCCACTATCCTGCTGCCAGGGTATACAGGCGACGAAGCAGCTACCTCAATATGACTGAGGTGCAGTGCTGAAGGAGGCTCCGACTCTCAAGGGAGACAGTCAACTATATCTGTCAGATGATTGGCCCTGAGATCTCCCCTAACTGTGTGGGTGGGCACCCCATGCCAGCAGCTCTGAAGGTCACAGTTGCCCTTGACTTCTATGCATCTGGCTCCTTCCAGGGCTCGGTGGGTGATCTTTGTGATGTCTCCCAATCAGCTGTGCACACTTGTGTTAAGCAGGTTACAGACGCTCTGTTCAGACGGGCATTAACCTTCATACATTTCTGCTGCGACCAGGCAAGCCAGACACAGTGAGCCAGAGGCTTTGCGGCCATTGCTGGCTTCCCCTGCGTCCAGAGTACAATAGACTGTACACATGTGGTCATCAAGGCGCCAGCAGGTGAGCCCGGTGCCTTCGTCAACAGGAAGAGGCAGGACAAGCGGCAGGGTGCACTCCATGAACGTGCAGATAGTGTGTGATCACAGGATGCTGATTCTGCAAGTCTGTGCAAGGTACTCAGGCAGCTCCCACGACGCCTACATCCTCAGACACTCCCAGGTGCCGGGGCTCTTCAGTGCTCCAGCTCGACTGGATGGTTGGCTGCTGGGTGACAAGGGCTATCCCCACAGAAGGTGGCTCATGATGCCTCTCCGCCATCCAAGAACAGAAGCTGAGCAGCGGTACAATAGGAGCCACACCTCCACAAGGGCTGTGGTGGAGAGAGCCATCGGTCTTCTCAAAATGCGTTTCCGTTGCCTGGACCGCTCAGGGGGCGGACTCCTGTACCCCCCAGATCGTGTCTCTGTGATAATGGTAGTCTGCTGTGCCCTGCACAATCTTGCGCTGGAAAGGGGGGATGCAGTTGACGATGAAGACCTTGATGCAGTGGATGAGGCTGCACATGATGAATCCAGCAGTGGCTCAGAGGATGAGGAAGCACAGGGCAATGATGAGGGGCAGCATGCCGACCCGCTACTACACCAAGGAGGCAGGGACACCCGGGACACTTTAATCCAACGAACCTTCAGCTAGCTCCACACACATGGATCAGCAGGACCAGCATTGCCTGGCGCTTCCACACGTGGCACTTAGGTGCTACATCTTCCACCTCATCAGCTGCAACTAAGGGCTTAGTACAGAAACATCAATGTCCACGCAAACACTCATGTGAAACATGTCTGTGAAACATACAAATGCAGCACAAAGGAAACACCCTCAGCCATGGTCAGAAAATTGGACTTTATTCCCACCAAAATAAACCACAAATGTCGCTCAGATGTACAGAATTATATATTGCCTAATCTAAGGCCAACACAAAATCACCAGTGACAAACCTGTGGAGTGCCTAATGTGCCTATGCTTTCGTTTGAGGGTGCTACGTCTTGGTGCCGCCCCATCGCTCGGAGTGGCTTGTGAGACAGCCTACTGACTCTGCTGTCCTGTTGGCCTCGATGACCTTGGCGGCCGTCATCTGGCCCGTGGAGCCTGTGCTGGCCCCGTCTGGGAGTGAGTGGCCAGTTCCAGAACTGGCACCTCCCCAGTTGTCGCAGCCTCAACGGATGCAACGGTCACTGGCAGAGGGGCGGAGGAGCTGCTGCCCTCATCTGGAGCGCCCTGAAAGGAGCCCGCAGAGACGACAGGCAGCTGCTGCGCCGACATGAGGTCACATTGGATCTCCCTGCTCACCGCAGATGGATGGGCACCGAGCGGGGACACTTGGTGCCCAGAACATCTCCCACATTGCGAATGACCACCTGTGGCCATTATCGCTGTGAGGGCTTGCAGGTCAGAGCGTAACCCAATCAGAAGATTCTCAACCCAATCGAAGCCCCTCTCCATGAGAGTCACCAATCTCTCAATGGAGGAAGCCTGAAGCTCTGTCCTGAGGTTCATGCCATCACTGACACTCTGCCTGGACTCCTCCACCACAGAGACCAACTGAAGCACACCCTCATACAACCCTGCCAGATGCTCCTGCGAATCCTGCCGCTTGTCCTGCAGCTGCTGCATTGGTGACATCTCCAGAGGCACATCATCACTGCCGGACTCAGCATGTGCCTGGTCCCCTGCAGTCCTCCGGCTGCTGGCGCCATTGGCACTCTGTCCTTGCCCTCTCCACTGTGCCCTGATACACTAGCCAACGTCATAATCCCCACCGAAGTGTTTGTCGCTGCGCTGGTGCCTAGCTTGCTGAAAGGATGTGACGCAAGTTGCAAGTGTTGGCCCTCAGGTGTGGAGGGGGGACTCTGGACATGTTGGGGGAGGCCATGCGGTGGTGATGCTGAAATTAACAAAAAGGACAGTGCATCAGTTAGCGTTCAGTCAGTAACACCTTACATCCCTTTCCCCCACAGCCTCACAAGTCGCTCACCCTTCAAGAACCTAAGGTGACGAACATTGGTGGGGTGGTAAATAGTCAAGAGGAGGACCAAACATTACACATGCATACAGACAGACTGGTCAGATGGCCTAAGGAATGCCACATGGAATGTTATGTGGATAAGTGTTCGGTTAAGCACTTGGGCAAGACAAGCAAGGTACGGGAATACATGAGTAACGGTAGGACCGTGGGAAGTCACGACAATTACAGGGACCTTGCTGGGCAGACCCGTTAAGGTAGCAGAACAGGAACGTAAGGCGTTTAACAAGGTCGAAGCCAGACTTGCCTTCATTAGCCGAGGAATAGAATGTAGGAAAAGGAAGATCATGTTGCAAGTGCAGAAAACGCTGTCGAGGCCACATCTACACTTCTGCATTCACTTGTGACCTGCGCTTCATGGGAGGGGTGGCATTGGAGTGGGGAGAGTGCAGAGGTTCCTGACCTGGATGCATGCTGGCCTGGAGAGTTAGAGTGATGAGGAAACATTGCAAATACTTGCAATATTTGCAGTGGAGCACAGGAGATTGACAGGTCACATTATTTACCTTCATACCGTTATGAGGGGCATAGACCGGGTGGACAGAAGGCAACATTTCCCCTTGGCGCAGGGATGACTAACGTGGTGGCATTTATTTAAGTTGAGTGCCATGAGGTTGACAGGTGAGGTGCTGAGGACCTTTTGGACAGAGTAATGTGGGACACACTGGCTGAAAGGGTGGTGGAGGTACAAACCCTCCTAAGATGCAATACGTATTTGGATGTGCAGCAGCGATGCCATGGCATGTTAGGCCATGGGGATAGTGGTCACAAATGGGATAAGGCGACTTTGGAAGGTGCTAGAGACGTGCATCCTCAAGGGGCCGAGGGACCTTTGTATATGACCCACACGTCTGACTGTATCAGTCTGTGAATGAGCAGTGTTGCTGCATTAACGATTGCAGCAATCACCAGTGCTTTGGATGGTGGGGAGACAGAGTGGATGGGACTGTGGCCCTCAAATACCTGGCCGCTGCACCCCAGCCTCGCCGACACCTGCTGACCTGGCCGCCTGCCTCCTCCCCAGCTCCATGGCCTGCTCTTCATACGTGGTGGGGTGCTGCAGCACGGCGTGCCCACCACCAGTCCACTGCCGCTCCCGCATATTGCTCTCAGGTTTTGCCTGCAGAACATATTTATTGGGGCTGATCGCTCATGTACTCTGCACATGCACGCTGCACCCCAACCACAGTGGCCCATCTGAAGCCTCCACTGGCTCCTGTCCACACTACTGGTGATCAGTCCCCAGAAGATAGTACGGCTGCTCCCAACCCTCTCCCCCAATGGCCACCTTGGACACATTTGGTGTCCATCACTTTGAATAACACACGGGCCTTAGTGCCCATGGCAAGGAGGTGCAACTAGGTGCGGCGCCGAGGCCAGCAGATGGCTCTTGGCCACGACACCTTGAGCCTCCCCTTCCACCATCTCATCACCATCAATAAGACATGTGTTGGAGTTCTGAGTATGTGTCTAGCTGCCTACCCTGCAGGTTGCCCTCAGACTACTCAAATGCGACAAACACCAACATATGCTGCGGGGAGAACCCATCTTCTCCTCAACCACTAAGGCTGATGTAAGCATGGTCACTATCTGTTTGCCCACCCAGCGTGCGCCAAATGCCCAATGCAGTAACGGCACTAAGACGTTGGCGGGGGGGGGGGCGGGGGCAGGGTGGGGCTCAAAGGCTAAGACTACCTGCTGGGTTAAATGGCCAGGGCTGACATGGTACTCACCCTTCCAGAGCGCAACAAATCATTGAAGCGCTTGCGGCTCTGTATTCGTGTGCGCTGCACAGCATCATGGGAGCTAACAGCCTCCGCCACCTCCTGCCACACCTGCCTGGTGATGTGGGGGGCCCTCCTCCTCCCATCCTCCGGAAACAAAACCTCCCGATGGTTGGACACCTCTTGGAGGAGGACAGCAAGACAGCATCTGAGAACTGAGGGGCACAGTGGCATCCCTGCTGGCCTATTCTGCAGCCTGACCCCCTCCTCCTCCTCTGCCCTCAAATCTTGTGCTGCCCTATGACTGGCCATGGTGAACAGCCTAAAGGAGGCTGCCTGGCCGCTCTTTATACAGACTACTGGTTCCCCATTGGAACCGGCAGTCTGAACATGCCCGCCGCCAATTTTATTTTCCCGATGTACATGGGAGTCGTAAACCCGCTGGGCAGGCCTTAATTGGCTTAATTGGCAAAATGGCGGCACGGCCCATTTTGGTGGTGGCAATCGGCTGCCTGCACGCCAGCCCGTCCGTCAAGCGCAAAATTCAGCCCTAAGTGTGGTGGTGGGTGGGATAGTTGACAAGTTTCCCGGTGGTGGGTGTTCTCATAAGACCATAAGACCTAGGAGCAGAAATTAGGCCATTCGGCCCATCGAGTCTGCTCCGCCATTCAATCATGGCTGATAAGTTTCTCAACCCCATTCTCCCGCCTTCTCCCCGTAACCTTTGATCCCCTTACCAATCAAGAACCTATCTATCTTGGTCTTAAATACACTCAATGACCTGGCCTCCACAGCCTTCTGTGGCAATGAATTCCATAGATTCATCACTCTCTGGCTGAAGAAGTTTCTCCTCATCTCTGTTCTAAAAGGTCTTCCCTTTACTTTGAGGCTGTGCCCTCGGGTCCTAGTCTCTCCTACTAATGGAAACATCTTCCCCATGTACACTCTATCCAGGCCTTTCAGTATTCTGTAAGTTTCAATCAGATCCCCCCTCATCCTTCTAAACTCCATCGAGTATAGACCCAGAGTCCTCAAATGTTCCTCATATGTTAAGCCTTTCATTCCTGGGATCATTCTCATGAACCTCCTCTGGACCCTCTCCAGGGCCAGCACATCCTTCCTGAGATACGGGGACCAAAATTGCTCACAATATTCTAAATGCGGTCTGACCAGAGCCTTATAAAGCCTCAGCAGCACATCCTTGCTTTTATATTCTAGTCCTCTCGAAATAAATGCCAACATTGCATTTGCCTTCCTAACTACCGACTCAACCTGCAAGTTAACCTTAAGAGAATCCTGGACTAGGACTCCCAAGTCCCTTTGCACTCCAGATTTCTGAATTCTCTCCCCATTTAGAAAATAGTCTATGCCTCTATTCTTCCTACCAAAGTGCATGACCTCACACTTGCCCACGTTGTATTCCATCTGCCACTTCTTTGCCCATTCTCCTAACCTGTCCAAATCCTTCTGCAGCCTCCCCGCCTCCTCAATACTACCTGTCCCTCCACCTATCTTTGTATCATCTGCAAACTTAGCCAGAATGCCCTCAGTTCCTTCATCTAGATCATTAATGTATAAAGTGAAAAGTTGTGGTCCCAACACACCCTTGCGGAACTCCACTAGTCATCGGCCGCCATCCTGAGAAGGACCCCCTTATCCCCACTCTCTGCCTCCTGCCAGACAGCCAATCTTCTATCCATGCTAGTACTTTGCCTCTAACACCATGGGCTCTTATCTTACTGAGCAGCCTCCTGTGCGGCACCTTGTCAAAGGCCTTCTGGAAGTCCAAGTAGATAACATCCATTGGCTCTCCTTTATCTAACCTGCTCATTACCTCCTCAAAGAATTCTAACAGATTTGTCAGGCATGACCTCCCCTTGATGAAACCATGCTGACTTTGCCCTATTTTACCGTGCACTTCCAAGTATTCTGAAATCTCATCCTTAATAATGGACTCTAAAATCTTACCAATGACCGAGGTCAGGCTAATCGGCCTGTAATTTCCCGTCTTTTGCCTCACTCCCTTCTTAAACAGGGGGGTTACATTAACAATTTTCCAGTCCTCTGGGACCCTCCCTGACTCCAGTGATTCCTGAAAGATCACCACCAACGCCTCCACTATCTCTTCAGCTATCTCCTTCAGAACTGTGGGGTGTAATCCATCTGGTCCAGGTGATTTATCCACCTTCAGACCTTTCAGTTTTCGTAGCACCTTCTCCTTGGTAATGACCACCATACTCACCTCTGCCCCCCGACTCTCTTGAGTTTTGGGGATGTTACTCGTGTCTTCCACCGTGAAGACTGACGCAAAGTACCTATTCAGTTCCTCCACCATTTCTTTGTTCCCCATTATTACTTCTCCAGCGTCATTTTCCAGCGGCCCAATGTCCACTTTTGCCTCTCTCTTACCCTTTATATATCTAAAAAAACTCTTGCAATCTTCTTTTCTATTACTGGCTAGTTTACCCTCATATTTAATCTTCCCCCTCCTTATTTCTTTTTTAGTTGTCCTCTGTTGGTCTTTGTAGGCTTCCCAATCCCCTGATTTCCCACTGCTCTTCGCCACATTGTATGCTTTCTCTTTAGCTTTTATGCTGTCCCTGACTTCCCTTGTCAGCCATGGTTGCCTCGTCCTCCCTTTAGTATGCTTCTTCCTCCAAGGGATGAATTTTTGCTCCCAAATTACTCCCAGAAACTCCTGCCTGATGTTCTGCTTGAAAACTGATTAATTTTGTATCGGCGAGTTAGTTGCCGAATCACATGGTGGGGCATGCATTGATTCGTCTGCCTGCCGCTACCTCACGGATCGAAGTTCCTGGCGCCATATTTAAGTTGTGCCCAAACACAAATTCAATCTCTGTAGGCCAGCTGTGTGGTGTGGTCGGACGCAATGTCCTTCAGGGGAAACAAGCCCTGTGCACCTCGAGTCAGCCACAACTCCCTGGTTACTCTACTGCAGACCGTGCGCGAACTCCAAGATGTCCTGTTCGTGAGGGATGGAAGCGTGGGATAGAGAGTGACCAACCTGACCTCACCAGCCTGGGAGGAGGTCAGCAGGTCTGTGCCTGTGATACACAGAAAATAAACACACTGCAGTGCAGGAAGAGGAAGAATGATCTCATCCGCTCCGCCAGGGTAAGCCTACCTTCTACTCTAGACTCACTCTTACAAGTGCATCTGACACTGTAAGGTTCACAGTCTACAGGGATCTGTACAAGCACTGTCAGCAGAAGGCCCTAAGTGTCTCTCATACACTTTAACATCACCACCATATCTCATTATCACCCTGCACAATTGACTTCTTCTGTTCTTACTCGGGGTGGCACAGTACACACAGCAGCCACACATGCTTCCCAACTTCTCTTTCACCCCTTCTCGTCACATTCCATTCCATCTCTTTTCATGCGGGCAAAGCTAGCCCACAACAAGAGGGAGAGACCCCAGACCAGTGGGGGAACCCCTGAAATGCAGGAGCTGAGGAGGCAGCCTGGTTGGCAGGGGAGGACAGGGATCGCTCTTTTGGCAACGGCGAGATCAGCCTTCCCCAGTAAAGCAGTACAGATTAACTCTCCATTAGTCAAACACATCATGGCCTTTGCAGTGAATTACGTGTAACGTTGGATTCTGCCTACTCAGCAACTAATTCTCCCCAGCAGTTGGAGGCAGTCACAGGCCAGGTCTCTGACACTCGGAGGACCACAGGAGATCAGGCCCCTGGTGAGTCCAAGTCAAATGATGAGCCTCTGCAGTTGGCCATTGCACACATGCTGAAGATGCAAAGACAGGCAGGGGGACATCAGGCAGAGTTGTCTGAGGCAGTCACCAGGCTAGAACAAAGGATGGAGGAATCTATCGACGTTCTCTCTGATGTTGTAGTTTCGACATACAAGCATATTGAGGTCTCCATGGGAAGGGTGACAGCTGCCATGGTGACCACAATCCAGTAGATTCTGCCGTATTTGCACACAAACCTGCATTCCATCGCATAGGTGGGATCCATCAATGACTAGGCAAGAGGGGAACAGGGCATCTTGACCTTCCTCCAGTGCCCCCTCTCCTCAGGGAATCAGGCAGGTTTCCTCAGGAACACAAAGGGTGTAGGAGTGTCTACCGGACACACCAGAGCCATCCACACAGGAAACTACAAGGGTATCCAGCCGTTCCCAATCCCATCAGCTCCAGCTGCTCAGGCCAAGGAGGGTGCACCTATCCCAGTGCAAGAGACCCTTAACAAAAACAGAATTACCTGGAAAAACTCAGCAGGTCTGGCAGCATCGGCGGAGAAGAAAAGAGTTGACGTTTCGAGCAGGCTGGGCCCCTTATGTTTGTAAATACAATTTGATTTTATGACCCAATGCCTCAGGATGTGAGTGCCTCTTGCATCTGATCCTATGTGCCATCCTATTCCAAGAGTGAGCTAAGCTCCCACTCCTCAATGGCCTGCCTTTGTGTCCCTCAGAATCATGTTATGTTTAGCAAAGGCATGTTAGTCACTCACCTCTTGTGTCATCTAAGGAAGATGTGTCAACCCAGAGCCTGAAAGTGCATGTAGGTAGAGAAATGCTCCTTTAAGTCTTTCAGCACACGATTGAATAATGTGGCTCCTGTAACTTAGAGGGCAACATCTAATGTTGTGGCATCAGGGCTAAACTGCGTCCCTTGTGGGTGTGAAAGCACATTTTCTAGATGCATTATGTCCACTGCAACCAAGTCAAAATAGAAATGGCTGCTGAAAGTGTTGCATGCTGGTGGCAAAAACTACACAATGTGTAGTTGACTCAGGCTGTGTGCTGGTGTGCTGCCTTTCCCATCACACAGGGACCACATGCAGCATTGGACACTGACCTTTCTGATGCCATCATCTTTGTGATCCCTGTAGGGTGCTGGCCCCAGGCTGAAAGATGAGTCAGCTTGAGATGTGAACGTTTGCAAAGGACTTCCTGATCACTTCCATGTCTCTAGGGGACAGGAGAAACATGCACTTGTCACCTTGTGTGGACCTTACTCCCCCTGGAACCTAGTGGCAATCAGCATGTCACGGGCACATTATGCCACTGCAATGGCATCGTCAGGTGGAAAGTTTCCATCCCGGCCCTCTTCAGGTTCTGTCCCGTCCAAATCCTCCTCATCCGAAGAAATCTCTGCCTTCTCCAGGTCTCCCTCTGGCAAGTGATCTCCTCCTTGCAGTGCACAGCAGACCACGACTGTGTAGGACACCCTCTGTGGAGAGTACTGCAGAGTCCCACCTGAGTGGTCCAAACATCAGAAGCACATCTTCAGGATGCCAATGGTCTGTTCAATGATGGACATTGTCACAGAATGCACCGCGTTGTATCTCTCCTCTGAGGCACTTAGCGGACGACGCATGGGTGCCATGAGCCAAGATTCCTGTGAGTATTCCTTATCTCCCAGCAGTCAACCCTGTAAGTGCCATGAGTCCTCGAAGATCTGTGACACCTAGGAGTTACTCGGCATGTAGGAGTTGTGAGAACTTCCAGGGAACCTGGCACAAACATGCATGATGTGCTTCTAATGACTGCAGACCAGCTGCGCGTTGAGGGGGTGGAACCCTTTCCTGTTAATGAAGATCAGCAGCTGCTGCTAGAGAGCTCTTAAAGCCACATGAGTGCAATCTATAGTAGCCTGCACTTGTGGGAAGCCAGAGATCGCTGCAAATCCCAGAAATCTAGTGGCCTGGCTACCGTCACCCATTGTGAACTGGATAAAATGATGCGCCTCACTTTAAAGGGCATCTGTAATGTCCCTTATGCATTTATGCATGGAGGATTGAGCTATGCTGCATAGATCCCCAGTGGATCCCTGGAATGAGCTGCTTGCAAAAAATTGAGTGCAGCGGTCACCTTTACAGGCACAGGCAAGGGATGGCCTCCCTGTCCAGGCGACATCAGATCCCCTCTGAAGAATGGGGCAAATGTGAGCCACCACATCCCTTGGCAACCGAAGGTGTCTTCGGCACTGTCTCTAGGTCACCTCCAAATATGAGAGTCTTCTTCGGTACAGCCTGGGTCGAGCCAGTTGCCTCCATGGGATCTCTGGGTACAGTGCTGCCCTGTCTGTGATCCAGTCTCTCCAGGTAGTGTGCAGCCCTGCCTGTGCCCCAAACAGTCTCTCCGAGTACAGTGCAGCCTTGTAAGTATCCCACACAGTCTCTCCGGGTACAGTGCAGTCCTGCCTGTGCCCCACAACAGTCTCTCCGGGTAGAATACATCCTTGCCTGTGCCCCACAGCAGATAATCCAGGTGCAGTGCAGCCCTGTCTGTTCCCCACAACAGTCTCACTGGATACAGTGCAGCCCCGCCAGTGCCCCACAACAATCTCTCCGGGTACAGTGGAGCCCTGTCTGCTCCCCATAACAGTCTCTCTGGGTACAGTGCAGCCCTGCATGTGCCCCACAACAATCTCTTCGGGTATACTGCCGCCCTGTTAATGCCCCTCAACAGCCTCTCTGGGTACAGTGCTGCCCTGCTTGTGTCGCACAACAGTCTCCACTGGGTAGAGTGCAAGTCTGTCTGTCAACAGTCTGTCCTGGTACAGTGCCACCCTGTCTGTGCTCCACAACAGTCTGCCTGGCTAGAGTGCAGCCCTGTCTGTGCCCCATAACAATCACTCCGGGTACAGTACAGCCCTGCCTGTGCCCCACAACAGTCTCTCTAGGTACAGTGCAACCTTGCCTGTGACCTACAACAGTGTATTCAGGTACAGTGCTGCCCTACCTGTGTCCCACAACAGTCTCTCTAGGTACAGTGCAGCCCTACCTGTGTCACACAACAGTCTCTCAGGGTACAGTGCTGCCCTGCCTGTGTCCCACAACAGTGTCTCCGGTTACAGTGCTGCACTGCCTATGTCCCACAACAGTCTGCGGGTACAGTGCAGCCTTGTAAGTATCCCACACAGTCTCTCCGGGTACAGTGCAGTCCTGCCTGTGCCCCACAACAGTCTCTCCGGGTAGAATACATCCTTGCCTGTGCCCCACAGCAGATAATCCAGGTGCAGTGCAGCCCTGTCTGTTCCCCACAACAGTCTCACTGGATACAGTGCAGCCCCGCCAGTGCCCCACAACAATCTCTCCGGGTACAGTGGAGCCCTGTCTGCTCCCCATAACAGTCTCTCTGGGTACAGTGCAGCCCTGCATGTGCCCCACAACAATCTCTTCGGGTATACTGCCGCCCTGTTAATGCCCCTCAACAGCCTCTCTGGGTACAGTGCTGCCCTGCTTGTGTCGCACAACAGTCTCCACTGGGTAGAGTGCAAGTCTGTCTGTCAACAGTCTGTCCTGGTACAGTGCCACCCTGTCTGTGCTCCACAACAGTCTGCCTGGCTAGAGTGCAGCCCTGTCTGTGCCCCATAACAATCACTCCGGGTACAGTACAGCCCTGCCTGTGCCCCACAACAGTCTCTCTAGGTACAGTGCAACCTTGCCTGTGACCTACAACAGTGTATTCAGGTACAGTGCTGCCCTACCTGTGTCCCACAACAGTCTCTCTAGGTACAGTGCAGCCCTACCTGTGTCACACAACAGTCTCTCAGGGTACAGTGCTGCCCTGCCTGTGTCCCACAACAGTGTCTCCGGTTACAGTGCTGCACTGCCTATGTCCCACAACAGTCTGCGGGTACAGTGCAGCCCTGCCTGTGCCCCACAACAGTCTCTCCAGGCACAGTGCAGCTTTGCCTGCACCTCACAACAGCCTCTCCGGGTATAGTGCTGCCCTGCTTGTGCCCCACAACAGTCTCCGGGTACAGTGCAGGACTACCTGTGCCCCACAATAGTCTCTCCAGGTACAGTGCTGCCCTGCTTGTGTCCCACAACAGTCTCTCCAGGGACAGTGCAGCACTGCCTGTGCACCACAGCAGTCTCTTGTGCTAAAGCCTTTGACAAGGTCCCACATGGGAGACTTATAAAGAAGGCAAATGCACATGGGATACAGGGTAATTTGATAAGGTGGATTCAAAATTGGCTTAGTTGTAGGAGACAGAGGGTGATGACAGAAGGCTGCTTTAGTGACTGGAAGACCGTGTCCAGTGGCGTACCACAGGGATCTGTGCTAGGTCCCCTATTATTCATCATTTATATAAACGATATAGATGACTATGTGGGGGGCAGGATTAGTGAGTTTGCGGATGACACAAAGATTGGCCAGGTGATTAACAGTGAGGTTGAGTGTCTTGGGCTACAGGAAGTTATAGACGGGATGGTCAAATGGGCAGATAAGTGGCAGATGAAATTTAACCCTGAAAATACACTTTGGAAAGAGTAATTTGACAAGGAAGTATTCAATGAATGGCATGACGCTAGGAAGTTCTGAGGAACAAAGGCACCTTGGCGTGTGTGCTCATAGATCTCTGAAGGTGGAGGGGCATGTTAGTGGGGTGGTGAAAAAGGCATATGGGACACTTGCCTTTATCAATCGAGGCATAGATTACAAAAGTAGGGAGGTCATGTTGGAGTTGTATAGAACCTTGGTGAGGCTACAGCTGGAGTACTGTGTGCTGTTCTGGTCACCACATTATAGGAAGTGTTGTGGTATCTTTGATGAACGGACCACAGGAGACTCAGATACAGGTTACGATCATTTATTCGAGCAATTGCAAGGAGGGCACCATCTCAATGCAGCTTGAGACAGTACTCTGCTAAACTACAAGTGTTCACCATATTTATACATTATTGGTCACATACAAAACATCCTCCAGATTCCGATCTTGTCGACATATAGGTTTACATTAAACAGACAGGTCTCTGGTACAAAGGTAACCCTACTTTCACCCAGGCAGAGACCTGCCTTCCTGTCTAAGCTGGGACCATCTGTCCTTCCCCTATCTGTTGAAGAGCACACTTTATCTATGTTATTGCCATCCTCTGACTCCAGTCTAACTCCCAGGACCTTGTTGGTGATTGCAAACCCTGAGGGTGTACAAAGTTTGAAAGTGTATAAGGTTCATCTGGTTTAATTGTTGATTTACTGATTTACACTAGCCTGCCTATAGATTCTAATTTAAGTAATTCATTCCCTTATAATGAATTCTCCCTTACCATAAATTCTCATTTACTTTCTTCCCCCTAACAGAAGAATGTGATTGCACTGGAGGGGGTGCAGAGGAGATTCACCAGGATGTTGCCTGGGATGAAACATTTAAGTTATGAAGAGAGGTTGGATAGACTTGGGTTGTTTTTGTTGGAGCAGAGAAGACTGAGGGGCGACCTGATCGAGGTGTACAAGATTATGAGGGGCATGGACAGGGTGGATAGGGAGCAGCTGTTCCCTTTAGTTGAAGGGTCAGTCACGAGGGGACACAAGTTCAAGGTGAGGGGCAGGAGGTTTAGGGGAGATGTGAAGAAAAACTTTTTTACCCAGAGGGTGGTGATAGTCTGGAATGTGCTGCCTGAGAGAGTGGTGGAGGCGGGTAGCCTCACTTCCTTTCAAAAGTACCTGGATGAGCACTTGGCATGTCATAACATTCAAGGCTATGGGCCAAGTGCTGGTAAATGGGATTAGGTAGACAGGCCAGGTGTTTCTCACGTGTCGGTGCATACTCGATAGGCTGAAGGGCCTCTTCTGCACTGTGTGATTCTGTGATTCTGTAAAGTGCAGCCCTGCCTGAGCCTCACAATAGTCTGACCAGGTACAGTGCCACCCTGCCTGTGACCCACAACAGTGTCTCCGGGTACACTGTAACTCACTCCACCCTGATCTCCCCTGAGAGAGCAGCTTTCCCAGTGGTCAGGAGTCGGAGCAGCGGCGAGAGATGACAGCAGCGCAGTGAATGGTTGGTGAACGCTGCTTATATGCACCTCAGAATCACAAGTGAAATGAAGGTGGACAAGTGTATGCCACTTTTATCCAGTTTTAAATCAGACCACTCTGCTTACCCGCTGACCTGGCACTACATTAGGACGGAGAACGCGATTCCGGCAAGTTGTAATTTTAATGAATATTCATGACATGCTAATGCATGCAAATAGGGTTGCCAAAATGGATCAATGGGATTTCGACCCGCCATTAGGCCACCATGAAAGTCCTGAGGGGAAAATTCCAATTTATTTTCCTGTTGGCAGATATCCGACTTTTGGCCTCACACCCAATTTTGTGTTCCCGTCCGCCACGATTCCCGTCGTTGGCGGCAGTGGAAAATTTTGCCTAAAATCTTAGAAGCACCATATAAGTAGGACCCTCGAATCAGAGGGTAAAGCCCTTTGCATGGCTCATTGTGGTCAGGGGAGATGTCTTTATAGCCTGTCGCCTATCTTTGGGGCACAGAGCTCATAGTCTGACGGTCCCCTGCAGTGCAGCACTGAGGCTGCCCTCCATGGAGCTGGGGACACCCGGACCTGGCAGGATCTGCTCTCCCAACAGCAGAATGATGGAGGGCCATCTAAATCACCCATAACTGGGTCCTCAAATATGCTAATTGTCTGCCCTCCCTCTGTTCATCAGGAAGCTAATCTGCCTCCCTGCCTGCCCCTGGGAAACCAAGGTGGGAATGTGTTGGGGAGCTGCTTCGACATGGCTTCCCCCCTATTTACCCTACCCCTCACTCCAAGCCCACAATGCTGAGGCTGGGAAAATTACGCCCTTATTTCCTAAGTCATATGTAATCCCTCACAATTATTTGTATTGAAAACCTCTGTGCTCTCCAGTTATTGCATAATGTATATACAGGAGTTAAAGAAGCTAATCTGTGTTAAGGTATTTAACTTCTTGCAACCAAAATCAACATTAGTAAGGCATGCTTTGTATGCTCATTCTTCACCCTAGGTTCTGCCTTTGTGATTGGCAGCAACCTGGAGGCAAACCACGGAGGTCAGTGATGTGAGTACACAACTGCACGTTATTGAAATCAATCTCTGAGGCAAAAACTTTATTCACTTCAGTGTAGATATTTCGACAAATATTTTTCCCTATGACGGTGCCTTCAGCTCATTTCTGTACAATTTCAAAAATGTAATAATTATGGAAAATTGTGACTTGGTGGCCTTAACATTCAATTTGAATGACCCATTCAACAGACAGGAATTAACACTATTGTCTTTGACTGTTGTCTATTGACTGTTGGAAAATGTGCCGCTTATGGATTTGTGATGGCTGCACATAATTTTTTTGTAAGTGTTTGCAGAGGGCTGTGCCTTGCAAGTGTAGTATAGGTACCAAAATAGTAGCAGTCAGTTGAGTTTTAAAATAAAGACATTTTCCAGAGGCAGGTTCCTGGAGATCAAAATGTTTAAGTCACAAACACATTGAAAATTTCCATAAGACCTATCACTTTCTACATTAATAACTGCAAATTCTCCTCAAATTCATGGAGCAGTTACTTTGTTTTACTTAGGGTTAAAAAAATTGTGGCACTGTCAAATAAAATCAATGTAGTAAAACTGTATTCTTTATGAATGCTACTTAAAAGAGAATGCCTCTTCCAATTCCAGTGCCACTCCCTGTTTGCTACACACATTGCTACGTTCTCAGAGCAACTAAGAATGTACAATAAATATGGCTTTGCCATACGAACATATGAATTAGGAGCAGGAGTAGACCATTCGGCCCTTCGAGCCTACTCCGCCATTCAATAAGATCATGGTTAATCTGACTGTAACCTCAATCCCACATTCCTGCCTACCCCTGATAACCTTTCATGCCATTGTTAATCAAGAATCTATCTAGCTCTGCCTTAAAAATATACTCTGCTTCCACCGCCTTTTGAGGAAGAGCGTTCCAAGGACTCACAACCCTCTGAGAGAAATAAATTCTCCTCATCTCTGTCTTAAATGAGTGACCTCTTGTTTTTAAATTGTGACTCCTAGTTCTAGATTGTCCCACAAGAGGAAACATCCTCTCCACCTCCACCCTGTCAAGACCCCTCAAGATCCTAAAGATTTCAATTAAGTCTCCCCTTACTCTTCTAATTTCCAGTGGAAACAAGCCTAACCTGTCCAACCTTTCCCCATAGGACAACCCACCCATTCCTGTTGTTAGTCTAGTAAGCCTTCCCTGAACTGCTTCTGACGCACTTACATCTTTCTTTAAATAAGGAGACCAGTACTGTGCACAATACTCCAGATATAGTCTCAACAATGCCCTTTGCAACTGAAGCATAACCTCCCTACTTTTGTAATCAATTCCCCTCATAATAAATGATAACATTCTATTAACTTTCCTAATTACTTGCTGTACCTGCATACTAGCCTTTTGTGATTCATGCACTAGGACACCAAGATCCCTCTGAATCTCAGAGCTCTACAATCTCGCACCATTTAGATAATAAGCTTTTTTTTTATTCTTCCTACCAAAATGAACAATTTCTCATTTGCCCACATTATACTCCATTTGCCAGATCTTTTCCCACTCACTTAACCTATCTATTTCACTTTGTAGCCTCCTTATGTCCTCTTCACAATTTACTTTCCTACCTGGCTTTGTATTGTCAGCAAATTTAGCAACCATCCCATCTGACCCTTCATCTAAGTCATTGATATACAGTGTAAAAAGTTGAGGGCCCAGCACTGATTCCTGTGGCACACCACTCGTCACACCCTGCCTACCAGAAAAATACCCATTTATGCCAACTCTCTGCTTCCTGTTAGTTAGCCAATCTTCTATCCATGCCAATATGTTACCCCCACACCAAGAGATTTTATTTTCTGCAATAACCTTTGATATGGCACTTTATCAAATGCCTTCTGAAAATCTAAGTACAGTACATCCACCGGTTCTCTTTTATCCATAGCATATATGACTCCTTCAAAGAACTCCAATAAATTGGTTAAACATAATTTTCCTTTCACAAAACCATGTTGACTCTGCCTGATTGTCTTGAATTTTTCTAAGTGCCCTGCTATAATATCTTTAATAACAGCTTCTAAAATTTTCCCTATGACAGATGTTAGGCTAACTGGCCTGTAGTTTATTGTTTTCTGTCTGCCTCCCTTTTTGAATAAAGGAGTTACATTTGATACTTTCCAATCTAACAGAACCTTCCCCGAATCTAGGGAATTTTGGAAAATTAAAACTAGTGCATCAACTACCTCACTAGCCACTTCTTTCAAGACATCAGGGTGAAGTCCATCCAGACCTGGGGATTTGTCAACCCGCAGCTCCAACAATTAGCTTAATACTACTTCCCTGGTGATTGTAATTTTCCTGAGTTCCTCCCTTCCTTCCATTTCCTGATTTACAGCATTTCCCATCTCCCAAATATACAATATATTTTATAAATGTAGCAAAACATGTTACACAATGAAGCCTTTGTTTGGATCTCAGTGACTGTAAGCAAAAATGGCAGCAACGCAACAAATAGACAGCCATGGGATGGAAGGCTGCTTTATTTCTTTTCAGCATTCCGTAGGGACCATTTCCCCCATGACACTCTGGTCCACTTCTCTATCAGCCCCAACACCTCATCCCTTTCCCACAGCATCTTCCCATGCAATCACAGGAGATGGAACACCTGCCCCTTTAGCTCATCCCTCCTCACCATCCAAGGCCCCAAACATTCCTTCCAGGTGAAGCAGTGCTTCACTTGCATTTCTTTCCATTTAGTCTACTGCACTCGCTGCTCACTATGTGGTCTCCTCTACACTGGGGAGACTAAACGCAGACGGGGTGACCACTTTGTGGAACACCTTCGCTCAGTCCGCAAGCATGACTCAGATCTTCCTGTCACTTGCCACTTCAACACACCATCCTGCTCTCATGCCCACATGTCCGTCCTTGGCCTGCTGCAATGTTCCAGTGAAGCCCAACACAAACTAGAGGAACAGCACCTCATCTTCGGACTAGGCTCTTTACTGCCTTCTGGACTTAACATTGAGTTCAACAACTTCAGACCATGAACTCTGTCCTCCATTATGATTTTTCTTCCACCTCCCCTCTCCTCCCCATCCCCACAAGTGCCAGTCTGTATCTTGTTTTCATGTTTTGCTTTCAGCAGGGTAAACCTTTATGCCACTATTAAACCTGCTTTCATATTTTTATACTATCATTATCACTTGCTTTGTCTTGTAGTAATTGATAAAGTGCCACATAAGGTGCCACATCAAAGATTATTATGGAAAGTAAAAGCACATGGTGCAGGGAGTAACATATTAGCATGGATAGAAGATTCAGCAGGTCTGGCAGCATCGGCGGAGAAGAGTACAGTTGACGTTTCGAGTCCTCATGACTCTTCAGCAGAACTTCTGAACTTCAGAGTTCTGTTGAAGGGTCATGAGGACTCGAAACGTCAACTGTACTCTTCTCCGCCGATGCTACCAGGCCTGCTGAGTTTTTCCAGGTATTTCTGTTTCTGTTTTTGTTTTAGATTTCCAGCATCCGCAGTTTTTTGTTTTTATCTATGGATAGAAGATTGGCTGGCTGGCAGAAAGCAGAGAGTATGCATAAATGGGTCTTTTTCTGATTGGCAGGATGTGACGAGTGGAGTCCCACAGGGGTGTGAATGGGGCCTCAACATTTTACGATTTACATCAATGACTTAGACGAGGAGAGTGAAGACGTGGTAGCTAAATTTGCAGATGACACAAAGTTAGGTAGGAAAGTATGTTGTGAAGAGGACGTGAGGAGGTTGCAGATGGATATAGTTAGATTCAGTGAGTGGGCAAAACTCTGGCAAATGGAGTTTAATGTGGTAAAATGTGAAGTTGTTCACTTTGGCAGGAAGAATGAAAAAGCAGAGTATTACTAAAATGGAAAACAGCTGCATAATTCTGAGGTGTTCTAGTACATGAGTCACAAAAATGCAGGTACAGCAAATAATTAAGAAGGCTAATGGAATGCTATCCTTTATTATGAGAGGGATTGAACATAAAAGTAAGGATGTTATGCTTCAGTTATACAGGGCATTGGTGAGACTGCACCTCGAATACTGTGTGCAGTTTTGGTCTCCTTATTTAAGGAAGAATGTAAATGTACTGGAGGCGGTTCAGAGGAGATTTACTAGATTGATACCTGGAATGAGTGGGTTGTCTTATGAGGAAAGGTTGGACAGACTGGACTTGTTTCCACTGGAGTTTAGAAGAGTGAGGGGTGATTTGATTGAAGTATACAAGATCCTGAATGGCCTTGATAAGGTGGTTGCTGAAAGGGTGGGTGAGTCTAGAACTAGGGGGCACTGTTTTAAAATTAGGGGTTGCTCTTTTAGGACAGAGATGAGGAGAAATTTTTTTCTCTCAGGGGGTTGTGGGACTTTGGAAAGCTCTGCCTCAGAAGGTGGTGAAGGCAGGATTATTGGATATTTTTAAGGCAGAGGTAGATAGATTTGTGTTAGGCAAGGGAATCAAAGGTTACCAGGGTTAGATGGGAATGTGGAAACCGAAACACAAGAAGATCAGCCATGATCTTATTGAATAGTGGAGCAGGCTTGAGGGGCCGAACGGTCTACTCCTGTTTCTATTTCTTATGTTCTTATGTGTCCATGACATCTTTGTCATTCAATCTCTCCCGACCTCCAACCTATTCCTGACCTTCTATTTTGCTTCACCTGCTCCACCCCCACTTCCCTCTTCAACAGCACATCACATTTCTACCTCTCTTCAGCTCTGAAGAAGAGTCATAGGGACTCAGAACATTAACTCTGTTTCTCTCTCCACAGATGCTGCCAGACCTGCTGAGTTTTTCCAGCATTTTCTGTTTTTATTTTTATTGGATTCATTCCCCTGTACAAATCAAGGCTATGTGTCTCTGAAATGATAATACCTCTGCCTATGCAACATTTTCTCTGATGCAGTACTGAGTGTTCAGCTTATGAATTAAATAATAGTATTTTTAAAATGAAGTCCAATATTGATTTTCAAGAGCAAGGAATTGAAGCTTTGGTATTGCCTCAGTTGCCATCACTTTCTCCACATGACCCCGATTTCTCCAACAAAGGCATCAGCTGAATGAATGTGAACAGCAGTCATGTGATTTACAGGAGAAATTGTTTACATGATACATATAGCACACATGAAGCTGAGAACAAGAAAATGTTTTAACAATAAAATAAAAAACAGATGCATGATTATGTGCCATTTGAAGGCTATAAATTTAAAGAAATAAGTAGTTTCAAATCTTTTGTTTTTCTAAGGCAGGCTGTGAATGCCACACATATGCCTTCCCACACATCATGCATTAGGCCATGGATATGCTCCCCTCTTTCTGTCCTGGATTTATACTCAGTGCTACTTCTCTACAGCTCACAACTGGAACCTAGTCTTAATATCAAGGAAATTTACAAAAATGTAGATCTTGTATCTTTGAAGTACAATAGCGCAGGTGTCTGGAGATATCAAGGCATCCTATTTAATTTCTTTTTAGCCTGTAAACATCTGGAGAACATTAAGGATAAATCTGGTATCTGGCAGGCTGCTTTTAACTCTCATTTAACCATATTAAGTAATCTTATATCAAATGCATATCAGGGATATATATTTGGAGCCAAAACAGAAGGGAAATTGTAAATGATCTACATGTGAACCCAAAGCATGGGGGAGCTGGCTGAGCTGGATGACTCGTTTGTTTTCCCCTTATTTTCTCTCATGTATTTTCTAATGCAACCCAGCCAAAGTCAATCATAAGCCTTGCAGCATTTTCATTACTGCAGAGTTATGTTTCCCATGAGACACCACCAACATTTTGGCACTAAAATCACACAATAATGTATGAAGTTGTCACATGATTAAGTTTGGCATGGACGTCAATTACCCATGTATCAGGCTACACCCAAATGATAGGCACACTCAAAAGTGACATAAACCAACAAAAAAACTTTCAAATTACTTAATATTATAAAAAAAGCTTCAACCTCAGATATCAGTTACCATTTATGTATATGGTGCTCATGAGTTATATGGCATTGGATGGGCACCTTAGGTGGCTTATTTTTACATCCAATCAGTTTTGTCTCAACTGTTAATACATATTGAAGGGTTTGTATTATCTATTTTAATCTATGTTAAACTTACTTTCGCATATAACCTTATTGCAGAGACACGATTCTACATTAAAACCTTACCCCTCTTATTGCCTTTCACATCAAAATGGTATTAGCATCTTTCCATGCATCAAAGAATCCTAATGGAGCGCTTTGATATCTTCACATATGTAGAAATGTAATCTCAATGATTGGGTATTTGCATTTTCACATGGTACAGCTTGCTGTTGCAAATTATACCAAAACTACTCTAGAGGCCAATGTAAACGCAGTAGAGAAAGATGAGTGTGGGATAGCATTCATAAAGGTATACTGTACTTATTGGTATCGGTAAGCTGCAGAAATGAAGTGCTCAGAACTATCCTAGATGCACAAAAGCAAAGTTTCATAAATGTCATCAGTGATCATATGAGCAAAAGACATTTCCAGAATGCACACTTTTTCATGACACAGGGTGTATAGGTGCTCCTACATTGTGGTAATCTGAGGTGCAATACACCTATAAGAGAATGTGAGCAGATTAGCCATGTGACTGTGTTACCCAATTGCTGTGTAGCATTGGCTACAATGTTAATCAGTAGTTTAGAATAGGGTCTGGTTGGAGAAGCACACATGTGTTAGTGCTCTGTTACTGGTGCTTCATCTTATATTGGTCTCTGCATCTGCAGTACCTTGTTTACCAACTCACTCACCAGTAGATGGGTGTGAAACCGTGTTCGCTGAGCAAAGCAACCCTACAGAAGGAACATAACATACATGTATGTAAGTCAGTTAGTTCATGAGATTAACATATGTTTCAGCTTGGGAATCAGAGAATCATAGAAACTTTACAGTGCAAGAGGAGGCCATTTGGCCCATCAAGTCTGCACTGGCTCACTGAAAGAGCATTCAACCTAGTTCAGCTCCCTGGCCTTATCACTGTAACCTTGCACATTCTCTCTTTTCAGCACTCCAATTCCCTTTTGAATACCTCAATCAAACCTGCCTCCAGCACCCTTTCAGGATGTTTGTTCCAGACTCCACCCACCCTCTGGGTAAAAAAAATTTCCTCATCTCACTTTTACTCCTTTTGCCAATTATTTTGAATCTATATTTTTCTTCTTCTTGATGCTTTCTTGAATAGGAATAGTTTCTCACTATTTACCCTGTCCATACCCCTCAGGATCTTGAATACTTCTATCAAATTTCCCCTCAACTTTCTTTTCCCCAAGGAAAACAGTTTCAACCTCTCTAATCTATCCTCATAGCTACAGTTCTTTACCCCTGGAATCATTCTTGTGAATCTCCTCTGTACTCTCTTCACATCCTTCCTCAAGTATGGTGCCCAGAACTGGAAGCAGTACTCCAGATGAGGCCTAACTAGTGTCTTATACAGCTTCAACATGGCTTCCTTACTCTTGTACTTAATGCCCCTATTAATAAAGCCTAATATACTATATGCTTTATTAACTGCTCTCTCAACATGCCCTCTGCCATCTTCAATGGTTTATGTACATATACACCGAGGTCCCTCCGTTCCTGCACCTCCTTTAGAGTTTCTCCCTTTATTTCTATACTGTCTCTCCATATTCTTCTCGTCAAAATGAATCACCTCACACTTCTCTGCATTCTCTGCCAGTTGTCCGCCCAATCCACCAACTGTTGAAGCTCAGGACTATCCTCATCACAGTTGACAGTGTTTCCAATCTTCATATCATCTGTAAATTTTGAAATCATACCCTGAACACCACAGTCTAGCTCATTAATATATCTCAGGGGCAGAATTTTCCGCCCGTCAGGTGGGCACGAACCCAACTCGAATGAGTATAAAATGACGAGCAATGACGTCGGCAAGCACGTGCAGGATTCGGAGTCGCACCCGCTACTAATTAAGAGGCCAGTTAAGGCCCTTGACAACCCCATTGATGGCGATTTAACGATGCCCGTGCGATTTTTCTCTCATCGCACAGGCAAAACAGGCAGGTGGACACCCCATAATTTGCAAAACCTCATCCAAGGGTGGGATAAAAAGGTTCACCAGCATTGCCACTGTGAGTAGTGAGGAGTTTTGGAGATAGTTTGCTGCTGGTTGCTTATTGGTACTTGGCAGCTTCATCTCTGTTCGGGACTTTATTGTTAGCATTTCCAAGTGTCATTTCAGGACTTATTGCGGTCTGCAAGGCCCCCTGAGGATTCGGACTGTGTGGGCTCTTCCAGGTATCAGACAGCCTTCCCTTACCCTGGTAATGGGAATTGTGGTCTCTCCTGGAGGCACCTCCTCTGAGGAGGAAGAGAGGGGCAGAAGGGAGAGGAGGCCAGGTGTCCGAATGCAGCTTCCAGGGGAGGGACCTGTGGGAGGAGAGGTGCAGGCACAAGGGGTGCAGGGCCAGCAGGTAGCCCAAGGCGGAAGGGGCCACAGAAGACGCCACTATCCCGCTACCAGGGTTTACAGGCAGCGATGCAGTTACCTCAATATGTCCGAGATGCAATGCCGAAGGAGGCTTCGCTTCTCCAGGGAGACCGTGACCTCTATTTGTCAGATGATCACGCCTGAGGTCAGCTCCGGCTGTGTGGGTGGACACCCCATGCCTATGGCTCTGAAGGTCACAGAGGCCCTTAACTTTCATGCCTCCGGCTCTTTCCAGGGGTCAGTGGGGGATCTTTGTGGAGGCTCCCCATCAGCTGTCCAGTTGCGTCAAGCTGGTGACAGAAGCTCTGTTCAGGTGGGTATTTCATTTCTGTACAGTCGAGGCCAGCCAGGCTGAGTGAGTCAGAGGCTTTGCAGTGTTTGCTGAGTTCTCCCGCATCCAGAGTGCCATCGACTGCACACATGTGGCCAGCAAGGCACCAGAACGTGAGCCCGTGCCTTCGTCAACAGGAAGGGCTTCCATTCAATGAATGTGCAGATAGTATGTGATCACGAGATGCAGATTCTGCAAGTCTGTGCAGGTTTACATCCTCAGACAGTCCCAGGTGCAGAGGCTCTTCAGTGCTCCAGCCTGACTGGATGGATGGCTTCTGGGTGACAAGGGCTATCCCCTCAGAAGGTGGCTCATGACGCCTCTCCCCCACCCAAGAACAGAGACAGAGCAACGATACAATTGGAGCCATGCCTCCATAAGGGTGGTGGTAGAGCGAACCATAGATCTTTTCAAGATCCGCTTCCGATGCCTACACTATTCAGGGGGAGCACTACAATACCACCCCAGAGCAGGTGTCACTGATAGCGGTTGCATGTTGCGCTCTCCACAATCTGGCGCTGGCAAGGGGGTGCCCACTGGAGGAAGAGGATCTTGATACAGCTGCACAGGCCACAGATGATGAGTCCAGTAGTGAATCAGAAGAGCAGCATGGTGAGGAGAACACTGAGGGCATGGAGCCAGACCTCGGTAACCTCCAGGGAGGTAGGGACACCAGGGACACCTTGATCCAATGCTCTTAGAGAAACAGTATGATCATTTACAGTGAAAGAGTGTGAGAGAAACCGCGGGGTCATTTACAGTGAGAGAGTGTAAGAGAAACAGTGTGGTCATTTATAGTGAGAGAGTGTGAGAGAAACCGCGGAGTCATTTACAGTGAAAGGGTGTGAGAGAAACGGCATCGTCATTTACAGCGAGAAAGCGTGAAACAGCAGGATCATTTACAGCGAGACAGTGAGTGAGAGAGAAAAACAGCGTGGTCATTTACAGCGAGACAGTGTGAGAGAAATAGCGTGGTCATTTACAGTGAGAGAAGCAGCGTGGTCATTTACAGCAAGAGAGTGAGAGAAAAACAGCAGGGCCATTTACAGTGAGATAGTGAGAGAGAAACAGTGGGGTCATTTACAGGGAGCGAGTGTGAGAAGAGCGGGGCCTTTAACAGTGAGAGAGTGTGAGACCATCAAAGAGCAAGAGAGGGAACAGGGCATGGAGAGCAGCTGATTGGTGAGTAAGATTGATGAGCATTTCTAGTCTTTAAAGTAAAAGTAAGGTCTTTAGTTTGTGTTTAGACCTATAGTCTTTTTTTCTTAAAGATAACTTAAGTGTAAGATAAATACTGATGTGTATAAAAAATAATTATAATAAAGTGTAAAGAGTAGGGATATGAGAGTAATTAATTAATAAATTGAATAAAATACGAGAGCGATGGCAAGGCAGGTGATGTGTTGCTGCTGCAGCATGTGGGAGCTGCTGGTCACCAAGATGATCCAGAGCGAACACATCTGCTCGAGGAACTTCGGATCCAAGTTAAGGAGCTGGAGTCTGAGCTGCAGACATTGTGCCACATCAGGGAGGGGGAAAGCTACCTGGACATTTTGCTCCAGGAGGCGGTGACACCCCTCGGATTAGGTAATTCAAATTTGGTCTGTGATCAGAGACAGAAGGGTGTGACTGCAGGTGAAGCAGGTATGGGGGGCCAGGGAATAATATTCAAGGAGCCTCAGCCCCTGCAATTGTCCAACAGCTACGAGGTTCTTGCAGGCTGTGTGGACGAGAGCGGGGACTGCAGGGAGGATAAGTGAACTGACCACGGCACCATGGTACAGGGAGCCATTCAAGTGGAGGGATGAAATGGGAGTGTAGTAGTGGTAGGGGAAAGTATAATTAGGGGGATAGATACTGTTCTCTGCAGCCATGAGTGTGAGTCCCAAAGGTTGTGTTGCCTCCCCGGTGCCAAGGTTAAGGACATCACCTCAGGGCTGGAGAGGAACTTGGAGTGGGAGTGGAGGGATCCAGTTGTCGTCGTCCATGTTGGTACCAAGGACATTGATAAGACTAGAAAGGAGGTTCTGCTGAAAGAATTTGAACAGTTAGGACCTAAATTAAAGAGCAGAACCTCCAAAGTTAAAATCTCGGGATTACTACCTGAGCCACGGGCAAACTGGAATAGGGTAAATAAAGTCAAGGAGTTAAATCCGTGGCTCAAAGATTGGTGTGGGAGGAATGGGTTTCAGTTCATGGGGCACTGGCACCAGTACTGGGGTAGAAGGGAGCTGTTCCGGTGGGATGGGCTTCACTTGAACCGTGTTGGGAATAGTGTCCTGGTGAAATGAATAACTAGGGCTGTAGAGTGGGCTTTAAACTAAATAGAGTGGGGGGAGGGTTCTGGAGTGGGGATACGTAGGCTTACAAAGCAAAAGGACATGGCAGCATTGCAGAGCAGCTATTTAGGTAATAATACCCAGAGTGTGACAGGAAGGGACAGAGTGCACAAACATAAAAAAAAGCAGCAAATAGGGTCAAAGGGGGAAAAATGGTAAAAAGGCAAAATTAATGGCCCTTCACTAAATGCACGTAGTATTCAGAACAAAATAATTGACTTAACGGCACAAATAGAGGTTGATGGGTATGATCTTATAGCCATTATGGAGACGTGGTTACAAGGAGATCAAAGCTGGGAACTAAATATTCAGGGGTATGTGACTTTTCGAAAGGACAGGCAGGAGGGAAAGGGTGGTGGGGTAGCTTTGTTAGTACGAGATGAAATAAGTATGATAGCAAGAAATGATCTTAGTTCGGAAAATGTAGAATCCATATGGGTGGAGGCAAGAAATAACAAGGGGAAGAAGACATTGGTGGGAATAATCTATAGGCCTGCTGACAGTAGCTATACTGTAGGACAGAAAATAAATCAGGAGATAATGAGGGCATGTTAAAAAGGCAGTACATTAATCGTGGGTGACTTTAATCTTCATGTAGATTGGGAAAATCAAATTGGCAGAGATAGACACAAGCAAGAATTCATAGAGTGTATTCGGGACAGTTTCTTAGAACAATATGTTGTGAATCCAATCAGGCTATTTTTGATCTGGTAATGTATAATGAGGCAGGTTTAATAAATGACCTCAGAGTAAAGGACCCCCTAGGAAACAGTGACCATAATATGGTAGAATTTAGCATTCAGTTTGAGAGTGAAAAACTTGGGTTGGGAAACTATGCTAAACTTAAATAAGGGTAATTACAATGAAATGAGGGCAGAGTTGGCTGGAGTGGACTGGGAAATGAGTTTAGTAGAAAAGACGGTTGATGAACAATGGCAGACGTTTAAGAAAATAGTTATGACTCTCCACAAAGATATAGCCCAGTGAGGAAGAAGAATACATGGAGGGGGATAAACCAACCATGGTTAACCAAGGAAGTTAAGGACAGTATCAAATTGAAAGAAAAAACATACAATGTGGCAAAGATTAGTGGTAAACCAGAGGATTGGGAAAGTTTTAAAAACCAACAAAAGATGATCAAAAAATAAAGAGGAAGAAAATAAACTTTGAGGGTAAACTTGAAAGTAATATAAAAACAGACAGTAAGAGCTTCTTTAAATATGTAAAAAGGAAGAGAGGGGCCAAAGTGAATATAGGCCCTTTAGAGAATGAGGCTGGGGAAATAATAATGGGGAACCAGGAAATGACAGAGGAGTTGAAAAAATACTTTGCTTCTGTCTTCATGGTAGAAGATACTAATGGCTTTCCAAAAATGCTAAATAATCAAGGACAAAAGTGGGGGAGAAAATAAATACAATAACTATCACTAGAGAAAAAGCACTATGGAAACTAATGGGGCTAAAGGCCAATAAGTCCCCTGGACCTGATGGGTTGCATCCTAGGATATTAAAGGAAGTAGCTACAGAGATAGTGGATGCACTGGTAGTAATCCTCCAAGAATCCTTAGATTCTGGAAAAGTCCCAGAGGTTTGGAAAACTGTCAATGTAACTCCTTTATCAAAAAGGGAGGGAGACAAAAAACAGGTAACTATAGTCCAGTTAGCTTAATATCTGTCATTGGGAAAAGAGTTCCGTCATTCTCTCTGTGTATTCTCAGCACCTTTGAGGTGGGCTTGGGGCTGGGCCCCACCACCCTCCCAACACTGCCATCTCTTCAGCATTTGTGTCCGGTGACACTGTGCTCCTGAAGTGGACAGGTGCTGCAGGCTGACAAAGGATCAGATGCATTTAAAACATCATGGCTGCATCTCCATGATATGATCCTGATCACAGAGCGCAAGCGAGCTGCCTTCGGACAAACAGGAGTCAGACATTCAGAGAGGCTATGTGAAGATCTATGGAGTGTCCTCATTGCACGTAATCATCATCCTCCTGGAATCTAGTGACTATCAGAGCCTCTGTTGTGCCCCATGACGTGAGCCTGAGCACTGAGGGTATGTGCGCTGCCATCAGCCACACAGGAGTCAAATGATCACAGGTGCAAGGTGAGGATTTCAGGACTGTCCTCACTGCATCTCATCATCATCATGAGAGGCCTAGATAGGGCAGACAGTAAAGACTTGTTTCCCCTGGCTGAGGGGTCAATTACCAGAGGGCATAGATTTAAGGTGATTGGTAGAAGGATTAGAGGGAACATGAGGGAAAACTTTTTCATGCAGAGGATGATGGGCGTCTGTAATTCACTACCTAAATTGGTGGTTGAGGCTGAAATGCTCAACTCATTTAAAAGGTACCTGGGTCTGCACCTGAAGTGTTGTAATCTTCAAGGCTATGGACCAGGTGCTGGAAAGTGAGATTAAAACGAGCTAGTTTCGTTTTCATCTTTTTCTAGCCCAGACATGATGGGCTGAATGGCCTCTTTCTGCACCATATCTTTTCTATGGTTCTATGGTTTTACCATCCTCCATGAATCTTGTGCCTATGAGGGCCTCCCGAGTGTGCCTGCCTCATCTGGCCAGTGCGATGACCTCATAGACGGCATCCTCACCTTCGAGGATCTCATCATCATCCCCTTCAATGTCCTCCTCAATGGAGGACATGTGCAGTTCCTCCATCTCCTCCTCAGCCAGGCCCTCCCCACTTTGCAGCTCCAGGGTGTGGAGTGCGCAACAAATGACAATGATATGCGACACCCTCTGGGGACTGTATTGCAGAGCTCCACTGGACCTGTTGAGGCATTGGAACTTCACTTTCAAAATGCTTATGGTTTGCTCCACTGAAGTCCAGGTCACGAAATGCACTTTGTCGTAGTCTGAGGCCACCGCATGGAGATCATCAGCCACGTCCTCTGTGGGTAGCCCTTGTCCCTGAGGAGCCAACCCTGACTCTCTGGATCCTGGAAGATGTCAGGGATCGGAGACCAGCTAGGGATGTAGGAGTCATGGACACTTGCTGGGAATTGTGCACAGACCTGAAGGATGTGTTTGTGGTGGTCTCACACCAGCTGAACATTCAGCGAGTGGAAGCCTTTGCGGTTGACGTAGTTGGCTGATTGTTGCAATGGAGATCTAAGTGCCACGTGAGTGCAGTCAATGGCACCCTGCACCTGTGGAAAACCTGAGATCTGCACAAATCCCAGCGCTCTTGCATCCTGGCTTTCCTGATCCCGGGCGAAATACACAAAGTTCTGTGCCTTCATGAAGATGGCGTCCTTGACCTCCTGGATACACTTATGCGCAGAGACTTGTGAGATCCCACACAGGTCACCTGTGGAGTACTGGAAGGAGCCACTTGCGTATAAGTTGAGCGCCGCAGTCACTTTCACGGCCACTGGCAGTGGATTCCCTTCATGTCCCCGTGGCACCAAATCCTGCAGCAGGTGGCAGATGCGACCAACCAGCTCCCCAGACATGAGCAGCCTTCGGCGACACTGGTTCTCAGTCATCTGCAGGTGCTGTTTATAGACCTGGGTCTAGCGAGGTGCCTACAAGCGACAGCTCACTGTGGATCTTCAGCTGCGCGCGCAGCAGGCCCTGACACCCCTTCATCTTGAGGGAGGTACTCCTCCCTTTGCTGGGCCAGGTGCCTCCACCGCTCTCTTCTTCTTCTCCTTCTCTGTTCCCTATAAGCCATGAGACATACCACTAAATCACCAGGTTCCGTGATCCTGATGTCCTCCTCCTACAGGATCAAAGAGAGAGACACTTGGGTTAGCATGGGTGTACCAAGAACCTCTCCCTTGGTTAAGTCTGAAGGCCCCTTAATGCATGCAGGAGAGTGCTCGCCACCACTTGGATGGCCAGTGTATAATGCGCTCATTGGCTATCCGAAACCCCATCCACCTCTGCCCCACTCCACTTGACCGATTGGCAGCAGCTTTGTCCATTAGACTGCATGCTGTGCTCTCAGCTCAGGCACAGGCATTCAAGCTGCACTGCTCGGCTGCACTGTTAGCTTGAACCATAACGGATCCTGGTCCAAACCTTAATAAAGACATTGCGAGAGGCTGTGAGCACCTCCACCAATGACTGCGCCATGGCCACCTCTCGCAAGGGGATTTTATAACTTTCCCAGTCGGCCAATTGCTCTGCTGCCCCCTAAAACACACATTAATTTCCAGTCTGTGCCCATGGGATGAAAAGTTCTGGGGCACCCCCCCCCACCACCCCCCACCCACCTCTCCACCTCGTCAAGTGCTTGAGTATTTCCTTCAGCCTGTGCTGCCTGGCCCACCACCACGCCCTCCCAGCCTGACCCACACTGGACTCCCTGCCTCGGCACTGCACTGAAAGCCAGCCGGGAGAAAGCGACTTGCCTGTGCCCCCCCATGAATACGTGGCACCTCTTCTTTGATGTCCTACAGGTGATGCCCATGAGCGCTGCGCAAGGTTGAGTGCATCACCTCCGAGTTCCCCTCGAAGTTCAGCTTGCCTGGTGCATGCCTTTTAAAGGCAGTTGTGAAGCACGCTGTCCCGAAGTCACGCCAACTTCAGGGGTAAATTTGATGTGGGGGGATGATTGCGGTAAGCAGGGCTTATAATTAGATGCAAATGTATTAAAATGATGTGCCTGAAATGGGGTGGCAGGATACATGGCCCGCCTTTGATGGTGGAGTGGACGGTTGCAAACCGGTTTCACGACGGCACGAAACTGATTTTTGACCTTCTTGTCATATTGCTCCCCCCGCCCCCAGCCATGACACCTGACGCCAATGGGATCGGAAAATTCCAGCCACTGTCTTTTCTGCCAACATTTGATTCCAATTCACTTGACTCGGATGCATTCTCATCCCATCGAGGTTGGCTTTCCCCCAGTTAATTCTCCCAGCCCTGGATTGTTCCCCATCCTTTTCCATGGCCAACCTAAACCTTATGATACAATGGTCACTGTTCCCTAAACGATCTCCCACTGATATTTGATCCATTTGGGCCAACTCATTCCCAGACCCAGGTCTAACAGTGCCTGCCCTCTCGTTGGATCGGAAACATACTGCTGCAGGAAATTATCTTGAACACATTCCAGGAACTGTCGCCCCTCTTGTCTCTTTGCTCTATTCCTATCCCAGTCTGTATTTGGATAAATGAAGTCCCCCATTATAATTACTCTATAACTCTTGCACCTCTCTGTAATTACTTTGCAAATTTGACTCTCTACATCCCTTCCACTAGTTGGTATCTATATACTGCTATATATTACACCGATCAATGTTATTGCACCTTTGTCATTTCCGAGATTCCGTCCTTGACCTCTCTGGAACATCCTCTCTCTCCAGTACTGTGATGCCATCTTTAATCAATGCTGCCACTCCTCCTACCCCTTTTCTTCCTTTCCTGTCTCTCCTAAACACCTTGAGCCCAGGAATATTTAACGCTCAGCCCTGACCTTCTTTGAGCCAGGTCCCTGTTATAACATCATAATTCCATTTGTCAACCTGTGCCCGTAGTTCACCAATCTTATTAACCACACTCTATACATTCACATCCATGCACATTAACCATAATTCAGAATTTTTTGCTTTCCCCCTTACTCTGATCCCATCTGATGACTTACTGTTGCCTACCCTAATTCTATCAAACTCTCCAAGTATTCTATCTACCTTGATACTACTCTTTGATTTATCCTCCTTATCAGGTAATACTTCTCTACTTCCCCTGGCAGATTTTTTTCTTTTCCACTGGTTCCCTCAGGTCCTGATCCCCCTGTGCCAATCCACTTTAAACCATCCCTAAAAGCACTTGCAAACCTCCCCATGAGGGCATTAGTCCCAGTCCTCTTAAGGTGTAACCTATCCTTCTTGTGCAGGTCCCTCCTGCCCCAGAACCGGTCCCAATGCCTCAGAAAACTAACCCTCCCTCCTATTCCACTTCTGCAGCCACATGTTGAACTGCTCAATCTTCTTATTCTTATGCTTACTAGCATGTGGCACTGGGAGTAATCCTGAAGTGACTGCTTTTGAGGTCATGTTTTTTAATTCGCTTTGTAACCCCCTAAAATCTGCTTTCAGGACCTTATCACTTTTCTTACCTAAGTCATTGGTCCCAATGTGGACCACGACCTTTGGCTGTTCACCCTCCCCCAAAAAGATGTCTTGCAGCCGCTTTGTGACATCCTTGACCCTGACACCAGGGAGTCAACATACCATCCTGGAATCATGTCTAAGGCCGCAGAAATGTCTGCTCCCCTAACTGTGGAATCCCCTACCACTATAGCACTTCCACTCTTCCTCCTTCTCTTCTGTGCAGCTAGGCCACGTGTGCTGCCACAAGGCTCTTGCTATAGTCCTCTGAGGAACCATCTTGTTCAGCAATATCCAAAATGGAAAAAAGGTCAGAGAGAGAGATAGCCTCAGGGCACTACCTGCCTCTTTCCCTTAGATACTCTGGCAGTCATCCATTCCCTCTCTGAGTGTATACGTCTTAGCTGTGGTATGACCACCTCTCTAAAGGTGCTATCCATGTAATCCTCAGCCTTGTGGATGCACAACAGTGACTCCAGCTGTCACTCAAGTTCTGCAAACCGGAGCTCATGTTTCTGCTGCTGGTGACACTTCCTGCAGATATAGCCATTGAGGGCGCTTTGTGCCAGCATGAGTTCCCACACCCTGCAGGATGCACATTCCACATGGCCAAGCTGCACTGACATACCTTAAATTTTATATAAAGTGTTTACTACAGTATGGTATATAATAACTCACCTGTCACTCACCGATTGTCTCCTCTGTGCTGAATTTGGAAAAGCCTATACTTACCAACCAATCAACTTATGAGCCTCCAGTGGCATCCCTTTTAAATTTCATCTGTAAACATCCGTCTCTCTCCGCTGCTTTGTGGGCTCCTATGACATTCAATCAGCTTCTTCCCCTGTAGCAAAGTAAGAGCCAGATACTGGAGGCTGAGGAAAGTAGAAAGAGAAAGGAGCACCTCCCCTCCTCTTCACTGAACTTCCTCACTCACCAAACTCCAACTTAAGCACTCTAATGCACCCAAAGTGGCACTCCAGGAAGAGAATGAATAAATTAATTTCCCAGAGTAATTGCTGCTGAGCTTACATATTACAGAATTATATCCATAATAATAAAAACATGAGGTGTAACCAAGGGTCAGAGAAGGAAAAAAACATTGGTAGATTTTGTAACAAAATTGAAATGATCTACTTTGATCACATTACCCTTAATATTAGTAATGTTCTAATTAATATTTGTCCATCTCAAATTGAGACTTTAGTAGGTAATTTAAATGTAGATTGTATTATTGGATTTTTAAAATCTCAATTTATCTCTTTTTGTGATATATTTACTCTAGCTGGGGAGTAAATACTGATATGTAATTGATACTTGTATTTTTCTATTTTGATGGATAGGAACATTTACGGCTGTGTGCATTATTGTCTTATACCACCCACTATGATGTAATGAAAATCAAAAATCACATGTTGCATCACTAAAAACAGATCATGGCCTGAACTTCACGCTTGGCGTGCGTGCCAAGTCGGTAAGCTCGGAAGTGGATGCGAAATGCGATTCCTCCTGCGATCAGCCCCCAAATGCAATTTCATGCTGGCTGGCTAATTAACGGGGGGGTGGGAAAAGGGCAGGTGCCGACAAAAGTGAGGGAGCGGGTAGGCGCTTCTAGTGAGCTCCCTGAAGGCAGACAGCTACTGTGGAGCTGCCTCAGGGAGCTACAGACCTGGACTGATTAAATGGCAAGAAAAAAATGCACCAAACTGTGTCTATGCAACACATTCAAGCACATGACAGCAGAACCCAAAAAACATCAGTCACCAGATATCGTTTTCATTATATTTCATCTCGCCCTTGGATGAGGTTTCATTAAAAATGGGCTGCCCTCCTACCGTTCTGCCCGTGCAACGAGTGCGAAATTGCATGGGCAATGTAAAATCATGGACAATGGGGATTTTAATGGCCTTAATTGGCCCTTTAATTGTCGGTGGGCGCGGCTCCAACTCCCATGCATGCCTGCCGGCCTCAATATTGCTCACATGCACGATGAAATCAGGATGCACGCCCGTCGCCATTTTGCGAAATTTAACATGCGTTCAGGTCAGGCATGTGCCCGCCCGCCCAATCAAAGATTCTGGCCCAGGAGTTATGACTTATGATGAAAGATTACATCTAAAAACTTTTTCTTTTCTTTCAGATGTTGATCAATCTACTCTTTACTGGTTTTTTTAGCTTCTTTTTCAGATTTTCACTCTGTGGTTTTTAACCACACAGTATGTATATTTCCCCAATCCAAGCATAAGGGAGTTTCCTGTTCACGTTTTAATAGTGCAGTTCATTAAATTATTGTTGAATGCTCAGTGCTGAAAAGCTCAGTCATTTTTAATGACTCGTGTCCCCTAAATGCTCATGTTTTTAATCATAAAATTTTATTTTACACTGAGTATGAGTGACTAAAATGCACTGAGGACAAGATGTTATTGCATTGATTATTTCTTGATCCTGCTTCCACCTATTAAGTAGCTGTTAATATGCACTGGCTGGTGTGCAACTGAACCACAGTATCTACTACATTTAAAACCAGGTTAAGCTTATGGTATGGGGGGGTGGGGTGAGATGGGGTACTTGGTTGAATTTAGGTAATCTCAGAGGTCTTATAATTGGCCTTAGTGTCGCTTGGTGAGGACGCTGATAAAGCAGCCAGATGTCTTGTTCAGTGGTTGCTGTTAGAAAATTTGCATTGACGGACATCAAGTAAGAACAGGATTACACTTTACTTCAGCATGTTCTTGTCAAATGCCAGCTGACATTCATTATCAACCTTAACACATGGAGAATGATAACTTGGATGCACTACTGCAAGGGGTTAACATCCATGAGCCAAGTGAAAGCCTCATCCAGAGAGGATAGAAGATTTTACTTAAAAAAAAACAAATCTAGCATTGCACTTCTTAGCAACCAACTTCTATCAGGATTAAGATATGGTTGATGACCTGGATCCTGTTCATTTTCCTTTATAAGTTTATTGTAAACACTGCAGTTTATAATTATTTAAAATTGTGCATTCGATTAGCATTCTAGTTATACAAGTTTCTGCTTAACAACACAAATGTGCTGAATCCCTACTATCAACATCCTGGGGGTTACCATTGTCCAGAAACTGAACTGGACTAACCACACATAAAAACTGTGACTACAATAGCAGGTCAGAGGCTGGGAATTCTGCAGCAAGTAACTCATCTCCTGACTCCCCAAAGCCAGTCCACCATCTACAATGCACAAGTCAGGAGTGTGATGGAATACTCTCCACTTACCTTGATGAGTTTAGCTCCAACAACACTCAAGGAATTCAACACTCTCAAGGACAAAGTGACTTGATCAGCGCCAGATCCACCTCCTTAAACATTCACTCCCTCCACCACTGGCACACAGTAGCTGCAGCAAGTACCATCTACCAAGATGCATTGCAACAAATCAATAGGGCTCCTTTAACAAAACCTTTCAATCCCATGATCCCTACCACTCAAGGACAAGGACATCAGGCACATAGGAGCAGCAGTACCTGGAGGTACCCTTCCAAGTCATACACCATCCTGACTTGGAACTATTTCGCCATTCCTTCACTGTCGCTGGGTCAAAATCCTGGAACTCCCTCCCTAACAGCACTGTGGGTGTACCTGCACCAGGTGAACTGCAGTGGTTCATGAAGGCAGCTCACTTTCTCAAAGCCTTTGCTGGGGATGGTCACATTCCATGAATGAATAATAAAGATCAACCACGCTGTAAACTGTAAGTATTTATATGAAAATTACTTTCATGATTTGTGTTACATATTTAAGTTGCCTTCATGAAAGATGTTTTTGTTTTGCAAAATGTCATAACCAGACAATATATATTATATGTCAATCCTAACTTTTTTATTTCTGTCATTTTTAAAAAGTGATTCTCCTTTTCTTGTGTCACACATCATTTCCAGCTGAAAGGAAAGTTAGCTGAGCTGCCACTAGACATCTATCAATTTATATTCTGTTAGAGTCAATATGAGGTTTGGAAGGGTAAGTTGTCCTTTAAGTTTCACCCCCTTATTATGCGACAGTATCCAAGCTCCATGCCACCTGATCCTAAAGCCCTTGGGGACCCAAATACTCTATGTGGAAAATAACAGGCATGAACCTACACTATACTTGACACAGGCTGCTGGTAAACCAGTGTAATGCACCAACAGTAGAGTTTATTTACTTTTTCCCTAGTTAATGATTAATTTCTTATGTGGACACACGTTTAAATGCATATCAGTTTTAATCAGAGCAACAGGAAGTAAGCTGGAAGTGGGAATTACATTTTCTTGATATTCTATTTCTGCCCCAGTAAGCAGCATGTAGTATTACCATTAAGCTATAAGTGGATTCTATGCATGTTCAGCTACTCTAGCTGTCTCAATTTGTGCTAAATAATTTAACATGGTATCATGTTAAATGACATTTATTGGTGTGCTTTTTAGCAATTTGTATGTGCCACTGACACTATAAAACATTGATGGGGAGAGGATGCTATTTGATCTCACTTTGCCTTGCTGATGTTACAACCTTTCTGTTCTTAGAAAGATTTATATTGACTTAGAAATTCTGCATAGCCAGAGGTGAGAATCTGCAGTGTGACAGGTCTTTTCATTGTTAACAGACAGAGAAGGATTTGATTGAAGAAGCTGTTGTCATGTCCTTAGGGAAAGATGATATTTGTTCCCTCAGTTGAACAGAAAGCTCAGTTCGATTTTGGGTGAAAAGGAATTTATTGTTATTAAATTATGATCTCAGGGCACGTGGCTGTATTACAGGAGGTGACTCAAAACTGAGTTTAGACTAAAAGATGAGAGAAATATGTCTCAATTCATTATTTTCATTCTAATTATGTGAACAGTGTGTTCTTTGTACTAACTTTCCTAACTGAAATCAGTTTGGTTACAGTGATACACAATTGTATCCGGAACACGTTTCCTCCTATTATTTAACTAGATCAAAACTGCATTATTCAAATTGTGATAAAATGTTTTACACCAAGGAGATCTCGCGAAATAAAATAGTACATGGGTATATTGAACAACTTATTTTTTAATTAAAATATTTGCACAGGAAGCCAATTTACATTTATTTCAATATTATAATAATATTGAATGTCAAGTCTCTCTGTACCTCTATCCGTCACCAGGATGGCCTGAAGGCTCCTGCTTCTTCCTTGAACAAAAGCCCAACCAGTCCCCATCCACCACCAACTTCCTCTGCCTGACTGAACATGCTGTTACATTGAACAACCTCTCGGGTGCAGCTATGGGAACTTGTCTGGGTCCTAGCCGTGCCTGCCTGTTCATGGGATAGTGGAACAGTCTTTATTCTAGTCCTACTCAGGCCACTTCCCTCACATCTTTTTCCAGTCCATTGATAACCATATTGGGGCTGCCCCCCCTACTTTCATCCCAAACTGGAAAATTTGCTTCCAATTTCCACCCCTCCCTCGACTTAACATGGTCAATTTTAAACCTTCCCTTCCACTCCTCAACTTCTCTATCTCCATTTCTGGGGACAGGCTGTAGACCAGCATCTACCATAAGCCCATTGACTCCCACAGCTATCTTTATTACATTTCCTCCAATCCTGCTTCCTATAAGGACCCTATTCCATTCTTACTGATTCTCCATCTCTATCACACCTGTTCTGATGACGCCATCTTCCATACCAACATTTCAGATATGTCTTTCTTTTTCCTCAACCAAGGATTCACCTCCTCCATGGTTAACAGGGCTCTTGATTGTGCCTCTCCCATTTTCTGCACCTATAACCGCACCCTCCCAAAACCTGATAGGCTTCCCCTTGTCCTTGCCTTCCACTCCATCAGCCTCCACATCCAAGGGATCATCGTCCATTATTTCTGCCATCTCCAGTGTGATGACACCAACAAGCACATCTTCCCCTCCCCTCCTCTTTCAGGATTCCAAAGGAACTGCTGTCTCTGCAACACCCTGGCCCACTCTTCAATCACGCCAACAACCTCTTCCTTCCCACGGCACAGGATTTGCAACACCTCATAGAATCACAGAATTTTAACAACATAGAAGGAGGCCATTTGGCCCATCGTGTCTGCACCGGCTGTCCAAATAAGCATTATAACCTAGTACCATTGCCCTGCCTTTTTCCCGTACCCCTGCACATTGTTTCTATTCAAATAATCATCTAACGTCCTCTTGAATGCCTCAATTGAACCTGCCTCTATCACACTTCCAGGCAGTGCATTCCAGACCCTAACCACTCGTTGAGTGAAGAAGTTTTTTCTCACGTCACATTTGCTTCTTTTGCAAATCGCTTTAAATCTATGCCCTCTCATTCTTGATATTTTTATGAGTGAGAACAACTTCTCCCTATCTACTCTGCCCAGCCACCTCATGATTTTGAACATCTCTATCAAACCTCCTCTTAGCTTTCTCTCCAAGGAGAACATTCCCAACCTCTCCAATATATCTTCGTAACTGAAATTTCTCATCCTTGGGATCATTCTTGTAAACCTCCTCTGCATTCTCTCTAATGTGTTCACATCCTTCCTATAATGTGGCACCCAGAACAATATTCCAGTTGAGGTCTAAAGAGTGTCTTATATAAATTCAGCATAACCTCCTTGCTCTTGTACTCTATGCCCCTATTAATAAAGCCCAGGATACTATATGATTTATTTAACTGCTCTCTCCGCCTGTCCTGCCACCTTCAATGATCTATGCACATGTACACCCAAGTCTTTCTGCTCCTGCACCCCCTTCAAAATTTCACCCCTTATTTTATATTGTCTTTCCATGTTCTTCCTACCAAAATGCATCACCTCACACTTCTCCGCATTGAACTGCATCTGCCATCTATCTGCCCACTCCACCAACTTGTCTATGTCCTTTTGAAGTTCTACACCGTTCTCCTCGCAGTTTACAACAGTCCCAAGCTTTGTATCATCCGCAAACTTTGAAATTGTCCCCTGCACACCAACATCTAGATTAATACATATCAGGAAAAGCAAGGGTCCCAATACTGACTGCTGGGGAACTCCATTACAAACTTTTCTCCAGCCCAAAAAATATCCATTGACCATTACTCTCTGCTTCCTATTTTTCAGTCAATTTTCTATCCATGTTGCTACTGTCTCTTTTATTCCAAGAGCAATAATTTTTCTCACAAGTCTGTTGTGTGGCACTGTATCAAATGCCTTTTACAGTCCATGTTTACCACATCAACAGCATTACCCTCATCAATTTTTTCTGTTCCCTCTTCAAAAAACTCCAGCAAGTTAGTTAAACATGATTTCCCCTTTAGAAGTCCAAGCTGGTTCTTCCTTATCAACCATAATTTTCCATGTGACTACTAATTCTATCCTGAATAATTGTTTCCAGAATCCTGCCCACCACTGAAGTTAAAGTGACTGGTCTGTAATCGCTGGGCTTATCCTTACAACCTTTTCTGAACAAGGGCGTAATGTTTGCAATTCTCCAGTCCTCTGGCACCTCCCCCGAGTCTAGGGGAAACTGAAAAATTATGGCCAGTGCCCCTGCAATTTCCACTTTCACTCCCTTCAATATCCTTGGATGTATCTCGTCCAGTCCCAGTGCCTTGTCAATTTTAAGTACCAACAGTCTATTCAACACTTCCTCCTTATCAATTTTGAACCCTTCTAGTGACCCTCGTCTGTCACTGGGTAGCATCTACCTCCTTGGTAAAGACAGATGCAAAGTATTCATTTAATACTTCAGTCATGGCTCCTTCATCCATGTGTAAATTCCCTTTTAGATCCCTAATTGACCCTACTCCTTTTACCATCCTTTTACCATTTATGTGCCTATAGAAGACTTTGGGATCCCCTTTTATGTTGGCTGCCAGTCTTTTCTATAATCCCTCTTCGCTTCTCTAATATGCTTTTTCACCTCCCCTCTGAACCTTCTGTATTGCTCTTGGTTCTCAATTGTATTTTCCACCTGACAACTGTCATAAGCACACTTTTTCTTTTTTATCTTAATTTCTATCTCCTTTTTCATCCAGGGAGCTCTGGATTTGTTTGCTGACCTTTCCCTTTCCATGGAATATACCTTGACTGCGCCCAAACCAATTCTTTTTTGAAGGTAGCCCATTGTTCAGCTACAGTTTTCCCACCAATCTTTTGTCCCAGTCTATCTGGCCCAGCTCCATTCTTGCCCCATTCAAGTCGGTTCTTGTCCAGTTAATTATTTTTACTCTGAATTTCCTATCATCCTTTTCTATCAGCATCCTAAAACGTACAATACAATGATCACTGTCTCCTAAATGTTCCCCCACTGACACTCAACCTACTTGGCCCACCTCATTTCCAAGAACCAGGTCCAACAGTGCATCTTTTCTTGTTGGATTGGACACATACTGCTGTAGAAGATTTTCCTGAACACAATCTAGGAACTTTCACCCCCCTCCACCCTTTACACTATCACTGTCTACATTCGGGGAATTAAAGTCACCCATTATAACTACTCTACAATGCTTGCATCCCTCTGTAATTTCTCTGCAGGTTTGTTCTTCTACGTCCTTCTCACCAGTTGGCAGTCTATAGACTACACTGAGCAATGTAATTGCACCCTTCTTATTCCTCAGCTCTAGCCAAATTGATTGTGTCCATGAACCCTCTGGGACATTCCCTTTCCCCAGCACTGCAATACTCCCTTAACCAATACCATCACCCCTCCTCCTTTCCTATCTTTTCTGAACACCTTGTACCTGGGAATATTTAACACCCAGTTCTGCCCTTCCTTGAGCCAGGTCTCTTATCGCCACAACATCATATTTCCACATGACAATCTCAACCTGTAACTCCCCAATTTTATTTACTGTACTCCATGCATTCACAGACATGCATAGTAACCCTGATTTAGATTTTGTTACTTTCTCCCTCATCCTGAATTCACTTATTAACTTACTATTCTCTATACTAGTGCTATCTGCCCCTCCCAGTATTTTGTGCACCTTGGTATTCCTCACTAATATTTTTTCTTGGTTCCCACATCCCTGATGAGTTAGTTTAAAGCCCTCCAAACAACATTAGCAAAACGCCCCACAAGGAACTCAGTCCCGGCTCTGTTCAGGTGCAACCCGTGCCGCTTGTACAGGTGCCATCCCCCCCAGAGCCAGTCCCAGTGTCCCAGGAATCTAAAGCTCTCCCTCCTGCACCATCTTTCCAGCCACGCATTCATCTGCCTTATCCCCCTATTTCTGTACTCAGTGGCTCAAGATACTGGGAGTAATCGGAGATTACTATATTTGAGGTCTTGCTTGCTAATTTTCTACCTAGCTCCCTAAATTCTGATTGCAGGACCACATCCCCCTTCCTTTCTAGGCCATTGGTACCTGGACTACGAATTCTGGCTGTTCACCCTCCCCTTCCGTGAAGCAGCTCAGAAGGTGGGAGGTCTCTGTTGATGCTTCAGGCCTGCTTCAGAACATTACAATCTTGGCCATGGGCTGCTGTGGATGATTGGCGAAGGGTGAGGAGAGGAAAGTCCAGCTGTGAGCGGGAGAGGAAGGTGTACTGGGGGGGGGGCTTGTGAAGATATGAGGGTGGGATGAATGTGTCAGGGCGGAAGAGGTTGGGAGGTGGGGGGAGTAAAGGCGTTGGGAGGGTGAGGTTGGGAGGGGGAAGAAGGATGTTCGGGGGAAGGAAGGAGTACAAGAGGGAGGAGGGAGTATGGGGAGAGGAGGGTGTAACGGGGGAGAATGTTGCAAGTAGGTAGGAAGGTGTAAAGGAGGGAGTTCAGAGAAGAGAAGGTGTCTGGGGGAAGGACGGAGTTCAGAGGGGGGAAGGTGTCCGGTGGGAGGAGGGAGTTTGGAGAGGGGAAGGTGTCCGGTGGAAGGAGGGAGTTTGGAGAGGGGAAGCTGTCAGATCAGAGGAAGGAGTAAGGGTGGAAGAGAGAGTAAGGGTGGAGGAGGGACTAATTTGGGGGATTTCCAGGTGAACGTACAAGGGAGGGGAGAATGAAGTCAATGACTATCTCCTGGGGAATGGACTGAGGGCGGGTGTGGTAGGAGGGAACGGTGAGTGTGAGAGGGGCAGAGGGAGCGTAGGGTAGGAGGGTGGGAGGGTGAGGGGGCATCGGTAATGGCAGAAGCAGTGGCAAGAGTGGGTGGTGGGGACTCGGAGGCAGACACGGACCCTGGGGGTGGCAAGGACGAGGTTGGGAGGTCAGTGTGGATGAAGGTGGGATTTTCAGAGAGGTAGGGAATCTGCACGTTTACCTGGACATCCTGGAATGACGAGGGTTCGGGTTGGTAGGTGATGGTGGGGAGGTGGAAGGTGATGCCAGGGGGGCTCACAATGATGGGAGAAAGGACATTGGCATCTGAAGGAGGGGAAAGGATTGGGGAGCTGATCAAAAACTTCACCACAACCATGGTTTTCAAATCAAAAGTGAGCGGAGCCTCATGTTGGACAGGCATAGGTGCGGCATGGGAATGCGATCAGTGGGTGGGCAGAGATGCAGGTCACTCAGATGGAGAACTGAAAGAGAACCCTCAGCAGCAACATTGAAAATGCTCGGGACAGTGAGATGAGGGTGATGGATGAAGGCTGTGCCTGCATGGGCGTGTGCTTGCATGAAGCTCCGAAAGGCCCTGCCACAAACACACTTCTCCCTCCAGAATCACTTGTGGTTCGGCTGTGTGCAGCTGAACTGCTGGTGGGGGCTGGCGGGGGGGAAAATGCAGGGGGAGGACTCGCAAAGCCTGTAAATGAAGCTGAAAGACAACGTTACACATTATTCAATGAAAGTGAGTATATTTTCAGATTATAAAGTGACAAAACATGTTCACCCGCGCAACCACTTGTGATCAGAATTTCTTAAATTTTCTCGGCCTACCACGTCGCCTAGTTGGTGCCCTCACATCACAGCAGGGGTAGAGACAGCCTATGCAATGGTTGGCCCTGTTGCCTCTGATGCCTTCGGCGTGCGTCCTCTGGAGAGCCGAGGTGTTGAGGGCCTTGGCTTGCTTTGGCTGCCCTCCTGTGGGCCAGCTGTTCCCTCTGCGGCGACAGAGGACGAGGTTGAGGGGGTGACAGGCAAAGGGGACTTGGAGGGAGTAGACAGCTTCTGAGATTCCTGAGTGGATGACCAGGGAGTGTCCAGCTGCCGGTCCTCCTCCCTTTGGGTGCACAAGGACCCCGGTCTGACTCCTTGAGGGAAGGAGGAACTGGAGGGATGTCGAAGTGCTCCTTGCATTGCCACTGTACGAACTCACCCATGGCGACCGCGATGGTGTGAAGGTCTGCATGCATCTCCGCATTCTGCTGGGCCAATGTCTCCATGATGTCCACCTTCCTTCCCATGGAGACCTCCGTATGCTCATGGGCATCACTTCATCTGAGAGCAGGCGGATGCACTCCTCTGACACATGTGCCACTCTGTTGAAGACTTCCAAAAGCTCTGCGTGATGTTCCCCCGCCTTCTGCTGACTCTCCATGATAAGTTGGAAGGCCGGATCCAGAGGCTCATCATCTGACTTGGATCTCACAGATGCCTCTTCCCCAACAGTCCTCCGAGTACCAGGGAGCTCGGCTGAACCTGCCTCCTCCAGCTGCAGACACATGTCCGTGCGGTGACCACCAGATTGTGAACCCAAGCCTACTCTAGATCTAGCTCCCACTGAGGTGTGTGTCTCTGCATTGGTGGAGGGTGTGGGTAAATGCTGTGATGGGTCCTCCAGGCTGCTTATTTCCAGCTCTTCAATGGAGGAGGTGTCCTCCCGGCTGGAGGTGAGGACGTGGACGGAGCTGAGGGACTGGCTGGCCAAGGGCACTGCTCGCTTGGCAGAGCGCTCTGTGAACCAAAGTAGAGATAACTAGTGCATGGCAGCAGAGTCAAAAGCAGGAGAGAGAGCACTCACAGTTACATTGAGGAAGGGATGATGTAGTGCAGGATCCTCATGTGCGTATTCGCCGCTGACCTCACTGTCGCTGCAGGCACGGCCCATGTCCTCACCACTCAGCGCGATGGCACACTCCTCAAAGCGAGTGAGGGGCCTAATGTGGGCCACTCCACCCCCAGTCTGGGACCTCTCCCTGCTGTTGTGAGCCAGCTTCACCTGCATGAAAACAGATGGAGTGTGTGCAGGACACAAGGCACTGTGTGGAATGTTTGTGTGGTGAGTGGAGCCATGGACGGGATGAAGATGCAAGCTTCAGAGGATGGTGTTGCCCCTTGAGGTGTGAGATCCCTGTGGATGTGTGATGGGTTTGTGAGTGTGTGAGTTGAGAGTGATGAGGTGGTTGACTTATCCTGGTGGAATGGTTGAGAGCATTCATCCTCTTCCTGAAATGGGTGGCTAATGGACAAATACAGAAATAACATAAAGTGACTTCTAATTAACTACTGATTATGAATTACTTTTCCTTAAATTACCAGAGTAATTAAGGTACTTCTTTCTAATGAAATCATCAGTTGCTAGTCAGTGACTGCTTCGTAATACTGGTTTAGGTTAGTTTGTTGAAAAAGGTTAACAACATCAAAATGGCTTCTCATCTCAGTGTTGACACAAAATGGCACTTTGGCCTTTTTATCTTATTACAATGAATATAACATGAAATTAACATGAAAATGGTTGGGTTACACTAAAATCTAGTACCCAGGCTTTTTTTAAAACTGGTTCTTGACTAACAAGGGAGTCAACGGTTATCATGGGTAGGCGGGGATGTGCAGTTGAGGCCACAATCAGATCAGCCATAATATTATTGAATGGCGGAGCAGGCTTGAGGGGGCTGAATGGCCTCCCCCCCCCCCAATTCATATGCTCATATGTTCACATTTGTATCTCCCCTAGACCCACATTTTATTTCTTCTCTTAATACCACCCCTTTTCCTTGCACCATTGTTATTTATGCCATTTAACCTCTGCTGGCTCCCACTCTATCACACACCTTCCCTTTTGTTCTCTCCTTCCATCCCCACTTTCTTAGCCCCTTTACTTGCATAAAACCTGTCATATCTCTAACATTTTCCAGTTTTGATGGAAGTCATTGACCTGAACCATTAAATCTATTTCTGAGTCCACTGGCGTTGCCTGATCTACTATGTATTTTCAGAATATTCTATCTTTATTTCAGATTTTCTGCATCTGCAGTATTCTGATTTTGTTATAATAGTTTACATTAGAAAAGACTCATGATCACCTTGAGTGTACCCCAAAGTCCTTGGCTCCCTCCTTATCTTTTATTTACATGCTGCCCCCATTATTTGCAGACATGTAATAATCTCCTACAAGTATACTGCCAACACCAAGCTCTTTCTGCTCCAGTCCCAAAGCTATGATCCACATTGTCCTCTAAGTCCTACTTGCTTATTACCATTGACTCCTCATCCCTCATTGCACTGATTTCTTATTTACAAATCCCTCTATGGCCTCATCCCATCAGACATTTTGAACCAGCAGATGGCCCTCAATCTTTTGGCAAAAGCTTCTTAAATAACTTCATCTCCTTCCATTCCGCCATTGTTGGCAAAACTTTTGACTGTCTTGGTCTTACTCTAGAGGCCCCTTTCGAAAGCCTTCACCTTTTTTAACTATTCCGACTTTCAATAGTCTTCTCAAGTTTGCTTATTTGACCTCGCTTTTGGTCTTGGCTTGATGCCCGTTTCTCCTCTGCGAAGGAACTTGAAGCATTCACTACATTAAAGGCACCGTAATGTATTCAACTGTTGCTGTTGTTGAAGAATAAATCTAAACGCCATAACATTTTTAATAAATCTTTGGGAACATAAAAACAACACAGTAATGAGAATTTAAGGTTTCTAATTATGGCATTCACTTTGCTTGACATAATGTAACTGCAGGGATGTAAAGTATTTAATCAATGTACAGATTAAACTAGTCCAAGTACAGCCTCAGGCAATACTTTAGCTTGAGCTTCAATCATTGCTGGTACATCGCACATAACATCAAGTGGAGGCAAAGAGCACATGTTGGGAAAAGAACAAATAGCTTGGCACTGGTTTAGCTCTGAAGCAATTGCCTGTGCTCACCACAATCTCAGCCCAAGTCTAGAGTATAGAAACTGGGAGGGAATAAAGAAGAAAATGAATTGAAAACATGTTATGGAGCAATGGACATGTGTGGATCGATTTACCTGACCTTTGTTCTCGGAAGTACCCATCCCTTGATGCATAGGTGAAAAAAATGCAAAAATATTATGCAAAATCTCAGGCCCCTTTATGTTGTCCCAGGATTTATGAAGATTCCCTGGGTACACATAAATTGGCTTGGACCTTTAATAGATATAGGTCATTTAGTGTCATGAAGGTGAGACAGTGTAGATTGTTCCCAGTCTCCATCTCAGCTCTTTCTTTTCTCTTTTGTCAAAGGCTATGGGCCCTGACAACGTTCCAAAGACTTGTGCTCCAAAGCTTGCCGCGCACCTAGCCAAAGTGTTCCAGTGCAACTACAACGCTGGCATCTACCCCACAATGTGGAAAATTGCCCAGGTATGCCTTGTCCATGAAAAAAAGGGTAAGTCGAACCAGGCCAATTACTGCCCCATCAGTCTGCTCCCAATAATCAGCAAAGTGATGGAAGGTTGATGTCTGTGCAATCAAGCAGCACTTACACAGCAATAACCTGCTCACTGACAGTTAGTTTGGGTTGCACTCAGCTCCTGACCTCAAGAGCTGAACTCAAGAGGTGAAGTTTGTTTTTCCATTTATTCTTTTGTGGGATGTGAGCAGTGCTGGCAAAGCCAGCCTTTGTTGCCCATCCCTAATTGCCCATGAACCCAGTGGCTTGCTAAGCCATTTGGGAGACCAGTTAAGAGTCAACACGTGACTGTGGATCTGTAGACAAAGGTTGGCCAGATCAGGCAAGGTTGGCAAATTAACTTCCCGAAGGACATTAGTGAACCAGAGGGGTTTTTACAACAATCGATGATAGTTTCATGGTCAACATTACTAAGATTAGCTTTATATTCCAGATTTACTAATTGAATTTTAAATTCCACCAGCTGCCGTGTCCCCAGAACATTAGCCTGGGCCTCTGGATTACTCATCTAATGATGTTACCACTTCGCCACCATCTACCCCGTGAGAGTGACTGTCCTTGACATCAGGACAGCATTTGACCGAGTGTGGCATCCAGGAGCATGAGCAAAACTCGAGTCAGTGGGAATCAGGGGAAAACTCTCCACTGGTTGGAGTCATACCTAGCACAAAGGAAGATGGTTGTGGTCATTGGAAGCCAATCACCTCAGTTTCAGGACATCACTGCACAAGTTCCTCAGGAGGTGTCCTCGGCCCAAACATCTTCAGCTGCTTCATTAATGGCCTTCCTTCCATCATAAGGTCAGATTTGGGGATGTTCACTGATGATTACACAATGTTCAGCACCATTCATGACTCCCTAGACACTGAAACAGTCCGTGTCCATATGTAGCCAGACCTGGACAACATTCAGACTTGAGCTGATAAGTGACAAGTAACATCTGTGCCACACAAGTGCCAGGGAATTACCATCTCCAACAAGAGACAATCTAACCATCTCCCCTTGACATTCAATGGAATTACCATTGCTGAACTGCTCACCCTCATCATCCTGGGCCTTACCATTGACCAGAAACTGAACTGGACTAGCCATATAATTACTATGGCTACAAGATCAGGTCAGCGGCAAGTAATTCACCCCCTGACTCCCCAAAGCCTGTCCACCATCTACAGGGCACAAGTCAGGAGTGTGATGGAATACTCCCCACTTGCCTGGATGAGTGCAGCTCCCACAACCCTCAAGAAGTTTGACACCATCCAGGATAAAGCAGCCTGCTTTGGATTTAACTAGGTCTGTGTACCACTGAAGTATGACTTCTATCCACTTGTATTCTAGTCCTCTTGATATGAAAGCTAACAACCCATTAGTCTTATTGATTATTTTCTGTATCTGTTCATGATCTGTTAATGATCGATGTACATGGACCACTCCCCACCACCACCCCCACTCCCAAGTCTTTTTGAATCTTTACCATTTCTAGCTTTTTATCATTTAGAAAGTACTCTGTTCTATTTTTTTTTTTGGTCAAAAGCGGATGACCTCACATTTGCCTACAATGAAGTCCATTTTCCATAGCTTTGCCCATTCACTTCATTTTTAATATCTCTTTGTAATTTTATGCTTCCATCCATACTGCTTATCATAGATACTGCCTTTGTGTCATTGACAAATCTGTCCCATCATCTAAGTTGTTTATAATATGGTGAATTGCTGAGGTCCCAACACAGATTGTTGTGAGACACCACTAGTCACATCCACCAATTAGAGTACCTTTCCATTATCCATACTGTCTGTCTCCTGCCACTCAACTAATTTCCTAAACAGGTCAAGAATTTGCCTTCAATTCCATGAACTGCAACTTTAGGTAAGTCTTTTATGACGGACTTTATCAAATACCTTCTGGAAGTCAATATAAATAATATCCATTCCCTATCCACTAATTTCATCACCTCTTCAAAAAATACTAATCAGATTCATCACGCATGACCTATCCTTTTCAGATCCATGCTGAACCTCTCAGATTAGTTGAAAATTTTCAAGGTATTCAGTCACTATCCTTAGTTATCGACTAGTAATTTCTGCACAATAGATGTTGTGCTAACAGGTCTACAATTTCCTGCTTTCCCTCTCTCTCTTTCTTAAATAGTGGAATAGTATGCACAATTTTCCAAATTAAATCGAGAGAACTTTGGAACATTATATTTAGGGCATCTATAATGTTCTAATTTACTTCCTTTAAAACTCTGGGGATTTGTCACTCTTTAGTGCCATTAGTTCCTTGATTACCATTATTTTGCTTACATTAATTTTTGGTGAGTTCCCATCCCCTGATTCAATATTAGTATCTTTGGGATGTCCAGCAGGCTGACCTCTTGCACCTCTGTAAATACTAACGCAAAGTAATTATTCAGCATGGTCATCATTACCTTATTTATGTTGACAATAACACCATTAACGGTTTTCACCGGGCACACAATGTTCATGACCATACTCTTCCGCCTGATAGTTGTAAACAAAAATTGTTTTGATTTTGATATACTTGGTCAATTTCTTTTCATACTCCTTTTGTGGTTCTTACTATCTACTCTGTCACTCTTTTCTGTTCTTTCTATCTCCCCCATTTATTAGGATACTGTGCTTTTTCTTTCAGTTCTATGTGATATTTTACTTCTTTCTGGCTGTAAAGCTTTACTTTTTGGTAAGTAGAGTTCTTGCTGTTTAAAGGTATAGCTGGGTTTGTATCACATTAAATTATTTTTGAACATTTCCCACTGATCTTCTGTTGTTTTACCCATGAACAGATTTGCCCAGTTTACTGTGGACAATCTCTGTCTCATTGCATTGAGGTTAGCCTTACCCAAATCTAGAGTCTCAGTTGCTGTTACTTGTTTCTCCCTTTCAAACACTATGTTGAACTCGATCATATTATGATCGATATTAGATAAATGCTCATTGTAATGACTGGTCCCCAGGCGAAGTTTCCCCATGTGTTATAATCCCAGATGAGGCACCCCAAATTGTTATGCTCCAGGGTGAGGAGGGGTGAACTGGCTCCCCTTCTTTATTCAACCCCTTTGGTTGGTCGCAACAAGGTTAATTTAGAAAGGACTCCTTCCCTCGTGGATACCTTTCCCCAATCCAATTGTATTTATGTTTTAAAATGAGCCAAGTTAACCAGGCTTTCTTGAGCTAAAGAAAGAGTGAGTTTATTAGTTACTAAAACAGGAGAAAAAATAATAAGGACACAACACACATACACACAGATTAGAAATGAGAAATGAATCCAAAGACAAAAGTTAAAAAGATATGCGCATCAGTCTTCAGCTTGTCCATGAGCAGTAGATGATGAAACATTGCAGCCGTTAAGTTGGGAGATTCCGGTAGAGTTGGCTTTGGCAGTTGAGCAACTGGTTTGGAGATTCTTGGTTCTGTAGGTTAGCTGAAAGGAGTCGTCCTGTTTCCTTTTTGACTGTGGCTTTGCTGACTTGTGACTTGCTTCCAGCAATCAGAGAGAAAGACTTTTTTGCTGCAAGTGCAGGGATGCCTAGTTGATGATCTTCAGCTGTGACCTTCACAGCACACCCTTCCACACCAGGCCTGGGGCACTAAACTAGCACACAGAGACCAGGGTTGCCGTTGGCTTTTAACTCCTTTCCTTGTGTATTCCTGGATGGGAAAAAATAGGCATGTCTTTCACCCAGAACCTGCTTTCTTTCAACTCACATCATATCCACAGTCTGGGATATAACTCACATGAGATGGCTTCTGCTCAGATCATAATCAGCCTTCATTACCTTCACACCCACAGGAGATTACAGTTCATTTTTTGTATTGCATCTTTTCCTTTGAAGTGTCTCTGCCTGAAGTAGGCCTTGACACCTTCTTAGGTATGACATTCTGTTCTCTGGACTAGTTGGTCAAGTGCAATCCATATAGGAATTTTCCAGCAAGTGGTTACTTTACAGTCTCAGCCAGCTTGTGTGTCCTTTTTAAAAAAAAACAGGTCTCACTTAAAGGTTCAATATGCCCATAAGTAATTCGGGGCTATGATCCGTGATCATGACATCATGCACCATGAGGCTCTTAACTAAATGTGGCTCAATACTCCATCTAAAATGGCATGACTCCCTTTGATTCTAGGATATATTGCTGCATAAAACTTTCCTGAACATATTCAAAAAAGTACACTACCTTTCTGACATGTGCCAGTCTACTTACCCAATTTATAAGAAAGTTGAAATTCCCCATTAAAACCACTCTGCTTTTTACTACATGCTTATCTAATCTCTACATTTATACATTATATATTTCACAGCTGTTGCCACAACTCCCACTTAAAGTCTCGAATCCTTCTATTTTTCAATTCTACTTATTAAGTCTCTACTGCCTGCCTACCTCTCATGATATCTGCTGTTATCATTGAAGTGATTTCATCCTTAGACCACGATGTCCTCCTACCATTTCCCCTATCTTCCTATAGATTTTATAACCTGCTATACTTAGTTCTCAGCCCAGACTGTCTTGCAGCTATGTCCCCATAATGGCTACTATGTCATACAATCCAAGTTGAGTTTGTACCTGAAATTCATTCAATACTGTAGAAACAGTAGCACAGTGGTAATGTTACTGGGCGAGTAACCCAGAGGTCTGGACTTAATGCTTTGGAGATGTGAGTTCAAATGGCAGCTGATGGAATTTAAATTTAATTAATAAATCTGGAATAAAAATCTAATCTCAGACCATGAAACCACCGGATTGTCATAAAAACCCATCAGGACCGCTAATGTCCTTTAGAGGAAAAAATCTACTGCCCTCACCCAGTGACTTACGTGTGACTCCAGATTCACAGTGATGTAGTTGGCTCTTAACCACTGTCTGGAATGGCAGACCAAGCCATTCAGTTGACTTTTCAAGTCTTCCTTACTGGAGATGTGCCAAAATTGGGAGTGCTGTTTCACGGGCAAGACAAGCAACAGCTTAACAAAGTCATAGTCACCAATTCATACCTTAGAGCGAATGTCCCAGACTGCTCCATCGCCATTCTTGGGTCTGCCCTGTTTTACCGTCAGGACAGACCCACCAGAGGTGGTGACACAGTCAGGAGGGATTGACGCTGGGAATCCTTAACATTGACTCTGGACCCCATGATGCCTCATGGCAAGAGGGGAAAAACTACTTGACCTCATCTTCACCAATCTAACTGTTGCAGATGCACCATTGGCCCAAATGTGGCCAAAACAGCTGAAACCAAGAAGTGGTGCACATGATCCTTATTTCAAACTTCTGGTTTAATTGCTTTACACTTTTTAGCATTCTCTTAATCTGTAGTCTGTAGAAGGACATGGGCAGCAGATGAAGGCACCACCACCACCTGCAAGTTCCCCTCCAAGTCACACACCATCCTGACTTGAAACTATATTGTCATTCCTTCACTGTCACTGGGTCAAAATCCTGGAACTCCCTCCCCTTAAGGACTGTGGGTGTACCCATACCACATGGACTGCAGCGGTTCAAAAAGGCAGCTCACCACCACCTTCTCAAGGGCAATTAGGGATAGGCAGCAAGTGCTGGTCTTGCTAGTGATACCCACATCCCATGAACACATTAAAAAAGTACAATTTCTGACTGTTACTGTACTCTGTTACCTCTAGCTTGTTTTTGACCCTGGGGCTGGGATGCGGGTGAGTTGGTGCCTGGGTCCGTTATCAGGGCTACATAGAGAGATAAAGCAATTAAGACCCATAATCATCATTGCTATTCTGGTCAGTTCATTAAAGCTTTTTCGCAGTGAATCCAGGAGTGATGCTCTTTGAACTGACAAGCACAGTAACCTATATCAAAATCACCTTTCTGACATTGGCCTTTGAAAGCTTCCCATTAGTTGAAAAGAGAATGTCATTCCTTGCCCTCACCTTTTCACTATAGGGCCTCCAAGAGGTTTTGACTCATTTCACACAATAACACTCAAAGGAGTGAATTCAACCTCTCTTTAAGAGGTACACTCACACTTTAAATAGGTCCTGGGAGGCCTGTCAGAAATCTCACTCTGCAATATTTCCCGACGTGACCAGGCGGGCAGGCTGCCGATCAGATAGAAATGAGGCCTAGCAGATGAAATTGACCCAGTCTCACATTGTTGACTTCAGCAGGCTTGTCCTTTGCCCCGCCCCCTCATCCGCTCAAAGCTGCTGCCGGTTGAAACTTCTCCTTATATCTCAAGCAATAATAAACAGTGACTGCAGTGCACATTGGCTGAAATTACATTTATGGGGAACCTTTATTATTAATTGCTTTTGCCAATAACCTGAATAAAATAGAATTTTGAACAGTTTAGAAGTGACTGCAATTCTCTCCATCATTACTTCAACAACGTAGAAAACATTCAGCCCCCATCTCATGGGTTTGTGTCTCAACAGAAATTATCCAGTTTCTCAGTCTTGTGCTTTTTGGATTTTAGGATTTAAGCCAATAGTTCCATCAATTTTAGCACACTGCTCAATGTTTATTTAAATATGTGTATGACACTTCCTGCTATCTCTCTTCCTGCCTTCTAAAGTCTCATAAAAGCTTAGCTCTTTGATAATGCTTCCAGACTCCCACTCTCCTTAAAGTCTTTTACTTCCTGCTCAGAGTACCTCTTTCCCTTGTAAAGCGTTCTTCATCTGCATGAGAATCACTATAGAAATATAAGTGACTGTATATCTAGGCTATGTGATATTTACATTGTACATTCCAGTACCTGACGAGACTATAACTGGATTATTTTAGTATATTCTTTGATAAGCTTAATTCTCTATAAGCCACTAAGTGAGGTTATCCCTGTGATATTTATAATACAATACTACATACATTAGCATTTTTATCTTAAGATTATTCAATTCTTTGACAAAATTAAGTGGTGTATAAAAATTTATCACATTGGTTTTAAATGTTTGACAAATTTGGGCAATGACGGAATATCGTTGTCTCGGCAAAAATAGAAAAAAATGAATGTTTGATGAAGCCATTTTTTGGGGGCATCCAGAACTAATCCAAAACCTGTGATAATTGGGCACCAGGCTTACAGGAAACCAAAAAGTGGCAGGTCAAAGTAAAACGTAGTTGGAAAGACAATACCTTGAACATGTGAGATGTGGAGGACCCCATGATGAAGAAGGGTCATACGGACTCGAAGCATTAACTCTGTTTCTCTCTCCACAGATGCGATGAGACCTGCTGAGTTTTTGCCATATTTTCTGCTTTTGTTTCAGATTTCCAGCACCTGCAGTATTTTGCTCTTATCTGAGATGAGGAAGAACTGTGAGACTTGTGAAGGAGAGGGAGGAATGACTGAAGCTCAAAAACGAGTGGCAGAGATGAGAGAGGAATGTAACTATTAGTTGGGTGTGATAATGGATGGAATGTATAGGTGCAATTTCACAGGGGGGTGTATTGCTCACACTGCCCCTCTCCCCACCCTGTTGGAAGAATTGGACGGTAGTGATGGTCCAGCCTCACACTCCCTGGACACATTACTGATGCCTGCACCTCCACGGTGCTTGTCATTGCTGCCAGTATGTAGTGGGCATGTGTCACAGAGTTCCGTCATTCTTTCTGTGTGCTCTCAGCAACTTTAAGGTGGGTCTGGCTCCCATCTCGTCTGCATCTGTGAAGGGCTCAGCTGCTGAAGGCGGACAAAGGATCAGGTGCATTTAAAGTTTCATGGCTGCATCTCTATGATATGATCGTGATCACAGAGCACAAATGAGCTGCCCTCGGCCAGACAGGAGTCAGATATTCTCAGAGGCTAGGTGAAGATCTGTGGAGTGTCCTCACCGCATGTCGTCATCATCCTCCTGCAATCAAGCAACTGTTAGGGCCTTCACTGCGTCTCCATGACAGGAGCATTCTCACAGAGGGTATGTGCTCTGCTATAAGCCAGACTGGAGTCAAACATTCATAGATGCAATGTGAGGATCATCTTCCACAAGTCTAACAGCTATGAGGGCCTCCTGGGGATGCCTGCCTCATCTGGCCAGTGAGAGGGCCTCATCACCATCATTCTTGCCTTCGAGGACCACCTCACCCTCATCTCTGTCGGCATCGCACTCGGGCTGTTTGCAATGCATTTTAAACAGCAATTCTGACTTCTGATGACTTTAAAGCTTTTTAAAACTTATTCTAGCCAAAAGCTTAAGTTTTTTTAGTTCACCCCTGCTGGTCTTCTGACTCTGCACTCTTTGGGTATTAAAACTGGACTTCCAGGAGATTCAATGGAGTCTTCTGCTGCAGTGTGGAGTTTTATTTCTGCCTTCTGCTTCCAATCCTGCTTTGGAGTTTTTACCTGGCATTCTCCTTTTGTGCCTTTGCTTCTGTTGTTTTTCATCAGGTCAGAATGCTGCTTTTTCAATCTTCCAGGTTTTACATTTCACCTCCAGTCCTTGTGAGGTTCTGGGTTATTCCAATAGCTGCCACCATGTTGTAAGATGTTGTGTGGAGTTTGGTAGGTCTCATGGAGAGGTTCTGAGTCTTGTATAGTTTAACTGTAAGTGGTTATTAACTACTTGTTAATGTATACATATATGCAGTATAAGGTCTAAGCTAGGAATCGTCTCCATGCTTGCCTCCACACATGCCTCTGTCCAATACATGACTGCCCTCTAGACTTGGGTCATTTGTTCCTTTACATCATACTGTGGGCAGTACTGTAACCAGTCCCACCTTAACCCTTTCTATGCCAGATTCTTATACTACAATTATCTCATCATTTTAATTTAGAGAAGCAATAATGAATTCCACTGAAAACTAGTCTGGAAAACTTTTGAGTGATGATAGTACAAACAGGCTATACAAACAACTTTATGTCTAAAGTGATGGCTGCATTCAAAATGAGAACTTGCTTTTGTTCAGCAGCTTTCAAGCTCTTAGGATGTCCCAAAGCACTTAGTGGCTGAGTTCAAATTAGGTCAAGGCAATTATGTACCCAAAGAGCACTGACTCTCTTCCACTGGCATGAGTGGTGATGGGAGGGACTGAAAATGGCCCAAAGTATCTCACAGATCATTCTCTTCTTGATGGTATATCTTGGAGCTAGCATTCCAATATTAGTTCTATTGCTATCGTCATAGGTGGTGGCATAATGGTATTGTTACTGGGCTAGTATTCCAGAGACCCAGGATAATGCTCTGGGGACCCAGGTTTGAATCATGGCAGATGGTGAAATTTGAATTAAAAATCTTATGATGCTCATGAAGCTGTTGCCAAAGAAAAAGCCCATCTGGTTCACTAACGTCCTTTCTAAACAAATAAAAAAAGGGCTTGTAATAGCAGCCTATCAGCACAGCTAGTGTCCATGGGAAGACAGTGCTGCATAGCAACCTGCATCTCACTGACACTAGCAAGCACAGCTAATAGCATCTTAAAGATGTAGGTAAGGGACAGTTCACAACTGAAGAGGGCCAAATTGTGATGCCACAGGAGGATTGGGAACTTGTGTACTGGATGGCCCCAGTACTGTTATAGGTAGGAAATGTAGGAGAACGGTGAAATTTGACAGCTGTAAATTGCTCTTTTGCTGCTCAATAGGAAAGAAGGTGAAAATACTGGCTGTGCTGGCAATGTGTCACTAAAATGTTTTAAACATAATGGTGGGTGTGTGCAGTGTTGTTCTGGTTTTTGATGATCACACTTATGTGCCTGCCTCTTTAAGAACTCCTTTGGACACGTGTCCTGTTGAATTTAAGAGGTTGGTGGGTCACGTTTTGAGATCTTTATTTATAAATACGCTTCACCTCACCCTTGACCTTCATCTATCCAACATGAAGGGGAGGAAGGGGTTAATATTGAGGCCCATGGAGTTTTTCCTTTTGAGTATTTACCAGACTTTATGCTGCCACAAGCATGTAGGGTGCAGGAAATGATCAGATAAAATGTACTTTTGGAAAGGGGTAATTCCAAACAGGAAGCTTTAAATTAAAAAATGTGCCTTTTCATAAAATTTCCAAGTGTGAGAATAATGATTAAGGTCTCACAGTGAAACATAAGAACCCTACCAAAATTCAAATCCTTCCCCTCTCAGTGTCTTCTCCCCTTTCTCCCTGGCCACCCTGCCAAAAATGTTAAAACACAAAAATGTTGTTTAATGCTGTGACATTTGTAATAAGTTTAGATATATTAACCTGGGATCTGCCTAATGTTGCATCAGCAGATAATGAGCCAAGGACCTGCCTTTTGCAGAACACACATAAATGAATTAATGACTACAGTACATCAACGTGCACATATATTAATCTGCCTTTTCTTTTGCAGACACTGACTAACCTGCTGTCTATTTCCACCATTTTCTGTTTTTTATTTCTGGCATTGGTGATTTTTCATTTCCCCTCAATTCACACACTATATAGGCTGCAGGAAGTGGGCAGGAAATAAGAACTCTATGTAAAGCAAAGTAAGACATTCTGTCCTTTAGCTTTTAAATTTTTGAACTGTGCTTCTCATAAGCGATTGATTGGCTCCTGCTGTTGGATACACTGAAATAATAGTGGCAGTGCCTGCTATTAATAAATCAAATATGAAGGATTACTTTTGGCATAAATGTCAGTGAACAAAGGAAAAGAATTAAAGGTTTACAGATGGTGGAAACCCTGCCTAAATGCACTTAACACCTGTTGACTTAAATACAGTTTGAAATGCAGGGTTAATATGAGCTATGAGCTCTGGGGAGCAAAACACACAAACAAATTGCTCACAATGACATACTTTGAGGCAAACTTTTAGTATCTGTTTAAAAAGTACAAAAATGACATTCTAATGCACTTTGTGGTGATCATTGTGACTGTGTTTATCATAATTGGGTGAAATTCTGGGTAGTTAACTACAACATAATTTCTGAGCATGATTATCAAATCATCATCTTATCATTTTCTCTCACAAACAAGAAAAGCAAGCTATGAAGAACCTATCACCATATTATCAGCAGCTTTGTAGTTGTCCAGTTTGGAAGCATATATGCTGAATTTCATTCCTGTTTACATTAATACTTTCATACTCCTGCTCCCACTGTGGGAGTGATCCTCCGAACCAGGAAATTCTGTAAGTGACTAGCTAGGCACTTATTGTAAGAAACACATGAAGGATGGGTTCCAAAGAATGTTTAAATGAAAGGGCCATAACACATAGATAAATCATTCATTTCAAATTATCCCAGTAATAATGTGCCACTCAGAAACTTGTTCTTAAAAATACAATGACTGTTTTATATTTCTTCTCTAAATTTATATTTCCTTTGTTTTAAACAATTTCCTCGCCTGATAGTTATGTTCTCTGCAACATCACAGTAACAATGGCACCACTCCATAAAGCAGTGCTTTCCAAACTTTTTCCACTGGGACCGCATTTTGAAGCTTGAAAATTGCCATGACCCCAGAATGAGAGTGGGTGAGGGCATGGTGTGGGTGGAAGGGGGTAGAGCTGTGAGACCAGAGAGGAGTAGAGGTGTGAGAGCAGGAGGGAGGGAGCTGTAAGAGTGAAGGGTGGGTAAAGCTATGAGAGCGGGGGATTAGAGCTGTGAGAGTGAAGGGGTGGAAGCTGTAAGAGTAGCGTGGGGAGAACTGTGAGAATGGGCAGCAGAGCTGGGAGAGCAGGGGGGCTTGTAAGAGTGGGAGTGGGAGATCTTTGTGAGCGTGGGGGGCTAGAGTTGTGAGAGCAGGGGTCTTTGGCAAAAAAACACATAAAAGACGGTTAGAAAAACAGAGGTTTATGAAATGGGAGAGTCAGTGTCAGTTTGGATTAAAAAATTGCCTTAAGGACAGAAAATAGCAAGTCATGGTAAGTAGCTGTTTTTCAGGCGGTAGACTGTGGTGTTTCCCAAGGCTCAGTGCTAGGACCACTGCTTTTTTATATATATAAATAACTTGGATATTGGAATACAGAATTAAGTTTGGAAATTTTCCAATGATACCAAACTTGGAAGTGTGGCAAGCAGTGAGGATGACAGCAATTGACTGCAACAGAACATAGGCTAGAAAAATGGGCAGACAAGAGTCAGATGGAACTTAATGCAGAGAAATGTGAGGTGATGCATTTTAGACATAACAGGGAAGCTATGCTGAACCTGTATAAAGCTCTGGTTAGCCCACAACTAGTGTATTGCGTCCATTTCTGGTCGTTATACTTTAGGAAGGATGAAAGGGCCCTTGAGAAGACAAAGGAAATTTACCAGAATGGTTTCAGAGATGAGGGATTTTAGATACAAGGTAAGGTTGAGGTAGTTGGGATTGTTCTCCTTGGAGCAAAGGAGACTGGGGGGAGATTTGTTAGAGGTATTCAAGGTTATGACAGGTTTAGAAAAAGTAGACAAATAAAAGCCGTTCCCATTTGCTGATGGTATTCGGACTAGGGGACACAGATATAGAGCTTTGGACAAGAAATGCAGGTGTGGTTGTAAGAAAGAACTTTTTCTGCAGTGAGTGGTAATGATCTGGAACTCAATGCGTACGAGGGTGGTAGAAGCAGAGAAAATGAATGATTCCAAACAGAAATTGGATGGCATTTGAGGGAAATAAAGAGCTACAAGAATAGAGTAGGTGAGTGGGACTAATTGGATTGCTCTACAGCAAGACAGCATTGACTCAAAGGTCCGAATGGCCTCCTTCCGTGTCATAATGACTCTTTAACTCTATAAAGCTCCAGCAATTCTGTTTGTTACTGTTGCATGCTGAACAAAGGGGAAAAAATTCCCTGAAAGGGTTAATGATTTTTCACAAAGCAAACCTCTTGGCCTGAATTTTCAGGGCCCCCTGCAGGTGGGAATGGAGACAGTAGTGGGGGGACCCAAAAATATCAGTGTTGGTCAGTGTGTCAGTTGCAGGATGGCCTTCCTAGCACCAGTCATTTTGTGGTGGCCAGTTCGGGGCAGGCAATTAGACTGTTATGACCAGGTGAGAAGGACTGAACTGGTTCCCCTCTATTCAACCTCATCGTTTGGTCACAAGGTTTAAGTTTCTTTTTCAAGAGGATATACCTTTTGCGAACATAAATGTACTTAATTTAAGCTGTGAGCAATAAGGAACCAATCAAACAAGGTTTCCTTGAGTAATAGAAAGAGAAAATTTATTAACCACTAGCAACATCTCACACACACACACACGCACACAAACACACAGGTATCACAAATAAGGGAACTTAGAGTTCAATAAAAAAAAGTTAAAGGAATATATACGGTTAAGTGTCCTTGAGGCATGGATTATCAAACATTGTGGCCGATTTGGGTTAGCTGGTTTTGTGGATGCAGTCAGATGAAGATGTTGCAATTATTATAAGATCTCAGTTTGCTGGTAGATTTCTAGAAATGTTGACTTCCAAACTGTGTAATATATTTTCTCCGAAAGAGAGAGAGCAGCTTTCAGCCTGTTTCCTCTACTGAAAATGTTCTCACAATCTCTGCAATGGCTGGCAGTCTTGCCCTGAAATATTTCACCTATTGTATATTTCCAAGAATTTGGGTGGGTCTGTCATTGTTTCAATATCCAGCACTTTGCATTTTAATGTCTCTTCCTTGGACAGTGAGGAGTTTTGATGGGTCTTTGAATTATAGGAAACTTCTCTCTCTTCACACTCCACTGAGGGTGATATTTTGTTTTTCACCTCCACCTTGGAATGTGGTCTTGGATTTTTAAGCAGTCTCAGTTCAAATTGCAAAATTTGAATTGTAAGTCTACATCAGAGCCTTCCAGAAGCTTGTCACTGGCATTACTAAAAGTCAGGTTCATTATGGCAGCCAGTTTTAGTCAGTATCTCTATTCTTATCATTAAAAAGTCCTTTTTATATAGTTCAGTATATGTTTGGCCAGCCGATGAAATTTCAGATTGATCTAACTCATGCACTATAATCGTGATACCTCCCTATTACAAGAAATGAAATGTGAATTTTCATGAGTGATTCATTATAGACATCCAAATATTAAGAAAATTAAAAATAACACATACACACCCATTCACACGTTTAACTGAATTGCATCCATTCTATACTCTACCATGGTCTTGATACCCAGATGACCCTAAACTGTGTTAGGCCCTGGATAACATGTTCTTACATTGCTTTTTCCTTTGTGGGTGGTTGATTCCAAACAAAACCTGTCTTCATTTGAAAAAATTTGGCTGGCATCAGGGTTCTGAAGTTGCTTTATTTTTGGTGGTAGGCATGACAGATAATTTTGTTGGTAACCAGGTGCCTGTTCCTTGTTGTAATTCTGGATTAGGCATTGTCTAGGGGATTTGGTTGGTTTACCTGACTGTTAGCTCCCAGATTGCTGGTATTAGCCAAACTGCTCTTGGTTACCTGTAGGGGTATTCTGTGCTTCTCACTGGCCCTGGTTTCGTGCTGTTTAGCATGGAGGCTTTTAACATGCACATTTTTTGTATTGCTAGCCCGGTCTGCTCAGATTGGTTTTAACCCCTCTACAACCTGTGGATTTATTAGCTCAAGGCCAGGCACTCTTGCAAGTCTGATTTCGAGGATGTTAGTGGGCTGTAATTGGATTTTTGCCTCCTGTAGGAATTCTAGTTTGCATCCGGCACTTCACTTTTAATGAATTTTAAAACTTGGTCTGTTTCATCTTGCTTATCCGTGGTTAACCCTGCATGAGTTTCACTGCTATTCCCCTTATGATCTCCACAAGTATTGCCTACTTTGGGGTAAGTTCTCCTCTCTTCCTCTTTTGTTCTGGGAATGGGTATTCCCCTAACCTGTTACATGTCCCCTGGAACACTTCTGCCCTCAAGTGGCTGTTCAGCTCCTGCTGTATTCTGCTGTGGCTCTTCAGCTGAGTGGGGCATCATCCTGTCTCTTTCTTGGTCTATTTGGGAACTTCCCTGGCTCCCATTTAAATCTGCCATGAAGGTGTCTGCTAAACAGATCACTGGCTCTCTTCCTTCATCCTTTTTAACCTTTACAGGTTCTTCATGGATCTCTTTTAACTTCCTCAATTTTTATTTTTACTTTTTTTTAACTGCTGCTGGCCTAGCTTTGGCCCTTTTAAATTCAAATGGCTGTTCCTTAGTTACTGCAACTCCCATGGATTCTCCCCTGAACCATTTTACTTCAACTGGCCTGGCTTCAGCCTTTTTAACTTCAAGTGGCTCTTCATCAGCCACCTCAACTCCCATGGATTCTCCCCTGACAGATTTTACTTCGACTGGCTTCGGCCTTTTTAAGTCCAGCAGCTCTTCCCTAGTTACTCCAACCCTCACGGGTTCCATTGCCCTCTGGAGGACATCCAAACTTCCCTCTGTTCCCTGTACTCCTCCAGATTCCTGCTTGTCTTCTCCAGCCTTTTCAGCCTCTCTGGACTCTCCCTGGCTTTTTGGGAGTACTATCCCCCAGCCTGCCTCGGCTGCCTCTACCTCCCTACACAGTTCACACAGTCTTATCTCCCTTTCTTGCCATTTTCTTTGGAATTCTCTCTCCTGCTCCTGTTCCTGCCTCTCTCTTTTTTCTTTTTCTGAAATTCCAGTTCTAATTTCCACAGCTCTAATCTTAATTCCTTTACTACTATTTTATCTGTTTCAGTGTCCTAAATATCCCCCTCTAGATGTTTTGCCATCCATTTTATAATTTATGTTTTTCTGTCTTTCAGGTGGACCTCTACCTCTAAATACCTAGCTACACCATTTAATTCTTCCAAGGCCAGTGCCCTGAAAGTCTCGCCAGTTATCTTATCCTGAACACTTTAGCAGTTTAGCATTACAGACCCAAGAAAGCATTGTGCAGTTTTTAAATTGTTTTTCAAAGAACCGTTTCCTTTCCCCACCCCAATTCTTTCATCAGTCTGTGGGAATAATTCCAGATACGAGGCCCCAGTTTTGTTGTGGCCAGGTGAGAAGGAGTGAACTGGCTCCCCTCTAATCAGCCTCCTCAGTTCGTCACAACAAAGGTTCTAGTTTCTTTCTCATGAGGACATGCCTTTTCTGAATCCAAATACATTTAACTATTTAAGTTGTGAGCAACAAGGGGTCAATCAAACACGTTTTCTGGAGTCAAAGAAAGAGCAAATTTATCAATCACTAACCCCAAGGGAAAAAATAATAAAAGCGCAATGTCACACACACAGCTATCAGAAATAAGGGAAGTTAAAGTTCAATATAAAACTTAAAGGAATATATACGGTCAAGTGTCCTTTGATTGTCCTTGAGGTGCAGATTTTTAAACATTGCAACGGATTTGGATTAGCTGGATTTTTGGATGTGGTCAGATGTAGAACGTATTGCAATTATTACAGAATCTTGGTTCCCTGATAGATTTCTAGTAACATTGGCATTGGAAGTGGGAAATATATTTGTTCCAAAAGAGAGACAGAGCCCAGCCTTCAGTCTGTTCCCTCTACTGAAAACTCCCTTGTAATCTCTCTGCAGTGGTTGGCAGTCTTGCCCTGAAATACTTCACCCATTGTGCATTTCCAGGGTTTTGGTTGGGTCTGTCTGTGGCAGCCATTGTTTCTACATCCAATAGTTTGCATTTTAATGTCTCTTCCATAGACAGTGATGAGTTTTGATCAGTCTTTGAATGATGGGAAATGTGTCTCTCTTTACACTCCCCTCAGGGTGATTTACATACAAACATACAAATTAGGAGCTCCGTCATTCAATAAGATCATGGCTGATCTGAATGTAACCTCAACCCCACATTCCTGCCTACCCTTGATAATCTTTCACCCCCTTGTTAATCAAGAATCTATCTAGCTCTGTCTTAAAAATATTCAAAGACTCTGCTTCCACTGCCTTGTGAGGATGAAAGTTCTGAAGACTCACAATCCTCTGAGAGAAAATGTTTGTTTCTTTGTTTGTTTCTCACCTCCACCTTGGAATATGGCCTTACAGTTTAAGTACTTTGCTCTGTCTCAGTTCACATTGCAAAATTTGAATTATAAGTCCACATTGGAACCTTCCAGAAGCTGATCACTGGCATACTAGATGCCAGGTGACTTGTGGCAACCATCTTTAGTCAGTGTCTTTTCTTATCTTTAAAAAGTCTTTTTTAAACTGTTCAGTATATGTTTGGCCAGCCGGTGAAATTGCAGATTGATCTCATTCATGCACAAGTCACATCATCATCAGAAGGCTCATTAAGTTTAGGATAGAATTTTCCAGACTTCCAGTTTCCCGATGCGCAGGGGGGCAGGTCAACTGTCTGAAGGCGGGCATCTACTAACAAATTGGGATACCAGCACTCCTTGCAGGCTTATAGGCCCTACCCATCTACCTGGGTGGGGTTACATTCAAAGACCACACTTTATAGGTGCAACCCCCACCCCCACCAGCAGCCTCCCAACCCAGCTCCTGTTTCCTGTCTCTGTGGCCAAAGTTCAGCCCTTGGTCTTTGCATTCTGCTAAGGAAGTTGTATGATAGATGTGCTTTTCCCTACAATAACGGAAATCCCAATTCCAAATAGGCTTCTATGTGGGGATTGCCAGGGAGGTTTAAACTTGCGATGGACAATTCCCCTGCTCCTGGGACCCTGCGCAAATGTCTCTGAATCTGAGTTAGAATCGGAGACTTGGGACAGATAGTTACCCAGGAAATGTTAGACAGTTTAAAACCCGGTCTAATGTCTGGGTAATTCCACACCAACCAGCCAACATACACCGCCCGACTACCACCCCGACCCAACCTAACCCAACCACCCGACTAGACCTGAATATGCCCTCGACCAGATCAAACTTGTCTCGACCACGTCCCTCACCATCTGATTAACCCCAGCCTAACTACCCATTCGTTTCACCCATCTACCCATCCATCCATTCATCCATCCACTAACATTCATTAAGAGGCTGGACCTTTACTTACCAGAATATGGCGGTTGGTCCTGTAAAAAGGACGCCGTCCCTTTCTTCCCTCAAATCTACACCGCTCCGACGCAGGGTCTCGGGGACGCTGTGCTGTGATCAGAAGATCCCAGGAGAAATGTGCAGTGTCGGGTCGGGAAAATGTTTGCACGCAGTGGTAATGTGCACTGCATTGCTGCTGACCGGAAGATTCGGGCTGATGTATAGCAAAGAAGAGAGAGAGAGATTTACCTCACCACCAGATGGGACCATAATGTGATGCTAATCTCTGTTTTGATTGTCAGAGCCTAGGAGTTTCCAAAGACAATAGTTGTGACAGTGAACTGCAGGCTCCTGCTTTTACCTCATATCCTAAAATCCTTCTACTTGCTCTTTTCTTTCATAAGGAAAATTCATGTGTGTCATGAAGCTACTAATGTATATAATATTTTGGAACATATTTTTCTTTTAAAATAGAGGGCTAGTCTGCAGGTGTGTCTTAATTGGATTAAAACCAGCTAGTCTGGGTGCTTTGACGGGTACTAGTTTTGAGATGCAAACAGGGAGATAGCGTGCATTTGCATTTTTTTGAATAGAGCATTCAAGAATTGGGGTGAAAACTTGATGCCTTTCTAGCAGCCACCAAGCAATATGTTTATATTACTAATAAAATTGGTACTATGAAAGGGGTTTCATTGTTAAAACGTTAAGTTGAAAGAGACTGGTGAGACAATAAGAATTTAAATTCAGTCAGTGGTGGTAGGTATAACCTCAATTTTCGGGCGTGCAGAGCAGAGGCAATGTGAGATCAAAAGGCAGCTGTAAGCCTCCAACTGGCTCCACAGTGAAAAGAACCTCATTTTGAATTCATAAGGTGAAAATGCTTTGCCTGGTGTCTGGATAAGTCTATAGGTTCCTGTTGCCTTAATGGAGATTGGTTTGGGATTTTGTTATAAGTTATGATAGTGGTAATTTGTATATATATTTTTAACCTGTGTAAATTAATAAAATGTTTCAATTAGTTCAATGTAAAACCTCAAGAACTGATGGCCTGATTCCTGAATTTAGAGTCACATCTCAAACATAACACTTAAAATTATAGGTTATGACAGTTGTTTAAAGTTTCCCTCTGGAATTTTTAAATAACTCCGCTTTACCAACTGCATCGGTCATAACAATGTATAATACCTTTCAGTTCTGAGGAAGCATTTATATCTGATTGATATAAATATATATATATCAACTGGCTCATGTTTTCTCAATGGATGCTGCCTGATCAGCTGAGTATCTCCAGTATTTTCTGTTTTTGTTTCAGCTTTTCAGCATCTACCTCACTTTATTTTTGTTCTTAAGATACTGCATTCCTTTTGAGCACTGCACAAGGTTGAATGATCTTAAGTACAGATCCAAGAACCTATGGCCTTTGGTCAAGTTTTCAATTACTGAATCACTTCTGTTAAAACATTGATGTTCAATGGCATTACCATCACTGAATCCCCCATTATCAACATCCTGGGGGTTACCATTGACCAGAAACTGAACTGGATCAGCCATATAAATACTGTGGCCACAAGAGCAGGTCAGAGCCTAGGAATCGTGCGACAAGTAACTCACCTCCTAACTCCCCAAAGCCTGTCCACCATCTACAAGGCACTAGTCAGGACTGTGATGGAATACTCTCCACTTGCCTGGATGAGTGCAGCTCCAATAACACTCAAGAAGCTTGACACTGTCCAGGACAAAGCAGCCCGCTTGATTGGCACCACATCCACAAACTTTCCCTCTCTCCACCACCGACGCACAGCAGCAGAAGTGTGTACCATCTACAAGGTGCACTGCATGAATTCACTAAGGCTCCTTCAACAGCACCTTCCAAACCCACAACCACTACCATCTAGAAGGACAAGGGCAGTAGATAGATGGGAACACCACCTCCTGCAAGTTCCCCTCCAAGTCACTCACCATCCTGACTTGGAAATATATCACTGTTCCTTCACTGTGGCTGGGTCAAAATCCTGGAACTCCCTAACAGCACTGTGGGTATACCTACACCACATGGACTGCAGTGTTTCAAGAAGGCAGCTCACCACCACCTTCTCAAGGGCAACTAGAGATGGGCAATAAATGCTGGCCCAGCCAGCGAAACCCACATCCCATGAATGAATATTTTTAAAAATGCAGTGAGCCGCTTAAAACTCCATTCACTGTGGCGGGACCGTAAAATCCCACTGGCGTAAAATTCCTCCCATAGAGTACTGTGCACAGTTCTAGGGCAAAATTTTTCAGTTGGTGCGCAGGGGCGGGCCTGACACACCAACGCATAAAATGACGCGCGATGACATCGGGCGTGCGTCCCAACGTCATTGCACAATCCCGCAATATTTCGTTCGGCGGGCGTGCACTGGAGTCAGCTGATGTGTAAACGGCCTATTAAGGCCATTAAGAAAGCAATTCATGTCATTATCTGTCCAACCCTAAAGTTGGGGGGGCAGGCGAAAAGCCCAAGCGGCCTTTGCGTTTTTTAGGAAACCTCATCCACGAGCAGGATGAGGTTTCCTAAAGCTTTTGTTAAATAAATAAAAATGTTTTCATAAAAATAAAAACATGTCCCATCTCATGTGACACAGTCAATATCCATTCAATCTCCCTGAGACAGCTCCGTGCCTCAGGGAGATTGTTGCGTTCCTTCGCACACATGCACGAAAGAGTGCTGGTCCCGACTCTCCCTCGTCCCCCCGCCCGCACAGGTAGCGCTGACTGGTGGCGTATTATGCTGGGCGGGCCTTAATTGGCCCACCCACGTAAAATGGTAGCGCGGAGCCAATCATGGGTGGCTCTGGGCCCGCCCCCACCCGCTCCCGCCCAGCCCACCCACCATATGGAAAATTCTGCCCCTGGTCTCCATATTATACAAAGGACACAGAAGCACTGGAGGAAGTGCAATAAGAATTCACCAGAGATTGCAGCTCTCAAGAAAGATTGAACTCTGTTTTCCTTTAGGAAAGAGAAACTTAGAGACCTGATGAAGGTGTTTGATTATTAGTGGTTTTATTTTATTCGTTCATGGGATGTGGGCGTCACTGGCTCAGCCAGCATTTATTTCCCATCACTAATTGCCCTTGAACTGAGTGGCTTGCTGGGCCATTTCAGAGGTCAGTCAAGAGTCAATCACATTGGTGTGGGTTTGGAGTCACATGTAGGCCAGACCATGGAAGGACAGCAGATTTCCTTCCCCATGAGTGAACCAGATGGGTTTTTGTGACAATCAACAATGGTTTCATTATTGAGACTAGCTTTTTAATTCCAGATTTTCTTAATTGAATTTAAATTCCATCAGCGGCCATGGTGGAATTTGAACCCATGTATCCAGAGCATTAGCCTGGACAATACTTGTCCAATGACATTGCCACTATGCCACCATCTCCCCATAAATGGGGCCAGAATTTCTGAGCCTCGTAGTGGCGTGCTTAGAGGTGAGGATCCAGGAAAGTAGTGGGGAATCGAATCAGAACAGGAAGTTTCCCATGTCAGAAATATGGATCGGCTGCCTGCACCATGGAATCAGGCAGGAAATTTAAATAATTAAGGCCCCGTTAAGGGCAATTTAGAGGGCCTGCCAGCGTTTTACCAGTGGTGGAACACCCCCCACCACTTGCGCAGGCCACCAGCTCTTCTGAGGCAGCCTCCCTGGAGCAGTCCGTGGGGCCAACCCTGAAAGAGGGGGTTCCGTGCAGGAGAGGCTGCCACTACAACCCCAGTGAGCCATCAGGAAGGATTTCCTCTTCGTTCGGAGGGGGTTATTGCCTTCTCCCCTCTGATTAATATACTTAATTTGAACCCTCCAATGAAACCTCCAGGAATATCGCTGAGCCGGTCTTGCTGCTAGCATCCAGACTCTGGACCACTGTTTGGTCCCAACATCAGGGTCCTGAAGCCCCCAGTAAAATCCTGCCCAATGTTTCCACCTGTGGGAGGGTCTAAAACTGGGAGCCAGAAATACACAATAATTACTTACAAATCCAATAGGTGAAAGAAAGAGAAATTGGTGGCATTTGCTCCGTAAGAAGCAGTTGAGGCAAACAGCTTAGATGCTTTCAAAAGGAAATGAGACAACCTCATAAGAATAAAGGGAATGTATGTTGAAAGCCTGGGGTGAAGCAGATGGAATGGAAGGAGGCTTGTGTGAATAATGAACACCAGCACAGATTATTCAGACTGAATAGCCTGCTCTGTGCTGTATCTATTCTATGTCAGTGAGAAACTGGGTTGAAATTGTGAATATAGAAGAAACAAAATCACTTAATGATTATGGTTAAGGAAGACCATTTGTTGATCTAAATCATCCATCCAGAGATATCTTGAAATCCCACCCCAATACCTAATTGTAGCATCCCATTGTTTTAAATGATTCCAGGATTTTCACCTCAAGGCTGCTTGTTTTGCTGTTGTACTTTCACTGGAGGTGCAGTGAAAGAGGTCTCTGTAGTATAAAGGGTTAACAGATGGGATATGCTAGTGTATGACATAGATAATGATGTACTACTGACATCAGTCAGCCATGTGCTAGACTCTCGAGAGAGCAAGGTTGGAACACTATGCCTAGGAGCAATATAACTAATCTGCAACCTGTTTTAGACGTAGGACTAATAAACAAGTGTTAAGCAGTTACCAGAGTATGACTACAACCTATCTACTAACCAAGTCCCACACCTAGGGCAGAATTTTTGGCCTGTCGGAGGGGCCGTGCAGGAGCGGGCAGGGTGGGCGCGGACCTGATCGGTATCTGCAATCGGGTCTGCACCGCCATTTTATGCGGGCAGGCCAATAAGGCCCACCCAGCGTGAAACGCGGCTCCCGAGGACAGCAGGAGTGGGCCAGCGGCTGCGGGACTGCTATGACCGCCGGGTCCAATGGCGACCCGGCGGCCTGTTTAAAAGTGCTCCTGCAGCCATGCAAAGGCTGTTAAACATGGCCAGCAGAAGGACTTCCCGCTCTGCTGCTGGTGAGTAGGCCAGGCAGGAGGGTACAGCAGGGGGCTACTGTGCCCCTCGTTTTTCAGGTGATTGCCTTGCTGCCCTCCTCAAGGAGGTGGCAGCACGGCGGGAGGTCCTCATTCCGAGGGATGGGAGGAGGAGGCCCCCCCCCACATGACCAAACATGTCTGGGAGGAGATGGCAGAGGTGGTGAGCTCCCACGATGTGGTGCGGTGCACCTGGATCCAGTGTCGCAAACGCTTCAACGACCTATCGCGCTCTGGAAGGGTGAGTACCATGTTACCATGGGTCAGTGAACCCAGCAGCTAGGCTTTCCCCCCTGGCCGCACCCCTCTTAACTCTGAGAGCAGTTACCGTACTGAATCATTGACGGCCTGTGTCCTTCGCTGGGTGGGCCAGCAGATATTGGCCATGCCGAGGTCACCCTGAGAGGGTGTTGATGAGATGGGTTCTGCCCCCGCAGCATGTAGTACACTGAGACCCACATTACTGTTTTGGGGGCAACCTGGAGGAGCTGCACCTTGGCGCAGTGCTGGAACTCCAGGACATGTCAAAGTCAGGGTGATGACATGCTGGGAGGGGAGCTTCAAGGTGGCGTTGGCACCGATCCATCTGCTGCCTTTTGCGTTCCACGTGTTTGCACCTCCTTGCTTTGCAAGGTTGTACCATGTGGCACCAAATGTGATGTAGGCTGCATTTGACCAAGGGTGGGGGGGGTGAGGGGAACAGGTCTGACATCTTTGTGTGAGTGTGCAGCAGCTGTGGGGTGAGGAGGCACTGGAGCCCTGCAATGTTCCAGTCTGATTGGGATGGGACGGCAGCGAAGAGATTCCAGGTACGAGTTGCACTAATCAGAGCTCTTTTCTCCTTTTCAGGAGAAGAATGTACATAATGCTACTGGGAAGTTGAGGACTGTGGAGGGCCAGCCCAGCTGGCCATCATTTCCAGGTTCGAGCAGGAGGCCCTCGACCTGGAGAGGTGGCATGTGCCCTGGTCCACCGGTGTCAGTGAGGCTGGGGTGCCACATGGGCAGCTATGTTAGCCCAGCACTGAGGTCACCATTAGTGTCCCAGCAGCCAGAGCACTGCTGAATGTTCAGTGATTGAAGTTCGCAACATGGATTGACCATTACTTGTGGAAGGATAAGCGCATAATGATCCAGGGGACAGGGATGCACATTGACATTGTCACCACGTTAACTAATCAAATGTCCTTGTTCTTCCTTTCAGCATCAGCGGGGCAGGACCTGGAGGAGGAGCAGCAGAGGCCCCCTCTCACACCTGAGGGCCCTAAAGTCACAGACTCACCAGCATCACACCATCTCTTCCAGGCAGGCACCAGCGCAGATACTAGAACATCGGTGGGAATTAGATCATCAGCTAATGTCCCGGGGCACAGTGGTGAGAGCACTTCACAGTCGCTGGAGGAGCTGGCGGTGACAGAGAGTGCCCATGGCGCCAGCAGTCGGAGGACTGCAGGGTACCAGGCATATGCTCAGTCGGTGGCTGATGATGTGCCTCTGGAGTTGTCCATGAGGCAGCAAATGCTGGAAGTCCAGCAGTGTGCGGGAGGATCTGGTGGAGATACATGAGGCTATGCTTGGCTTGGTCTCCGTGGTAGAGGAGTCTACGCTGACTATCACCGATGCAGTGAGCCTCATGTCCGAGCGCCATGTGTCCTCCATGGATAGAGTGGTGACTCTCATGGAGAGGCTCCTCCGAGAGACCAATCAGGGCTTCCTGGGGATGTGCTCGGACCAGCAAGCCTCACATCGGCAATGACCTTAGCTGGTCAGTGCCAGTGTGGGAGATGGTCTGGGCACCAAGTTTCCCAGCTTGGTGCCCATCCATCCACAGTGAGCAGGGAGGTCCGAAGCGACCTCACGTCGGCGCAGCAGCTACCTGTCGTCTCTGCAGGCACCTCTCAGGGTGCTCCGGATGAGGGTAGCAGCCCCTCTGCCCCTCTGTCAGTGACCGTTACAGCCAATGAGGTTGCGATGACTGGGGGGATGTCAGCTGTGGAACTGGCCGCTCCCTCCCAGGTGGGGCCAGCACAGGCTCCACGGGCCGTGGCACACCACGGGTTTCTCACTGGTGCATTTGGTATTGCCCTGCAATGAGGTCATGATTGGTGTGGTGTTTAACACCTTCATCATTTTGTTTCCTTAAGATCATTTTGTTACATCATTAAATTTAGACATTTGACCATGGCTGAGAGTGTTTCTTTTCCTCTGCAGGTGGATGGTTACCCATGATGTTATGAGTGAGTTGTTTGACATTGAGCTTTATTGACTTGGCCCTTAGCTAATGTTCCTATCCAGGCAGATTTAGCACTCAGGTATCGAGTATGGAACCTGCAGCTCAGGCTTTTGTTGGAGGTCCATCTGTGGTGTTCTAGCTGAAAGTTCATTGGATTAAAGCCTCCTGGGTGTCCCTGTCTCCCTGGAGTAAGCCCAGGTCAGTGTCTACCCCCTCAGCATTACCCTGTGCGTGCTCATCCTCGGACTCACTGCTGGACTCGTGTGCAGCCGCAGACACTGCATCGACATCTTCATCGTCCACTGCGTCCCCCCTTTCAAGTGCAAGATTGTGGAGAGCAGAGCACGCAAACACTATCAGCGACACACGATCTCGGGGGTACTGGAGTGCGCCACCTGAACGGTCCAGGCATCGGAAGCACATTTTGAGAAGACCGATGGTTCTCTCCACCACAGCCCTTGTGGAGACATGGCTCCTATTATACTGCTGATCGGCCTCTGTTCTTGGATGGCGGAGAGGCGTCATGAGCCACCTTCTGAGGGGATAGTCCTTGTCACCCAACAGCCATCCATCCAGCCGGGCTGGAGCACTGAAGAACCCTTGCACCTGGGAGTGTCTCAGGATGTAGGCATCATGAGAGCTGCCGCGTACCCTGCACAGACTTGTAGAATCTGCATCCTGTGGTCACACACTATCTGCACGTTCATGGAGTGGAAGCCCTTCCTGTTGATGAAGGCACCGGGCTCACCTGCTGGCACCTTGATGGCCACATGTGTGCAGTCTATTGCACCCTGGATGCGGGGGAAGCCAGCAATGCCGCTAAGCCTCTGGCTCTCTGTGTCTGGCTGGCCTGGTCCCAACAGTAGAGGATGAAGGTCAATGCACACCTGAACAGAGTGTCTGTAACCTGCTTGACACAAGTGTGGACAGCTCATTGAGAGACACCGCAAAGATCACCCACTGAGCGCTGGAAGGAGCCAGAGGCATAGAAGTTGAGGGCAGCTGTGACCTTTTGAGTCATTGGCATGGGGTGTCCACCCACACAGTTAGTGGAGATCTCAGGGCCTATCATCTGACAGATATAGTTGACTGTCTCCCTTGAGAGACGGAGCCTCCTTCGGCACTGCACCTCAGACATATTGAGGTAGCTGCTTCGCCGCCTGTATACCCTGGCAGCAGGATAGTGGCGTCTGCTGCGGCCCCTTCTGCCTTGGACTTCCTGTTGGCCCTGCACCCCTTGTGCCTGCGCCTCTCCTCCCAAAGGTGGCTCCCCTGAAGGCTGAATGTGGACTCCTGGCCTCCTCCCCCTTCTGGCCCTCCCTTCCTCCTCAGAGGTGGTGTCTCCAGTGGAGAGCACAACTCCCATTCCCAAGCTAAGGGAAGGCTTCCTGAAACCTGCAGGCCCAGAAAAGGATCTTCACTGCAGAGTGCTGACCTGAAGGTTGTGAGTTCTGTCCAAGCAGCTGGTATGAGTTTTGAAGTATTTCTGCTCACACAGGCAAGCATCAGTAACTTTCCAAAATAAATATCTAACTGAGCACATTTGTGACCCCACTGAGCTCTCTTATCCTGCCCGTGGATGAGATTTATACAAATGTCTCCTACCCGCCTGCCCGTTGCGCCCATGTGATGACCTGAAGATTGCACGGGCCCCGAAAAATCGCCATCAATTGGTGCCTCAAGGGCCTTAAGTGGCCCATTAATTAATGACGGGCGCGCATCAGAGATCATTGCGCACCCACCCACCGAAATATTGCGATGGTGGGCGGTGACATTGGGACGCTCAACCGATGTCACCGCGCGTCATTTTACACGTCGGCATGCGGGGCCCGCCCCCGCACGCCAGCGGGAAAATTCTGCCCCCAGAGTCCGGGGATAAGAAGGACCATCTCAGAACAGTCTCCACTGTCCTAATGACAGAGTGGCAGTCCAAGGAAGTTCCAAGGAAAATCCTGGCCCAAGTTTATCCAGTCATTTCTCACACCTCAGGTCTTTAACAATGGGGATTAGCCTCCAATGCTTCAATGTTTCTCTTGATAATTGGATGTAGTATTAAAGTTACAATCTGACTAGGCTACTATGCAATCTGTTCATTGCCTCCTCTGACTTATAGGCCGAGATTTTACAGCCTCGGTGTGCCTCCCCCCAGCGGATCTGGCAAGTCATTTAAATCTCCATTCAGTTCAGCGGGACCATAATATCCCACCAGACGAGAGGGGCCATAAAATCCTGGCCACAATCTACCACTTTAACAATATAGTTCAATATCTATTGACTATGTTGATTGCTGCTCTGCATTGCTTGGGCATGTTGAGTATCATATTTAGTAGGTCGCAGCATCATTTATGGAGTACATTTGCTGACCTTTTGCCTTTCTATGTGCAGCAATTCACATTTATCTATGTTAAACTTCATCTGCTGCTGTTTGCCCACTTCTAGATTTTATCCAACTCATTCTTAAACCTGAGCTCAGTAATGTTCCTAGTATGGTATCATCTACAAATGCAACTTCTTTGCATTGAGTTTCTGAATCCAAGCTGCAATATGAAATAAGTTAAAATACTGAACCCAGAAAAGAAACTAGGCATAAAATGGTTTCTGAAGTGTATATTTTAAATATTTAGCAGGGATGCCAGCATACTCAGTGTCTGGAAATGGAAAAGATCCAGAAATGTATCACCAGGGATGCCTCTATTGATTAAGTTATCCCGTGCACACATCTAGAAAGCAAGTTCAGCCCACAGCCAACTCCGTGACCATGCCTGGAAGCAGCATGGCATCACGCTGAACAATAAAATCAAACTCTACCAGCCCATTGTCCTTACCACCCTGCTGTGTGGCACCGAATCCTGGGTCTGCTGTAGGCGCCACATCAAAGCTCTAGAACTCTGAAATTAAATAGCAGCACAAAAGCACAAACAATGAGGCCCTCCATCATGCGAGGCTCAACAGTAGCGAGATCACTCTCCAGAAAATTCAACTTAGATGGCTAGGCCATGTCTCCCACAGGGATGATTGCAGAATCCCCAAGCAGATCTTCTATGGGAACTGTCTCAGGGCAAACAACATTAAGGTGGTCAGCACAAACGATACAGGAAAGCTTTCAAAAAAGAGCCTTACAAACTTATGCAAAGCAGACAACCTGCTTTGGGAAAACAATGCAGATGACCAGTCCACATGGAGGCAAGCACTGAAATTTGGTTCAGTATGTTTTGAGGATCATCTAAGGCAAGTTCGCAACATCTGGTGTGCCCAGAGGAAGGCCAGAGGTCGTGCAGCTGCAAAAGATCCCCCATCCACCAACAACAAATAACATGAGCTGCCTGTTCTGAGGCTGTCCACGCTGATCCCACATTGGACTTTACAGTCATAAGAGGACAGAAGACAATGCAATCATTTACAGCTTGGATATACTGGAACAACAGGGAGTTGTTCCAGGAAATATCACACTCAGCTGCAAACTCAGAAATTGGCTGACCCAGAATGTACAGAATCCCACTGAGATGCTAGCAGTTAAGGGTTAAAGCAAAAGAAAATTACTACGGATGTTGGAAATCTGAAATAAAAACAGAAAATGCTGGAAATACACAACAGGTCAGGTCAGCATCCATGGATTCCACAGACTTGACCTGCTGAGCATTTTGACTTTTTCTTTTTCTAATTAATGGTTAATTTTTATTTCCACATTTGCTTATTGCTTATCGTACATTTCTCCTTCAGCAAGGATTCAAAAACTGGATTCAAAAGGCGGCTTTGAGTGACTCTGGAATTTGAACCTTCTTAGTGGAACTTAAGAACTCAATTCAACCACTTGAATTATTAGTCAGTGCTCATTTTTTAATGTTCATCCTATTTATTCCTAAATCTAAACCTGGATCTGTCTATTGTATTTTGTCATCCATATCACTTTCCATGTGATTCCGTTGTAAGACTTCACAAAAATGAATCAATGACATAAATACTAGGAAATGCGTACTTTCTTTATGAGGTACTTTATCCTATGTATGAATGGATATAAATGATATGAGCAATGCTCATGTTACGACCAAATAACAGCAGCATTCCAAACTCTGAAAATAATTTGACAGTGAGACAAGAGCACAATACAATCTGAATGACATGGTGAAATTATCTTGAGGCTCTGATTAGGAACAGTGAAACTGGAGGAAATCCTTTCCAGTTTGCAGTGAAAGGACATGGACAGATGTTATCACACTAAGTAGATAATTAGAGAAGGCGATGATACAATATTATCCCTCACTTCAGAATTCAAAGTGTGCTACTTTAATGATAACCCCCCAGAATGAAATGTGTGTCTTCTACCAAAGTGATTGAAGTTCTCTGAAGAGCTTTGTAACTTGAGCACTATTCTTAACGTGATTTAAGTGAATTTGGTAAATGTATGTTGATACACAAGATCCTTGTCATTCATAAGAACTTTGAAAATTTCAACAGATATTTTTCAGCTGGATATTTTGTCATTTATAATGGACTTTTTTCAGTTGTTAGACTTATTTCAGGAAGCCCTTAATGCTGACCAATACCATAATGTTTGTTTAATTCTATGTCCAGAATTTATTTCATAAAGGAGAATTTCAATATTAGCAATCTTTCCAAAATTCAAACTAATATTGAATTAACACCGACATACTTTTGCTTTTGTTCTCTGCTTCTGTTGAACTTACTGAACATCTTTAGTTAAATATTTAATTGCGTTTCCATGACCTCATTTGAGAAACTGATTTGAGAGAGTTACTGATAATTCATTCATATCACACAGTTGTTTCTGAAAGTGCCTATCTACTTTCAGTTTCACAATCCTGTTGATAAAACTGCCCAGTTTTTTCTTACAGGAGGCAAAGGAGGTACTTTCACTGTAGAAGGGAGGAAAATGTCATGGCAGTCAAAAATATTGCCTCCCTACTCCTGCCTTTACTACAATTGAAGCAGGGATTAGGGTCACTTGTCTGCACGCCATACGTTAAATGTTATTTTACAAAACTGACTCAGTTAACAAATATACAGCAGCATTTCATGACATCTACAAGTGATTAATGCATATTCAGTTTTTAATTTTTTTTACTTTCTTTGTCTCTGCTCAGCCAGAAAAGGCAGAGCTCAGGTCAATAACAGAAAATTGCTTCAATTGCAAGAAGGGTAGAAGTGGGAGGGATTAAGATGAGCAGGAGCCAGAGGTCTGCAGTGGAAATGTTGTTTGTTTGTCAATGAAGGGCTAGTTCACTTTCACCGCTGCAACAATAGTGACCTCTGGAAAACTACCCAAGGGTGGATTTCACCTAACTCAGGAATTTTGACATTGCTTTGTTTACACTGGCAAATGAGAGCTGAACCATGTATTGATTCAACTCTTGCCTGTTACAATAAATGAGATACAATCAAGACAATGTCAGGAAACTGAATTAACATCATTGGAAGTATAGTCATTAAATCTAGGGTCCTCATCTTCACCTATCCATTCAGCCCCCACATATTATCAGATTCAATAACTGCTCCAAACTGGTTCATGTCATCAGGACTCATTAGGATCTTAGAATCATAAAAATTTACAGCAGGGAAGGAGGCCATTCAGCCTATCACATTCTTGCCAATCGACAAGGAACCATCCAGCTGAACCCCACTTTCCAGCTCTTGGCCTGTAGCCAGGCAGATTATGGCACATTGTGTGCGCATCCAAGTATTTCTTACGTATTTTCTTTTACTTTTCTTCTTAAAGAAAACATTTATTTGTGAAATTATTTGTAGAGAATATAAGGTTTAATATGCAGAGTAGAAGAGGTCATTGTGATGAGGTGCAGGTAATGACAACAATTGGTATTAATAATGTTCTTCATTTCTTTTATTCTTTCACGGGATGTGGGTGTTGCTGGGTGGGCCAGCATTTATCACCCAACCCCAATTGCCCTTGAGAAGTTGTGATGAGCCACCTTCGTGAACTGCTGCAGTCCGTGTGGTTTTGGAACACCCGCAGTGCTGTTAGGAAGGGAGTTCCAGGCTTTTGACCCAGCGACAATGAAGTAACGGCGATTAAGGATAGTCAGCATGGCTTTGTGCATGGTAGGTCGTGTTTAACCAACCTTGTAGAGTTTTTTGAGGAGGTTACCAAGAAAGTAGATGAAGGAAAGGCTGTGGATGTTGTCTACATGGACTTTAGTAAGGCCTTTGACAAGGTCCCACATGGGAGGTTAGTTCAGAAGGTTCAGACACTTGGTATCCATGGAGAGGTTATAAACTGGATTCGAAATTGGCTGTGTGGGAGAAGACATAGAGTGGTAGTGGATGATTGCTTCTCAGACTGGAGGCCTGTGACTAGTGGTGTGCCTTAGGGATCTGTGCTGGGACCATTGTTGTTTGTTGTCTATATCAATGATCTGGATGATAATGTGGTAAATTGGATCAGCAAGTTTGCTGATGACACTAAGATTGGAGGTGTTGTGGACAGCGAGGAAGGCTTTCAAAGCTTGCAGAGGGATCTGGACCAACTGGAAAAATGGGCCAGAAAATGGCAGATGGAATTTAATGCAGAAAAGTGTGAGGTGTTGCATTTTGGAAAGGCAAACCAAGGTAGGACATACACAGTAAATGGTAGGGCACTGAGGAGTGCGGAGGAATAAAGGGATCTGGGAGTTCAGATACATAATTCCCTGAAAGTGGCGTCACAGGTAGACAGGGTTGTAAAGAAAGCTTTTGGCATACTGCATACTGGCCTTCATAAATCAAAGTATTGAGTATAGGAGTTGGGATGTTATGGTGAGGTTGTATAAGACATTGGTGAGGCCAGCTTTGGAGTATTGTGTGCAGTTCTGGTCGCCTAACTACAGGAAGGATATCAGTAAGATTGAAAGAGTGCGGAGAAGATTTACTAGGATGTTGCCGGGTCTTCAGGAGTTGAGTTACAGGAAAAGATTAAACAGGTTAGGACTTTATTCCTTGGAGCGTAGAAGAATGAGGGGAGATTTGATAGAAGTTTACAAAATTATGAGGGGTATAGACAGAGTAAATGCGAGTAGGCTCTTTCCACTTAGATTAGGAGAGATAAACACGAGAGGACATGACTTTAGGGTGAAAGAGGAAAGGTTTAGGGGGAACATTAGGGGGAACTTCTTCACTCAGAGAGTGGTGGGAGTGTGGAACGAGCTGCCATCTGACGTGGTAAATGCGGGCTCACTCTTAAGTTTTAAGAATAAATTGGATAGATACATGGATGGGAGAGGTCTGGAGGGTTATGGACTGGGTGCAGGTCAATGGGACTAACGGAATAATATTTCGGCACAGACTAGAAGGGCTGAATGGCCTGTTTTTGTGCTGTAGTGTTCTATGGTTCTAGTTCCAAAACAGAATGGTGTGTGGCTTGGAGAGGAACTTGCAGGTGGCGGTGTTCCTATGTGTCTGCCACCCTTGTCCTTCTAGGTGGTAGAGGTTGCAGGTTTGGAAGGTGCTGTCGAAGGAGCCTTGGAGAGTTGCTGCAGTGCATCTTGTACATGATACACACTGCTGTCTCTGTGTTTTTGAGGTGGAGGTAGTCAATGTTAAAGTTGGTGGATAGGGCACCAATCAAGTAGATTGTTCCTATTACAGTCACCAGATTGAAAGTTTTAATTTCTCAGTTTAGAGTTTAGTGGGATGAGAGCAAAAATACTCACCAACAAATCACTTACCTACTTCTCTCTGACATTGCACTAAGATTATTGCTCGAATGCACATCTGCTAGCACTTTAATGCTCCCACTGGTCTTGCCCTGTTCTGGCTCTTGTTGCCGTCTCTGCTCTTTTATGCTCCCCAGTAGTCTTGCTCTGTGCTGGGCCTCGCTGATGCCTCTGTTCTTTTATACTCCCCACTGACCTTGCCTGGTCCGGATGGCTTGCATCCCAGATTGTTAAGGGAAGTGGGGCGGAGATAGTGGAAGGGTTTGCCATAATCTTCCAATCTTCCCAAGATCCAAGAGTGATGCTAGAGAATTGGAAAGTGGCAAATGTAACACCCTTGTTGAAGAAAGGACGTAAGGATGTTCCTAGTAATTACAGGTGGGTAAATTTAAAATCAGTGGTGGGTAAGGGTTTAGAAACAATGGTCAGGAAAAAAAATGAACATGCACTTGGAGAGTTTTGAATTAATTAAGGAGATACAGCATGAATTTGTAAAAGGCAGATTGTGCTCAACTAATTTAATTGATTTTTTGATGATGTAGCAGAGGTTTTTGATGGAAATGTGGTGGATGATACCCATATGGCTTTTGTGAAAGCATGAAACAAAGTAACACATAAAAGATTGGTTAACAAAATTGAGGCTTATGGGTTAGGAGGGTCAGTGTCAACTTGGATTAAAAAAATTAGCTTAAGAACAGAAAACAGTGGGTCATGGTAAAGGGTTGTTTTTCAGTCTTACGGATGGTAGCCAGTGGTGTTCCTCAAGGGTCAGTGCTTGGATATTGGAATAGGGAATAAAATTTCAAAATTTGCCTATGATACCAAATTTGATGTGTGGCAAACAATGAGGATGATACCAATTGACTGCAACACAACACAGGCTAACAGAATGGGCAGACAAATGGCAGATAGAACTAAATACAGAGAAGTGTGAGGTGGTTTGACAGAAGGCATGAGGAGAAGCAATATATACTTCATGACACCATTCTAAAGAGTGTGCAGGGGCAGAGTGACATGGGGATTATGTGCATAGATCTTTAAGGTGGCAGGGCATATTGAGAGCGCAGTTAGCAAGGCTTATTGTTGGGAGGGTGTTGGTTACAGATCGGTATGTCTTAAAGAAATCTTCATAGTCTTCTGTAGGTTAACTGTAAGTCTTTATTAGCTACTAGAACTATTTACTATGTACAGTAAAGGGTACAAGCTAGGAGCTGTTTCTATGCTTAGGTCTGTACACATCTGTGCTCAACACCACACTGACCCAGGTCTGGGTCATGTGCCTTCTTACATCACTGTGCAGGCAATATTGTACTCAGTCCCACATTAACCCTATATGTGCCAGATCCTTATACTACACCTTCCCCTAAGTCTTTATCCAATGCATTTGATGTTACACTAGTTTACTTCATGTCTTACACTGTTATCACTATTACTACCTTAGCACTATTACTACATTATCACTATTACTATATTATCACTACCCCATCTCCTCACTTCAAGTCCTTGAATTTACAGCTACGGGAGGTCTGGAGGTCTTATAACCCTTCCATATCTCATATGCAGTCCTGTTGGAGGAGTGGTAGACTCTGCCGTTGCTGGTTCTTCCTGTTGATCTGGAGTTTGAGCTGACATCTGGGTATGCTTTCATTCTTTTCTTCCATTAATTCATGTTGAACTGCACTTGGGTGGTCTGGTTGTTGTGTTGATCGGTGGTTGCTGCTACTCTAACTCATTTCTTGCAAGGTTGATAAACATTGTGTTAGTCTCCTTCTTTCACTTTTTCCATTGTTGTGAGTCATCTTGATGCCCTCTGTGGCTGAGGAAGAGTGTTCCTGTGACGAGAATAAGGTTTTGTGGTACGCTCACCTCTGCTTTTCGTTATCGGCCATGGGCAGCTGCTACCAGGTTCCAGCATCTCTTGTGACTCTAGCATACCGGCTGGGAGCTGCAGTGTATGCACAGTGGTTGCAGTGTTAACCTGCTGTACTGTCATTGGGGCTGGAGGTAGAGGCTTTTCGGACAGCTGGTTCCCCCCTTCAAGTCAGGTAGAGGCTTCTCGGACAGCTGATCACTCTCATTCACCTGTTCCACTGGAGGTGTCGTGGTTATGTCCTGGGTGGTTGGTTGGTCTGACCATTGAGGGTTTTCTGAGACCTGTAACAAGAATGGACAATCCTGCTCTGCAAAGAGAGAAGATAGTTCAGAGCTGAGGTCCCAGTCCGGATATTCATTTTTGTTTGAATACTCGGGAACGAGCTGTTTTGGGTGGCTAACAGAGGTTGTCCTGACATCCTCAGCTGTCTTGAGGAGATCCAAGGCTACGCAGACATCCTGGCTCAGGAGAACAAAAGGCTGGTTACAGATGACATACATGAGCTCAAAGATCTGTTTTCCGCCAGACCTCAGTGGTTCCAGGATCATACCAATGACTGGAAGTCAGATTTCTCCGGGCCCGTAACATGGTGTGTCAGTTGTTCGAAGCCAGAGGTCTTTCAGTTACGGTTCTTTGTCTAACAGGACTGTCACACTGGCTCCTGTATCTACTTTAGAATGTGTCAGATGGCCTTTGAAAGAAATGTCCGCATTCCAAAATGAGAAAGCAAGATCTTTCAGCTCACCCAAGAAGCATGGACGTGTGTTTTCTGGGTTTGCAGTCTCAACCTCATGGATCATCCGAGGGCCTTCTGTGTGTTTCAGAGTTCTTGCCTTGCACAATTTGTCATAGTGTCCAATCCTGTTGCATTGGAAGCATTTGCAGGACATTGATCCCACCTGTGAGAGCATTTCGTTCCACAGCGTTGGCATGGTGGCTCTGCTGGCCGGTTGGGGAATTGCTTTTCCTGACTTAGACTGTCCCTGTGTCTTTGTGGCCTGATAAGCTGGACTGAGAGCTGGCCTCTGCACCATGTTTTATTCTCTCCCCTTAAGATTGTCCTGCACTGCAAACGGATTTCTGACTGTCTACCTGGATTGCCTCTTCCAGGGTTAGATCTTTGCTTGTAGAGGGTCAGAGAGCTCATCGTCTGATACTCCAACCACTATTCTGTCTCTGATGAGCTCAGACTTTAAGTCTCTGTATTCACAACCTTCTGCCACCCTGTTCAGATCATTGATGAATGAATCGACTGGTTCTCCAGGCAGTTGGAGTATTTTAGTGCTTCTTAGATTGAAATAAATGTTGAATGATTTTAGTACCTCTTGAATTTTGCGGATGATTCATTAATTACCTGTCTTACAATGACATCATCTGCAATCAGGCCTATCGAGTTTGGCAGCATGTTCACCTGATCTTCTTCTGGGAGGCGATGGCATAGTATTGTCACTGGACTAATAATCCAGAGACCCAGGGCGATGCTCTGGGGACCCAGGTTCGAATCCCACCATGGCAGATGGTGGAATTTGAATTCAATAAAAATCTGGAATTAAAAATCCAATGATGACCATGAAACCATTGTCAATTCTTGTAAAAACCCATCTGGTTTACTAATGTCCTTTAGGGAAGGAAATCTGTCGTCTATACCTGGTCTGGCCTACATGTGACTCCAGACCCACAGCAATGTGGTTGACTCTTCAATGCCCTCTGAAATATTCTAGCAAGTCACTCAGTTGTAACAAACTGCTACAAAGACGGACGGACCACCTGGCACCGACCTAGGCACCGGAAATGATAACAGCAATTGCAGCCCTGTCGACCCTGCAAAGTCCTCCTTACTAACATCTGGGGGCTAGTGTCAAAATTGGGAGGGCTGTCTCACAGACTAGGCAATCAACAGCCTGACATAGTCATCCTCATGGAATCACACCTTACAGATAATGTACCATACTCCACCATCACTATCCCCGGGTATTCCTGTCCCACCGGCAGGACAGAACAAGCAGAGGTGGTGGCACATGGTATACAGTCGGGATGGAGTTGCCCTAGGTGTCCTCAACATCGACTCTGGACCCCGTGAAGAGTCATGGCATCAGGTCAAACATGGGCAAAGAAACCTCCTGCTGATTACCACGTACCGCCCTCCCTCAGCTGATGAATCAGTGCTCCTCCATGTTGAAGACCACTTGGAGGAAGCACTGAGGGTGGCAAGGGCGTAGAATGTTCTCTGGGTGGGGGACTTCAATGTCCATCATCAAGAGTGGCTTGGTAGCACCGCTACTGACCGAGCTGGCCAAGTCCTAAATTACATAGCTGCTAGACTGGGTCTGCGGCAGGTGGTGAGGGAACCAACAAGAGGGAAAAACATACTTGACCTCATCCTCACCGACCGGCCTGCCGCAGATGCATCTGTCCATGACAGTACCAGTAGGAGTGACCACCGCACAGTCATTGTGGAGACGAAGTCCTGCCTTCACATTGAGGGTACCCTCCATCGTGTTGTGTGGCACTACCACCACGCTAAATGGGATAGATTTCGAACAGATCTAGCAACTCAAAACTGGGCATCCATGAGGAGCTGTGGGCCATTAGCAGCAGCAGAATTGTACTCGAACAATCTGTAACCTCATGGCCCTGCATATTCCCCACTCTACCATTACCATCAAGCCAAGGGATCAACCCTGGTTCAATGAAAAATGCAGGAGGGCATGACAGGAGCATACCAGGCATACCTAAAAATGAGGCGTCAACCTGGTGAAGCGAAAACACAGGACTACTTGTGTGCCAAACAGCGTAAGTAGCAAGTGATAGACTGGGCTAAGCAACCCCAGAACCAACGGCTCAGATCCTGCCACATCCAGTCATGAATGGTGTTGGGCAATTAACCAGCTCGCTGGAGGAGATGGCTCCACAAATATCCCCATCCTCAATGATGGAGGAGCCCAGCACTGCAGTGCAAAAGACAAGGCTGAAGCATTCGCAACAATCTTTAGCCAGAAGGGCCGAGTGGATGATCCATCTTGGCCTCCTCCAGAGGTCCCCAGCATCAGATGCCAGTCTTCAGCTAATTCAATTCACTCCATGTGATATCAAGAAATGGCTGAAGGTACTGGATACTGCAAGGGCTATGGGCCCTGACAACATTCTGGCAATAGTACTGAAGACTTGTGCTCTAGAACTTGCCGCGTCCCTAGCCAAGCTGTTCCAGTACAGCTACAACACTGCCATCTACCCGGCTTTGTGGGAAATTGCCCAGGTATGTCCTGCACACAAAAAGCAGGACAAATCCAACCCAGCCAATTACCGCCCCATCAGTCCACTCTCCATCATCCGTAAAGTAATGGAAGGGGTCATCAACAGTGCTATCAAGTGGCACTTGCTTAGCAATAACCTGCTCACCGATGCCCAGTTTGGGTTCCACCAGGGCCACTCAGCTCCTGACCATTATAGTCTTGGTTCAAACATGGACAAAAGAACTGAACTCCTGAGATGAGGTGAGAGTGACTGCCCTTGACATCAAGGCAGCATTTGACCGAATGTGGAATCAAGGAGCCCTAGCAAAACTGGAGTCAATGGGAATCAGGGGGAAAACTCTCCGCTGGTTGGAGTCATGCCTAACCCAAAGGAAGATGGTTGTGGTTGTTGGAGGTCAGTCATTTCAGCTCCAGAACATCACTGCAGGAATTCCTCAGGGTAGTGTCCTCAGCCCAACCATCTTCAGCTGCTTCATCAATGACCTTCCTTCCATCATAAGGTCAGAAGTGGGGATGTTCGCTGATGATTGCACAATGTTCAGCACCATTCATGACTCCTCAGATACTGAAGTAGTCCATTTCCAAATGCAGCAAGACCTGGACAATATCCAGGCTTGGGCTGACAAGTGGCAAGTAACATTTGCGCCACACAAGTGTCAGGCAATGACCATTTCCAACAAGAGAGAATCCAACCATCACCCCTTGATGTTCAATGGCATTACCATCGCTAAATTCCCCCACTATCAACATCCTGGGAGTTACCATTGACCAGAAACTGAACTGGACTAACCATATAAATACTGTGGCTACAAGAGCAGGTTAGAGGCTAGGAATTGTGTGACGCGTAACTCACCTCCTGACTCCCCAAAGCCTGTCCACCATCCACAAGGCACAAGTCAGGAGTGTGATGGAATACTCCGCACTTGCCTGGATGAGTGCAGCTCCCACATCATTGAAAAAGCTCAACACCATCCAGGACAAAGCAGTCTGTTTGATTGGCACCACATCCACAAACATTCACTCCCTCCACCACCATCACACATTGGCAGCAGTTTGTACCACCTACAAGATGCACTGCACGAATTCACCAAGGCTCCTTAGACAAGCACCTTCCAAACCCATGGCCACTACCACCTAGAAGGACAAGGGCTGCAGATAGATGGGAACACCACCACTTGGAAGTTCCCCTCCAAGTCACTCACCATCCTGACTTGGAAATATATCGCTGTTCATTCACTGTCACTGGGTCAAAATCCTGGAGCTCCCTCCCTAACAACACTGTGGGTGTACCTACACCACATGGACTGCAGCGGTTCAAGAAGGCAGCTCACCACCACCTTCTCAAGGGCAATTAAGCATGGGCAATAAATGCTGGCCCAGACAACGAAGCCCACATCCTGTGAATGAATAAAAAAATAACCTGAAGCAACGCGGTATCTTAACAATCTTTTCCTCCAAAGACCCTGATATTGTGATTGGTCCAGGCCTTGGATCAGTCCGAATTGGCCTGGAAGTGTGGAACACTTTAACAATCCTTGTTAAAAATTTCTAAAAGTGTATGTGCAGCATTAAGAGCTTTCTGAATTTCAAGATGGTGTTGCCGTTCACTTGGAGACAAAGGGACATCCCAGGCTTGCCGGTTATGGCAGGCTCAGCACAATAGTGATTCTTCTTGGAAAAGTCTTTTAACAATGGCTGCCTGCAGACTTCTTTTGTTCAGTGGTTTACTTTTTAAACTGTCAGGTCAGTGGAATTGGAGCTTCTGCTCGTTTCTTTTTCCTGAGCTGGACTGTCGTGATGTTTTCGAAATATTTAGTTCATTTGTTTCTTTCACAAGGTTTTTGGACGCCACATTTTCAGGCTTCAACTCGGGGACTGGATTTTAGCAACGGATTTCTTTCAAACAGCACTTCTGACATGGGATTACTTTAAAGATATCTCAGGACTTGCCGCAGCCGGGAAATTTAAAAGAATTAGCTCACCCCTGCACTCTGGGCTTCCAAGTCTTCTGCTGCAGTGAGGAATTTTAAATTTCAGTCCCCAGCTTCCAAGCCTTTCTTTGGAGTTTTTTCCTGGCAAATTTTCCTCTGCGCTTCTGCTTCTGAAGCTTTTTTCAGGTCATAATGTTTTTTGGATTTTTCCTCAGTCCTCTAGCATTTTGGTTTGTCTCTGCATTTTAGCAAGGTACTGGGTTTTAATCCCCTTGCTGACACCATATTGGGAGGGTGCTGGTTACAGGTCAGTATGTCTTAAAGAAGTCTCCGTAGTCTTCTGTAGATTAACTGTAAGTTTTTAATTAACTACTAGAACTATTTACACATGTACATCAAAGAGTACAAGCTAGGAGCTGTCTCCATGCTTAGACCTGTACACACCCGTGCTCAACACCACACTGACCCCCTGTATGGGTCATGTGCCTTCTTACATCACAGTGTGGGTGGTACTGTACTCAGTCCCACATTAACCCGATAGGTGCCAGACACTTATGCTTCTCAGATGGGATTTCGGGCTTCATAAACAGAGGTGTAAATAGAAGGGCATAAAAGCAAGGAAGTTATGCTGAACCTTTATTAAGCTCTGGTTGGGCCACAACTAGAAGGTTGTGTCCAATTCTAGTCAGAACACTTTATGAAGGATGTGAGGGTTCTTGAAACGGTGCAGAGGAGATTTACCAGGATGGTTCCAGGGATAAGGGTTTTTAGCTACAAGGTTAGATTGCAGAAGCTGGGGTTGTTCTCCGATAGCACAGCATTAGTTTTCACATGTACATTGATGCCAACTTCACTACCACCTCTCTCAACTTCTCCACTGTTGTTAATTATCAGACTGCTTATCCAACATCCAGTTCTGGATGAGCAGAAATTTCCTCCAGTTAAATTTTGTGAAGACTGAAGCCATTGTTTTCAGCCCCCACTCCAAACTCCACTTCCTAGTTACAGACTCCTGGCAATAGTCTGAGATTAAACCAGTTTGCAATCTTAGTGTCACATTTGACGCTGAGATTAACTTCTGACCAAATATCATCACTAAGACCATGGCCTGAATTTTGTGCTCGTCAGGCATGCTTGATTGCCAGACCTGGAAGCAGCTGTGATATGTGCTTCCGCCCGCGATCAGACCCTGAACGCAATTTCACGCTGGCTGGCCAATTAACTGGCAGCCAGTGTGAAACATGCGCTCAGAGAGGCACAGCACTGCTGGGGGAGGGGGGTTTGGCAGGAAGAGGGCTGGCGCTGTAAGAAGTGAGGGTGTGGGCGGGCATTCCAACGAGCTCTCGAAGGCTGACCAATGCTGTGGAGCTGCCTCGGGGAGCTGCAGTATTGTTCCCATGAAACGTGCACACGAGAAATGCTGCGAGCTCTCTCTGTAATGCAAATTTAAGCAACTGACAGCAGAACTCATAACATGTAACCCTCAGACGTCTTCTTTTATTTTATTTCATCCAGGACATTTCATCCTGCCCTGGATCGAGCTTGGTGCAAAAACATGAAAGTCACTTGGCCGATTGGCGCCAACTGTAAAAGCGCATGGGCCACGTAAAATCTCTAATTACCTCCTTAATGGGCTTAATTGCCTACTTAATTGTCAGCAGGCATGCTCCTGACTCTCGCTTGTGCCCGCTAACCGTAACGCTGTGTGCGAGCAGGATGACTTCAGGACACGCACCCAGCATCTTCTCACGCTATTTGATGTGATTATGGGTCGGGGGTGTGCCCACTTATTCAACATAAAATTCTGGCCCACCTATTTCCACTTCTGTAACATTACCTGACCATCCCTGTCTCAGTTTATCCGAAGCCCTCATTCATGCTTTCATTACCTCTAGGCTTGAATTTTTAAAAATTCATTTACGGGTGTGAGCATCACTGGCTAGGCCGGCATTTATTGCCCATCCCTAATTGCCCTGGAGAAGGTGGTGGTGGGCTGCCTTCTTCTACCTCTGCAGTCCGTGGTGTAGGTACACCCACAGTGCTGTTAGACTCACTTGATTGCTTTACAGTTTGCAGGGACTCAATGGGCTGAATGGCTTCCTGCTCTATGGTTATGTATCTACAACTCTCTCTATTTCACTTTTTGTAAAAATCTAAAAAGTGAATAAGAAAACCTGCTTATTACTTCCTGGAGTGCTGTATATGAGAATTCTTCAATGTAATTGGCTGTTTAGTCTGCATTCTGGTTCAGGAAACGTGTCAAGATCATGTAGAGAGTACAGAAGAGATTCACTATGCCAGGGATGTGTGGGTATAGATATGAGGAGAAACTGGAATTGTTTTGCCTGACTTAGAACAATTTAAATGGATATTGATATGGAAATATGGAAAGACTGCTTCCACTGGTTAGTGTGTTGGTAACTAGAGGACATAACTTAGGATAATCAAAAGTGAAAGGAACAGCTCAGGAGAACTTTTTTTACCCAGAGAATATTGAATACATGGAATAGCATAACAGAATTGGTGGTAGAAACTGAACCAAAATCAATTTTTAAAGGGAAATGGATAAATATTTGATAAACAAAACAATTTAAAACGTATGGGAAAAGACCCCCCCCTGTCCTTGCAATCATGCCATCTGCAGCTCCCTTTCCTCTCTAAGGTCCTTGAATGTGTTGTTTCCTCCTAGATCTGTGCCCATCTATCCCCAACTCCCTGTTTTAATCTCTGTACTCAGGTTTGTACCTCTTCTACAGCATTGAAATGACTAACTAAAGTCAACAACCTTCTCTGTAAAATTCCTCTAGCTCTAGGTAAACAGGTCACAAACAGCAAAAAGTAGCTAAGTTATTTCTGTCATCACAATGTTTCACTAAAATCTAACCACGATGTTTAGAATCACACCACAGGAATAACAGATAAGATAAAGTCCTGAGCAGTCAATGTTAACTTGAGAGCAGCTTCTGATGTTGTCTACAGACATGGCTCTAAAACAATCTTCTATTAATTGATAATTTGAAGATTCAAATATTGAGTGTTTCAGAAGAGGGGGAAGGGAGATAAAATAGTTGGGCAATTATTGTGATCCCTTGACTTTCAGTACAAGCGCTGGGAGAAGATCTCTCTTGTTCAGTTTTGTTCCAGATGATGCACAGATTAAATCTTACCTCCCAGTATCTGTGCCGATGCAATGGGACATTTTCCGCACTGTGGTGTGTCATGCTAGCATTACAATGCTTCTAGTACGTGTTAGCAGTAGAAGCATTTTTAAAATAACATAGGCTGAAATATGTAACTGTCAAATGTATCAAGGGTCAAGTTAACATCATAAATCATAACTGCAATTTATAAACTGTTTACACTAATATTTCATCCACAAATGCGTTATATGCCCTTAAGATACATTATGAACTGTGTTATACTACATATATATAAGTTGAGGGGTGAGTTGCTTCCCTTTTTGGTAATTTTCTTTTGCCAGTGACATTTATCAGGGCACATAGCTCCTTGTAAATGTGATTTGAACTGCGGCAGTATCTGAATAATAGTCACTGAGGGGCGGGACACTATCTATATTAATCTTTAAAAAGTACTTTACAAATTAACTAGAATAAAATAAATCCTTCTAGTATTCTAACATTAAAGCTATTGCAGTACAAAATTAGCACTGGGAAAACAACTATTATTGATCATAGCTGAAGCAAATCAGATAATACATGTTACATGGTGGACAGAAATGGGTATTTTTCTGGAAATGTGCATCTTAAATTACAAATTTCTAATAAAGGATAAAATTATAGAACCATCAACATTATATCTATGGTTAATAAGCATCACTATTCACCAAAATGACAATCTTTATATTGCATCTAATATATTGCAAAGGCCTGACGCTTAAATAGAACTTTTTGGTACTTGCTGATTTCTAGAAGGGACAGCTTGTTGAGACAGGTTTACTGTGTCCACACACGCTTCCTGCAGGCAACACACATCCTTGCTACTTTTCCATTACATCTGTTTCTGTTGGTAGTGACCTTTCAGAAAACAAGCTTTCAGGTTTAAATTAAGAGGAACATAAATATCCTGCTTGCTGGTATGTCCTCTAGCTGTGAAAAATGACCATAACTGTCGTACCAGCTTTGGAATCACTCTTACATTATTGCAAGAATCCCTTTCTGCAAGTCAGGGCTGTTTGTTATGTGAAAGAAAATATGTGCTTATATATTCTAAATCAACCATCAAGGCTAGGCATCTTCATCAGCTTCCTTCACTCCTGAGAGTAGAATTGCAGCCTAAGACATTTTGGATTACTGCTCTCTGCTGAAGAGTAACTCCAGAATGTGATAGTGTCTGAGGAAGTTGTGTTACTGGGCACTGGGGTGCATTAACCAGAGTAGAATTTTCAACAGAAAATAAAATATTTCACTATAGAACTACAGACCTTTTGTCCAAAATAGAAGTCGATTTAACTCTAATTGATACTAAATACAAATCAGAAACAATTTTTTTACTAAAAGAACAATGTTCCCTGTAATTGAAAGAGCGTAAAAAAAACTTTGAGAACAGGTTCATTAGTGTGACTTTTACACCACTTCAGGGAGCCTACAGAAACAAAGGGACGATAACTCCCCCTGTTGGTAAATAGGGTGATCCCTAAGAGATGTGGAGGGTAGGAAAGAATAATAATAATTTGTTCGTAGAGGAAAAGGATCTTGGTATTCCCCCAAACAATTTAGAGCGCTGGAATGCTCTTCATTTTTCTTTTCCTCAATGGCAACATATCTAAGGACCCAGGTCAGTTGCAAAGACTATTGCATGGTCGAGGTGATACCTATTCTGGAAGAAAGGCATCTATTACTTGCTTTACTACCATTCTCCGTCCACACATTGACAAAGGGGCATTCAATTGCTGCAAGGTGATTTATGTAGTGACTGGATAATTGCTCTAACAGCTTCTCGGCATCAGTTCTATTTTTCCCAAAATAGTTCAGGAAATGTTAAGAATAGGGAACTGCAGTTATTCTCGCCACCAGTATGAAAATAACACCATTAATGCAAGAAACGTTTTGAGACAACAGGGTGCTTTATTTCATAAAGCAAAGCTCAGGTATGGAGTGTGTAGAATGCAGCACTAGTACATATTTTATGAAGTTGCCTCACAAACAAAAAAAATTATTTACATGAATGACTAATAAAGACAAAACATTGTGCATTATATTTTAAGCTGCCAGAAGCATTTAAAATACACAGATGAACCACAGGGGGGAATTTTTGCCCAAATATATTGTTTGTATGCGTACCTCTTTTTCCCACATGGGCTTGTTTCTTGTAGTTCTATTACTAATGGAAACTACAGCATCTTACAGAAAATTTGAAATGAAAATGACCGGCACAATGATTATGGAAAAAAATTATTTTTTTTTAAATACGTAAAATATATAACTGTACATTTACATTACAGTGTTAACATCACTATACCAAGAGTAACAAAACCATGTTAAATTATTACATAGACACATTGATGATATTGCCTTTGGCCACTGAAGATGCTAATACTCACTAGAATCCTAGTACAATCTAGGTAATTGCTACCTAATGTGAAGCATTTAAAAAAATTGCAGTCCAAACAGCATTGACACATTTTTAATAGGAAAAGGCATTCTGGCACTCCTTTGCTTGCTTAAGTTCCAAAATGTCTGGGGAGGGCACAGCAATGAAACGGATATAGTCTTAACAGCAATTTCAATGATACACTTAGGAAAAAGGCACACCTGTTGCACAGTGTAATCTTTGAAGATATTAAGCATGTTTTTATTTAACAAGGCATAATCTGCATAATTAGAGATAGTGGAAGTAGTACAGAAAAGATCAATTCATGCTTAAAATAACAAAGATGATCATAGTTTCAGGCAACCATTTCTTACATATTTACATAATACCTAAAAACAATGCTGTAGAAACTAAAAAGGCAACTGTGAATTCTGAAATATTACTGTTGTGTTCAGAGAGTCTTAATCTATTCCTCTATATGGAAGGTGTAATGAATAATTGAAGCGTTCCACATTTAATTTAGGTGTCAGAACCCACTTATACCATGGTCGAGATAGACTTTTTCGAAGGACGTTTTAATTGAATCCATATTATTATGAAAAAGCTGCTCACAATGTGACACATCAGACACTTCTCTTGTAAACACTAGTAACGGTGGGAATTAAAAATAAAAACAAGTTTTTACATTGAGATGAATGAAATAATGAAATGAATCTGCGCAGGTTGTTATGATTGGTGATCTGAAGTGCTACCAATGCAGTTTTACCTTTCATACTGTATTCCAAATTACTAATACAATGGGATCTGCTGTATATAAAAGTGACCAAGGAGTCTTCAAATCTTACTCAATTTTTTCAAATAAAAGTTGGATATGTCGTAAAATGTTGCCCAAAACAATGTTAAATAATCATAAGGCAGATCCTGATTCTTAATACAGAGCTTTTCTGTGCTGTGAAAACATATTTAATTTATCAGAGCTTCAAAGCACCCAATTACTGTGAATGAATGTGACTGAAATTTTTGATTTCTTAGTTCAATCTCCTCCTCGAAATAATTTTAACTTTTTAAATACAAATAATATAAGCTGCCTAAAGTGGGGGATTTAAGACTAACTTATCACAACATAAATTTACAGAACTTTGCCAGTTTTATTATGTCAAGGCTCCCTTTCAAAAAAAAACAATAAACCATGAAGCTACCTTGAGGAGTGCCAGTGTGCTCAATGGAAGTGTAACATTAGCAAGTTAAACAAATACTGCTCTGCATCTTTCAGTTCAAGTGATAAACCGATCCACAGTTTATAATTTGATACCAGTAATTGCTGTATGTCAATTAACATGCAGTTTCTTCCTATTATTGAAAGTATCTCCTCCCATAAAGTTCCATCACAGCTAGTCTTGGAGTGTTGCTAAAGCAGTGCACTCTGATGATTTTATATTCTTCCCACAAAATAAAGTCCTTAATTGTGAGTACTGTGCTGGCAGTTTCAGGAAGCAGTTAAAGCTATTTTCCGTCAGTCATCTTATTCAGAAGATGTAAAGAAGGGAATGCTTTCAGCAAGACGAACATTGCAGATGCCACTTCATTTAGCCCATGTCATTCCCACATTTTTGTCACCCCTCCCATTCCCTGCATGTGTGATCCATGTTAAGCTATGTCAAAATACTGGTGATAAATTCCACAAAGCGCTTCGAGTACTGCTCTGGGTTGACGGTGGAGATCTCGGCACCAGACTGTAACACAAAAAATACATTTATCATTTTCCAATTAGCACTTTTCATAAGTAGGACTTCAACACATAACGATTTGAAATGGGATTCTGTATAACTTTGGATAAATATCTTTTATAAAAGTGCTTATTTCCTTGTGAAGGCTGAGAGAAAGGGTTCAAGCAAAGCTTAGGCAATTGTCCACAAGAGAAGGGCAATATGTGGTGGGTCAATATTAACCGTTCATTTCTTCCCGATGACTGGACCCAATTGCAGGATTGAGGCATGTCAAATGGTAGCCGGTGAATGATGTCTAATTTAATTATGAATTAAGGGAAGGAAGAAACCCACTTGTGCCCATGCCTATATGCTTTTCTCATTAAGGTCAGGAATATCAGTATTGATTCCTGGAACAATTTCCATTTTAGCCATCTAGTATCAGTATCAAATGCAATCTGGTCAGGTATTGAGTAACCAGTTGTAGAAAGTTTTTGAAATGTGGTCACTAGTATGTAGACAGATCTGATACACAACAGGCACAGAAACAGCAAGTTTGACAAATGACAATGGAGTCTGTTTTGGTGGTGTTGCTTCAAAACTGAACACTGGGCAGGAGGCAGAACAGGTCACTCTGCTCTTCTTCAAACAGCATGATCTTTTACTCCCAGTCAAACAGGCAAATGGGGCCTCAGCTTACTGCCTCATCGATGGAACGTTTGACAGTGCTGCACTCTTTCAGTATGACATTGTAGTGTCAGCTTTAGTACAGAGTGGAGTTTAATATTTTATATGCTTTAGTACAGAGTGGAGTTTAGTATTTTATATGCTTTAGCACTGAGTGGAGTTTAGTATTTTATATGCTTTAGTACAGAGTGGAGTTTAGTATTTTATATGCTTTAGTGCTGAGTGGAGTTTAGTATTTTATATGCTTTAGTACAGAGTGGAGTTTAGTATTTTATATGCCTTAGTACAGAGTGGAGTTTAGTATTTTATATGCTTTTGTACTGAATGGAACCTACAATCTCAAGCCTCAAGAGGCAAAAGTACTGCCAGCTGAGCCAAGCTGACACTCAAAAGTACTAAATAATTAGTACAGTCACTTAGAATTACTCCAGCAACATAACTGCACTCAACTTGATTTTATGCACCCACTAAAGATTAACAACTTTCTCAAGCCTCAGAACAGATGTTGCGTGGAAACATATGAAAGTAGAAATTACTTACGCCATGTTTGACTGTTTTGGCAGCATGTGCAGCTTTCTTCTTTGCATCATAATGTGTTAGAATGTCAATAATTCCCAGGAAGTAAATCTCCTTCCGCAGGGAGTCTATAAAATAAAGCACTATTTATGAATAGGATGTTATTAAAAATGTGTAAATGGATTTATTAAAAAAGGTGGAAAAAATTTTTAAAATCATTATCACCATTAACTAACATATACGGGACATGTAGTGGTGGGTGTTGTCTTTCAAGTACTAAAAGGAGAAACGACGAGCGGAGCATTTTCAGTACAAGCTACTTCCCAACATATATCTTGTTTTTTAAATTGAAGAGTGTGAAAGCTAACTTGTAAGCAAGAACTTTAATTTACTGAGCTATTTTTCTTCCCATAGAAACTTGCCATTTCACATTTCCACACATTCTACAGAAACTGCAGGCTTTGAACTGGATGCTAATCTGGGGGCATATGACTGGGATGGCTCCAGATGTCAGTGGAAATCCAAAATAGTAGATCTCCAAAGAAGGAGAGGGGTGGGAATAAAAATCAGTGAATTAAAGCAGTCTGCTACAAACAGGATATATGTTCAAGTTAAAAAGAAATACACAAGGATGCACTTTACACAAATACCAATCCCCCCTTACCCAGGTTTTCCATCTCTTTTTAAGATCATCAGAACATGAGGCTGGATTTTACCAGCCCTTTGGGATGGGCTGGGAGGTGGGAAGGCTGGCAAGATGGTGCGGCATCATGCCATCTTTTCAGCAGCTGGAATGGTTGTAGGTGGCCCACACACAATGGAGTCCCATTGAGACACTTAAGTGGCCTTGGATTCCCCCCTACTCCGAATGCTGAGATGGGTTTGCCCCTTGCTTTTGGCCCTGCTGCCAGTACTAAATCCAGCCCAAGGTATCTATGCAAAGAAATAAAAGAGTTGGTTACACAAACAGTGGAATTTTAAATATTTGAAGTATTCTTTAATCAGCCCTAAAAATCATTATATCGTTATAATTTATTATTTATTTTATATCAGGGGCAGAGAGAAAACGCAAAAGGACGAAATCCCAAGTCAGCAACTCATCCAAAACTCAATTGTCTGTGGAATCCGGTCCTATTTGCAGCAGAACCTACTGGGCGCTGATCGACCTGAGCAGTCACCGATGTACGCACTGGAACCCTACTAAACACCCTAGATGATGATTATAGTCATCTTTGCCTTGAAGAACGAACGTTTATCATTTATAAAACAAAAACATGAAATTGAAAACTCTTAGGAAATGAGCACAATTTATTTTAGTCACTCAATGTGCAGGTTTCAAAGGAAATGAAAGGTTATCAATGCATCATGTTTATTTCCTGTTATAAACTTTAGGCTTGGTAAACATTTATACTTCCACTTTTGCTGCTTATAACGTTGTTAATGTTACTGCACCATAATTCAAGGCAGAGAAAGGTGCAAATCTGAACAGGTCAGTAGAATCCAAAACAGAACTTGTGAATTTTTTGTGCAACATTTAATAGTATATCTTTTCAGCTATAGGGTGAATAAGAACAAGGATGAGCTGTGTAACTGAAGGCATAAATGTGTGAAAACAGGTTAATCTATTTACATATTTAGTTTAAGATGAACCATGTCTACAATTTGTTGGTTTGCAGCAAATTTGTCAAATTCCCTGCAAACTATCAAACTTATTTCTAAATCTATATGGAATTTTTATAACTCAAGGCACTTTATAAAAAATTGCTGAATGGGAAAATTAAACATTTTATCCTGTTGATGAGTAAATGTAAAGCGCTTTGGAATGTCTTGAGGTTTTGAAAGGTGCAGTATCAATGCAAGTTCTTTCTTCTTTCCCATTCCAGGTATCCAATGCAACTGAAATTGCATCATGTTACCCAGTGTAGTAGAACGTTACACACATCTGCACTGTTCCACTATTCGTGCGGACCCCCATTATATACTTCATAATGTGCCAATTTCAAATCACGAAGGGAGATTGGATTTTTTATGCTGGTGTATTATTGTTTTGCTTCAAGGATCTGGGTTTGATCACAATTCAGATGAAAGGGACAAGAGTCCTCCTTCTCTGCCAGAACTATTGGGTCAGCACAGAGAACTCAGGCAATCATAACCCATTTCCATATTGTTCCATTATTCAGTACTGCTCAAAATCTGGCAGTGATTAATACTGGAATTGCAAATCTTGCTGATGCTGTGTGAAAGACTGATGCGTGAAATGTAAAAATGTCCAGTGATGCACTGAATCTTAGGTTAGGATTCATTAACATTGCTTTTGTGGGGTTAAGGAAACTTCACTGTGCTCACGTGGAAGCATCTGATGCTCATGCCATCTGCCAAAAGTGAACAGATGCTGATTCTTAGGAATGACATCATCACCCTGAGAATCACAATCGAAATCCCTCTGTCAAATCCAAACAATCAAATCACAATGGTGCAACAGAGGGTGGTGATGATACTTGTTTATAAGTGCACTCAATTATGACAGCAAGCTCCTTTAAAGTTAGTGGAAGCAGCATTCAATGGAGCTAAGCAATCCCACAATCAACAGATCAGATCTGTCCAGTCACATCTGGTCATGAATGATGGTAGTCAATTAAACAACTAACTGGAGGAAGAGGCTCCATAACATCCCCATCCTCCATGATGAGGGAGCCTAGCATGTCAATGCAAAAGACAAGGCTGAAACATTTGCAACCATCTTCAGCCACAAGTGCCAAGTGGATGATCCTTTGTGCACTTCTGAGGTCCCCAGCCTGATGCCAGTCTTCAGTCAATTCGATTCACTCCATGTGATATCAAGAAACAACTGAAGGTACTGGATACCGCAAAGGCCTTGGGCCCTGACAATATTCCAGCCGCAGTGCTGAAGACCTTTGCTCCAGAATTAGCTGCGCCCTTAGCCAAGCTGTTCCAGTACAACTACAATGCTGACATTTGTCCACAAAAAGCAGGACAAATACAATCCAGCCAATTACCACCCCATCAGTCTACTTTTGACCATCGGCAGAATTTGGCAATGTCCAGCAGGAATGACCTACTTATTAACTTATTAATTTCTTATTAAGAAAAAAAGGCTGCAGTGAAGGTGCCAAAATATTAATTAAGGCACCAAAGTGCAGGACACAATCCAAGGAGGGTAACAGAATACAAAAGTTGAGAGCTTGGGGGGAACATTTAGAGGGATTAGAGGGTTTCTTCATGAGTTGTGATTAAGGGTCCAGGGTAAGGGATATGTTAAAGCAGTTGGGAAAGAGGTTGGAAGGGAAGGAGTTGGACCAGTTGTTGCGGTCTATATCAGAATCATCTAGGGCCAAGATCCTAGCAAAAATGATAAGTAAGACTGCAGAAAATACTAAACCAACAAAAAGCAAGGCAAGGGGAGAAAAGGAGGTCAGATCAAAGCTCTGCCGTCCTGCCACATCCAGTAGTGAATGGTGGTAGACAATTAAACAACTCACTGGTGGAAGAGGCTTCACAAATATCCCCATCCTCAATGATGGGGGAACCCAGCACATCAGTGCAAAAGATAAGGCTGAAGCATTTGCAACTGCCTTCAGCCAGAAGTGCTGAGTGGATGATCCATCTCGGCCTCCTCCTGAGATCCCCAGCATCACAGATGCCGGTCTTCAGCCAATTCAATACATTCCACGTGATATCAAGAAACGCTTTGGACCCTAACAATATTCCAGCAATAGCATTGAAGGCTTGTGTTCCAGAATTAGTTGCATCCTTAGCCAAGCTGTTCCAGTACAGCCACGACACTGGCATCTACCCGGCAATGTTGGAAACTGTCCAGGTATGTCGTTTCCACAATAAAATGCAGGACAAATCAAACTTGGCCAATTACCACCCCATCAGTCTACTCTTGATCGACAGCAAAGTGATAGAGCCACCAGGTGCTCCTTTCTTTTTCTACCCTTTCAGCCTCCAGTGGTTGGCTCTTACTTTGGTATGGGGAAGAAGCTGATTGGTGAGTTACTGGTAAGTTATTCTACTTATTCTAATTGTAACAAATATTTTTTAGAGTTACAGAATGGCAGGTCAGCTCGGCCGAGTGGAATGTACATCCTGCGGTATGTGGGAAGTCATGGACGTACCATGTGCCCTAGATGAACACATCAGCAGGAAGTATCACCAGCTGCAGAAGCTTGAGCTCCAGGTTTCAGAACTTGCAGCTGGAGTCACTGTTGTGCATCTGTGAGGCAGAGAACTATGTGGATAACATATTTAGGGAAGTGGTCACACCACAGGTTAGGAATGTACAGCCAGAGAGGGAATGGGTGACTGCCAGGCAGTCTAACAGAGCCAGGTAGGTAGTGCAGGAGTCCCCTGAGTCTATCTTGCTTCTCGATGAGGTCCTGAAAGCAGATTTTAGGGACTTAGGAAGGAAATTATAAAGCAGGACCTCAAGAGCAGTAATCTCAGGATTACTCCCAGTGCCACTTGCTAGTGAGCAAAGAAACAGGAGGATTAGAAATAGGTAAAAGCAAATACTGTGGATGCTGGAAATCTGAAACAAAAACAGAAAATGCTGGAAAAACTCAGCAGGTCTAACAGCATCTGTGGAGATGAAAATAGAGTTAACGTTTCGAGTCTGTATGACTCTTCTTCAGAGCTCTGAACACCAATTCTCCAGCCATGTGTTATTTCGATCCTATTTCTAATCCCGGAAAAACTCAGCAGGTTTAACAGCATCTGAAGGAGAGTCATACGGACTCAAAACGTTATCTTTGTTTTTCTCTCCACAGATGCTGTTAGACCTGCTGAGTTTTTCCAGGATTAGAAATAGGATCAAAATAACACATGGCTGGAGAATTGGTGTAGGAGGGAGGGCATCAGACTTCTGAGGCATTGGGATCAATTCTGGGGCAGGTGGGATCTGTACCAGCTGGGCGGGTTACACCTTAACAGGGCCGGGACTAATATCCTCGCAGGGAGATTTGCTAGTGCTGTTGGGGAGGGTTTAAACTAGTTCATCAGAGAGATGGGAACCTGAGGGGTAACTCAAATTAGAAGGAAATAATGCTGGTAACAGGAAGTAGGAAACGTAATTAGAAGGCAGACGAAACAAAGGCGAGCATCAACTAAGGTTAGAATGCGAATAATGTCAAAAAGACAAAGTTAAGGGCACTATACCTAAATTCCCACAGCATTTGCAACCAGTTAGATGACTTAAAGGGACAAATAGAATAAATGGGTATGATCTAATTTCCATTATGTGGCTGCAGGGTGACCAAGGTTGGGAACTGAATATTCAAGGACATTCTATATTTAGGAAGGACAGGCAAAAAGAAAAAGGTGGTAATAAGGAATGTAATCAGTACATTAGTAAGGGAGGATCTCGGATCCGAAGAATAAAATGTGGAATCTTTTTGGGTGGAGCTAAGAAACAGCAAGGGGCAGCAAACATTGGTAGGAGTTGTTTATAGGTCACCAAACAGTAGTGGCAGTGTGGAGCATGGTATTAATCAGGAGATTAGAGAAGCATGTAACATGGGTAATACCGTAATCATGGGTGACTTCAATCTGCATATAGACTGGGTAACCCTAATGAGCACTAATGCTGTGGAGGATGAGTTTCTGAAGCACGTTAGGGATGGTTTTCTAGAACAGTATGTTGACGATCTGACTAGAGAACAGGCTATTTTAGATCTAGTATTATGTAATGAAAAAGGGCTAGTTAATAATCTTGTAAAAGAACTTTTAGGGATGAGTGACCATAATATGATAGAATTTTACATTATGTTTGAAAGTGAGTTAAATTTGAACAAAGAAAACTATGAGGGTATGAGGGGCAAATTGGCTGAGGTGGATTGGGAAAATACATTAAATGACGACGATACAGAGGCAATGGATAGTCTTTAAAGAATTTTTACATGGTTTACAGCTTACATTCCTTCATGGCACATAAACTCAAAACAAAGTCAGTTAACTGTGGCTAATAAAGGAAGTTAAGGATTGCATAAGATGAAAAGAAAAGTAAGTAGGTGCAGTAAGCAATAGGGAAGGCTAATAGTATGTTAGCCTTTATTGCAAGAGGATTTGAGTACAGGAGTAGCAAAGTCTAGCTTCAATTGTATGGAACCTTGCTTAGGCTGCACCTGGAGCTGTGTGTGCAGTTTTGGTCTCCCTACCTTAGGAAGGACATTATTGTCATAGAAGCAGTGCAATGAAGGTTCACCGGACTTGTTCTTGGGATGGCGGGACTGTCCTATGAAGAGAGATTGGGGAAACCGGGCCTGTATTCTCCAGAGTTTCAAAGAATGAGACGTGATCTCACTGAAACCTACAAAATACTAAAAGGGATAGACAGGGTAGATGCAGGTAAGATGTTTCCCCTGGTTGGGGAGTCTAGAACCAGGAGACACAATTTCAAAATAAGGGGAAGCCGCTTAGGACCGAGATGATGAGAAATTTTTTTTACTCAGAGGGTTGTGAATCTTTGGAGGGCCGCGGAAACTCAGTCATTGAATATGTTTAAGGTAGAGTTTGACAGATTTCTAAATACCGATGACATAAAGGGATATGGGGATAGTGTGGGGAAAAGGCATTGAAGTGGATGATCAACCATGATCATATTGAATGGCGGAGCAGGCTTGACGGGCTGAATGGCCAACTCCACTCCTATGTTCCTATGACTAATCCCGGGGATGGCGGGATTGTCCTGTGAGGAAAGGCTGAGGAGACTGGGCCTGTATTCTCTAGAGTTTAGAAGAATGAGAGGTGATCAGAAAATTCTTACAGGGCTCGACAGGGTAGATGCAGCAAGGATGTTTCTCCTGGTTTGGGGGTCTAGAACCAGGGGTCACAGTCTCAGAATAAGGGATAGGCCATTTAGGATGGAGATGAGGAGGAATCTCTTCAGTCAAGGCGTGGTGAAACTTTGGAATTCTCTACCCCAAACGCTGTGGAGGCTCAGTCATTGAGTGTGTTAAAAGCAGAGGTCGATAGATTTCTAGATACCAATGACATCAAGGATGTGGGGATAGTGCGGGAAGATGGCATTGAGGTAGGTCAGCCATGATCTAGTTAAATGGTGGAGCAGGCTTGAGGGGCCAAATGGCCTACTCCTGCTCCAAGTTCCTATGGTAAAGCAAGATTTCTTAAAAATTCATTCATGGGATGTGGGCTGGCCAGCATTTATTGCCCATCCCTAATTGTCCTTGAGAAGGTGGTGGTGAGCTACCTTCTTGAACCACTGCAGTCCGTGTGGTGTAGGTACACCCACAGTGCTGTTAGGGGGGGAGGTGGGGGCAGTTCCAGGATTCTGACCCAGCGACAGTGAAGGAACGGTGATGCATTTCCAAGTCAGGAAGGTGGGTGGCTTGGAAGGGAAGTTCCAGGTGGTGGTGTTCCCATTTATCTACTGCCCTTATCCTTCTAGATGGTAGTGGTTGTGAGTTTGGAAGGTGCTGTTTAAGGAACCTTGGTGAATTCCTGCAGTGCATCAGTTAAACTCATAGGAAATGATACTGAAAAACTGTCAGGGATTCTGAACAGATTCTTTTCCTCAGTTTTCACTGGAGCAGCTAACAGAGGAAATGACAGCAGAAGGAAAAGTCACAAGCAATATTACACCAGTTAAAATAGAAAATAAGGAAATGCGAAACACACTAGATGTATTATCCAAACCTGAGGACAAGATGCCCGGTCCATATGAATTACACACACATACTCACTAGGAGGAGGCAGCAGAGGGGCTAGTACCCATATATAAAGGAGAGCAGATAGAGGTCTTTAAAATTAATAAGGCCTTAATTAAGTGGATGTGGAGAGTTCAGAACAAGTTGACACAAATCTAAAATATTAACAGATGAAGTAATGAATTTAGGAAAAAATTATTTACCTAGAATGTGGAACTTGCTGGTTGAAGTAGATAGCATTGATGCATTTAAGGGGAGGCTTCACGCGGACATAAGGGAGATTAGAATGGGGGATACAGGGGTAGGGTGGGTAGAGACTCCTGTAGGGAATAAAGCTGGCATAAACCTGATGGGTCAATGGCCCTTTTCTGTACTGTAGATTCTATGTTGTGATTCTATATGAGTGATAAGCAGCACCACAGGCGATCTCACAGGAATCAATGAAAAAAAAATCACTGCATGTGTGATTTAAGTGTTAATATGCAAATGATAAAATAGACCTATTTTAGAAATTAATAATCTGGCTAAATCAAAATCTGAAGAAGTGCAGTCTGGGGGAAAATGAGTTACACATTTATCAAATTAGAATTTGCATTTAATTGTTCTTATATAAATGGTTGAATGCTTTTTTCAGACAAGTACATAACGGTTAATTTAAATTAGTTTATATTATATTGACAACCAAACTCTTAATCTCTGTGCAAATTGCATTAACACATTAATGCCAACAACTATTTTGTTACAATCGCTGGAAACAACTTGTATCCTTTATAATTTCATATATATTATGTGAACAAAATATAAACATTTACTTACTTTCATGGCTTTTTATGGCGTACACATCAATAGTTGGGTCAAATTCACCAGGTGCTAATGGTCTTGAACTGTTCAGTACATTTCCAGGGCTATCCGGAGGCGTTCCACACGATCCAGTTGTATGGGCTCCAGCCCCATCACTTTCTCCTTCATCTTCTTCATCCTCAAATTCCATTTCTTCCTGTTCAGCTCGCTCGACATCATGAATACCAACCAGAAGACTGTAGTCCATGATCTTCAGCTGAGCAAGGAACTAAAGCAAAGTTAAAGGAAATGAAAATCACATTAACGGTACTCATAATTAGAAGCAAAACTGTGAAGATGATATGAATGTACCTTGAAGAATTAGAAACTATTTATTTATCACATTAGAAAAGAGGCAATGCATTTGTATGAATCCTCTGGGCTTGAGGGAGGAAAATTTCAATCAAGCTTCCTACTCCTGAGGGGTCCTAGCTAGAAACTCATGGTGCAAATTGCAACAGGGAGGACATGATCTGGCTTACTCAAATGTGAATAGCCTTTCAACACTTAATGTCTAGGTTTGTGAGGAATGACCATTTGGATAAGGCACTGGATTGTGTCAGGTGCATGAACATAGGAGAGAGGCAGGAATCTGCTCTCAGTCTTATTTTAGTATGTAAACTAAATTCACAAATAAAACCAGAAAGTGCTGGAAATACTCAGCAGGTCTGGCAGCATCTGTGGAGAGAGAAACAGAGCTAATGTTTCGAGTTGAATATGATTCTTCTTCAGAACTGAAATAAATTCAAGTAAATTCACACCATGATAACTACAGTAGTGTCACAGACATCAGTCATCTAATGATAATGATAATTTGTGAGGCCACGCCTGGAGTACTGTGTGCAGGTTTAGTCTCCATGCTAAAGGTAGGATATACTTGCATTGGAAGTGGAACAGCAAAGTTCACTAGATTGGTCCCTGGGATGAGAGAGTTGTCCTGTGATGAGAGACTGATTAAATTGGATCTATATTCTCTGGAGATTAAAAGAATGAGAGGTGATCTCATTAAAACATACAAGATTCTGTGGGGGCTTGATAGGGTAGACACAGAGGTTGTTTCTCCTAGCTGGGGAATCTAGAGCACAATGCCACAGTCTCAGCATGAGGGGCTAATCATTTTGAACTGAGATGAGTGGAAATTTCTTCACTCAAAGGATTGTGAATCTTTGGAATTCTCTACCCCAAAGGATTGTGGATGCTCCATCGTTGAGTATATTTAAGGCTGAGATAGAAAGATGTTTGTCTCTTAGGGAATCAAGGGATATAGGTAGCAGATGGGAAAGTGGAGTTGAAGCCCAAGATTAGCCATGATCGTACTGAATGTCGGAGCAGGCTCGACAGGCCGTATAGTCTACTCCTGCTCCTATTTCTTATGCTAAATGTTCATTAACTTCCTACCAAATAAAAATACAAAAAAACTTTGCTTATTATATATTTATGCAAACAGATCTCCTTCAGCTTTGTTCATGGAGTAGGGATGGAATAAGCTGTGCATCTGGTAAAACTTTTGAGGTATAACTTTTTTGAAGGCCGAAGCACTGAAATGGAGGTAAAACAGTCCAGAGGGATGTAGAAAGCAGAGCAGTACAATATAACTGAAGTGCAGGCAGGCATTGGGAGGAAACATAGGGTTGCTGGGCAGGTTCCTTAAATTGTATCGACAATTTACTGAACACTGACTTTTACACCAGGTTTTTCAGGTTTATCCAGATAAGTTGGGTTTTTTTATTCCTTAAAACCTACAATAATCACACTTTTAAATATGTAATACTTGAAGCAAGACTGTTGTCAAAAAACTTTCTCAGTTGGAACCTTGGGCAAAGTTATTTTTCCTGCAATGCGATTGGCTGGAATTGTTTTGATGGGGCAGTGGGGTGGAAGGGAAAGAGATGCTTTGCACAGTATTATTGGTGAAATAGGAAATAGAAAATAATTAATTAGAAGAAAAAACAGGTCTAATCAATAAGCAGTCTGACAGACAAAATATATCTGTCCATTCCAAATATCTTGAGCACCGCTCAGCTGGCATGTAGAGCCTGTAACACACTTGTGTTGCAAATTTCTTCTGACACACCTGAGAGCACATTTACGCCTCTTAATTGATTCTCAGCCCTGATGCTTTCAGTCCAGACTCCCACAAAAAAGAAAGTTACAATGAACTAAAACTAAAGTTGTAAGTGTAGTTAGTGCAGTAAGAGCTAAACTTTTTAAATAAGGATATTTACAATTAGGATGATCAAAGCTTACAGCACAGAAATTGGCCATTCAACCGATTATGCCTGTATACACTCTTTGAAAGTGCTATCCAATTAGTCCCACTTCCCTAAAGCCCTGCATATTTCTCCCCTTTTAAATATGCATCCAATTCAGCCAATGGGGTCAGTTTCTCTTTATTTACTCTATCAAAATTCTTGATGTCTTTTAACACTTCAATTAAATCTCCCTAACCTCTCGACTAAGGAGAACAATCCTAGTTTCTCGTCTCCTCATCCCCGGCATCATTCTAGTAAATTTCCTCTACACCTTCAATGTCTTGATATCCTTTCTGAAGTGTGGTATCCAGAATTTAAAAAAAAAATTTACTCATGGGATGTGGATGTTGCTGGCTAGGCCAGCATTTATTGCCCATCCCTAATTGCATTCTTGAACCGCTGCAGTCCATGCGGTGTAGGTAAACCCATAGTGTTATTGGGGGTGGTGGGGGGGGAGGTTGGGTGGAGTTCCAGGATTTTGACCCAGCGACAGTGAAGGAACAGCGATATATTTCTAACTCAGGATGGTGAGTGGCTTGGTGGGTAACTTCCAAGTGGTGGTGTTCCCATGCATCTGCTGCCCTTGTCTTTCTAGATGGCAGCGGTCATGGGTTTGGAAAGTGCTGCCTAAGGAGCCTTGAACATAATACTCCAGCTAAGGCCTAACCTGTGATTTATAAAAGGTTAAGTGCAACTTTCTTGGCTTCTGCACCCTATGCTTCGGTTTAGAAAGCCAATAAAACACCCTTATCAACTCGTCCTGGCACCTTCAGATTTCTGTATGCAAACCTCCAGGTGTCTCTGCTCCTGCATCCCTTTTTAAAATGGCCTCATATAGTTTATATTGCCTCTCCTCATTCTTCTTTCCAAAATACATTACTTCACACTTCTCTGCATTAAATTTCATTTGCCATGTGCTGCCCATTTCAACACTCTGTTAATGTACTCCTGAAGTCTGCTATCATCCTCCTCAGAATTTGTCATCTGCAAACTTTGAAATTATGCCCTGCACTCCCAAGTCCAGGTCATTATTAAAAAGTGCTGTGATCCTAATATTGATTTCTGGGAGACACCACTGTACACTTCCAGCCTGCCAGAAAATCAACCACACTTTCTGTCCCTTAGCCAATTCCATATCCATGCTGTCCCTTTAATCTCATGGGCATCAATTTTGCTAAGTTTATTATGTGGCATTTTTAGCTTTTCTTAGGCAGTCCTTCATGGTCAAGGGTGACTTGCTTCCACTCCAGTTTGATGGGCTCTGAGATGGCTGCTAAATGCAATGCGTGATCTGCAGATTCTGCTGCATGCAAGGCAGGTGGTGCTTGAACGGCTGGGTAGATGAGGTGTTTGGAGGTTTGTGCGCCCTCTCCGACTCCGCCTCTGTGTGCTCCCAACATAGTCTTTCGATGTGTTCAGTTCCTTCCCAAAGGAGCCTTCCCCTTTTTGGTCAGTCGTGTTCTTGGAACTCCCATGAGTCAGCAAGGATGTTTGATCTCTTCAGGGGTGCTTTGACGACATCTCTCAAACATTTCTGCTGTTCCCCAGTGGGTCTCCTACTCTGAACTCAGTCATGGCAGAACAGTTACTTTGGGAGTCTGGTGTCAGGAATATGAATGATATGTCCCACCCAGCAGAACTGACTTTAAGTGATTAGCACCTTGACATTGGGCATTTTGGCTTGGGAGAGGACATTGCTGGTGGGCCGCCTCTCTTGGCACCGGATTTGGAGGATCTTGCGAAAACACCACTGGTGGTACTTCTCCAGTGCTTTGGACCACCTCCTGTAGGCTGTCCAAGTCTCCAAAGCATATAGGAGCACAGGATCACTGCTATCCCGTAAAGCATGGCCTTAGTATTAGGTTTGAGATCCTGGTCCTCAAATACTCTTTTCCTCACTTGGCCAAAGGCTGAGTTAGCACTTTGAAGGCTGAATTTTGTCATCTATGCCAGCCTTCATCAAGAGGTGGTGCATAAGGTACATAAAACAGTTCACACTTTCCAGGACCTGGCTGTTGATCTTAATCGATGAGAGGGAAGTGATATGCTGTGGGAGCTGGTTGAAAGAGGACCTTAGTTTTCTGTGTGTTTAGTGAAAGGCCATTTTCTCGAGCTTTGGAGAAGGATTTGGCAATGACCTGGAGCTCAGTTTCTGAGTGAGTGTACACGCAAGCATCATCTGCACACTGAAGCTCTATCAAGCTCCTTTTGAAAGTTCATGAAACAATATAAATCACACTACTCTTATCAACCTTCTCCATTACTACATTCAAGAACTGAATCAAATTAGTCAAACAGAATTTGCCTTTAAGAAATTTGTGCTGGCTGTCATAGAATAATTCATGTATTTCCAGGTGCCACCTAATTTTGTCCCAGATTATTTTTTCTAAAAGTTTATCCACCACCAATAAAGGTCTTACTGGACAGTTATATCTAGTTTATCCTTCTCTTTTTAGAAAAGGGCTGTAATAATTGCAACTGTCTAGTCCTCTAGCATCACTCCCATATTCAAGGAGGATTAGAAAACGGTGGTCAGACCCTCCGCTATTTACAAATGTATGAACATGCACCATCTTCTCATTGGCAATTAGTGGTGGGCAATACATGCTGACCTTATTAGAGCTACCCATATCCCAAGAATGAATAAGCAAAAAACCAGCCTGGTTTGTTCCAGAATAAGACTAACTATGCAATGTAAAAAACTATATCCTTCTGCTAAATTGTAGATATCTGATTTTTTTAAGGTTATAATTTCTCATTGAATAGATAAACAACAGAAGGAGAGGGTGGTTTTATACAAAGGTTAATTGCTCCTCAGTGTTAATTATGGACTTCGGTATTTTCTCTTCTTAAAGAAAATTATGTTAAACCTAAAAGAGTACAGCACAGAGATTTGCATTTGATGATGTGTGATGAGCATCTGAAGTGCAATGGAAAGGAAATGTATAAGTAAAGCTTTGGTGAAAGTACAAACGTTCCATTGTCGTACCCACAGAAAGTCAGATGTGCTATTTATAAAGACAGGAACATTGCAACATATAAAACACAACTTAATATTAGCTATTCTAAGTACTGCGGTGTCTCCCTTTAAGACTACAAAGGTCTAATTGATAAAGCTGTTTGAACTCAGTCAGTTGAATGGCTCTGGTGTTTTCTTTTATTGAAGATCTTGGTTGTATATCTCAAATTTCTATGCTTGTTTCTTCAAATGTGGTGCTGGGGAAGATGAAGTTGTGGGTTGAGCTTGTGAGAAATTTGCATTAGGGAGTATGCTACCATTGAGGTGTGATGGGCATTTGAAAGGCACCATATAGGGAATGCATGCCTACATTTTCACAAGAAGCATATACTAGAACCTATGAATACACACCACACATATTACATTATTATTCATAATAAAAATCATACATGTGCATGCATTCCTGTCAATATTTTCATTATAAATTCTTACAGTGCCTCCACTGAAGGGTTGGGCTATAATCATTGCTTGACATGTTTGGGTAAGCAGTTGCCATTTTAAATGTGGACATAAAATTTCTAATGGAAATATAAAATTAAGAACAGCATGTATGATTTTAAAATAGGAACTCCAGCACATCTGCATGCCCTGATTCAATTATATCTGCCCTCTCTGCCTGCTTCACTTCAAAGCTATACTTGATAGTGATTCCCTGCGTGCAATTCCATGGAAAATTGACCAATATGTATGCATATGCACACACAAACACATCCATTGACATTGTTAATGATGAGCCAGAAGATGTGCTGTTTCATAACAGTGTTGACAGTGAGACACAGAAAAAGATTGACAGGAAGTACATGCATGCTATAATCAAGATTAAATAATTCAGAGTTATAAAATTATATCCATTATAGAAATAGGATATATAATAGGGTTAGGTGAAGAGAGGTGTGAGAAGAATTGTGCACAGCATAAATGCATGCGTAGACAAATTGGGCCAAATAGCCTGTTTCAGTTCTGTAGACTCAATGTAACTTGATGTAACACATATACTTTGAGTTTTCTAAACATATTTGTACATGAAATATTTATGCATATGTAAAAGGAATACAATTCTCATCACATGAAGAATATATCAGATACCCAACAATTGATTTCAAAGTAGTGTTTTAATTGATGGGTTTAAATCAATTTAAGACCATAATGTAGGTGGTTAACAATACGAAAATTACTACCATTATTTATAATAAGGTTTTCATTTTAAGAAGGGTTTTAATATTGTGCAGATAAATGTCATTGGAGAGGAAACTAATAGTGTGCTCTACATTCTTAATATGTGATGAACCTCATATGATAATCCTGAGATAATGATTAATGATCATGGCTCCTTCAGTGCTGGATTACTGAGAAAGTTGCATCTAGTGGATGTATATCAAACAGCTATAATTTTGAGATGCCCTAATGAGGTAGTTAATATAGTAGAAGAATGAGCTTCAATAGCTAAATGACCTTTTTACTCATTCCATACTTTTCTTATGTTCTGCAGTTGCATCTGACCAACGTCATTTGTAAAAGTGCAAAGCCACAAAATGACTCATTTGTATTTTTAATGTGTGTTGGAATTTTGTTATTTCCAATGAGTCAGCCATTTATTTAAAACCCCACAAGTGCCACAGATCAATATTCATCATAAAAGCTATGTCACACCACACATTTAATTTGCACTTTGCTATCTTATAATTCATTGAAAGAGAGAATTAGAACTGGCTCTAAATGCAGTCGAACAGATTACACTTTATTTATTATGAAGGTTATGTCGACTTTCCACCTGCTAAATGACCATTTTAAAAATGGGTATAATGCAGGATGAATTTAAGTAAATGCAGAAGGTTGGTTGTCATAAATTTTCTAACTCTTTCATCCATATGGATTACATCATAGTAGCTTTGCCCTTTAAATGAAATATCTGAGATAAGTTACACAAAATTTAAATAAATGAAGTATATATTTGGCACTGTCTTAAATAAACTATCACAGCTAATACATGTAACAAAAAACTTCCATGCAATGATGGACTCAATTATTGAGATATCCAAATGTTTCAATCAAACAAAACCCAGAAATGACAAGAATTGGACAGATAGAATCATATACGAGGTGGTATAACATTTACATACTTTCCGATGGAAAGCATTGATCATGAAGTGCAAACAAAGTTGTAAAGGACAATTGTTTTTTTTTCAGTCTTATGTACCACATACTCTAGCCTTTTGAGTACTGGTGGTCCTTTAAAAAAACTATATAAATAGGAAATTTGAAGAATGTAATTTTTTCAAAGTTTCAATGAAGTGTTCCATCAGTGAGCTAGTCTGTTTTAATAAAAAAGGATAAGCCCTTGCAACTGTCAGCAACATCATGTAAAGAAACAAAACAAATACGGGAGGGTACCTGCCCAGATACACTGAGATAACAAAGTAAAACGGAAAAATAAAACAAGGTCTTTTCATCTGTATGATTCAATGAGGCAATTTCAACCGGAGGGAAACTGACAGATTTGGGGGAAATGTCGATTTTATTGAAATTAATGGAGCGTACTAGTGGGTAGGTTATAAAACTGGCATTCCTACAATTCCTGACATTCTCCCAATGGATGGGTTAGATTAAAATTAACTCTAATGCATTCATTTGCAAGAAGTATTTCATTCAGGAGGTCTGCTGCAATGCTGCTGGTTTATTTGAGTCTATTCAGCACATAGTAATTATATAAATTACAGCATCCCCACCATCACCTGACCCACTCCAAACATGACTCAGGTTCTGTATCCCTGAATTATAGCCTTGGAGTTTACCTTTCTATTAATTTGTTTTGTGAAATGACTTGAGCTCCATTAAATACATCAGTAAGTTGGATCTAATCCATTGTCCATAAGACCAATGGTTACACCTTCAATCACTCAAAATTAAATCTGGAGGGAGGGGGTGACAGAGTGGTGAAAAAACAAAAATGATATCCAAACTAATCCCAGGTCACAAACATGTTTATATGTAGCTGCTAATTACGATCATTTGGACAGTAACAAAATAGCAGACAGTATATGCACCATGCTATACATAAAGGAAGCAATTGAGATAATGATTCAAAGAGAGGCGCTCAGGAATCAATAAACTTATTCCATAATACATTGCGTCTTATCATCTTATCACAACTGTGCATGGGCAATATTTTAGTGTATAAGCAGAATTGATAATGTGTAAATTATTATAGAGAAATTTAATTGTCCATGAATGCAGCCATTTTTGCTTGTGCTGCTCGCACTGGGAGTCAGAGAGGTATGTCAAGAAAAATATTTACTTTTAAGGTAAATAGTCACAGACAGTGACATTAGGGTATGGTCTGTAAGTGTTCAAAACATTAATGAAGGGTTAAGACTGTAGAAGTACAATCTTCTGCAATAAGAGTTAGATACCTACACCACATGGACTGTAGCGGTTCAAGAAGGCAGCTCACCACCACCTTCTCAAGAGCAACTAGGGATGGGCAATAAATGCTGGCCCAGCCAGCGAAGCCCACATCCCATGAATGAATAAAAAAAAATACACCAGGGGAATGGTTCACACAATAGCAAAAAGGCAGCAACATACATGCAGATAAGGCCAAAATGTATGATTTACAGCAACCAATGTTGAAAGCAGTTGGAAAAAGGATCCAGATTATATTATGCACAGATCACTAGAAGTTCATAACCAATGCAGAAAAGCTGCAGCCAAAGTAAATGGATTGTATTAATTTAACAGGTGCAAATCAAAGGAAATCATTCTGTCATTATTCGTGTCATCGGTTAAACTACATCTGGAGTACTCTGCCCAGATTTTCTTCCTCACAAGTTGGGTGATATAGTGGACTCAGAAAAGTTTCAGCGGAGAGCTTCAAGAATGATTTCTAGCTTAAAGAACCTTAGTTACTCAGATACGCTTAAGAAGCTGGATCTATTTACTTTTGAATGGCGTAGGCTTATATAGAAGTATATAAAATAGCTAATGGGCCAGCTGATAGGTTATTTCAGTTTGGCATATTGGGAGGGAACAGGTGATATGTATTTAAACTACACAAAAGTACAAAGCACATGGCTCTTAGGTGGTTTCACTTTCAGAATATAGCGAACCTCTGGACTGAGTTGCTGGCTGGTGTGGTTTGTACTGACCCTTTCAAGGAGAGAGCTGGACAGGTTCTTAGCTGAGATTGAGACTGCCTCATATAGAAGGTAAATGGACTAACAGTTAATGCATGTGTGATTTGGACTTATTTCCAAAGCCGGACATAGTTGGAGAGGAATTTTCCGAAGTTATTTTTCCCAGATGGGCCCTGTTCTTTTTCTCTTCCTGGAAATTACAGGACTATGAGGTAGATAGTGTCTAATCAAGATGTTCCAGGGGTAGACTTGATGCACCAGCTAGTCATTTCTGTATGGTCATGTGTACTTAAAGTATTATTAGCAGAAACACTCAAATCACACAATCCTTATTTTTTTTCTCACCTCAACATCCTTCTTGAGTTTTTCAAGGAACATCTTTTTGTTGTCTTCATTAATGCAAATTTTTTGCCCATCGTTTATAAAATCATTGTCCTTGTATGTTGGTAGCTCCTTGGCCTGCAACAAAATCCACACAATCATTAGCAAAGTCTTTAGCCGAGGAAAGTGCAGATCACGAAAGTCTACAATCTATTTCTTATTAAAATAATGTTCGATTCACATTAGTAAGCATAATTCAAACAAATAGAAACACAAAGATAAAAGCAAAAAACTGCGGATGCTGGAAATCCAAAACAAAAACAAAAATACCTGGAAAAACTCAGCAGGTCTGACAGTATCTGCGGAGAGGAACACAGTTAATGTTTCGAGTCCGTATGACTCTTCAACAGAACTAAGGAAAAATAGATTTCACCTCTTTACTATTTTTCCTTAGTTCTGTTGAAGAGTCATATGGACTCGAAACGTTAACTGTGTTCCTCTCCGCAGATGCTGGCAGACCTGCTGAGTTTTTCCAAATAGAAACACAAAATGCTTTCTCAGATTAAGAAGCAAGTTGAGAATGAACCAGAGGTGGCGCAATTGAGCTGTTGCAAAACAATCACTGAACTAAAGATCAACATTTGAGCAAATGCAGCATTCTAAAAATACACAATGTAATACAGTTTCTCTTTTGAGTGGATATCTATTATGTTGAAGTATTGCCAAAAAAATTCAATATTTTGAAAATGAAATATTTGAGCCTTTTCTCTCCCCCACATGATCCTACACAAAAATAAATATATCGTCAAGTTCAGAACAAAATTATCTCAATTAGAAACAGCAGGGCAACCAAAAGAAGCATCTGCTTAACAGAAAGTAGCCCGGAGTTTCGATGCAGTTGCACATTTTTTTTTAAGCAATTCATCTGAAATTAGCAAAACCAGTGCAAAATAAATCACAGAACATTTTCGTCCAACACAACTTGAGAATCCATGATCTTTTCTGCAATTTTAAAATACTTCACACTAGACGCCAGCCTCGATTACAAAACTGGCCATGCCCCCAAATTGAACTAATCACCATTGGAAGTTTCCATTAATTGTTGATTGAGGGGGATGTTAAAATTAAACTTTTTGGGAGCACAAGGACATGAATATGAACATTTTAAAAGATTTTGAATATAACATTTAACTTATTAAAGTTTTGTGTTGCTTTTATTAAAATTCATTTTTAGTTATTGGAAATTGATTACTCACAGGTGTGGACTAGACACTAATCCCATTTTCAGCTGTATTAAGAAAACTGTGTCAAGTTATCATTTTTAAAAATAAAGGAATTTTTTTTTAAGCAAGAATTTTTAAAACAATTACTCCCACAAATGATTGTGCTGGTTCACGGCAGATCTGTGTTTGGCAAAATGCAAATAAGTTAGGCAAGAAACATGAGATTAAAAAACGTTTCGCAAAACTTGCATGGCTTTGGGCATAATTTGCACCTGGATCGCATACCGCATCCAAAGTGGAAACTCTACCATGATATATACAAACGTGGCACTGTTCGCGGAGTCATAACTTTGTACTGCTCAATGTACACAAAATTGAAGCCATCCTGTTTGGTTCTTGATGGAATCCATGTGTTGCTGGATGCTGAGGTGACACTCATTGAAACTCAATCTCACCATTTTATTCAACTTCCTATCCTGTGTCTAACCCATTTCTAAGAATGCACTCTTCCACTCTTCCATTTTACCAACGTCACTGGACTAGTAACTCAGAGCTAATGCTTTGGGGACATGGGTTCAAATCCCATCATGGCAGCTGGTGGAATTTAAATTCCATGAAAAAAAAATCTGGAATTGAAAGTTAGTTTCGATAATGGTGACCATGGCTGGGATTTTCCGGTCCCACCCTTGGTCGAAATTGTTGTGGGAAAATTTGTCGGACCAGGCAGAGGTCCATTGCCTTCAGGCTGGAATTTCAAATCCCGCAGCGGGCGGGACTGGAAAATCCCGGCCCATGAAACTTTCAGCAATTGTTGTAAAAACTCATCTGGTTCACTAATGCCCTTTAGGGAAGGAAATCTGCTGTCCTTACCTGGTCTGGCCTACATGTGACCCCCTATTGACAGCAAAGTGGTTGACTCTGACCTGAAATGACCTTGTATGCCACTCAGTTCAAGGGCAATCAGGGATAGGTGACAAATGTTGCCTTACCAGCGATGCCCATATCCAATTAAAGAATAAAATAAACCCTCGAGTCTCATTTGCTTATGCCCCTAACTCATTCCCTCTACTGCTGCCCAAAGCCCTATCTATGTCTGCAACCACAGGTTTTCACAGAATCACACAATGCAGAAGAGGCCCTTCGGCCCATCGAGTCAGCACCAACACGTGAGAAACACCTGACCTACCTACCTAATCCCATTTACCAGCACTTGGCCCATAGCCTTGAATGTTATGACGTGCCAAGCGCTCATCCAGGTGCTTTTTACTTTTGATTTTTCAAATTTTCCCAACACTGATTTTTCTGTGCCCATCCTTTGTAAGCTTCAGCTAATCAAGAACTCCTGAGTCTCTTCCTGCTTAATGTCCCACACAGTCATCAGTCCTGCTCCCATCCTTGTTCAGATCCCTTGGACCCCAATGCCCTATTTATTCAACTCCAAGATCCATGTGCTGGATTTTACGCTCCTCTTCCAGCTTGTTTGAAGGTAGGGAGGCTCATAAAATGCAACGCGTGACTTGCCCACTGCCTTCCTGCCTGCTCCCATCCCATTTCCCATTTTACAGGGGGTGGTAATGGTGGCCCACCCACCCTGGGCCTATTAATATCCACTTAACAGCTTCATCCTGCACCCTCTGCTGTCTTACACGCAGCAGAGGGAGGCCTATGCCAAGTGGGCAGCTCAGCAGCTTTTACTTTATGGGCTGGCGTTGTACAAGATGGGAGGGACCACTTTGGGGGGGGGTCCGCTGTGCCCACTGGAGGCACACCCCACCCCCCTGCCTCGAAAAGTCATACCTCCTTGCCTATCAAACCAAGCATCTGCTGGGGATTTACCTCCAGTCCATCCTCCCTATCTCCTCTTTATCAGGGCACTGGCTGTAGTCCCAGCAGTGGCCACCATTTGAACCTGGCACTGCTGGGACTACAGAGCTGCCAGCCAATTGGATTGGTTGGTAGCTCTTTAAGGCGGGACTTCCTCCCTAGACGGGGGCAGAAGCCTTGCCCCGAGCCAATTAATGCCTCGTTGAGAGTAAAATGGCTGCAAAGCAGCCGGCTTTTTAGAGGGCAGGCTGCTGACTGACATTTTATTTGGTGGGCAGGTGGGGTGGGGCGGGGGTGGTGGTGGTGGTGGTGGTGGACGCATGGTGCCCTGTAAAATCCAGCCTGTTAAAATAAAAAATAGAAAATGCTGGAAACAATTAGCGAGTCAGGCAGCATTTGTGGAGAGACCCTGCTCAGAAGGTCATCAACCTGAAACTTTTAACTGTGTTTCTTTCTTCACAAGTATGACGCCTAACCTATTGATTGCTTTCAGCATTTCTGCATTTCCAGCCCTTTGCTCAAGATCTTTGTAGTGATCACAAAATTCCTTTATGGGTAATTATCTTTATGTACCCCAGCCTGTATCTTCAGTTCCTCAGACATCTGGTCACTGCTCAACCCCCATCCTCTCTGTTCTTAACATCGGAGCCTGATCTTTCAATCTTTACGACTTAACCTATTGAATTCCCTACTAAAACCACTTTGAAATGGAGAGAAAGAGACAAAGGCTCCTGAAAACCCACCTCTTCAATAATGCCTTTGATCTCTTCCTTACTTCTCTGACTAGCTCCTTTTACTTTTTCCCCTCTCTGACTTTGAAAATTCACAGCTATTTGTGGAGTACTATACAAATACTAGGTGGTGACCATGGAAAAAGGATTGGTCAGTATATAAGAGAGATTTCAATATTTCACATGTATTTAGGAACACAGGAGAAGGCCATTCAGCTTGTTCCATCTTTTAATCAGATCATGGTTGATCTGTATCTCAACTCCATTTACTCACTCTTGTTCCATATCCTTTGATACCCTTATCTAACAAAAATATCGATTTCAGTCTTTCAAATTTTAATAGACCCACCATCAAAGGTCTTTTGTGCGAAAATATACTTCCTGACTTCACTCCTAAATAGACTAGCTCTAATTTGAGGGTTATTCCTTGACCTGAATTTTGGATTCCCACATCACAGGAAATAGAGGAGAATGTTCTCTTTATCCCTATTCAATATATCTTACCGCACCTCAATTACCAACCCATGTTACAAGGCTACCTGCATTTCTGTGTGGTTTAACTTTTCAGAATTATCTCTTATGCAGATCTTTATCATGCATTTTCTGGAAGTTCATATCGTTAAAATTCATGGATAGCCCCCTATCCTCCATGCTGGAAATAATTCAACTAGACCTTCACACATGCATGGTGACTCCCTTTGACACACTCACACTTGCCCAAGTACTCACTGTCTGTGGTGATAGATTCCAGTAAGCTCTTAATAATTGATATGAAACTGGCAAATCTGTAATAATCTATTTTCTTTCTTTTTAAACATTTATCAATTGATTATCAATGATATCCTTGTAGATTATGCATTTTAACATTCCTTTAAAAAAAGACTACTGTTAAGACATATTAAAGTGGCGGAGGTGGGGCAAGGGGAGTTATTGACTCAACAAGAACATTAAACAACGTCCTACTTGCATTTTTGGTTTGGAAAATAAATTGTTGCCCAATGGAGTAGCAGAGGCCTAATATTACCACATTAAACCAGGCTTTTCTTTTTTATTCATTCACAGGATGTGGGCTTCGCTGGCTGGGCCAGCATTTATTGCCCATCCCTAATTGCCCTTGAGAAGGTGGTGGTGAGCTGCCTTCTTGTGGTGCAGTCCATGTGTTGTAGGTACAGCCACAGTGCGGTTAGGGAGGGAGTTCCAGGGTTTTGACCCAGTGACAGCGAAGGAACAGCGATATATTTCCAAGTCAGGATGTGAGTGACTTGGAGGGGAACTTTCAGGTGGTGGTGTTCCCATCTGTCTGCTGCCCTTGTCCTTCTAGCAGGTAATGGTTGTGGGTTTGGAAGGCTTGTCTAACACGAGGCCCATGAGCCACTACCCGGCCCGCCAGGCCTCTATATCTGGCCCGTGGATCCCGTGTTCAAAATGACTAAGGGAATTTGAAGATTCTTCAAAGAACTGCTCCTCCAGTCACAGGCCATTTCTCTGCTTTGTTTTCTGTTGCTAAGGTCACTAGTGAGCCAATCAGCAGCAAATGTGGGAGAGAACAAGTCTCTGATTGGAGGAGCAGCTTTCCTCAGCCTGAGAGCTGAAAACATAGCGTGACTGCAGTGGTGAGTCTGCTGGGGAGGGAGGGAGATTTTCAGAGTTGGAGGGAGAGTCAAAGTGGCCGGCGGCTGGCAAGGGGAGGGCTGGTGGGGGTGTGGAACATGCAGAAGGGAGTGGCTGGGGGAAGACTGGCTGGGCGGGGAGAGAGGGGACTGGCTACTGGCGGTGGGGGGAGAAGAGACTGGCTGCTGGTGTGAGAGTGTGCGCGTGCGAGTGTGTGTGCGTGTGCGAGAACGTGTGTGTGCACATGCGAGAGTGTGTGTACGCGCGAGAGTGTGTGCGCGTGCAAGAATGTGTGCATGAGAGTGTATGCGCACACAGGAAGGGGACGTCCAGGTGAGCAGGTGTGCGTGAGCAAGCTTGTGCGCAAGTGAGAATGTGTGTGCACGCACGAGTGAGTGTGTGTTTGCGAACAAGAGCACGTGTGTGCACAAGCGATTGAGAGTGCGTGTCTGTGTGCACGTACGCGAGTGTGTGCGTGTGTGCGAGAGTGAGAGCACATATGCGTGACGTGTACGTGAGCAAGTATGTGTGTGCGCGCATGAGACAGTGTACGCAAGCAAGAGTATGCGTGTGCAAGCGAGATTTTGTGCATGTGAGCGAGAGAGTATGTGCATGTGAGCGAGAGAGTATGTGCATGTGAGCGAGAGAGTGTGTGCATGTGAGCAAGAGAGTGTGTGTACCTTAGCGAGCATGCAGGTGTGTGTGCCCAAGCAAGGAGTTGTATCTGTGTGCGAGCGAGAGGGTGCGTGCGCGTGCCTGCGTGCATGTGCACATGCGAGAGGGTGTGTGCGCGTGCCTGCGTGCATGTGCACATGCGAGAGGGTGTGCGCGCGTGCGTGAGAGGGTGTGCGTGTGAGAGAGAGGGTGTGTGTGTGTGTGTGTGTGTGTGTGTGAGCGAGGATGTGGGAGAATCTGGCTCACTCCCATTCTCAGGGTTCACACTCACCCTCACCCCAACTCACACAGTGGGTGTGGGTGAGGGCAAGTGAATACGTATCCTGCGATCAAGTGTGAGCCAGAAAAGCTTGATTTGACGCTCTCACACTCTAATGGTGATCTTTATTAATTACTCAATATTTTAAATTGTCAATTTATTACTTTGAAATCACTTTATTTTGATCAGCAGGTTATTTCTCTTCTTTATACCTCAATAGTTCATTGAAATTCATGTTTAATGTTGCGCTGAACCTTAACTTTCCGAAATTTGCTCATCAGTCCCTTGAGTGAGAAAAAAATTGCACGAAAAGGCTGGACAAGCCTGCATTAAACAATTTTAATAAGGCGCTTCAAAAGAAAAAACAACCACTGGTTGCAGGTTAGCCAGGGTGCATCAATGCCAGTCCCCAGCCCAGATAAATGGGGAGGGTGAGTAGCAGGGAGGGCATCTGGCTGTAAAACCACCTACCAAATCCAAAAAATTATCAGCCAGCATTGTGGCGATCCATGTAACATGAGAAAAGCCAAACGAGAATGAATATGGTACTTCAAAATCACAAGTAAGCATCTTGTACAAATAACATTCATGATAAAATATCCCTACAGCACTACCAGTCAATCAAAAAAAAAATCAATAAATTAATTAAAATTCTATTTTTAAAAAAGGGTCACAGGGTCACATATATTTGGTTTGCAATTTTCTAATCTATTTCCTTGGCTGGGAGATCATTACTGAAGTAAGGAGATGTGGCTTTGGCAATTACATACAAGTTGTAAATTTCAATAATGGTAGATTAAAGACAGTGCAGACTTCACTGCGTCTGCTGTAATATTTTATTCTAACACTGAATATCAGCGCGCTCCCGAGTGCAAAGCCAATTCTGCTTTTAATGTCAGTTAACCTCAATAGCAATTTTATTCGGCTGTGTCACCAGCTTTTTACATATAAAAATCTACTTTTAAAATAAACTACAAAGCACATTCGGTAATGCAAACCTGCAGTGCCTGATCCCTTGTTTTGGATTTTAGATTATATGATGCATATTCTAACCAATATTATGCAATTTTAAAGGGAGGTTTAATTAATATGTCAAAATCTAATCAATATAATGTAGGCAAATGACAAAATCACTGTGCCTTGAAGAAAACTCTTAATTCAACTTTTGATGATTCATTTGATATGTCAGAAGCACCAAGAAGTAATGAAACGTAACGTGGGGTATCTATTTACAAATATTTAAAGACCTATTAAAAAATGAGTACTATTCCCAAAAAAAGGTGAATATCAAAACATTGATAACACTGTTCATGAAAGTTTATTCTCAAATTTTGAAAATAATAGCACAGCTGATGGAGGTCAATTTTTTTTTTTTATTTGGCAACCCAACCCTCCCTACCCTCTTCAATTTTTCACAGGTGGGTATAAGAAAAATGAACTATTACTTTTATTTGCATAATTCTAATTTATTTGGAAAGAAGTTGTCGGAGCTGATTTTTTTGGGGGGGGATGTACAGCCACTTAGTGTGCAAAAGCAGCTATTAATGGGTATCCAATAAATGTGTGCAATTCTGCTGTAAGACAAGTAAATTATGGGGACGAGCAAGTTTACTTTCTTTGGATTTGACACTGCAAACCAATGTATCAGCATTGTCACATGCCAATCTGACCACAAAGAGCTTTTCTGATCCATCAAACCTACTGCCTACATGTTAAAATCTCATGCTGCTGAGAACTGGAATGTATATGGTACTTATTGTGTTTGTGTTTATATGTCTATATGCAATGAAGATATTAGTTTTAAGTTCATAGCAAATGTCTTACTGTAATTATGAAGTAAATTGTATTGCTATTAGTGACATATAAAACATATCACTTTTTAAAAAAATAAAACTCTAGTCCACTTACTCCAACTCAATATTAAATATTGCTGTGTTGACTTGCAGTTTACCCTATCCGTCCATAGTTAAGGTACAATTTGTAAAGTAATGACTAAACGGCAAGAATTTGCTGTCAGAATAAAAGCAATGCTAATTATCACCATTATGTATGGGTAAATGGTACAGCAAATTTAGGCGAGGAGCAAATGTTTAGTTAAATGTGAGTATCCAAAAGTTGTGTCAGAGTTGCACTGCGTCTTGGTTAGATTCACAAAAGTGGCATCCTGTCCTTAACCTCCCTTCCCTTTGAAAAGACTTGCTGGATTTGCCCATTCACTTTGCCTCAGAAAATCAAGTCCGGTCATTACAAGCACAAATATTTTTTAACAACATGATAAGAGTGAAAGACTGCCAATCAGCCTTTCAGGCACTGAAAATTAACTATTACACGCGTGGCATCTCATTCCTTCAGGTTTTGAATTTTTCGGGAAATCTTAAAAATGCTAAATTCATTGTTTTATCTCTCTCAATATAATGTTTCTTTTCCTCTCTATTTCTCTGTCTGTATTTTATTTGGTATTGAATTCACCCTCTTTAATACATACCCCTTCTCAGCGTTTATTTCCCAATCCTTAAATCTCATTGGCTCAGGAGATACCCCCTTAGGTATCCTGTCCACTTGGTTCCCAATGCCCTACCTCCCTCACTGTCATTGTCAGCTTGCACTTCTAGCAACTTTGTGGGCAAAACTTTGAGCTGAAGGGTGTAGAGGCAGGTCCAGCCGATGGCAGACATTTGATGTCCTGCTGCAGGAAATTCTGGCCCATTATTTTTCTATATCTAGGTAGGAGCTTGTCTGAGAAAAAATACATCACAAGGGAATACTTCATCTGAGAAAAGTAACCCTTGGAGCTAAACATGTCCTTCTGTAAACAGGAAACACAATTTACTAATAAGTGAAGGCACAAGTGTCTGTCAGTTACAGCAATGCTAAAGATGCAGTTTGTTTGAATTCTTTTAAACATTAAACTAAATTGTCTCTCCAAATTAGGAGCTGTTTTGCCACTAAGCTAAACTGCCACTCCATTTTAGGAGTTGAAATGGTAGCAAAATCCTACAAATATTTTCTAATAAATTACTGAACTTATATTTAGTTCTTATGGGCAATAAACGTAGACAAGCTGTTACTAGGAAAAGGGGCTGAGTGGCATAGGGAGTTAACCTATTGTCCTTTCAGCTCTGGGACCTGGAATCCTTTAATCTAGCACAAGCTGGTGGGATGAAATCTGTTTTCTCCCTTGGCTGAAAGGATCCTGCTTGACTAATTTTAAGTGGATGGTGGCTCCTTGCCCTAAAGGACAAAACAGCTCAAATTCCAGCACAAATTGGAAGAAAATTGACAATGACCATGAGGGGACAATTTTATCAGAGTGAGCTCCACAATGCAGATGGTTCAGATTATACTTGATTTGGGAGTACTTATTTCTAATTTAATGCTCCATTTCTCAACGCTGGTGTATTTTTTATTCTTTCAAGGGATGAGGGCATTGATAGCTAGGCCAGCAGTTATTGCCCATCCCTAATTGCCCCAGAGAAGTATGCCTCCATGGGCAGAATTTTGCCCTCGGATGGCGGGCGGGCCCCACCAGCTCGGTGGCGGGCGGACAGCCAACCCCCACCACCGAAACGGGGCCCGCCGCCATTTTGAGTAGCCCAGCGGCCTGCCCGACGGGAAGCGCTATGTGCTTCCTCTTTGAGGGGGGAATTCCCCATCTGTCAAAGTGCGCACTGCTCCCTGAGGAAAAGTCCTGTCATCCTTAGTGATTAGCGACAGGTAAGTAAACTCTAAAAATAGGTAATAAATATTAAAATTATTAACATGCCCCCCTCATGTGACAATGTCACATGAGATGGGACAATGTCACATGAGATGGGACATGTTAATAATAAACACATAAAATTTATTAAATTTTCAAAAAATGGACATGAAACTTCATCCCGCCAGTGGATGAAGTTTCATGAATAATCTGGAGCCCGCTGGGGCTCCTGACCTGCCCGCCAGCCTTAAGCTTGGACAGGCAGGTCTTTAATTATCTTAATGATCCTGTCAATGGCCTCAATTGGCCATTGACAGGTCGGCAGGTGAACAGCTGATTTCACTGTCCGCCCGCCTTCCTAAAAATTTAAAGGGACCGGGATGACGTCGGAGATTCCTCCCAACGTCATCCCGCATCGTTTTCCCCTTGGCAAGCGGGCCCCGCCTCCAAATCGCCGAGGGGAAAATCCTGGCCCATAGGTGCACAAATTCACTTCCCTTCACCAAAAGAAGAAAATCAAATGAGTAAAACAAGCTTACTTTCAACCTTCAATCTCAATCCAAAACATGCTTTTTCTCATGCTAGCTTGATATTATGGTAATATTGCTCAGGAAGATTTTGCTTAGCTCATCTAAAATCGGTTCCCAGTTAAGCAGGCAACATTGAGTTATATTTTTCTGCAGAAACCTCAATCAATGATATCTCAAAGCCAGAAATGTTTGAAGGACAACAGCCACTAAGGTTCACAGTACAGAATGAGGCCATTCAATTATGCCTGTACTGCCTACTTACTATAGCAACCCAAAGCTAATTCCGCTGCCCCCCCCCATTATGATACCCCTGTATCTTAAATCTATTTCAAATATATACCTACATAATTATGTATTAATTACCTTTAAAAAATGTTCCAAAGCAGCAATCAATATAGTATGATGCAAAGGAAAATATTCTGTACTGAAGTAAATTCCTGAATTAATTTGCTATTCATGCTCGACATGCTTAGAGATCTTTGAGGATGTAACAAACAGAGTGGATAAAGAGGAAACATTGGATGCAGTGTATTTTGATTTCCTAAAGGCATTTTATTCTGTACTAGATAACAGCTCATGGCGTTGGGGAAGATAAATTAGCGTGTGTAGAGAATTAACAGGAAACGGAGAGTTGGGATAAATGGGTCAATTTGCTAAACTGCAACGAGTGGAGTGCCATAGGGATCGGTGCTAGGGCCTCAATTATTTACAAGCTGTATTAATGAAGTAGATAAAGTGGAGGGCGGAATCATTCCAGATTTGCACTAAGTGCGGTAGCGGGTGAGTAAAATGTCATTTTATCCGCCAGCCACAATGGGGCTTTTCACGTTGTATTGTCCCAAATCCCCCCGCACTAATTATGCATTCCAGGGAAACACGCCATTTTCATGGTGGGTGGGCTCTCATTCGCCCGCCATGCCATCATCTCGCCACTTCATCACGCCAGGCACCATATTTAAAGTCCAGCCGCGTGCGCACCTTTCAGTGCTTCCAGCCCACTGCTGCTGCACAGCAGGCAGGTTGACCTGAAAGGCAAATAAGACTGCAGCCCCCAAGTTTAGTGACACGTCCCTAGAGCAACCTTTGGACGCTGTGGAGGCCCCGCTGTGATGTTCTCTACACCACACTGGTGGAGCTGGAGGGGGAGCAGCATCATCAATCCAGCATGGGAGATGGTGGCAGCAGAGATCAGCGCCAATGCCTTGCAAAAGAGGACAGCCACCCAGTGCCGCTACAGGATGAATGGTCTCATTCGTTCTGCCAAGGTAACTCACTCTTCTCATCATTCTTAACTCCCGCACTCTCAAACCCATCACACATCCATAGGGATCTCACACCTCAAGGAACAACAACACTAACTTTCACACCCACCCCTACTTCTCCATCAGGCTCATATGCTCTCGAGCTCACGTCCTCATCCTGTCCATGGCTCTGCTCACCACACAAACATTCCACGCAGTGCTGTGTGTCCGGCTCACTCTCACTCCATCTGTTTCCGTGCAGGAGAAGTCTGCTCATGTCAGCAGGGAGAGGTCCCAGACCGGGGGTGCAGTGGCCCAAATTAGGTCTCCCACTCACTTTAATGAGTGTGCCATCGTGCTGACTGGTGAGGACATGGGCCGTGCCTACGGTGACGGTGAGGTCGGCGGTGAACAGCCTCGTGAGGATCCTGCACTACATCATCCCTCTCTCAATGCAAATGTGAGTGCTTTTCACTCTGCTGCCATGCACTATTCATCTCTACTTTGGTTTGCAGGAGCTCTGCCAAAGGACTGACACCTTCAGCCAACCAGTCCCTCAGCTCCATCCAGGTCCTCACCTCGAGCGAAGAGGTCGCCTCCTCCATTGAAGAGCTGGAAATAAGCTCTGGAAGACCCGTCACAGCGCTTACCCACACTCTCCACCAGTGCCGAGACACACACCTCGGTGGGACTAGATCTAGAGCAGACTCGAGTTCGCAATCTGGTTCACAACATGTCCACAGCAGTAGGAGGGAGGTTCGTGCAAACTCCCCGGCACTCGAAGGACTGCTGGGGATCAGGCACCCGTGAGATCCAAGTCAGATAACGAGCCTCTGGATTTGGCCTTCCAACTCATCCTGGAGAGTCAGCAGAAGGTGGGGGAACATCACGCAGAGCTGTTGGAAGCCCTCAATAGGATGGCACGCGAGTCAGAGGAGTGCGTCCGCCTGCTCTCTGATGAAGTGGTATCCACATGTGCGTGTATGAAGGTCTCCATAGGGAGGATGGCGGGCGCCATGGAGATCCTGGTCCAGCAGAATGCCGAGAGGTGTGCAGATCTGCATTCCATTGTGGAAGCCATGGGCAAGTTCTTGCAATGGCAACATGAGAGGAACATGGGGCGCCTCGACGTCCCTCGAGGTGCTCCTTCCCCTCAATCAGTCAGGCCGGGGACCCCAGGCACCCAAAGGAAGGAGAGGCAGCCGGACACCCCTGGGTCATCCACTCAGGAGTCTCAGAGGCTGTCCACTCCCTCCGAGTCCCCTCTGCCTGTGAGCCCCTCAACCTTCTCCTCTGTCACTGCAAAGGGAGCAGCTGGCCAACGAGTGATTCTGGAGGGAGAAGTGTGTGTGGGGCAGGGCCTGAAATCAAGGTCCTCATGGACTTTGAAATTAGAGCCATCCAACTGGCCAGTGAAGATTTGGACCGTTCCTGCGCTGACGGCGAGTTTGGTAGTGCTCAACCAAGTCAGGATCCAGCAGTGCAACATCCATCAAACAACCATCCTGTGAGTGACGTGTCCTGTTTCAAAGGCCACTGCCATGCACTCCTTGCTTACACAGGCACATCTAGGAATCAGCCGAGCAAGTCCACGACCCCAGTCCTCGAGGACACCTCAGCAAAGGAGTCTGTGGAAACTCTCATTGAAGACCTGTCACAGCGCTCACCCACACCCTCCACCAGCGCAGAGTCACACACCTTGGTGGGACCAAGCTTTAGAGTAGCCTTGGGGTCACAGTCTGTCTGATCCATAGCAGTCGGAGGCGGGGACTTCCCAGGCTTCCGGCAATCGGAGGACTGCTGGAGACCAGAAACTTGCTGAGTTCAAATCAGATGATGAGCCTTTAGATTCGGTCATATCTCAGTTGCTGGAGCTGCAAAGGCAGGTTCGGGATCATCAGGAAGGGATGTCCGCTGCACTCCTCAGATAGCAAGGCACCATGGAGGAGTCCATCCGCCTTCAATCTGAGGTGATAGCACCTGCAAGTCAACACACAAATGTCAACACTTGCTGGATGGCAGCTGCCATGGAGACTTTAGTCCAGGACATCGGTCCTGCACTGCTGTGCGAGCTGAACTCCATTGCTGACACCATAATTGCCCTCCAACAGTGTCAATGTGAGAGGGGTACAGGGCAGTTTGATCCAGGTTCCAGCTCCAGCTCCCCCTTCTCCTCAAGGAGTCAGCCAGGGGCCCTCAGGTACCCATATGGAGGAGGATCAGCAGGTGCACATCCCAGGTGACTCCGAGAGTGTCCGGTCCATTCGAATCCCCTCTTCCTGTGACTCCAGCAAATCCAGCTCCACAGACTGAGGAGGGTGCCACTGCCACACAGCAGGACCCCGAAAGCAAGTCAGGGCCCTCCAGGTCTTGGCCCTCCAGAGGATGCCTGTCAAGGTCATCAGAGGCAGTGTGTAGCAGTCAGCAGGCTGCCTCCACCTCCGCTGTGGATGTCAGGGTAGCACCAAGATGTGGCAGCCGGGTTAGGAAAATGTAGTTGCACAGCCTGGGCACAGGTGTTAATCACTTGTAGATAATGTTCACTTTTGTTAATAAGCCCCCACAAATGTCTCTTTGCCTATGGCTCCTTGTTCTGATGAGCAGTGTTCATGTCACTCAGTTGTGAAACCTTGGTCCCTGCGCAACATAAAGGAAGGTGCCTCAGTCCAGGGCCTTTTCCCTGTGCTTTGTGCAACCTTCCCAGTGCACTGATGGTGCACCTTCACAGTCACTGGACACATCAGCCATGCCTGCACCTTGATGGGGCTTATCATTGCTGCCAGAATGTCCTGGGTCAGTGGCACAGAGTTCCATCATTCTCTATGTGCTCCCAGCACCTTTGAGGTGCAGTTGGCCCCTCATCTCATCAGCATTCGTGTCCGGTAACATTGTTGTCCTGAAGGGTTCAGCTCACAAAGGATGCCATAGGATCAGGAGAAGTTAAAGTTTCCCCAGCGTATCTCCACGATATGACCCTGTTCACAGAGCACGAGTGAGCTGCCTTCAGCCAGACAGGACTGAGACATTTACATAAGTTATGTGAGGATCTATGGAGTGTCCCCACTGCATGTCGTCATCATCCGCCTGGAATATAGGGACTATGGGCATCCACTGCGTCTCCATGGCAGGAGCCTCATCACAGAGGGTATGTGCGCTGCCATCAGCCAGACAGGAGTCAAACGTTCACAGATGCAATATGAGGATCTATGATGTCTCCTCACTGCATGTCATCATAATCCTCCACAAATATAGCTGCTATTAGGGCCTCCTGAGTGTGCCTGCCTTGTCTGGCCAGTGCGCTGGCCTCATCGCCATCATCCATACCTTCGAGGACCTCCTCACCCTCATCCCCATCAGTGTCCCCCTCATCGGAGGAGATGTGCAGCTCCTCCATCTCCTCCTCAGCCAGCTCCCTTCCCCGTTGTAACACCAGGTTGTGATGGGTGCAGTAGGCAACGATGATACGTGGTGCTCTCTGTGGACTATATCGCAGAGCTCCAGAACCTCATTTTCAACATTACGTTGGTTTGCTCCACCAAAGTGCGAGTTGCAGCATGAGCCTCATTATACCTTTTCTCTGCTGCAATCTGAGGCCACCACACAGGCGCCATCAGCTGCATCCTCTGCAAGTAGCCCTTGTCCCCGAGGAGCCAATCCTGCTGCTTCTCTGACACCTACTGAGAATGTAGGAGTCATGGACACTCCCTGGGAACCATGCGCAGAGCTGCAGGATGTGCTTGTGGTGCTCGCACACCAACTGAACATTTAGCGAGTGGAAGTCCTTGCGGTTGACATAGTTGACTGCTTGTTGCCTTGGAGACTTAAGTGCCACATGAGTGCAGTTGATGGCACCCTGCACCTGTGAGAAACACGAGATCTGTGCAAATCCCTGCACTCTTGCAACCTGGCTTTCCTGATCCCGGATAAAATGCACAAAGTTGTGTGCTTCGCAAAGTTGTCCATGACCTCATGGTGCATTTGTGGGTGGAGGCTTGTGATATCCCACAGAGGTCACCTGTGGAGCCCTGAAAGGAGCCACCGGCCACTGGCAGTGGATGCTCTCCATGTCCCATTGATGCCAAATCTTGCAGGTGGTGGATGTGATCGACCAGTCCCCTGGACATGCGCAGTCTTCGACAACACTGGTTCTCTGTAATCTGCAGGAATGACAAGCCCGTCAATAGACCCTGGGTCTAGCTAAGCGCTGGCCAGCGCCTGCTGGCTGTGGGTCTTCAGTGGTGTGCACAGGTGCCTCAACCGTCTCTTTTCCTGAGGGTGCTGCTCCTCTCTCTACCCAGCCAGGCGCCTCAGTCGTTCTCTTCTCCTTCATCTCTGCTCTCTGCAAGCCATGAGGCATACAGCTAGGTCACCAGGTTCCATGCTCCTGATGTACTCCTCCTGCAGGATGAAAGAGAGAGAGAGAGAGGGATGCATGGGTTAGCACTGGCGTAATAAGAACCACCCTTAACTAAGTCTGACGGCCCCTTAATGCATCCTGGAAAGTGCTGGCCACCACTTGGATGGCCAGAGTTTAGTGCGCTGCACAGTTGCCCTAAACTCCGCCCTCCTCCGCCCCACTCCACCTGGCAGATTGGTGGCACTCAATCACTGGACTGCATGCTGAGCTCTCAGCTCAGGCATCCTCCAGGCACTGCAAGGCTGCACTGTTAGCTTGAACCATGGGGGACACTGGCCCAAACTGGGATGTTGACGTTGCAAGGGGCTGTGAGTGCCTCCACCAGTGACTGCTCCATGGCTAGCTTTCACAAAGAAATTGTACAAAGTGCACAGTCATCCAATTGTTCTGCAGTCCACTGAAATGCTCATTAGTTTGCAGTCTGTGCCCGAGGGGTGAAAAGCTCTAGAGCATTTGTTGGCACTTTCAGGACTCTGCGTTGCTTGAGTGGGTAGATAAGCTAGAGGCCCGACCCCAAGCATGTCAATGAGGTTGCGCCTGAACTGTCTCAGCTGCAGAGGAATTGTCACTTTATAAAAGGTTTCCCTAATGCATGGCCGCTTCCCTCCTCTCATCTTACCACGTGCTTGTGCACTATCATCAACTGCACTGCAGCCCTTGCCCCCCCACTGAACTCGCCTCAACTGCAGTGCAGCCCTTCCCCCCACCGAATCGCCTCAACCACAGTGCAACCCTTTCCCCCCACCGAATCGCCTCAACCACAGTGCAGCCCTTGCCCCGGCACCTCCCTGTCAGCTAGCCGGGAAAATGCGCTTGCCTGTGCCCTCGCCTGAATGCTCAGCGCCTCAGCCTCGAGGTCCTCCTTGTGAGTGCTGCACAACGTTACTGTACACTTACCTCCAAGTTCCCCTCGAAGTGCAGCTCGCCAGGTGCACACCTTATTAATGCTGTCATCAATGTGCTCAGATGATTCCAGCGTGGGGGGGCGGTGGGGGGGAATGATTCCGGCGAGCTGAGCTTACAGTGATATGCAGATGTATTACAATGAAATTCCCGATGTGCGGCGGTGGGAAACATGGCCCGCCACTGACAGGTGGAGCGGACAATTGCAAACTTGTTTCACGACGTCGTGAAATCAATTTATGGTCTTCCCACCATATTGTCCACTCACACCCAATGCCAGTGGGCACAGAAAATTCCGCTCTTAGATTAAGAAAATATTTCCTGGGTTATGCTTTTCCAATTGAACTAGTAAAATTAGTTATTTTTCTATATAATGGGAAGTGGTTCTACAATGATCAACTGTCCCATTCATCTTATATTCAGAGAAGACCCCATGTCAGACCATGTGGCCTTTTCAGCGAATTCAAATGCTCTAAACTATCGAACAATAAATAACTAAGAGAAACATTTCAGTAATTAGCTGGAGGAAGGAGCGAAAGAAAAAATGAATTTCCTGCTAGTTTTTAGTTTCTCCACAGAGAAGACATACATGAATTACAGTAATTAATTAAATGTGTAAAAGAGAAGAAAGGCTGTATGTTTGGTAGGAGCAGAAAATATTTTAAAAACCAGGAAGAAGCCATTACAATAAATGAGGCCATTCATTTTTGATAGATCTCAGCTACCAATAATCATATCATTCAATTCCTTCTCTCAGCTGTTTCGCAAGGCAGTGTTAACATTTCTTTATTGCAGTTTTCAATCTCCTACAGGATTTACAGCAGTAATAGGTTTACTGTAATAATATTTCATCTTGTGTTTTTTTTAATTGGGATTACATTGGAACAAGATAATGTTACTCTATCAAAATACATATTCTTTCACATGTATGTTTGAAAAGTGACGACAAAAACAATAAGAAATAGACACTAAATTGGTTAAATTCTTATTTTAGTCAGATTATTGAAATAATCAGCACATTTAAAAATTTTTTGTTTTTTTCTTGGCTTAAAGTTTAATGGTGTGTGCTGCTATCTATAACTTATCACTGACATAATTAGCAATTTACCTTTTCTTTGTCACTAGCTTCTCTGGCCACTGTGGAACCCTGAAATGAGGAAACAGAAGTTGGGTATCACATCATACATCCAACACCAACAACTTGCATTATAGCCCTTTAACATGGTAAAATATCCCAAGGCGCTTCACAAGCTTATAATCAAACAAAATTTGACACTGAGCCACAAAAGGAGCTATTAGGGCAGACGACCAAACTCTTGGTCAAACAGCTAGTTTTAAAGAAGCGTCGTAAAGAGAGGAAGCGAGGTAAAGGGGTTCAGGGGGCGAATTCCAGAACTCAGTGCCTTGGCAGCTGAAGGCAAGGCCATCAAGGGCGAAGCAATTAAAACTATGCTTGCTCAAGAAGTCCAGAACTGGAGGAGTGCAGATATCTGAGAACAGCAGGCGATTAGAGGGATAGGGAGGCCATGAAGGGATTTGAAAACAAGGATAAGAATTTTAACATTGAGGTGTTGCTTAACCAGGAGCCAATGTAGGTCAGCAAGCACATGGGTGACGGGTGAATGGGACTTGGCATGAGTTATGACATGGGCAGCAAAGTTTTGGATGACCTCAAAGTTTACATTGGGTAGAACCTGGGACCCAGATGAATGATTTTTCTTTTTAATTCATTCATGGGATGTGGATATCACTGACATAGCCAGCATTTATTGCCCATCCCTAATTTCCCTTCTGAAGGTGGTAGTGGTGGTGAGCTGTCTTTCTGAATGCAAGATTTTAAAGAGCAGTTAAGAGTCAACCACATTGCTGTGGGTCTGGAGTCACAGGAAGGCCAGGACGGGGACAGATGGCAAATTTCCTTTCCTAAAAATATTGCTGAAACAGCTGGGTTTTTATTATAGCCTGGCCACCATTACTGATATTAGCTTATTATTCCAGTTCTATTTAATTAACTGAATTTAAAATTCCCAGCTGGTGGGATTTGAACTCATGTCTCCAGATCATTGGTCTTGGCCTCTACTAGTCCAGTAACATAACCACTCGGCTACCATACACCTAGTATATCAGAATGGTCAAGTCTAGAGATAACAAATGCATGGATGAGGATTTCAGCAGCAGATGAGCTGAGGTGGGAACGGAGTCAGGCAATAATATGGAAGTGGATCAGGCAGTCTTGGTAACGATGCAGATGCGGTCAGACGTTTCTCTTGGGGTCAAATATGACAGCAAGGTTGTAAACAGTCTGGTTCAGCCTTAGACAGATGCCAGGGAGAAGGATTGAGTCACTGGCTAGAGAAAAGAGTTCTGGAGGAGACTGAAAACAATGGCTTTGGTTTTCTGATTATTAAGTTGGAGAAAATTTCTGCTCATCCAGTGCGGGATGCTGGATATGCATTGTGACAATGTGGAGACAGTGGAGGGTCAAGAGTGGAAGTGGTGAGGTAAAGCTGGGTGACATCAGTTTACACATGGAAAACAACATGTTTTCGGATATTTAAAATTCAATTTGTGGGATGAGAGCTCTGTTGGCATTTATTGGCCATTGTTCATTGTCCTTGAGAAGGTGGTGGCAAGTAGCCTTCATGAACCGCTGCAGTCCATGTGGTGTAGGTACATGTGGTGTAGTTCCAAGATTTTGACCCAGCGGCAGTAAGGAACTGCTATATAGCACTAAGTCAGGACGATGTGTGACTTGGAGGGGAACTTGCAGGTGATGGTTTTCCCACGTGTCAGCTGCCCTTGTTCTAGATGCTCGGGGTTGCAGGTTTTGAAGGTGTTGTCAAAGGAGCCTCAGCAAGTTGCTGCAATGCATCTTGGAGGTGGCATACACCGCTGTCACTGTGTGCCAGTGATGGAGGGAGTGAATGTTTAAGTTGGTGAATAGGCTGCTGATCAAGCGGACCACTTTGTCCTTGGTGGTTTGAGCTTCTTGTGTGTTGTTGGAGCTGCACTCATCCAGGCAAGTAGGGAGTATTCCATCACACTCCTGACTTGTGCCTTGTAGATGGTGGACAGGTTTTGGAGGTGGGGGGAGTTGTCACAAGGTGAGTTACTCGTTCCAGAATTCCCAGTCTCTGATCTGCTCTTATAGCCACAGTATTTATATAGCTGCACACAGTATTTATATGGCTGGCCCAGTTAAGCTTCTAGTCAATGGTGGCCTCCCCACTGCCAGGATGTTGATGGTGGGGGATTCAGTAATGTTAATGCAGTTGAATGTCAAGGGGAGATGGTTATTTTCTCTTTTATTGGAGATGGTGATTGCCTGGCACTTGTGTCGCGTAAATCTTACTTGCCATTTATCAGCCCAAGCCTGAATGTTGTCCAGGTCTTGCTGCACGGGGGCATGAACTGCTTCAGTAACTGAGGAGTTATGACTGGTACTAACACTGCGCAGTCATCAGTAAACATCCCCACTTCAGGCCTTATCACAGAATCAGAATCGCACAGTGCAGAAGAGGCCCTTCGGCCCATCGAGTCTGCACCGACACGTGAGAAACACCTGGCCTACCTACCTAATCCCATTTACCAGCACTTGGCCCGTAGCCTTGAGCGTTATGACGTGCCAAGGGCTCATGCAGGTACTTTTTCAAGGATGTGAGGCAACCCGTCTCCACCACCCTCCCAGGCAGTGCATTCCAGACCATCACCACCCTCTGGGTAAAAAAGTTTTCCCTCACATCCCCCCTAATCCTTATGTTGGAGGGAAGGCCATTGATGAAGCAGCTGAAGATGGGTGGGCCTAGAACACTACCCTGAGAAGCTCCTGTAGTGAGGTCCTGGTGTTAGGAAGATTGGCCTCCAACAACCGCAACCATCTTCCTTTGTGCTAGGTGCGATTCCAGCTGGTGGAGAATCTTCCCATTCTTTCCCATTGATTTTAATTTTGTTTAGACTCCTTGATGCCTCGGTCGAATGCTGCCTTGATGTCAAAGGCAGTCATTTTCACCTCACCTCTGGAATTCAGCACTTTGTCACGTTTGGACGAAAGCTATAACGAGGTCTGGAGCTGTGTGGCCCTGGCAGAACCCAAACTAAGCATTGGCGAACAGGTTATTGGTCAGTAAATGCCATTTGATAGCTTATTTCACTTTGCTGATGATTGAGAGTAGACTGAGAGTGCAGTCATGGGCTGAATTGGGTTTGTCCTGCTTATTGTGGACAAGACATACCAGGGCAATTTTTCACATTGCTGAGTCGATGCCAGTGTTGTAGTCGTATTGGAATATTGCTGAGGGGCAACAAATAGATGAGAAATGTGACAGGTCAAGAATAGAAACTGGAGGGGTACCAGAGGTTACAGTGTGGGAGCGCGAAGCAAAGCCATTTCAGGTGATTCTCTGGCTATGACTGTATAGATAAGAATGGAACCAGGTAACTGTAATTCTGCCCAGCTGGATGACAGTGAGGAATATAGTGTGGTCAACTGTTTCAAAAGCTGCAGGTAGTGCAAGAAGGACAAGGAGGGATAGTTACTTTTATCACATAGGATATCATTTGTGATGTTGATAAGGGCCGATTTAGTCCTGTAGCAGCGCAGAAACCTGATTGGAGGGATTCAAACATGGAGTTCCGGGAAAGATGGGCATGGATTTGGGAGACAACAACATATTCAAGGACTTTGGAAAGGCAAGGAAATTGGAGATCAGGTGTTAATTTGCAAGGTGAAAGGGGTCTAGGGTTTTTTTTTAAATGAAAAGTATGATGATAGGAAATTAGAAGGGTTTGGGGGTGACAGTACGTAAAGAAGGAGAACCACCAACAACGGAGCCAGAAAGGAAAGTTGGCAGGTGCACAGTTTATTGTGAATAGGGTCAAGACAACAGGAGACAGATCTCATGGACAAGATGAGCTTAGAGAAGGCATGAAGGGAGATGGGAGAATAACTAGAGAAAGATGAAAGGACCAGGGCAGGGGAGCACCTTAGAAGATATTTGGCCCAGAGGACTAGTAGGAGGAGGAAAACAGGAGAAACAGTTAATTAGATGGTCTCAATCTTAGTGACAGAGAAATCCATGACTTCCTAGCAATTGTTGTTGGAAATGAGGGTGGAGAAGACAGGGGAGAAGAGTTTAAGAAGATAATTTACCACAGAGAAAAGAAGCTGTGGGCATCTTTACATCCACAAGCAAATAATTTTCATTAATACACCTCAACATAGAAGATAGGATATGTAAATTGATACAATTTTGGCATAAAGATTTTAATTCATAGAAGTTACTGTCCATAACAAAGAAGCACACACCAACATCTTTAACAAATCCACTAGTGTTTTATGGTACAACTTGCTTCACTTTAACATGACTTGTGCATGAATTGGATTATAGTGAGAGTAAGTTGCACATTGTCAGTCTCACTCTCTTGTCCTGACTTGAGTGGCAAGATGAGTTTAGATGTTTGGAGATACATGCAGATACAGTAGGTGACCAGGATGTCTTCTGTGTCTTGTCGAGTCTATACATTCCACAACATGGTGCTGACCGCCCTTTAAGGCCACTGGACCTTAGATTGGTTTTATCTGCCCAGTCTGCCAGAGTCAGTCTTCACATGCTAGAGTAGATAAATCCTTAGGTCGCCAAGGGTAGGAAACCCGACAGCTGCCTCACCTGGTTTGGCTCGCATGTCAAAACGGTTTAGCGAGATGTGGCTGCTGTTGCATGTTAATGACTACTTGGAGGCACAGGTGAAAGCCAAGTGAAGGTGTGGACCAATACAGGATGAGCCACTCATCTACATGCTGGCCCTTGGTGACATCATCTGAAGGCACAATGTTAGTTTCCACATGTATGCTGATGCCACCCAGCTCCACCTCACCACCACCTCTCTTGACTCCGCCACTGTTGCTAAATTATCAGACTGCTTATCTGATATCCTATACTGGATGAGCAGAAATATCTTCCAATTAAATACTGGAAAGACTGAAGCCATTGTTTTCGGTCCCCACTCTAAACTCCATTCCCTAACGCCCAATCCATTTCTCTCTCTGGCAACGGGATTAAGTCAGTCTGTTCACAATCTTGTTGTCACATTTGATCCTGTGATGAGTTTTCAACCTCATATTTGTGACATCACTAAGACCGCCTTCTTTCACCGCCATAACAATGCTGGACTTCACCCCGTCTCAGTTCATCAGCTGCTGAAACCTTCATTTATGCCTTTGTTACCTCTAAACTTGACTATTCCAAATCACTCCAGGCTGGTCTTCCACATTTTAACCTCCGTAAACATGAGGTCAGCCAAAACTCTGGTACCCGTGTCTTAACTCGTAGGATGACTCGTTTCCTAACACCCCTGTACTTGCTCACCTTTATTGGCCGAGATCAAGGAATGCTTTCATTTTAAAATCCTCACCCTTGTTTTCAAATCCATCCATGGCCTTGCCCTCTCTAGCTCTATAATGTCCTCCAAGCCCATAATCCTTCAAGATATCTTTGCTCCTCTAATTCTGGTCTCTTGTACATTCTGAATCATAATTGCTCCACTATTGGTGGCCATGCCTTCGGTTGCCTGGGCTCAAAGCTCCAGAATTCCTTCCCTACACCTCTTCACCTTCCTACCTCACTTTCCTCCTTTAAGACTCCCCTTAAAACCTACCTCTCTAACTAAGCTTTTGGTCGTCTGACCCAATATTTCCTCTATGACTTGGTGTTGTTTTATAATGCTCCTGTGAAGCACCTTGGGATGTTTCATTACGTTAAGGCACTATATAGGACAACTATATAAGTTGTCTTCAAAATTAGGTTAGGCTTTGAGATGGTGACTAGTGAGAGTTTGGTGAAATTATAACAAGGGGTCATGGACTGAAGATCGTCACAAGAATGAAGGAACTGTAGCATCCAATTGTTTCTTAAATAATTCTGAAGTTTTTCCCTCCACTATTCTGTTTGGAATCCTAATTCACACATTAATCACTCCGTGCCTGCGTAGATTAAAACGAAGAGCAGAGAAAGATACAGAGGAAGGATGGGGAATTTAAAAAAAACTATTTGTTCTTGTTTGTACCAGCTGCCCTGAAAAGCTGTCAATGGACTTTCCTGAATTGCTGTACCCTTTCTGGTGATGGTGGTCCTACAGTGAAGTAAACTGATAAATTCCAGGGTACTGACACAGCAACAAATGAATGATGATTTAGATCCAAGTCAAGATGGCGTGACTTGAAAGGGAACTTGGAGCTGATGCCCCCACAATACTGTTGCTCTTGGTTGTCATGATGGTAGAGGAGCCACTGAAGTGCAATGAATCTTGTAGAATGTACATAGAATACACAGGCTGCAGTCAACATTTCAATACTGCATAATGAGTGATAGTAGCACCCTAGCTTCCTCTCTCCTAGGCAGTGTGCAGCTTCAAGTGCTGTTACTGTTGCACCCATCTGCACAGGTGATGAATATTCTGTCACAATCCTGTCTTTAGCTTTGCAGCTGGTGGAGGAACTTTTGAGAGGATTAAAAACGCAAGCCGGTAATCACAAAGCGAGCCGGTAATCACAAAGCATTCAACTTTGACCTTCTACTTGTAGTCACATCGTTCATTTGGCTGTTCCATTTCAGCTTCTGGTCAATGGTAACCTCCGAAATATTGATGGTGGGGAGTACAGGGAGATGACTGAGTTCTCAATTGTTGGCAATGATTATTAATTACATTGGCATTTATATGGCTTGAATATTACCTACCACCTGTCTGTCAAAGCCTGGTTGCCACCCAGGTCTTGCTGTAGACTGGCATGGGCTGCTTCACTATCAACCTGTGAAAGGAGCTGAGCACTGTGGATTGGCAGCAAAGAGCCCCATTGCTGATCTCATAATGAATGAAAGGTGATTGATGAAGTTGAAGATGGTTAGACTGAGAACAATTTCCTAACACACTCTTGCAGTGATATCCTGGGCTGTGATGATTCACCCATGACCACCACTAGTTTCTTTGCATCAGGCATGATTCCAGCTACTGACATGTTTTCCCCATTAACTTCACATTTTTGGCGAACAGGATTCTTATTACAAGCTGTTCATCCTTAAAAGAAATTCTCTACATTAGAAGCATTTAAGTCTGCTGGATCTCCTGGTAACTAATAAACTTAGAACTGAGTCTTTATATTATCATGAAGAAACAGCTGTGTTGTCTGTATTCTCCTACCACAGAATAGCCCCTGAGTCAGTGTAGCTCTGTGGGCTTGTGAAGCACCCATAAGAATCACAACCAGCAGTGTAATTTGGGTCTTGCCTGTTGCACTCTCCATTGGCTGGTCAAGGCTGGTAGAGCAGTATATTTTCAGTTTTATTTTTGTTCAAGAAAAAAGGCAATGGTCCAGAAATTACTACAAACACAAATGCTTCAATTAATTGCTATTTAGTGGACCACCAACTTTTAAATGCAAAAACGCAAAATAATTTGTAGAAAACACCAGAAACTGTCTAATTTTTTTTCATCTATGTACAGCATCTGTGTGTTGCTCATGGAAGTTAAAGCATAAAAATTAATGTCTTTCTACTTGCTTGTTGTATAGGGAAAGGGTTGCAACTATAAAGTAGGAAGAAGAAACTTGATATATTACCTCTGTGGCTTGCATACAATGATTAAGGCCTCTAATCTCTCTTGTATTGGGAAGGAGTGGAAGGTGAGTTGTTTTGTATGCCTGCCTCTCACTTTTGAGTAGTATTCTTTCTCAGCCTGGTAGAAACTGGGCTGCACTGCGTGGGCTCAATTGTAGGTCAATTAAAACCTGTTTATGTTGAAACATTACCACTTTTAAGTAATACTAAAGTTGAGCAGAAATTCATTGCCAAAGCCCAACCTGGCTTCGGAGCAAAGGTATCAGACACCTTGGGAGGAGGCAGTTTCACTTGGAATTTAACACCACATGGACTGTAATTCCAGAGCAGTGGCAAACCTAGTTTAGAGAATGGTTAGGGGCTCTCCTGGACCCCCTGGAAAAGACTCAGAATTTAAACCTCTGCGACAGGAGCTATGCACATGCATTTAATCATATGGGCACAGAATTATCTCCTAAGCAGGACAGTTGGGGTTCCAGTCAGGCAGTGTAAACGGGATATGGCCTGATTGAATGCCATCCTAATGCTACTAGTCTAAGATGGATCGCTACAGCATAAATGTAGAACCAGTCGGCCATGCTGATTGTTCGGGTGGAAAGTGGGAGTGTTTTAATTGTATGATTAGGAGCAGGAGGCAATTGCTGGTGAGTGTGCATTTGATAAGGAAGGAAACTGGGGAGGGAAGAATTATGGTTGGAACATGCAATCAATGCTGCCTATAGTAATTACAGTTTGTTAGCTGGAAGAAGCACATTGCTAGTCGCTAATTCTGTTGAATTAGTAGGAGCGGTTGCTAATGGAATAGAAAAGGAAAATAGGAAAAAGATTAAGCTGGGAAATAAATAAAAGAATGATGAGAAAAAAAGTAGGCTAAAAATGAAAGGGAATGGGTGGGGATGTAAAGAAATATAGAAGTAAATGAAAGAAACTGTCTTCAGCTACAGAGAATAAAGAAAAAAGAGCAACATTGCAATTAAAAATCAAAGAAGCGGAAGCTGAAGAATCAATATGGTTACTGAAAGGGCTTGTGAAAATTACTTTCAAGAAACGTGCTGAAATGTTTTAAAGTGGTTCCTGGGAAATTTGAGTTATTGTAATTTTGTAGCCTACATGTCCTATCGACATGTGCCAGATAGAAATCTTTTTTCCAAAAGCAATGGAAATCAGAAAAAAAACTGATAAGATAGAAAAAAAATCAAGGGTGAAGAGTCATTGTTAACTTACTAATTGCAAAAAATTATAACAACCAAATTTAGAACCCTCATTACCTTCAGATCATACTTCCTGTAAACCGGGAGCCGATGGCCAAAGACATTCCTTGTGACAATCATGTAGGTCTCAACCCCATCCACTGTCAGTCGATACATTCCTAGGAACTGTGGAATAAGGGTGTTGCCATGACATTCCACAATGTACTGCAGGGAGCACAAAGAGGAGAATAGAGAAACAAACAAACATTTAGTTCTACAATGTTCAAACTTAGGTCGAGATATTCATAAAAGTGCGCAACAAAAATAGATGAAAAACGGAGCGAATAATTTAGATTTGTCTAACCAATCAAAAAGAAATAGGAAAAACGCAGCCCCCTGCATTACTTCAGTAACCCCTTAATATAAGCTGTTAATTATATGAATTAAAGTTAAGTATATACAGGTAGAGGGTATTGATTGCATGATTCCTATACTACATATAAAGAGAGACTTAGAGGGGATGGTTAGCTCAGTTAGCTAAATGGCTAGCACGTAGTTAGACACTAAGCTAAGCACCTGTCTGGGGGCAAAACATATGTGACATAACTCACCTGTGTAAATGTATTATAAAGAGACATTTAATGACACTGGTGGAGGAATAGTGTTCGGAGCAATACACTTACAGTGTTTCACTCTGCGAATAAATCTAAAACTGAGTAAAGATTAGTTTCTGGTCTTGTACTTCACCACCTGGCTGTCAGGGGTTTAACAGGGGTGTCTATACACTTGGTTGCCATAATGGATGGCTATGGCTGTCCAGAGAAGTACAAATGGTTAAACTTATAAAAAAGGTAAATAATGGTCAAACCAAGCAGTACACTGTTCTCACACCTTAGGGACTAGATTTGAATCCAGTCCACCAATGTGGTCAAAATCTCCCCTCTCTGCTGGAAGGGTCCTCTCCTTAAAATAATTTGAACAATCTGAATCCAGTTCCTTATAGAAATGGGCACACAACATTAAACTGCTCCTAATTTCAATGAACAATGCCTTGTCATAGAGTTATACAGCACAGAAACAGGCCATTTGGCCCATCATGTCCATGCTGGTCATCAAGCACTTATCTATTCTAATCCCATTTTCAAGCACTTGGCCCAGAGCCCTTCCCTATCCCACACCATGATCACCCACCACTCCAAAACACTATACAGTACAGTACCCAATTACTTGTCTTCTACTTAGCACATCTGTGAACTTCCTTTCACTGCCATGCCAAAATATGGGACACCGCAGGCTGCACCTTGCAGTTGACATGGCTGCCCATACACTTCTGTGGCAGGATTTAAGCTAGCACTTGAACGGTTTTAAGACATGCACCAACTCTGATTAATGTGCAAAGAAAATAACAAAAAACAGAGAGTACATTCAGCATCATCTACAAGTGAGGAAAAGCAGGGCTGTTTTTAGTTGATTAAGCTGGACTGTTCAGTTATAGCTAGGAGGTCTCTGCCAAGCAACCAGTGGACAAACATTTTTGATAATTTATTCATTCACGGGGTATGCAAGCAGTGTGTGTTTGAAACAGAAAAATTCAGACTTGAGCAGGTGGGCTACTCTTCTGGACAGGCAACATAACATTAAGAAACCTTACTCTGTGTCTGACTGTGTCATATCTGAACTAGGAGGGGTTGATATGAATGAAATAAAAAGGTCTTTCGCTCTGCAGCATAAAAATTCTTCTCTTCCACAAGCACAAAGTATTCACAAAAGACTAAATGATCCTCCCCTTACCCTGTCAACTGTTTAAAAATCAGAAAACATATCATAATAAAGTAAACATGCATCCATACTGAAAAATTATGTAGCATGAAGGCTATATTTCTCTTTAAAACAGCAGTGTGAGTTCTGAATAACTGCATGTAATCCATTGGTGAGCAGGCTATTGTATTGAAGTCTATGGCACTATAAAAGGGCTTGGTTCCTCTAAATGTTTTATGATTTCTGAAAATATACTTCAAAATATTAAAACTGTACACTCAAAAACACATATTTTACATTGATTTATAATTTCAGTCAAATTCCCCAAAAAGACCAGGCCCCAATTCAAACTGATTTGCATCAGTCAAATTTGTTGATGTAGAAATGTGCTGTGGATGAATGGAGGTCTTGTGGCACAATGGTAGCGTCCCTATCTCTGGGCCAGAAGCTCTGGGTTCAAGCCCCACTCTGGACCTTGATGGCCATGGAAGGCGCGTTCATAATATGGCCACACAGATTGATTATTAGCCTGTAAGTCTTTCCAATATGCCTGATGACAAGCGGTAAGAGCCAGAGTTTCCTAGTCAGCTATACTGCAGAAGGCAATGGCAAGCCACTACAGTCCTTTGCCAAGCATAATCATAGACAAATCCAATGTCGCCAACGCCCTCTTAGGACATGGTACCTGAAGGCGGAGGAGGTTGTGTATGAGGGCTGAATGAACCTCAAGTTATTTAATTAGTTGCTTAGTCAAAATTACAATGCCATTTCTACAATGATGAGTTCTTGTATGACAAACCAAGTGACCACCAATTAGAAATCTGTACATTTTACTGAAGTTTCCCACCAGTTTATATGGTTGTATGCCTTTTGTTCAAGACACCGCATGATTTTTGGTAGGAATTTCTACCAAGTGTTATTGGAAATTAAAATATTACATCATACTATTACAATAGTGTTGTATTGCCATCATATTTTAATATAATGATATTTTAATAATTTAACATATATGGATCTGCAACACTTTCAAATAGTTATCTTTGAACACAATTCAAAATTAATTTATACAGCTTCTTGCGAGAGATTTTATTTTCAGTTTGCATTAATATATTAGTTTTAGTGTTGTTTATACTTTATTTCTCTTCTGTATATTTCAAGGTAGTCCAATTTTGAAAAGGGATCCTCACACAGGCATTGGTGGACCAATGGTCCTTGGGTACAGACTAGAAACTTGACTATAATGGTGCTGTAAAGTTAAACACTCCTCACAAAACAGAATAGCTGAAGATCGTTGCTAAACTGTCTTCAAAAACTTTACAAGTTCTTTTCAAAACAAGGAGCATTCCTTTGTTAAAAAGATCTTCAAAACTAAAGTGCTGTCACATGAAGCTCAAACAACACTTGCTTTAAGCATAATTTCCATGCGTTGCTCTTTTGTGGCAAATAACGTTCCTGTAGCAAAAGGTAAACAAACATCACAAAGTTCCTACTTTAAGAACTTTGCCATTGTGCAAAATTTGAGATAAAGGAGGCCACTATCATCAGTCATCCTTGAGACTCCACTATTTCAATGCACGTCTGGTTGGTCTCCCATATTCTTCCCACCGTAAACTTGAGGTCATCCAAAACTCTGCTGCCCATCTCCTAACTCGCAGCAAGTCCTGTTCCCCTACCCTTGTGCTCAATAACCTACATTGGCTCCCAGTCAAACAACGTCTTAATTTTAAAATTCTCATCCCCATGTGCAAATCCTTCATGGCCTTGCCACCCTTTCTCTATAATCTCCTCCAGCCCCACAACCCTCCGAGATATCTGCGCTCCTCTGATTCCGGCCTCTTGTGCATCCCCAATCAGAACTGCCCCATCATTGGTGGCCGTGCCTTCAGTTGCCTGGGCCCCAAACTCTGGAATTCCTTTGCTCCGCTGCTCCGCCTCTTCACCTTGATTTTCTTCTTTAAAGACACTTAAAACCTACCATTGTTACCAAGCTTCTGGACATGTGACCTAATATTTCCTCATGTAACTCGTGTCATACTTTGTTTCATAATTCTCCTGTGAAGTGCCTTGGGAAATTTCATTTTTCATAATTATTTTCATCAGTGCAAGGGAGCAGCACTGTTCTACCATTAAATACAAAAACAAAAAGGGCGTGTTCACTTTTTCACACATTACCCGATTAACTTCTAAGTATTACCTGATGGTATTTCTTCAAAATGTTATGCATTTCAGCCACATCTTCGCTGGATATAGTTTTGACCACATATCTCCTGTCATACGTGGTGTGAAAACGAGCTCCACTTCGACCTTGTGAGTCATTTGAAAAGGGAGCACTCCGTGTCACTGAATTCTGAAAGGAAAAGAAACAGCTTACAGATCTCAGTGTTCGATGGTGAATTGAATGTCTTGTAATCTTTTGGGATAATGTGCTAGTGTACTTATGAGCTCTTATCCAGTGAGCTCTCAGTTGACTGAGAGTGGCAGCTGGAAAAGGCTAGCCATTCACCTCTTTGGCTACGAGCTATTAAGGAATGAAAGCTTTAAAATAAAAAGCAAAGAATGGAGAAGGAAAGAATAAGTAGTATTACCAAGTGTCATCTTGGCACAGTTGGCAAAATACTTACACCAAAGTCAGGCAGCTGAGGTTCAAGTCTCATCCCAGTGCTCGAGTACATAATGTAGACCAGCACTTCAAACTGAGGGTCTGCTGCATTACCGACGATACTGTTTGCAGAAATAAATATCTTAAACCGAGACCCTGTCTGCCTGCTCTGCTGGTTCAGGTAGATATTAAAGATCCAATGGTGCTACTTGAAGGGCGGGGAGCTTTCCAGATTTCTTAACTTACATTCCTCTATCTACCAAAGTCACCGAAAACAGATTTGCAGTCACTGATGTTTGGGACATCTTGTGCGAAAGATAGTTGCACTGTCAGGTACGTAACAATAGTTACTACTTTCTTTCACCTGTTATAACTCCAAGCACCAAACTGATAATTACAAAAAAAAGTTAACAAAAGTTAACATGAATACATTTCCTCCATTTGCTCCAAACTTTGCTGTATAAGTGTTTTTTAAAAAAAATTCCAATTTTCATTCTTAGCTCCATAATTCTAGCAATATTAGCTACATTGAATCTACACACCACTTGTTTCTGCCTGTCTTTGAACCGCAAACCAGTGATTCAAAGCTAAACAATTTTCAACAAATCAGGAGCAGTTTAGTAAAAGTAACAACAAAATTCAAAGGTTAGACAGGTTACTTTTATATATATATATATATATATATATAACCCCTAGAAATTTGTTACACGGCTGTAATTCAGTTAATAATGTTAGCACCACATTTTTATTCAGTGACATTTTATCCATTAGAAAGCTCCTATAATCAAAATATTCCTTTCCCTTCCCAAAGAATGTCAGCATATATGTTCAGTTTGTGACACCTGTGTCCTTAAACAGACAGAAACACCTGTTTAAACAAGTAGAGGTTGCAAAAAATCAATTTGATAATAGGCATGTGAGGACTCCAATATTACAAAACAAAGTTGACAGGTCAGGGAGAACTGGAAGAAAGGAGCAAAAGTGGAAAAAAATATCTAGCAATTGCTTAACATGTGAAACAATAACAAAACTAATGCTAAATATATGTAAAAAGGAAGACAGTAGCTAAAGAAAACAGTGGTCACTTAGAGGATGAGATTGGAGAATTAAAATGGGAAACAAGGAAACGGCAGAGATTTTGAACAAGTATTTTGTATCTGTCCTCACCGTAGAAGACACAACAGTGTGCCAAGAATAATAGAAAATCAAAGGAGCAAAGGGAGGGAGGAACTTAAAGCAATCACTATCACCAGAGAAAAAGTACTAGGAAAACTAAAGGGACTAAAGACTGACAAGTCCTCTAGTGGCCTGCATCCCTTTGTCTTAAAGAAGACCATGCAGAGATAGTGGCTTCATTGGATATAATCTTCCAAAATTCCCTAGATTCTGGAAAAGTCCCAGTGGATTAGAAAATGACAAATGTAACGCTCCTATTTGAGGGAATCAGGAAGTAAGAAACTATAAGTCAGTTAGTCTATCATCTGCCATTGGGAAAATGCTGGAATTCATTATTAAGGAAGTAGTAGCAGGACATTTAGAAAATTGCAATACAATCAGGCAGGGACAACATGGTTTTATGGAATGGAAATCATGTTTGATAAATTTGTTAGAGTTTTTTGAGGATGTAACAAGCAGGGTGGATAAAGCAGAACCAGTAGATGCAGTGTATTTGGATTTCCAAAAGGGTTACTACAAAAGATAAGAGGAGGTTTTGTGGTGCATTGGGTAGCACCCCTGCCTCTAAGCCAGAATCTGCAGACCAAGGTCCCACCCCAGGGGCTTGATGGCCAAGGAGGGGGCATTCATAAGTGAGTGGGGAAACATTTGGCAGATGGAGTATAACGTGAGAAAATGTGAGGCAGGGAGAATAAAAAAACAAAATATTATTTAAATGGAGACAGACTACAGAATGCTGCAGTACAGAGAGATCCGAGTGTCCTTGTACATGAATCACAAAAAGTTAGCATGCAGTACTGTAAAAAAATTACGAGGGCAAATGGAATTTTGGCCTTTATTTTAAGGGGGATGGAGTATAAAAGTAGGAAAGTCTCGCTACAACTGCTCAGGACAATGGTGAGACTACACCTGGAATACTATGTACAAGTTTTTGTTTCCCTACTTAAGGAGGGATATACTGGCTTTGGAGGCAATTCAGAGAAGGCTCACGAGGTTGATTCCTGGGATGAAGGGCTTGTCTTACAGGAAAGGTTGATCAAATTAGGCCTATACAATAGGTGATCCTATTGAAATATACAGGATTCTGAGGGCACTTGACAGGGTAGATGCTGAGAGGATCTTTCCCCTTGTGGGGAATCCTGAACTCGGGGCATAGTTTCAGAATAAGGGGTGTCCAATTTAAGATAGAGATGAGGAGGAATTTCTTCTCCCAGAAGGTCATTAAATCTTTGGAATTCTTTAACCCAGTGAGCAGTGGAGGCTGAGTCACTGAATATATTCAACGCTGAATGAGCCAGATTTTTGATCTACAAGAGTGTCGGGTTATGGGGGCTAGGCAGAAAAGTGGAGTTGAGGCTCAATCAGATCAGCCATGATCTTATTGAATGGCAGAGCAGGTTCAAGGGGCCGAATGTTGTCTGAGGGAAATGTTAGCCAGAATAGTGTCCTACAATTTGGCCTATGCCCACTCTTATTTCTTACATTCTTATGTTCTCTGCAACATAAGTTTAAGGATCTTTGCAAAACAGGACTTAATAGGGTTACAAAAAACGACCAAGGCTCAAAAAAATGCTAAGCCTCAAAATAATTGATGCAGGAGGTGATGTCAATTTGACCCAGTTGACAACATTCTAAATCAAGTATTTTATCAATTCCAACACCTCAAGACAATTATGATGAGGAACGCCATTTGGTTAATATTAATTTGTCCATCCTGAGAGATGTCAACACCAGCCTCACCACACCTTCAAATTACTTCTCAAAATGTTAGCAAGATTTTTATTTCCATTATTTATAAGTCTTTCCCACATGTTGCTCACTGCGTTTGTGAAGAATTTCTTTCTTGCAATACTAAAGGAATGCACAGATGAGATATTGAACTGAAGTTGGAGGACATTAAAAATTGTAGGACACTATTCTGGCTAACATTTCCCTCAGACAATATAATCAAAAATAGATTAATTTGCTATTCATCTCATTACTGTTTGCTGTAATTTGCTGTGCATAAAATGACTGCCTTATTTGCCTAAATAGCTTAACAGACTCCATTTCCAAAAATAATTGCTTGGACATGAAGTACAATGTCCTGAGTGATATGATAAGGAACTGTATAAAAGTCAGTTCTTTCCCTTCCCTTTCTTTTTTCATAAGACAGCTCTGTGGAAGATCAAACAAGGAAAACAGAATTTGGTTTAAATGACCAGTGCCCACAAAGTGGTTTGGTAATAACATGTAATTCAATATCCTCAGATTTCATCTTCAGTGTTAATCCCTATGGCTGTTAATCAGGAATTCATTACAAATTTTGCACCAAGGTTTCTAAGACTGCGGCCTCTTATTGTTTTGAACTGAACAGAGATGCACAACATTTCTTAAGCTATTAAGTCTTAAGCCATTAGCACACGTGCCAGTCAAGATAGCAAGAGTAGTTGAAAAGCAATGCAAGATTTTCAATGTGGTAATTATGTTCTCCTGCACATCTCACATGTGTACTTTTCTCTTCTTTGCACTTGTCATGCATCAGTAGTACAGGTTTTCATTTATAATGCTTGTATTTTGTAGTGATGTAAATAGCTTTTTTGTTTGTATCTTAGTATATTTATATCACTTATTCAAAAATATTATAGATTGTCAAATAAATTCCATAATTTTTCAAGAACCATTGACAAAACACCTAACAGTTTTCTGCTGAAAATAAATGGACTGCAAATTACAACCACTTCTAACTAAGAGAAACTGCAGAACATTTTCTGGTAAAGGGAAACAACAGGGCTCAGGAGGCAAAAATAACTGAGCAAGGTTCCAAGCTAAGATATACAAATAGTATATATGAGCAGGAGATCACCAGATCCATCTGTTGAGATGACAGAAGCTCTTAAAAGGGACATTGTCTTGTGATTCTGAGAGCTGAATGATCATTTGAAGATTAAATTTGATCTGGGATTAAATAGTGACAGGTCTCCAGGACCTGATGGCCTACATCCCAGGGTCTTAAAGGAAGTGGCAGCAGAGTTAGTGGATGCATTGGCTATAATATTCCAAAACTCCCTGGATTCTGGAAAGGTTCCAGTGGATTGGAAAAATGCTAATGTAACGCCCTTATTCAAAAAGGGGCAGGGGAGGAAGAAAGTGGGAAACTATAGACCAGTTAGTTTCACATCTGTCGTTGGGAAATTGTTGGAATCCATTACTAAGGAAGTAGTAATGGGGCATTTGGAAAGTCAAAACGCAATCCATCAGAGTCAACATGGTTTTATGAAGGAGTAAATCATATTTGACTAATTTGCTAGAGTTCTTTGAAGATGTGACAAGCAAAGTGGATAATGGGGATGTAGTCTGTAGATGTAGTATATCTGGACTTCCAGAAGGATCACACGGAGTTAGGGGTAATATATTAGCTTAGATAGAGGATTGGCTAACCAACAGAAAGCAGAGAGTCAGGATAAATGGATGTAAAGCTGTAACTAGTGGGGTGCCACAGGGTTCGGTCCTTGGGCCTCAACTATTTACAATCTATATTAATGACTTGGATACAGGGATAGAGGGTACTATAGCTAAATTTGCAGATGACACCAAAATGGATGGGAAAGTAAGTTACAATGAAGAAATAAGAAATTTATAAATGGATATGGACAGGTTAGGTGAATGGGCCAAAATTTGGCAGATGGAGTTTAACGTGGATAAGTGTGAGGTTATCCATTTTGGTCGGAAGAATAAAAAGGTGATTTATTATTTAAATGGAGAGAAACTTCAGAATGCTTCAGTGCAGAGGGATCTGGGTGTCCTCGTGCATGAATTGCTGAAAGCTAGTATGCAGGTATAGCAGGTAATAAGGAAGGAAATGGAATTTTGGCATTTATTGCTAAAGGAATAGAGTATAAAAATAAGGAAGTATTGTTGCAACTGTACAAGGCATTGGTGAGACCGCACCTGGAGTACTGTGCACAATTTTGGTCCCCTTACTTGAGGAAGGATGTAGTTGCACTGGAGGCGGTTCAGAGGAGGTTCACTAGATTGATTCCAGAGATGCGGGGCTTGTCTTATGAGGAGAGATTGAACAGTTTAGGCCTATACTCGCTAGAGTTTAGAAGGATGAGAGGAGATATAATTGAGGTATATAAGATGCTAAAGGGGATAAACAAAGTAGACGTGGAGCGGCTGTTTCCCCTTCTGGGGCATTCTAGAACAAGAGGCCATAGCTTTTTTTAGGCTAAGGGGTGGTAGATTTAAATCAGAGATGAGGAGGAATTACTTTTCTCAAAGGGTCGTGAATCTGAAGAATTCACTACCTCAGAGTGCAGTGGATGCGAGGACGCTGAATAAATTTGAGGAGATAGACAGACTTTTAATTAGCAATGGGTTGAAAGATTATGGGGAGGGGGTGGGAAATTGGAGTTGAGGCCGAAATGAGATCAACCATGATCGTAATGAATGGCAGGGCAGGCTCGAGAGGCTGAATTGCCTACTCCTGCTCCTAGTTCTTATGTTCTTATTTGGAGGGCGAGTAAAATTATATTAAAAGGTTGAAAGGTGAAGCTGTGAAGTTGTAAAGCTTTTGCCACAAATGGTGTATGAAAAGCAAAAGGAAACTAGCTTTCTTTTCAAATGTCTTAACTTTGCAACTCTGGAAATTGTGTTAAGGAAAGGATTAGAAAGGAGTCAGGGGTACAATGCCACATTTTTAACGGCAATGATAGACCAATGAAAAAGGTTCCTCTTTGTTGATATATGCAGAAGAATATACCTGATGAAAAAAAAAATCTGAGCAAGGACTTTTTTTGGTGAGGTTGGGTGTAGGGGGACAGGGGTGGTGGATGAGAGAAGATCCAGCGGAAGCTGAGAGGGCAGACGTGGATAGAAGTAAAACATAGATTATATATTTTTCAGTCATGGCCAACTAAATGAAGGTATGCTCTACACTGCTAAGTTAGCTAAAGCAAAGAGGAAGCTAAGTTTTTTTCGAAAAACTAAAGCCAAAGCCAAGAGCCCGACTACAGGCACCAAGGTTAAAAACCACAAGAGGAGGCAAATAGTAGGTAACACAAAGCTTAGTCATCTAATTTCATCATATTAAGCACAGGGGTATAAGGAACAACATGCACACTTGGGGTTTAAAAAGAACACAAGAAGAAAGTTTGAAGGTTTCTGACCATAAGTAGTACCAATGGAACACACAAAAAAGGGTTGCAATAAAAAGAGAGGTTGGTATCTTAGGTGATAAAGGATTTCCAATCAGATACAAAATGTTTACTTGTAAACTGTCCAGGATTTGATAGAATTCAACTTTATATAAAGATTAAAACTTGTTGATGCAAAAGGAAATGTTTTTCACAAGAAAAACACATGCTTTGGATACAGCTTAGAGCAACAGAGGAGATGTGGGAGTTCTATTTAAGGTCAAGACAGCAAGACCAAGAATGTCAGCAGATGGAGGAGGATTAAGGCTATTGCTGTCAAAGGTAAGAGGTGGTAGCTGCCCCCTACACTAGCAAATACAGAACACAAGATTACAAACTCCAAGCAGATTGCTCTCAATATTCTCAGGTTCTTAACCTACAAGGTGGCAAAATCCTAACTTAATTTCCCCAAATACCCAATGGGCTGTTCCTTCTGAAATGAACTGTAATTATGCTGCTATTAGGCTTATTTTAGAAGAGAGGGTGGTTTGGTGTGGCTTTCTGATGATTCTTCTCTTTCAGTTCTTAACCGCCCTGTACATTTTGAGGTTTAATTTCGGATTTCTAGCAGTCTTAATCTTTTTTTTTATCTCTGTCTATTTGTTTTTTTCCACAATCTCAAGGGCACATTTTTTCTGTCTGACTGTCATGGTCTACTCCCAAAATTGGCTGCATCCCTCTCCATCAACGATTCCAGAATGGCTGCGCTGCTTTCTCTGAAGGCTGCAGCTAAACCATGGTGATGTCAGTGAGAAGTTTCATTTTTCTGGTGCACATTAGGAATCCTCAAGAGGAAAATAAATTTATCAGAAAAAAATGTTTTTTTCTTGGCAGAACATCAATAGTGATTTTTTTTTTCTTAAAGCTGGATATCATGAGCCAAAGCAGCTGTTTGTCATTAAACTTCCTTTTCCAAAAGACCTTTAAAAATCTTATTCCTTGAAAAATCAGATTCCATCAACGTTCCTGACTTAAGCTGAAAGTTGCTAACTATTTCAAAAAAGACCTATTCATTATAAGAGGTTACATTTAATCTTTTTCACAGTTGTTTTAACATTTAAAAGCCCCGAAGCTTTCAAATTACTTAATATTTACCTGTCTTGGGAAAAAGGAAGTAAACAATTTGTAAATGAACATCCTACTCTTAGCTGGTACACAACATCTCACTTACATGGTCCAATCATTCTCTTTTTAGCATTAGCTCTGATATTGATTCTTCCCATCTAGCTATTCGGTGAGATCCTGGAAATGTGGACCATTTTACATGTCTTGAGAGCCCCTCTTGTCAGACATAGGTGACAAAATTCATCATCTCCAATGTGCCAGCTCAGTCTTTCTTCTCAAACCCGAGACCAAGTTCATGGTTTACTGGGCAGCAGAGATCCCTGTGCTTCTATATGCTTCTGAGACTTGGACAACCTACAGCAGGTATGTCAAAGCACTGGAGAAGTACCACCAGTGAGGCCTTCGCAAGATCCTCCAAATCTGGTGGCAAAAAAAGGCAGTCCAACAGCAGCCTCTTCCAAGCCAACTTGCCCAGCTAATGGCTCAAAGCCAGCTCCACTGGGTGGGACATACAGATAACACACTTGACACCATACTCCCAAAGCAACTGCTCTACTCAGAACCCTGTTATGGCAGGAAACTCCTAGGACAGTGGAAATACTTTAGGGATGTCCTGAAAGTATCCCTGAAGAGAACAAAGGCAGGCATGTTCCTTTGGTGCTACGATATATGGTGTCAATCTATGACTCTCCCAAAGATGTGAAATTGGGAAGTTTTTAATGCTGATGTATAAATCCTCTAATCTCAAAGCAAACACATTTTTCTCTTTCCCACAATGCACACTCCCACCCCCTTTTTTGTAAATGCTTATAAAGTGTTTTGATATTTCAAAGGGATGACCCTGGTTAAGGCATTCTCATTTGCGTCTTTGTGAGGAAAGCAATCCCGAGTACTAAAACAGTTTCGTCATGTGAGAACCTGGCCAATGACTGACCAAAATTAAGAAAGCTCTGAAATACTCCAGCATACTACACAATGGTTTTAATGATAGTGCTTGGGCAAAAAAATTAAATATCTTGTTGATTTCTGTGGACTAGCAGGAAATGCTCGAATCAAATTCTTAGTGAATAATTGTCTTCCTTTAATGGGCAGCTTCAGAAATTATGCAATGATGGGGACATTGATCAGGAAAAGAGTTAGAGGGAAGCAAGTTTTTAAACCAGTAAAACAAATTCAAGTATGAAACCATTTTAATACTCAGGATTGCTTTCCCCACAAAGACGCAAATGAAAATGCCTTAACCAGGGTCATCCTTCTGAAGTACCAAAGCATTTTATAAGCATTGTACAACAAAAAGGGGGTGGGGGTGAGGGGGGTGTGCAGTGTGGGAAAGAGAAAAATGTGTTTGCTTTGAGATTAGAGGATTTATACATCAGCATTAAAAACTTCCCAATTTCACGTCTTTGGGAAATTGACACCATATATGGTAGCGCCAAAGGAACATGCCTGTCATCATAGGAAACGCAAACAATAATAACTTGACATTGATGTAGGACCTTTAATGTACTGAAATATCCCAAGATGCTTCACAAATGAAAAATAGACACTGGGCAGTAATGAGAGAGGAGTTACAAGAGGTCAACCATCATTGTCTGTTATTTATATCTCATAGGAAAAGAGGATTAAAGAACCATATGCACTATAAACAGAATTCATTGCTTAGATGATGATTTGTTTAAAACTCAGTGGTGACTATGCTACTTTTGAATGACTACGTCAGCCATTCACCTGGCAGAAGTGAACTATTCCAGCATAAACGTATCCTGTTTTATAATGTGAACTTTTTCTGGTCATCTAATGCTAATGTCACCATAAAGGATACCTTAATGTAATGAAGTCTTGATGTCACTGTAGTAATTTCTAATCACAAAGATTCACTAATATTGATTTAAACTCGTGTTCATTTAATTGTGTGCCATAGCTGACTTAGAATACAGTTCGCAGCTGCAATAGAGTTACTCAAATGTTGTAATTCTCATCAGATGAAAATCTGTAATTGCATAACAATCTATAATGCATTTCAAAACCAACCAATATCCACACAATCTTAATGAGTGCAGATACATTTGAATTATGCAATACAAATGATAGAATTGTTTGCCAGGTTTTATTAATGTACAGGCAATTACATACAATAAATGCACAGCAATTACACAGAATTGGTAAAATTAATTTAGATTGCCATTAGTTATAGAAGAAGTTAAATGCATAATATGGCATCAAACGGAGTTACATGGATAGGAAGACACCAAGTTTATTTCCTAGCCCGTGTCAAGTTAGCAAGTCAGCAGTATTACAACAGGTCTCTAGGATAGAAGAGGGTAAACGTTAATTAGTTAGGGGCCCCACTTAAATGTAACTGACAATTTAATGAAAACTTATTACCAATTTTTTTTAACCTGGTTACCAATGGTCATGATAGATAGGGGATGCCATACCTGGCCTTTCACCTTCTCCCTTCCCGCTGCCCAGGGCCTTAAATATTCTTTCCAGGTGAAACAGTGATTTTACTTCCGCTTCTTTGAATTTAGTACACTTTCTTTCAGTCCACAAACATGACCCTGAGCTTCCAGTCTCTTGTCATTTTAATTTCCTGTCCCACTCTGGTCTCTCTGTCCTCAGGCTCCTACATTGCTCCCATGAAGCTTAATGGAAGCTCAAGAAACAGAATTTCAACTTTCAATTAGGCATTTTACAGATTTCTGACTTGACACTGATTTTAATAGCTTCAGGTCATGACTCAGGCTATTTAATCGAACAGCTAGAGCTGGGAATGATTTTTCTCTGCCATTTACCCATTTATGGCAGCTCTCTATCCATCCTTTGTTCCTTTACTTGCCCCATTACCACCCTTTTTGTCTTTGCACCATCGTCTATTTTGTTACAGGTCACTCAGCAAGCCTGAGTTGCTACGGCAACTTGTAGTCTGCAGCTATGGATAGTGATGGTAGAGGCTCCAACTTTCTTTCCAGCACATGGCTGACCAGAAATCTCTCCTACTCTTATTGTCTGTCATTGGTAGATGTTGGAAGGATTTTCAGGTTGATAATCAACCTGTTTGGCCACGTTAGGAATGCACCTTTCTTGGCTATCAAGTTCTGGGATGGGACTCGAACCCAGGGCTTCTGACTCAGAGGCAGGGGCGCCACCACTGTGCCATAAGACCTCATATCATCACTTCTGGGGAAGATAAATTTACAGTTACACCAGGTAAAATTTTTCTCTGAAAAAAGCAGTTGTAATGTTAAACAAGTTCCTTGGAAGAACTAATACCTCAACATTTTGGGCAGCATACACTGCCCATCGTGTGGGGGAATGACTGGAATAGGTGAAAGTGGAGGATGGGAAAAAGGGAGAGATCTTATTGCTGATTAGTTGGTAATAGGTCAGTTCATGTACTAACCAATCAGCAGCAAGAACATTAATGTATTGACCAATCAGCAGCAAGAATATTAACATGTGTCGATAACCTTTCAATCCTTGCTTACCAAGAATCTATCAACCTCTGCCTTAAAAATATTCAGAGACTCTGCTTCCACCGCCTTTTCAGGAAGAGATTTTCAAAGACTCAAGACCCTCTGAGTGAAAAAATTTCACTTCATCTGTTTTAAATGGATGACCCCTTATTTTTAAACAGTGACCCTTACTTCTAGATTCTTCCACAAGAGGAACCATCCTCTCCACATCCACCCTGTCAAGACCTCTCAGGATCTTATATGTTTGAAACAAGTCACCTCTTACTCTTCTAAATTCCAGCAGATATAAGCCTGGTCTGTCCAACGTTTCCTCATAAGACAGCCCGCTCATTCCAGGTGTTAGTTTCATAAACCTTCTCTGAACTGCATCCAATGCATTTACATCCTTCCTTAAATATGATGACCAATATTGTACACAGTACTCCAGATGTGGCCTCATTAGTGCTCTGTACAACTGAAGCATAACCTCCCTACTTTTATATTCAATAAATGCAATAAATGATAACATTCTATTAGCTTTCCTAATTACTTGCTGTACTTGCAGACTAGCCTTTTGTGATTCATGCACTAAGACACCCAGATCCCTCTGTACCTCAGAGCTCTGCAATCTCTCATCATTTAGATAATATGCTTCTCTTTTACTCTTCCTGCCAAAATGGACAATTTCACATTTTCCCACATTATACTCCATCTGCCAGATCTGTGCCCACTCACTTAACCGATCTACATCTGTTTGTAGCCTCCTTATGTCCTCTTCACAACTTACTTTCCTATCTATCTTTGTGTCATCAGCAAATTTGACAACCATCCCTTCATCCAAATCATTTATATAAAGTGTAAACAGTTGAGGTCCCAGCACTGATAGGAACAGGAGAAGACCATTCAGCCCATCGAGCCTGCTCCACCATTCAATATGATCATGCCCAATCGAACACTTCAATGCCTTTTACCCAAACTATCCCCATAACCCTTTACGTTATTGTTAATCAGAAATCTATCAATCTCTACCTTAAACATACTCAATGACTAAGCTTCCACGGCCCTTTGGGGTAGAGAATTCCTAAGATCCACAACCCTCTGAGTAAAGAAATTTATCTTCATCTTGATCCTAAGTGACTTCCCCCTTATTTTGAAATTGTGTCCCCTGGTTCTAGACTCCCCAACCAGGGGAAACATGCATCTACCCTATCTATCCCTTTAAGTATTTTGTAGGTTTCAATGAGATCGCCTCTCATTCTTTGAAACTCAAGAGAATACAGGCCCAGTTTCCCCAATCTCTCTTCATAAGACCATCCCCGAAACAAGTCTAGTGAACCTTCGTTGCACTCCCTCTATGGCAATAATATCCTTTCTGAGGTAAGGGGATCAAAACTGCACACAGTATTCCAGGTGCGGTCTAACCAAGTTTCTATACAATTGAAGACTTCACTACTCCTGTACTCAAATCCTCTTGCGATAAAGGCTAACACTCCATTAGCCTTCCTAATTGTCTGCTGCACCTGCATGTTAGCTTTCAGTGACGTATGGACAAGGACCCCCAGGTCCCTTTGTACAGCTACACTTTCTAATCTCTTACCATTTCAGAAATACTCTGAACATCTGTTCCTTCTACCAAAGCGAATAACCTCACATTTCTCCACTTTATATCCTATCTGCCATGTTCTTGCCTACTCACTAAGTGTGTCCAATTCCACCTGTAGCCCTTTACATCTTCCTCACAACACACATTCTGCCTAGCTTTGTATCATCCGCAAACTTGGAAATATTATATTTGGTCCCCACATCCAAATCATTGACACATATTGTGAACAGTCAAAGCCCAAGTACTGACCCTTGCTGTACCCCACTAGTCACAGCCTGCCAACGCAGGAATGACTCATTTATTCCTACTCTTTGTTTTCTGCCTGTTAATCAATCCTTAATCCATGCCAGTATATTGCCTCCTATCCCATGTGCTTTTATGTTGCTAATCAACCTCCTGTGGGGGACTTTATCAAAAGCCTTCCGAAAATCCAGGTATACATCATCCATCGACTCTCCTTTATCAATTTTGTTAGTAACATCCTCAAAAAGCTGCAACAAGTTTGTCAAACATGATTTTCCATTTGCAAATCCATGCTGACTATGCCCAATCAGATCACGATTATCCAAGTGTCCATTTATCACATCCTTTGTAATAGATTCTAGCATTTTCCCTACTACTGATGAGGTCAGTAGTTCCCTGTTTTCTCTCTCCCTCCCTTCTTAAATAGTGGGGTGACATTTGCTACCTTCCAATCTTCAGGAATATAGGATTTTGAAAAATGATCACCAATGCATCCACTATCTCTATAGTAACCTCTTTCAACACTCAGATGCAGAACATCAGGTCCCAGGGACTTATCAACTTTCAGTCCCATTAATTTCTCCCATACAACCTTCTTACTTATACTAATTTCCTTCAATTGCCCATTCTCCCTAGTCCCTTAGATCTTGAAATCTAGGAGATTTCCTGTATCTTCCTCAGTAAAAACAGACTCATTTAGCTTCTCTGCCATTTTTCTATTCTCCATTATGAATTCTCCTGACTCTGCTTGTAATGGACCCACATTTGTCTTAGCCAAATGCTTCCTTTTGCATACCTATACAAACTCTTACAGTCCGTTTTATGTTTTTTGCTAGATTCTAGCAAAATTCATATTCTATTTTCCCTTTCTTTACCAATTTCTTGGTCTTCTTTTGCGGTATTCTAAAAACCTCTCAATCCTCATGTTTACTAATACTTATTATCTTTATAATCCTTTTCTTTTAATATTAGACAATCCTTAACTTCCTATGTCAGTCATGGCCAGCATTCCCTTGTCAGTCATGGTCAGGGTAGCGTCCTGGGCCCAACCATCTTCAGCTGCTTCATCAATGACCTTCCCTCCATCATAGGGGATATTCGCTGAAGTTTGCAAAATATTCAGAACCATTTGCAACTCCTCAGATACAGAAGCAGTCCGTGTCCATTTGTAGAAAGGCCTGGAAAACGTTCAGGCTTCCGCTGGTAAGTGGCAAGGAACATACACGCTACACAAGTGCCAGGCAATGGCTATCTCCAACAAGAGAGAATCTAACCATTGTTCCTTAACATTCAATGGCATTACCATCACTAAATCCCTCACTATCAACTTCCTGGGGGTTACCATTGACCAGAAACAGAACTGGACTAGCCCCATATAAATACTGTGGCTATAAGAGCAGGTCAGAGGCTAGGAATCCTGCGATGAGTAACTCATCTTCTGACTTCCCAAAGCCTGTCCACCATCTACAAGGCACAAGTCAAGAGTGTGACGTACTAATGTCACTTGCCTGAATGAGTGCAGCTCCAACAACACTCAAGAATCTCGACACCTTCCAGGACAAAGCAGCACAATTGATTGGCACCCCATGCAACACCTTAAACAGTCACTCCCTCCACCACCGATGCACAGTGGCAGCAGTGTGTACCAGCTACAAGATGCACTGCAGCAACTCACCAAGGCTCCTTAGACAGCACCTTCCAAACCTGCAATCTCTACCACCTAGAAGGATTAGGGCAGAAGATGCATGGGAAAGCCACTACCTGCATGTTCCCCTCCAAGTCAAACACCATCTTGTTTTGGAACTATATCACTGTTCCTTCACTGTCGCTGGGTCAAAATCCTAGAACTCCCTTCCTAACAGCACTGTGTGTACCTATACCACATGGACTGCAGCGGTTCAGCACCACCTTCTCAATGGCAAGTAGGGATGGGCAATAAATGCTGGCTTAGAGAGTGATGCTCACATCCCATGAATAAATAAAAAAGATATACCCTCCTGATATAGTGTAATTACAGCAATACAAACTTACATCGGCAGTTACCATCATAAATGTGAAAACAGGAATTCATAATAGAAAAATTTGACAGGAAGAACATGTAGACAAGATTTTTAATATCTCTTCTTCTTAGACAGTCCCTTGGGATTGAGGATGCTTGGACTATGATTTGATGGGTTCTGAAATAGCTGCTAAGTGCAATGTGTATCTGGCACATGCGGGGCAGGTGGTGCTTGAAGGGTTGGGGAGATGGATTGTTTGGAGGTTTGAGTGCTCCCTCCGATGCCTTGACTTCGCCTCTGCACGTTCCCAATGAAGTTTCTTGGTGTGTTCAGTGCCTTCCCGCGTGAGCCTTCTCCACTTTTGTCGGTCACAAGCCAGGGTCTCTCTAGAGTCGGCAGGTACATTTGACCTCTTCAGGGTTGCTTTGAGGAGATCCCTGAAATGTTTCCGCCATCCTCCTGGGAGTCTCCTGCCACAACCTGCCTCATCTGGTTAACTAATGTCCTTTCGGGGACGAAATCTGCCATCCTTACCTGGTCTGGCCTACATGTGACTCCAGACCCACAGCAATGCGGTTGACTCTTAAATGCCCTCTGAACTAGGGATGGGTAATAAATGCTGGCCTGGCCAGTGATGCCCACATCCCATGAATGAATATTTAAAAAAAACGAGTTCAGAGTAAGGTAATTATTTCAGGATTCTGGTGTTCAGCAAAAGAATGACATTGTCTCACCCAGGGGAGCTGGTTTTTAGTGATTAGCACCTTGATGTTGGGCAAGCTGATTTGGGAGAGGATGCTGCTGTTAGACCACCTTTCCTGCCACCGGATTTGGAGGATCTTTTGAAGGCACTGCTGGTGATACTTTTTAATGTTTAACTGTCAATCTGCCATTGTATAGCACAGTAAGTCAGAAAATATGGTCCCTCTCTTCCTTGTCTCTGCATTGCTGTCCCCCTCTTTGTGTCTCCTCATTTGATTTTGTCTAGGCGATTTTAACTTGTTCATGCAGTGGATAGTGGGTGAGTGAGCGGTTAAAATAATCTATGAGACTCATCTACTGAACTCCTGCTCACTGCTGCAGCTACACCAATGCTAACCAAGTCTTCTGAGTTGATGGGAAGGATACCTGCCAGAAATTAATGGGGTCCTATTTTGAACAGGCAGATCAACCTCTCACGATATCCTTGGGCCCTGACATGCTATTTTAAAGCGAGGTCTGTGATGATATGTCGGTGTGGCTTTCCTAACAAGCCAACTTAGTAGACAGAGAAGTCTGGCCAGGACAGGCCCAATGTGTAATTTATTTTACTTCTTTTTAAATCTTTCAGGCCTCATTTAGAAAGGTAAGGCCTCCCTCAATCAGATTGCAAGCCCCCTCCCTAAGATTTAACTGAGGGCCAGGGACTGCTTCTTTATCCCCCAGTGACAGTCGCCTGCTACCCCACCTGTTGGCTAGCTGCTGCTTCCAGCAATTTCAGGCAAGAAACTGATTCTATGCAAATGGCGCCTACGCATTAAACTCTCTATGACTTCTCACTGCTGATATCAGGACAATTTACTGCCCACTTTAGCCCCAATTGCTTGACTCCCAAGTTGATTTAAAATTAGAACTTGTGTCTCATTTCTCTTCGTTTTTCTTCCATTTCTTACCATTTGTCCTCCTGCAGTAAATCTTTATATATTGTCTACAAATCATTGATTCTATTTTGATGTCATTTTAAATAAAAGGTCAATAGGCGAACACAACAACCCACTGAAATCATTTTCAAAATTACCATTATTTGTATATTCCTGTTTGAGGGAGCCCTTAATACATGTCTGTGGTTTTATCCATTTGAGATACATACTTTGCATCACCCACAGAATAAGCTGGATATTCCCTAGTTTGTTTAATGCATTAGATACACTTATGGTCAAACTAGGAGACGTACACAAATTGTTTCTCAGATGACCATAAGACCGAGGAGCAGAAGTAGGCCATTCAGCCCATCGAGTCTGCTCTGCCATGCAAAGAGATCATGGCTGATCTGATAATCCTCATCTCCACTTTCCTGCCTTTTCCCCATAACCCTTGATTCCCTTACTGATTAAAAATCTGTCTGTCTCATCCTTGAATATACTTAACGACCCCGTCTCTTTCGTCCTCTGCCATGAGGAATTCCACAGATTCACTACCCTCTGAGAGAAGAGATTCCATTTCATCTCTGTTTTAAATGGGCACCCCCTTACTCTGAGATTGTGCCCTCTGGTCCTAGACTCTCCCACAAGGGGAAACAACCTCTCAGCATCTACCCTGTCAAGCCCCCTAAGAATTTTATATGTTTCAGTGTCACCTCTCATTCTTCTAAACTCAAATGAGTACTGGCCCAACCTACTCAATCTTTCCCCATAAGAAAATCCCTCCATACCCGGGATAAACCTAGTGAACCTTCTCTGGACTGCCTCCAATGCCAGTATATCTTTCCTTAGATAAGGGGACCAAAATTATTCACAGTATTCTAGGTGTGGTCGAACTAGTGCCTTGTATAGTTTTTGTAAGACTTCCTTATTTTTATACTCCATTCCCTTTGAAATAAAGGCCAATATTCAATTTGCTTTACCTATTATCTGCTGAACTTGTATGGTAGCTTTTTGGGATTCATGGACGAGGACTCCCAAATCTCCCTATGCTTTCTGGAGTCTTTCTCCATTTAAATAATATTCAGCTCCTCTATTCTTCCTGCCAAAATACATAACCTCACATTTTCCCACATTATATTCGATCTGCCAAGTTTTTGCCCACTCACTTAACCTGTCCATTCACTCACCACTTGCCTTCCCATCTATTTTGTGTAATCCGCAAACTTGGTGGTAGTACATTCACTTCCCTCATCTAAGTCAATATATATTGTAAATAATTGTGGCCCCAACACTGATCCTTGTGGCATTCTACTAGTTACAGGTTACCATCCTGAAAATGCCCCCCTTATCCCAACTCTCTATCTTCTACTAGTTAGCCAATCCTCTATCCATGGTAATATACTAACCCCAACACCATGGGCTCTTATCTTATTAAGTAACCATGTTTGCAGTATCTTGTTGAACACCGTTTGGAAATTCAAATATATTACATTTACTGGTTTCCCTTTATCTATCCTGCCTGTTACCTCCTTAAAGGATTCTAATAAATTTGTCAGGCATGATTTCCCCTTCATGAAGCCGTGTTGACTCTGCTTGATTATATTATGCATTTCTAAATGCTCTGCTATTACATCCTTTATAATAGGCTCTAACATTTTCCCAATGACAGATGTTAAGCTAACTGGCCGAGAGTTACCAGTTTTTTGTCTCACTCCCTTTTTGAATAAGGGCGTTACATTGGCAGTTTTCCAATCCTCTGGGACTTATCCAGAATCTAAAGATTCTTGGAAGATAACTACCAGTCACGCTCTGGGTATCATTACCTAAATAGCTGCCCTGCAAGGCTGCCATATCCTTTTGCTTTGTTAGCCTATGTATCCCCTCTCCAGAAACCACCCCTCCCCCCGCCCCACTACTTAGTTTAAAACCCTCTCTACAGCCCTAGATATTCGATTTGCCAAGATATTAGTCCCAGCACGTTTCAAGTGAAGCCCATCCCACCAGAACAGCTCCCTTTTACCCCAGTACTGGTTCCTATGCCCCATGAACTGAAACCCACATGAATCTTTGAGACACACGTTTAACTCCTTGACTTTATTTACCTTATGCCAATTTGCCCGTGCCTTAGGTAGTAATCCTGAGATTATTACCTTGGAGGTTCAGCTTTTTGATTTAGCTCCTAACTTTAAAAATTCTTTCAGCAGAACCTCCTTTCTAGTCCTATCAATGTCCTTGGCACCAACAGGGACAACGACAACTGGACCCCTCCCCTCCCACTCCAAGTTCCTCTCCAGCCCTGAGGAGATGTCCTTAACCGTGGCACCGGGCAGGCAACACAGCCTTTGGGACTCACACTCGTGGCTGTAGAGAACAGTATCTATCCCCCTAATTATGCTGTCTCCTACCACTACTACATTCCTATTACTCCCCCCACTTGAATGGCTCCCTGTACCAAGGTGTTGTAGCCAGTTTGCTTATCCTCCCTGCAGTATCCGCTCTCGTCCACACAGCCTGCAAGAACCTCGTGGCTGTTGGACAGTTGCAGGAGCCGAGGATCCTCGAATGCTATACACGGGTACCCCCATACCTGATTCACCTGCAGTCACACCCACCTGTCCCTGATCACAGACCAAATTTGAATTACCTAATCTGAATCACCTTGACGTCCAGCAGCTCCCACATGTTGCAGCAGCAAAACATCACCCATCCTGCCATCGCTATCATATTTTATTTAATTACTTAATTAATTACTCTAGCATCCCTGCTCTTTACACTTTATTGTAGTTTTTTATACAGGTATCGATTTTATACTTATCAAGCTATTTTTAAGACAAAAAGAACTAGAGACATAAACACAAACTTACTTTTACTTTAAAGACTAGAAATACTCACCAATCCTACTCACCAATCAGCTGCTCTCCGTGCTCTTTAATGGTCTCTCGCCTCTCTCTCTCTGCTCTTTAATGGTCTCTCACTTTTCTCGCACTCTCTCGCTGTTAATGGCCCTGCTCCTCTCGCACTCTCTCGCTGTTAATGGCCCCACTGCTTCTCTCACTGTATCACTGTTAAAGGCCCCACTGCTTCTCGCACTCTCTCACTGTTAATGGCCCCACTGCTTCTCGCACTCTCTCACTGTTAATGGCCCCGCTGCTCCTCCTCGCACTCTCTCACTGCTAATGGCCCCGCTGCTTCTCGCACTCTCTCACTGTTAATGGCCCCGCTGCTCCTCCTCGCACTCTCTCACTGTTAATGACCCCGCTGCTTCTCGCACTCTCTCACTGTTAATGGCCCAGTTGCTTCTCGCACTCTCTCACTGTTAATGGCCCCCTTTCGCTGTTAATGACTAAGGCAGACAATTAAAAATTCCAAGTGCAAGCTTCTTTTAGAAAACGTTTAAGTATGGTTTAATTTGAAATGTCACCTTTTGTTGAAAAACTGAAGAAAAATCAATGCACTGTTTTATTTTACAGGGTCAGCAGAAGGGACTTGCACATCCAGCATCAGACATAGTGAGGTCATTATTGTGAATAAGAAAAGCACTGATCAAATTTATGAGATTCACCTGAGCAGACAATTTCAGAGCCGAGAAAACCCCTATTCTAGACCATAAAACACATACTGTTGTAAGAAGTGATGTTTTTATTAAGGCTTCCCCACCCCCACAAATGCTGCACTGAAACATATTTCATGTTTTGTTGTAATGCCACAATTTAATTTTTTAACTCAGTAAAATAACAGCAATATTATTCCTTTCAGATTATTCACTTTTAGGAAATGTATTTTTCCACAGCGCAAATAATGTCCACTTCTTAAAATATTTAAATTGCAGTAAAATGCAAAGATTGAATCCCTCTCCTTACAAAAGATGATGGGTTAAGCAGCTTGTTATTTAAAAGCTTGATTTGTGTAAAATAGCAAAAACACAAATTGTTACCTTGCACTATATTTTAAGAGTAATTTTAACCAAATGTTCTACACTGTGGATAGGAATCGGTTAAAATATTAAAAACATTTTGCAGATGTATTATTTTTCTATTCCCATAACTTATCTGCAACAACTATATTTCTTCCACATAATTAGTTGATCCTCTGTCTGCTAAAACATAGGGCAAGGTGAATAAAGCAAATTAACAAGTGAGACTTCTTTTAAATATCAGTATTGTGATTTTTCAAAGTGAATAATGAGCAACCTCTGGCAATGGCACAACTGTGTTTACAGCTAACAGATAAAATACTTTGAACACCCTATCTCTATGCTGGCTGCTTTAGGTTTATTAACCTGGGGCTCATGAGAAGAATACTACTGAAGGTCAATTTCATTAGACAGTTATAATCAGAGAGTCTAGTCAACTAATGGCACATTGCATGACCTGCCCCTAGAAACACAGCATGGTGTGGCGATAATTATTAATTCCCTGCTCTGCAGCAAAGAGACTAATCTGTCTTTTTCTCTCCTACAGGGTTTTCTCCATGGATAACACAAATAATCTGTGCCAATGCAAATTGCAGACATAGAATAAATGCATGCTTTTAAGTGAAGACATTAGGACACAACTTTGTCAGCACAAATGCTGCCTACTAATGCTAATTATGTTTTTGTCATTTTTTGTGCATCTAAAATCATTTCATTACCAAAAGCAGAACCACTTAAACAATCTTACTATTGTAGATAAAGGTGCCTATTCAACATTGAAAATTTGATGCACTAAGCATAAAGCATCATGTTTCAAAATATATGTTTTTACCACCTCTGTCAAGTCTTTATACTGCAAAGCATACAAGCAAATACATGCATAAAGTAACTGTTGCTTCCCATAACATACTTGGGTGATAGCTTTTAATTTACTGCAAACATACACAAGTACATCACATTCCATCGGGACTTGATAATTCCACATTCTATTACGCCACCTTGCTATAGGTAATAAAATCATATGATGATGAATCAGGCAAATTGGTTAGCCATACCTGTGGATGCTTAGTAACATCCTGTGCCTACATATGCTAAATACGAGACTCAATGCTCACAGGTCAACAGTTTTGCTAACTTGTGAGGAGCATAGATTCCAGTTAGGTGCCAAATCCTGATCATTATTTTTCACTTTCAGAGAAAGCTTTAGGATTTTACTTGTATTTCATTTTACTTCTATCACAAGTAAGGACAAAAAAAAATTCTGTTGCCTTTTTTCCTTTTTCTTCTGGTTAACAGGAGGGGGAAATTTGTTTTCGTGCTTTTAGTTTGATGGATTAAACATCTTCCACTCAGAAGGCATTTAGAATGTATGCCATTTTCTTCCTTGCAACATGTGTGATTTGAATGATGGTTTTGTTTGGTAAATGTTGACACTGACCCTCTTAGAAGTAATTACAGATTTCAAAATAACTGATTTTATTATGGTCGGTATTTTATTTTACTGGCCTTCAGCAGCATCTGTATTTGTGATTTACTAGGGCTAGCTATGCTGGAAAGTATGTACAATTTTCTTTTCTTGACTACTATTTACTTTGTGTATGAACTTATGGTCTAGGCTTTTGCTTCTGTATCTGCATAATTTGAACCAACAAGACAACATAGTACACAAAAGCTAAACAGAGTGGGCTGTTTCTTTGTTGGTTTGAATTCCAGAGCTTCTCCATTGTTGTCTAATATTTTGACATTTGAACAAATCTTTTTCAGCTTGTTTCAATGATTTTTTTTTGGCTTTTGCAACTTGCAATTCTGCAACTAATGCATAATGTAAGTTGCAAAATAAGCAGCATTTAAAAATGCTTTATAAAACTCTGTGGGATAAATTTAAAAAAAACACAATTTGAAAAGAAAATGCCAATTATGTTAAATAAGTCTGGAGGTAGAAAAATATAAGAACATAAGAAGTAGGAACGGTAGACCATTCGGCCCCTCGAGCTTGCTCCGCCATTCAATAAGATCATGGCTGATCTTCTTGTGTTTCGATTTCCACATTCCCATCTAACCCCGATAACCTTAGATTCGCTTGCCTAACAAAAATCTATCTACCTCTGCTTTAAAAATATTCAATGGCCCTGCCTCCACCACCTTCTGAGGCAGAGAGTTCCAAAGTCGCACAACACTCTGAGAAAAAAATCTCCTCATCTCTGTCCTAAAAGAGCGACCCCTAATTTTGAAACAGTGCCCCCTAGTTCTGGACTCACCCACAAGAGGAAACATCCTTTCGATGTCCACATTGTCAAGGCCGTTCAGGATCTTGTAACTTTAATCAAATCACCCCTCACTCTTCTAAACTCCAGTGGCAACAAGCCGAGTCTTGTCCAGCCTTTCCTCATAAGACAACCCACTCATTCCAGGTATCAATCTAGTAAACCTCCTCTGAACTGCTTCCAATGCATTTACATCCTCCCTTAAATAAGGAGACCAAAACAGCACACAGTATTCAAGGTGTGGTCTCACCGATGACCTGTATAACTGAAGCATAGCATCCTTACTTTTATGTTCAATCTCTCTTGTAATAAAGGATAGTATTCCTTTAGCTTTCTTAATTACTTGCTGTACCTGCACACTAACTTTGTGTGACTCATGTACTAGAATACCTAGATATCTCTGCACCTCAGAATTATGCAGCTGTTCTCCATTTAAGTAATACTCTGATTTTTTGTTCTTCCTGCTTTGGACCCGCGCTTGCCAGTGGTATCGAGTAACAACCAGGATGCACAAGTTTCCAATTAAATAATCACAATGCTTTATTTTACTCAAGGTAGCTTAATCACTAAATATCCCCATTACATTAACCAAATACTCCCTTATGTGAGTGATATTACCTGTCTGTCCTCAGGTTGATTAAGCCTGCTGGCAGGGTACTTGCTCACAAAGTCCAACTTTGGGTCTGCTTCTGGAGTGATGGTCCCGGATTCTCCTGCCTCGCTCGGCCTTCGGTCTTCCTTTTATCCTTCTTTCTTCATGCATGGCCACAGCCGCTGGAGTACAGCTTATCAGTGGTATTGTACTGTTGATTAACACATCTCTCGGGCCCATCCTGCTGGTTGATCAACTCATCTCTCGTGTTGTTTTTCACAACAGGACACAATGGGCCCCACCTGATGGTGAGGACACCTCCAGCTCCAAATGTGATCAATTCTGTTGTGATGTCGTTAAAGTACAATATCACAGCAAATACCACATCTTGTGGTTAAACAGTTTCCAGTAAGCTTATTATCATTCAGGAATGTGATCGGCAGTCCCTGGTCATGCCCATCTCTCTGCACCAGCTGTTTTCTGACATGTTCTTGTTAGGTTAACCCTTTACTGGGTATCACATTGTCAAAGTGAACAACTTCACATTTTCCCACATTAAACTCCATTTGCCAGATCTTTGCCCACTCACTCAGTCTATCTATATCCATTTACAATCTCATGTCCTTTCCTACCTATCTTTGTGTCATCTGCAAATTTAGCTACCATGTCTTCACTCCCCACATCCAAGTCATTAATGTAAATCATAAAAAGTTGAGGCCCCAGTGGGATTCCACTTGTCACATCCTGTCAATCCAAAGAAGATCCATTTATGCATACTCTCTGCTTTCTGCCAGCCAGCCAATCTTCTAACCTTGCTAATATGTTACCCCCTACACTATGCACTTTTATTTTCTGTAATAACCTTTGATATGGCATCTTATCAAATGCCTTCTGGAAATCCAAGTACAGTACATCTACAGGCTCTCCCTTATCCACCGTTCATGTTACTCCTTCAAAAAACTCCAATAAATTGGCTAAACATGATTTTCCTTTCACAAAACCATGCCGACTCTTCCCAATTGTCTTGAGCTCTTCTGTGCCCAGCTATAACCTCCTTAATGATCAATTCTAACAACTTCCCCACGACTGACATCAAGCTAATTGGCCTATGGTTTTCTGTTTTCTGCCTCCCTCCCTTCTTGAATAGAGGGGTTATATTTGCTACTTTCCAGTCTGATGGAACCTTTCCAGAATCTAGCGAATTTTGGAAAATTAATACCAGCCACGTCTTTTAAGACCCTAGGAAGTAGTCCATCGGGACCTGCAGACTTGCCAGCCTGCAGCTCCATTAATTTGCTCAGTACTGTTTCCCTAGTGATTTCAATTTCACCAAGTTTCTCTCTCCCTTTCACCTCCCGATTTGCAGCTATTACTGGAATGTGTTTTGTATCCATTTCCTTATTATCTACTATTAACTCCCCATTGTCACTCTCTAGAGGACCAACACTCACTTTACTTACTCTTTTCCTTTGTAAATACCTGTAGAAACTCTTGCTATCGATTTTTACATTTCTAGCTAGCTTCCTCTCATACTCTAATTTCTTTCTCCTGGTTAACCTTTCAGTTATTCTCTGCCGTTCTTTATATTCTGACCAATCATCTGTCCTGCCACTCATCTTTGCTGAGTTGTACGCTTTTTCCTTTGGTTTGATGCTTTCCTTAACTTCTTTAGTTAACCACGGATGGAGGGTCCTCCCTTTAGAATTTTTCTTTATAATAGGAATGCACTTATTCTGAATACACTGAAATATCCCCTTAAATGTCTGTCACTGCTTCTCTATTAATCTAACCTCTAGCCTAGTTTCCCAGTTCATTTCAGCTAGCTCAGCTTTCATCTCCACATAGTTGCCCTTATTTAAGTTTAAGATACTAGTCTTAGACCCACTCTTCTCCCTTTCAAACTGGATATAAAATTCAATCATTGTGCTCGCTGCTACCTAATTCTGTCACATTACACAATACCAAGTCTAAAATAACCTGCTCTCTGGTTGGTTCCAGAACATGCTGCTCTAAGAAACTATCTCAAAAGCATTCTAAGAACTCCTCATCCAGGCTAATACTGCCAATCTGATTTTTCCAGTTTATATGTAGATTAAAATCATCTATGATTATGCCGTCCTTTTATCACAAGCACACAATAGTTTTCTCTTGAATACTTTGTCCTACACTGTGGCTACTGTTAGGGGGCTGTAGACCACTCCCACTAAAGACTTTTTTCCCCTACTGTTCCTCATCTCCACCCAAACCGATTCTACATCCTGATCTCCTGAACCAAGGTCATCTCTGACTATTGCACCAATGCCCTCTTTGATTAACAGTGCTACTTCTCCACCTTTACCCTAGCTTCCTAGTCTTCTTGAATGTCATGTACCCTTCAATATTAAGGACTCAATCTTTGTCATCCTGCAGCCACGTCTCCGTAATTGCTATCAGATCATATTTATTTACTTCAATGTGGGCCATCAACTCAATTACTTTGTTAAAAATGCTATGTGCATTTAGATAGAGAGCCATATATTTCCAAAAATACACTTAACTCATAAAATTTATAGAAGTCCATTACTTGACTGTTCAAAGTTGACCATACATAAAGTGCAAAACAAATCAGTTTCTTTCAATACTGTGTGTTACTCACTACAATTAGTTAATGTGCACAACATTCATTACATGTAAAACGTACAGCTTGAGGGGTTTTACACAGGTTCCACCTCTTCAGTGTACTATGGAGGGAGGGCCTTTCCCTATTGTGCCTTTGCAGCAGCTGCACCAAGATTTAGTCCGTCCCTCAGCACATAGTCCTTCAGCTTGGAATGTGCTGGTCTGCAACACTTGGTTGTCGACAGTTTCTTGCACTGGAAGACCAACAAGTTTCAGGCAGACCAAAGGTTGATTTGATGGTCCTCCAGCAACAGTTGACGTTTAACTTGGTGTGCCCTGGGAACAGCCTATATATAGCACAGAGGCATTCATTACGGAGCTACTTGGGATGAATCTCAACAAAAACTACAGCATCTTTGCTTTGCAAAGGCACTTTGCAGAAGGAGGTGGACGATGGCCTCTTCCCCACTGCAGCTGCCTCCAGGGCAATGTGCAGAGGGAGTAAAACTCTGGGTGAGCAGGAAGGATCCAATAGGGAGGGCTGTTCTCACCAACAGCCAAGTTATGTTTTGGTGCTTGTTTCAAAGTTCTCTCATTGAGGCATTCTGCCAAATGACTTTGACAGTTTGCTCTGGGAACCGTCTGAAAGAATCCACCATCTCCTTTTTCCACAAGGCATCGAGGGCATCAACATGAAGGTGCCCTCAAAGCCTAAAAAAAAATCTGGGGAAGGAAGGCTGTAGGCCCCTCGGATTGGAGAGGAATCCCCTCTGTTTGGATCATAAGGACCATAGGGGCATCCTTTGATGCCCAAGGACGCCTCTTCAAGGAATGGAGCCTCCAATTCCAATGACTCTCTGCACTGTTGTGGAGAGGCTGCGTGCATTAAGCCACAAGAACCATGAATGAGTAAACAAAATTAATGCTGAAAAGTTCCAAGCAATGACTGGCAGTTCCATCTGAGGATGGTGGCTGAGAATTAATCTTGTTGTTGGTCCTTCACGTCCTTCGCCACTTGCATTTCACATAGATGTTTTTCAGATGAAGCAGATTGATGAAGTGGGACTCAAGCAAATCATCTTCTTGGAACAAGCACCATTAATTGTTGAAGGGCTCCAATTTTGGTCAAAGTTTGACACTCAGCCAAATCACACTGATGGAGGAGAATGAACAATCTTAACATGTTTTGCATTGCAACGAATAGAATTACTTCAATATAGGGCCGTAACTTTCGAGCTCCCCAGTGTTGTATGCGGAGGGGGGGGGGGGGGTACCCCAAAGATGCACTGGGGAATCCCCTTCAGAGGGTTCCCAGGTAAGGTTTGCATGGCAATTGCCCAGAAGTGCAAACTTCCCCTGGGCAATTGCCCTGCATTACGAACCATCCAAAAATGCAATTTAAATCGCAAACTTCAGATGGTTCTGACTGGGTTATACCAATAGTTACCCAGAAAAAGTTGGAAGGATTAAAACTACTCCTAATTTCTGGACAACTGTTGTACAGATCCAGACCTATACACCCCACCACCCTCCCACCGTGGTGAATGGGCCTTTCAACTTACCTGGTTTATGGAAGCTAGTGATATGGAAAAGGGGGTGCGGCCTCCTTCCCTTCGACTCAGCTGCACTTCAAAGCTAAGCCCCCAGGACGCGCTGCACAACTCTCGCTCTGGCCTGAGTTGGAAGGCCAGGTGAGACAGGCTGAGAAAAAAATTCAGGTAAGAAACTAGGCATGGAAAAGCAAACCAACACCGATTGCCACTCCAAGAAAGTTCAGGCCCATAGTATTCAAAAAGGAAGAACTTATTTATGTAGCGAGAGATAATGACCTGGAATTTGCTGCCTATGAGGGTTGGTAGAAGAGGAGACAATCATTGATTTCAAAAGGAAATTGGTAGATAGTTGGATGATGGAGGTCACAGAGCGGTTGCAGACGAGCTACAGTGAATGTATAATGCTGGTGCACGTCAGACAAGCGTGACATACCATGACAGCAGATCTCCTGCTAGGAGTAGCTACAAGCAGCAGCATTCAAATAAAATCAAGTGATATTTAATCTTACAATAGTTGACCTTGGGATCTGTTGAAAATCAACCATGTCAAATTTGAATCCATTTTTAGTTTCTTGATTAGTATTTTAACAAGCAATAATATTGTCAAGAACTTTACCTGTACAAGTACATGGAGGTTATGCGACTGCCATTGATCCCAAATTAGGATTATGAAAGCCTTTCCTGATATTTAGATTTCTTATAATGGAATCAGATGTCCCATCTGATTGAGTTGGGCATTTCTCACAAATATTAAATGTATCAACTTGATGAGTTAACGACATAATTTTACAACTTTTAAGGATTGCAAGGCAAAATCATACTCCGCTGTTCAAATCTCTGCTAGGATCTGAATACTTAATCTACTGCTTCAGGTGGTGTTGATGGTGATAGGGAGGGGAAAGAAAAATAGTCATAGAGCCATTGCAGCAAAGGAGGTGGCCATTTGGCCCATCAATTCCATGCAGGCTCTCTGTAGAGCAGTCCAGTCAGCCCCATTGCCCCACTTCATCAGCGTAGCCCTGCTAGTTTATTTCCCTCAACTATCTACCCAATTTCCTTTTAATATTAATGATCGTCTCCTCTTCCACCACCCTCGTAGGCAGAAAATTCCAGGTCATTATCACTCACTGTGTAAATAAATTCTTCCTCATATTCCCCCTAAATCTCCATACAAAACCTTAAATCTGTGTCCCCTTGACCTTGTACTATCAGCTAATGGGAACAGCTGTCCTTAGTCTACTTTATCTAAACCGGCCATAATTCTGTACACCCCAATTAAGCAAGGGTGTTCGAGGAGGGAGCTGAAGAACAATCCTCAGCTTCTCCAAACTAACCTGTAGCTAAATTCTCTCATCCCTGGAACCATCTTGGTAAATCTCCTCTACACCCTCTCAAGGACCCTCACATCTTTCCTAAAGTGTGCTAACCAGAACTGGATGCAACACTCTATTTGTGTCCTAATTAGTGCTTAACCAGGTTTAGCATTACTTTTCTGTTTTTGTACTCATTGGCTCTATTATCAAGTCCAAGCCATGCATTGGTTAACTATACTCGCAATTTATTCTGCCGCCTTCAAAGATCTATGCACATGAATTCCCAGATCCTTCTGTCCTTTCATGCTCTATAGAACTGTAATATTAAGTATATATTGCCTCTCCGTATCCCCTCTGCCAAAATGCACATGTTAAGGCTATTGCCATATCATTCTCAACACAACTGACTCTGTCACCTGGGCAGGCTTAACTTGTAGATATTTTGAATGCAAATGTACAGCAAGAGGCAGTAAAGCAACTGACCTCTGAAGCACAAACAAAATTAATGCATTACACCTGCAGCACAGAGAAAAATCCATGTACTATTGCAATGTTATGTAAATACGTTCCATAATTTAATTCCAGACAGCAAGACTTTGCTGTAGTGAAAATTAATACAAAGGTTACTATGTAGCACTGCAACAAAAGTAAATACACTGTAATCATACTGCTGCAGAGCAAAAGTCCTGCCAAACTTCAAGTGGAAGGGAATCAATCATGTTCTTTAAAAAATATTAACATTCTGGGTTTTAGAACGAACTATGCTCTGGTAATGTTGAGGGATATTAGATATGAAATGACTTCTTGCTTTAGGCACTCACTATATTCATTAATTACATTTTCTTATCTTACCTAATCTGGAATTAAAGTTAAGAAAAGACTATTTAAGGCATTCCAAAGTTCTCATTCTCACATCTAGCTACATATTGAGTATGCTCCTTAAGTTTTTACTTCTGCTATCACATCTGCCATTTATACAACTGTTAGGTACAGATTAAAACTTCCCCTATTTTGCACCCAAAATTACTTCATCCATAACCTTTGAAAAGTATTTCATACTGCAACAATGTAATATAGATTTTCCATACCAGATATGTGTGGCCTCAATGAGATTGCCAACTTAGTATCAAATTGTAGGCAGTTTTCCATTGTTACCTCTGTTCACTTATGCACTGGATTGAGTCTATTCAAACTCTCTTCACATAGGATTGTTAGATCCAGAAGACTTCAATGCCTTTCATCCAATTTGCCTAGGAATATCTAACGCACTGTGATACCTATTTCGCATTTTAATACACTTCTTACACGAGGAAAGACCTGCACATAGGGTAATCTTTCATAAACTAGCTGTTGTTTTTACTCCTTTAGTTTCTCTCATTCCAATCCTATATACCAAGCTCACTTGTTCTATCATTGGCTAGCTTCTATTTCTCATTTACATGCTGCCCCTCAGCGACATCATCCAAAATGACAACATCAGTTTCCACATGTATGCTGATGTCACCCAACTTTACCTCATCACTACTTCTCTTGATTCTTCCATTGTCTTTACATTGTCACATTGCTCATCTTACATCCAGAATTGGATGAGCAGAAATTTCTTCAAATGAACATTGGGGAGACTGGAGCCATTGTTTTTGTCTTTGGTTCCACCCCCACCCCTCCCCACTGCAACCATGCACCGACTTCATCCCTCTTAGCAAATGTGAGGTTCGACCAGACTGTTAACAACCTTAGTGTCATATCTGATCCTGAGATGAACTTCCAACCATGTATTCATGCCATCATTAAGACCATCTATTTCCACCTCTGTTACATTGACTGAACCCTTCATCCATGATTTGTTATCTCTAGACTTGACTATACCAATGCACACATGGCCGGTCTCTCATTTTCTACCCTCTGTAGACTTAGGCTATCCAAATTTCTGTCACTTGTGTATCAACTTGCACTACATATTGTTCACCCAGCATCCCTGTGCACACTGAGCTACATTCGTTCTCAGTTAAGCAAAGCCATAGTTTTAAAATTCTCATCCTTGCTTTCAAATCTCTCCATAACTTTGTTCCTCCCTTCCTCTAATCTCCTCCAATTTTAGAAGGCTCCAAAATATCTTCACATTCCCTATTCTGGCCTCTTGAGCAACCTGCTCCACCATTGATAGCCGTGCCTTTAGCTACCAAGGCTCCCCTACCCTTCCTGAACCTCTCTGCCTCGCTACCTCTCTCTTTCCTCCTTTAAGATACTCATTAAAACCTACCTCTTTGATCAAACTTTTGAGCATCTGTTCTATTATCTTTGTACGTGACTCAGTGTCAAATTTTGCTGGATAATCACTTCTGTAAAGCACCTTGGGACATTTTACTATGTTAAAGGACCACTTAAATACAAGTTGTAATTGCTGTCAATTTTCTGACTTTTCTGATAGTTAATGTAAAATCTTAGCTGTAATTAAGTACTGGTATATATAACAGTATTTCAATTCTTCTTGCAAGTCTAAGAGTAAAATGGTTCCTTTCTGGCTTTGCTCCAATTGGACTAAAACTGATTTACAGACAATTGAGTTACAGAGAAACCAGTTATTCCAAAGTGCACATCCCATTGAGTTGACCAAAGTGCCAATTTCACTTTTCAAGTATTTTGTGCTTCTTAATATTTAGTCTTGTTGTCATAAACTTTTGTGCTATGTTTATTTTTTAATAAGCTTTATGTAGGCTAAGGTAAAGAATACTGTGAAACTACACACTGGACTTCCCTATTTCCATCAACAAGCTTCTTAGAATTTGTAAACTTAGATAGATAATTGCATTTCCAATTACTTTAGTCTAGATTTAAATATATCAACAGTACAGTATTCTAAAAAGACATCAGAAATAAAGCAACCCTGTTCATCCTAATCAAATTAGAATATTGAATGAAAGGCTGGTTAGGAGTTAACTTATGCTGCAAACTATGTTTATTTTTTTTTGTTGCTCTTACAGCGATCTAGTCTTTTCTTTCCTATGAAATAGAAAGTCTTCTATAACATCCGCTGAATTGAAAACTTATGAATTCAATAAATGTTATTTGGATATTTTTGTCAGTTGTCTTCCTCTTCTCAAGGATGGAAGAGGGGCGCCAACAATCTGTCTCCACACTGCACAAGCAGCAGTCGCATAATTCCATCTGTGCCAAACAACTTTGCTCTACTGGATATCCTTCAAACTCATCTACCCTTTATTTTCATGGGCCTTCTTGGTCTTCATCCACATTGGGTATCTTCTGTGCTGCAATCACTGGTAATTTGACTTGTGGCCATCCACTAAGTCTGGCCAAACTACGAAAGCCTTCAATGTTATAATCTATTACAACCCAGTGTCCTGTAACTGGTGTAATTCTTCATGCTGGATGTAGCTCTTCAGTATGGAGTACATGCAGGACATCTTGAAAGCCTGGGGCAGTTTTACTTTCACCTGTGTTAGATGCAAGATTTCGAGACAATAGAGCACAAGTTCTATAAGCATTCTATAAGACAATATACAAATCTTGATTTGAGTGTTAGCTTCTATTTGAATTAAAAAATACAAACAATTACAGGATTTACAAACAAAGAAAATGCTCGAAGCTGACAAAGTATTGCTTTAAAATCAGGAATTGTGAATTAATTGAAAGAGACCTTTATTTAAATCAAATTACATTAAAACCTCCTCTTCAAATCAGCATTGAGACTCTGGATGAGATTTATTTGAAATAAATACATACATGAAAACACCAGTTTCACAATTTGAACATAATATTTATACAAATAAGTATAATTTTAGTAAGTTCCAGCAATAATTTTTCCCTTTTGCACTTGTTCAGCAAGGTCATTTATACATTTGACTCTGTAAAACATTCAAAGTTCTTTTAATTCAAAGGATTAAAGAAGAAAAATGTTATAGACATATATTCCAGATCTGTAAAAATCTGATATCTTTCACACCATTGAAGAAATAGAGAAAGGAAATGAACCATGAAGTTATAATATTTTTGAGGCGTGCAATACCCTTAAATCTGTCGCAACAACAATCTCAGCTTTTAGTTTATCGAGATATTTTTGAATGCGTTCACAAGAGATTTATGACTTCTATGGAATTCTGTTTGTTGTCAGCTACAAAACAAAGCTAAGTCAAACTCCAAAATTTAGTTGAATTTATGAGGCATTTGGATGATGAAAATAGTATCTGGCTGACAAAATGACAATCCTAAACTATACAGTAAGCATGGCCATCAAACAGCATCTGTGAAATGTGATCCATAATGCATGCAACCACTGACTGCTAATTGGGATAGGTTAGAACAAATTCCCATACGTATTCAAAAGTAACTGACATGTTGTCGCTTGGTAGTACTTGACTCTTGCTGAAAAGAAAGATGTTGCTGAAGCTTTTCATCTTCGACTCATTAGGGCAAATGCAAAAATGTCAAATTTCAAACAATAACAATTTATACTACAGGAGAAAAGGTGCTGATTGTTTGGCAAGCCCTCTGAGTTTGGCCAAGGCAATGCCATGGAGAAAGTAATGGGGACCTATAGGCTCCCGAAACTCCCAGGTAATTCAAAAAGGTGCAAGGCTTGAACATATTCCTTTTGTTTGCGGAGGCTGGGTCCCTGTATAGGAACGTATGTCACTTCTAGCAAATGTAAATGAGCCTCGTTCCAAGCTCAACTGTTCATTTTAAATTGGTTGTTAGTGTAGCTATTAATGCACTTTCAAAAGGGGTAAAGGCTGTCACTTTCGGACCTGAAAAGTACCCAGTCTACCTCAAATTTGCCTGGAAAGGCAAAGTGTCTTAAAAATTTGAACAATAGGTGAAGCAAGCCATTTCACACAGCTACCACACAATGGCTACACGAGTGGTACTTTCCACTAACAGGATGCTGCTGACAGTCCAAAAGCAGTCTTCTGCTTACCACACAATTGAACAATGCTGTATATGAATTTTAATGCTCGTGCTATGCCAGGTATGTAGGCCACACATCCCAACGATTGAAACAAACAGTATGTTTCTTCAATTGTTTGTTGTAGACAGAGTACAGGCTGTACTCAACCAGCCTGTGCTTGCAAAATCCAAAACATCTAATGTTAGATGTGATTCCGCGATTGGGCAGCACTTGCTAAATAATCCTGCATGTGCTAATAGCTACACTAACAACTAATTTAAGATAATCAGTCAAACTCATTACATGGCTAATTTACGTTTGCTAGAAGTGACAAACATTCATATACAGGGACTGGTTCTCTGCAAACAAAAGGAGTATGTTTAAGCTTTGCATCTTTTTTGAATTACCTGGGAGCTTGTGGAGCCAATTGCTTTCTCCATGGCCGCACGTCAACCAGAGTTGACTTACCAACTAATCAGCACCCTTTTCTCTGATAGTATAAATTGTGATTGTTTGAAATTTGGCATTGTCCTGATGAGTGCATGATGAGAAGATTCGGCAACATGTCTCCCTTTTCGGCGGTAACATATATAGGTCATATATACAAACAACAGCCACTATCACAGATGGAATTATACCAACTCGTTATACACAAAATTGCTGAAAATGGCATTTGTCCATTTCACTGGAAATAAAAATAATGCTGAGTTATCTTCTAACCATTTACATACTAGATTAGTGCTAAAACAAACATATGTATTAGTGAAATAAAGTGAAAGGGATTTTAAAATTGTCACCATAGAGAAAATTCAAATCTGCAAAGCTGAAGGAATTGTATTCTCACATATTCCCCACAAAAAAAATCACTTCTGCTAATCACTTCAAATTAACAATATCTGGAGTGCGGCAGGCGTCACGTTTGCAACTTTTCTTCTTATTCAATTGATAACATCCTCCGCTTTTATTAATACACTTTTAACAAGCTGAAGCAGGCCCATGACCTATTGGTCAACTAGACACATGCACCAGAGTGAAATGGTTAAAATAAGTCACGAGTACTCATCAACAGCAGTTGTGTCTTTAACTACAGCAATGAACAAAACAGTGATAGAGATTACTTTCCACCATATCTGTTCTTATTCTCTATTCCTTCCTCTCCAAATAAGAACTATTTCCCTGCCATTTATTCTGACAGGCTGGAAGTTGTTCTTGATTAGAAGCAATTAAGGACAACAATTTCTTAAAACTATGCCATTGTGTCTTAGGTCATTGAGTTTTTATATAATTTCTTAAAATTGTATCCCTGTCACAGACATAGCCTTTAGCTCACACTGTCTCTTTCCCACACTTTTACAATCCACCAAGATCTCTTAAACTTCCAATAATGCTAGACATTTTACTTGTCTCTCTTCCTATGTAGCTTTCTTGTTGTCCGAGGGTTGCTAATGTCACAATATGATAATGGAGCAAAACGAGGAAGCAGACCTCAAGAACTACCTCAGCCGGATTGGGGATTGAACCATGCTATTGGTGTTTTTCTGAACCACACTCTTAGCCATCTAACCAACCGAGCTGACCAATCCATAATTAATTATATAGCGGTACTAAAATTGTCAACAAATTAAGTCCAAATTTTGTAAATATTTTTGCTTCCATTTAAAAGACCCAGTGTATAGATCAGCAACACATCATATCATCTACAACTTGACACAGAAATATGCTACACAAAACAATTATAGTACAATGCTGCACCATGGTACTTATAAATAGTATAGTTAATTTTCCATAAGGAAATATAATCCATATATTACTCTGCATGATATGCGATCCACATAAGTTTGCATAATTATATTTGAGTTGAAAATGTTTGAGTTGAAATAATCTGAACATAGGATTTTGTCACCTCCTTTTCTGCCAACAGAATCGAATACAGCCAGTTCCCAGTACCAAGAAACTTTAGATGAGATTTCAGCCTCATTGACAACCACAGTGAGGGATTCAGTGAAAACTGGGGAGGCCCTGGCAGTCTGAAAACAGGCTAACGTAATGCCCAAAGGGTGACAACACTGACGCTTCCACCTACCCAGGTGTCAATTGAGGAGTAAGCTTGATAGCTACCTATATGATAACAGCCCATTAAATAGCACAACATGGATGCAGAGGTGAAATTCAGTCTTCTTGAACTTTGAGGAAACAACATCCCAAATAGACTATGGAAAGTGCTTCAATGTACCTTGACTTCCTAAAAGCATATGTACAAATTCTGTAAAAAATTTTACTAATTACGATTAAACCAGTGGGGAATTCAGAACAACATTTGACATTGTTTAAAGGGTAGGAAACAATAGGTTCTTAGAGAAGTAATATTAGGGGGAGTGCAAATACTGAGTTGGGTGCCCAGAGATCCCTGTTTTGAATTGACATTAATGTCATGGATTCATAAACCCAATGCCAATTAGTCAAATTTGCAGACGATTCCAACCACAGCAGGCAATTGAATCGGGTTCAATGAGGAATGCAGGAGAGCATGCCAGGGCCAGCAACAGTCATACCTAAAAATGAGGTACCAAATTGGTGAAGCTCCAACATGCATGCTAAACAGCAGAAGCAACATGCTTTGGTGATAGCCAGAGTTAAGTGACCCCGCAACCAATGGATCAGATCAAAGCTCTGCAGTCCTTCCACATCCAGTCATGACTGATGATGGACATTAAACAACTAGCCAGAAGAGGAGGCTCCACCAATGTCCCTATCCTCAATGATGAGAGAGCCCAGCGCGTCAGTGCACAAGACAAGACTGAAGCATTTTCAACCATCTTCAGCCAGAAAAGCCAAGTTGCTGACCAATCTTCACCTCCTCCTGAGGTCCCCATCATCAGCCAATTCAATTCACTCCAACTGATATCAAGAAACAGGTGAGGGCACTGGTTACTGCAAAGACTATGGGTCCTGGCAACATACGAGAAGTAGTAGTGAGACTTGTGCTTCAGAGTTAGCTGCACCCCTAGCCAAGCTGTTCCAGTACAGTTACAACACTGGTATCTACCCGGCAATGTAGGAAATTGTCCAGGTATGCCCTGTACACGAAAAGCAGGGCAAATCCAACCTGGCCAATTACTGCCCTAGTCAACTCTTGATCATTAAAGTGATAGAATGTGTTGTCGATGGTGCTATTGAGCGGCACGTACAGCTCACCCTTGCTCAGTTTGGGTTCCAGGGCCACTTGGTTCCTGACCTCATTACAGCCTTGGTCCAAACATGGACAAAGAGTTGAACTCCAGAGTTGAGATGCGAGTGCCTGCCCTTGACATCAAGCAGTGTTTGGCTGAGTGTGGCATCAAGGAGCCCTAGCAAAATTGAAGTCAATGGAATCAGGAGGAACACTCCACTGGCTTGAGTCACCTCAGCCCAAGAGATTGCTTCAGGAGTTCATCAGAGGACTGTTCTAGGCCCAACCATCTTCAGCTGCTTCATCAATGACTTTCTCTCCATCATAAGTTGAAATTTGAAATACTACATTTTAGAATAAGCTAGCAGGCACACTTGCTTGATAAGACTTTATGTCGGCTTTACGTATACAAGCCATTCCTTAAATCTTCTATAAAATCCTCCATTATCATTTGCTCACAAGGTCTTTCCCCTGTGTCACCTCCTTCTTGAGCATCAAGTATGTCATTGTAATTGACATTGATGGTTTCTATTGTTTCTAATCTATTTCAAGCAAAGGCATATTCATTCCAGTCCATTTATGGACTAATCACCTTTAGCAGTAGCATGGTCTGATGGAATTGTTCTTTGTCTATATCCTATTTTCTTTCACTTGTGTGAAGGTGTGTATTGCATCGAGGACAGGTAGGTAAAGAAATACACAGAATGTACAGCACAGAAACAGGCCATTTGGCCCAATGCCATTGTTTATACTACACACAAGCCTTCTATTCCATTCACCCTCATGTGTTTATCTAGCTTTCCCTTGAATACATGTTTGCTATTCGCTATTCCTTGTGGTACCCAAGTTCCATATTTGAACCACTGTTTGGTAAAGAAGTTTCTCCTGAATTCCCTATTGGATTTATTAATAACTATCTGATTTTTATGGCCCCTATTTTTAAACTGCTCCTCCCCCTGTAACCAGCACCAGTGGGAACATATTTTCTACACCTATCAAACTCTTTCATAATCTTAAAGACCTCTACTAGATCGCCCCTCAGCCTCCCCTTTTCTAGAAAAAGAGTTTCAGCCTGTTCAGTCTTTTCTAACAGACATAACCTCTCTGTTCTACATTTTATCTTGTATCCTTTTTTATATGGAAACCAGAACTCTGCAGAGTACTCCGAAGTGCTACCTAACCAAGGTTCTATAAAAGTTCAACATAATTTCTTTGCTTTTCAATTCTGTTCTTCTCGAAATAAACCCCAGTGCTCTTATGGCCTTATTAAACTTATTAACGAAGCTATTTTCAGTGTTGTGCATACCCCTGTACCCTTAAATCTCTTTGTTCCTCTAACCTGTTTGATCTCTTATTATCCAAGCAGTACATGGCCTCCTTATTCTTCCAAACTAAATGCACCACCTCACACTAATCTATGTTGAAGTACATTTGCCAATTAGACGCCTATTTTGCAAATTGAATTGCCTAATTTACTTTGCACAATTAATTAGACTATCATGCTCTCTATTTATATTATCATAACTTGGTTGAATATGAACAGCAAAATATCTTGCTCAAGAGTAGATTTGGACAAAGAATATTGTTTAGTTCATCTATCCAGTCTGCCCACATGTTCCCCAGAGTATCCAGTCAATTTTAAACAATTTCAGGTATCTGATCTGACTCTCCTGCCAGCTGCACAACTTGATCAGTTATTGTACGAAGAACTTTCTGGCATCAGTTTTCAGTTTCACTTTTCCCTACATAATAGTAATGATTCCACTTAAAATGTATTAATCGGCTGTGGAGAACATGGCATGTGCTGAGGAGTTATATAAATGCAGCTTCCTTTTTTTTCCTTCTTGTGTCCCCTTACAGTGCTATCATGATTTAACTTGAAGTGTTTTATTTCTTGTATAGCATTTCCATCCTATCTGTGAAAACCCCTCTTTGTTATCTCCTTTGAAGGTTCTCCATCCTTTCTTTTCATCTGTCTTATTGGCTCTACAGATCAGATTAATCCATTCTTGCTGCAACATCTGCAAGACTTTTACTAACTTTTCTTCTGTCCAAATCTGGACACATTTTGAGGATATGATCTGATTAGATTATCTTCATGGCTTTGCATGAATTCCCCCAACTTGTGCTGTATTGAACTTTTACATTTTTGCATGTAAATCAGCATTCTGTTGGCTTTATTGATTGCTTTCCTTTTACTTTACAATAAGAATTGTGCAATTTTGGTAGAATTCTCTAAATGATCTATTATTTTTTCTAAGTTCTTGTAATATTCTTCCTACCAATAATCATTACTCTTATACATACATGTCAAATTCTGGTGGTTTCATTGCATAGTGTTCCAATTTATCAAGAATAGGTTCAAACCTTCAATTGCACAGCTACAAAATATACTTGGCATTGAAGTTCAGTTCTCAAAAAAGAGACAAAATCAAAACAAAAATGACTAAGACAAATAGGAACAAATGATATAGCTGAATGATGCTAAAGGTAGAGAAACTCTATGAATAGTACAACCTAGATGGTATAGTCTACAAGTACAAGTTAGATAATGTGGAAAATACATCATACTTTGGTATACATAGTATATACATAGTATAAAGGAATCATGATCCTAACATGAAATGCACAGGAATATTGCTGGAAGTACATGGGTGAAAGTAGATGAGCAGAAATGCAAAAGGGCAGAACAACCAATATGTGAAAATTTATAACAGAAAATAAAATTGCTTCCTATATTAGCAGACTACAGCCAAAAGGAGATGACAATTGCTAACCATAACTGGCATAAACTTTTTGATGCTTTTCCCAGCACTTTCCCATATCATCATTCCTGTGTTGGTCTTCAAATATCCAAATTGAGAAAATAAGAACTATGCCTGTGTGTCCCCAAAGTAGCTGACATACATACAACAAAAGCTTACATTTACATTGCGCCTTTAAACTAGGAAAAAGGTCAAAGGTAATTCACAGATGTGCAATCTGGCAAAAATTGATGCTGAGCCAAAGAAAGAAATTGTAGGAGGTGTGATCATAAGCTCGGTCAAAAAGGTAGATTTGAACAAGGTTTTGAAAGATGAGAAAGAGGTGAAAGATTTAGGGAAAGTTTCAGGTTTTAGCCCTTACACAACTGACAAAACGTCCCCGTCAATGAAGGGCACAAGGCTAGAACCGGTGGAATGCAGAGTTCTTGGAGGTTTGTAAAGCTCAAGTAGCTTACAGAGATGGGAGCTTTGTGAGGTGGGGATGCAAGGGATTCAAACACCAGGATGAGAATTTCAAATTCAAGGCATTGGTGGACCAGGAGCTGAAATAGGTTAGTGAGTATACAGAGTAATGGTTCAGAAGGGCTTGGTGCAGGTTGGAATATGAGCAGCCTAGTTTTGGCTGAGCTAAAATTTATGGAATGTGGAAGTTAGGAAGCCAGCCAGGAGAGCATTAGAATAGCTGAGTATGGAGTTAATAAAGGTATGAATGAGTTTTTCAGCAGCAGATTGGCAGGTGCAGAGATGGGTGATAACACTGAGATGGAAGATGATGGTCTTTGATTTCAGATTTCTATCAGTCTCTTATCAAGTATCTGCATTTGTTCATTTACCAGCATGCTACTTCTGCTGCCACATGCTAATAATGTTTTCTGCCAAGTGACATTACTCTCCTCTGACTGTTTCTTATGAAAATTGAAGAATTTGTCAATATGTTTAGGAATCCTCAGAGACAAGTTTCAAAATCACCATGGTTGCAGATTAAGGAAAATTTAAATATCCACAGTTCTGTTTCACTTCTTAAGATTGGAAACCAGTCTTATAATAAAGAACAAAAAAAAGCTGACTTGTTGCAAGTGAAATTACTAGGAGTTTATTTCAAATGTTCTAATATACATTTGTATTGTTGCAAAGTGATGTTTGGATTGTGAATCAGAGACTAACCCTTTGGCCTTATTAGCTTCTCCAGTATCTCCAGTTTAGGAACAGGAAGTTAAATTCTATGATCATGTGCTACCAGTGAGGAAAGCCATGCTGGAAGAGAGTAACGGGTTGAAGGTGTACTTTAACCTTGATTTTCTGACCTGTATTTCCAGTGAACGCAGTAGCTACTGGGAGCACAGAATTTACTCTCTGGTATGTACACAGTAATAACCTTAATATTTGTAAAGGAGAGATAGATTGTACCAATACAATATAGGACCAAACACTTCATAAATGACACAAGACCAAGGTAGATTGCAACCTCTGGTACAAAACTTGCAGAGAAAGTGATCGTACTGTTTGCTTGTAGCCTTGAAAAGAAATTTTTCATTGATACATTGGGAAACAGCATTTTCATTTACATTATAAATGCATATAGTTTTTCTGGTTGTGATGTTCCCTTTACTTTCTTTGAAACAACAACTGTTTTGTAGATCCAGTACACCTTAGTCCACTAATCCCATTCTGCTGAATCATTGTTGCCGATGTTTTCACTTTTCATCTTTTAATTCAAAGAACTCTAATTTTCTATCAACATAAATTTTACTTCAAAGATATAACTGCACTTTATTTTTCTTCCCTTGCAGGCGACTTGAAACCAATAGGTAAACTGGGGCAATTTGAACCACTGCTCAGTGATCATGTGATTGTCCAATGGGTTTCAGAGCTCCGACGATTAATTTTAACTTAAGGATGAACAAGCGGCTTCCAATAACCAGCCACACAACACCCATCCACCCCACCAGCCCCCACAAAATAAATTCAACCAGTTGAGGCAAAATCTTCAAAGACAGCTCTGGGACTGGAAACCAAGACCTCGCAAATATGTTAAGCATTAAATCAATTGAGCGATCATACCAAACAAATTCACTGACTGACTGAAGAGTATTTGATAGAGGAATTTTCATCCCTCTCACAGTTATTAAGTGATCGCAACACAGACCTACCTGGAAATCCTGATCATCAATTGCAAACCTCTCTCTCAAATTTCGGAAGACCATAGGGCAGTACTCCTTAAACTTAAAGTGACTTGGCATATTCTCCCTGGTAAATAAATTAAATCTCTTAGATACTGTCTGTATAAATAAATAAGGTAATGCCAACTAGTTATGGAGGGAACAAAATCATCTATTATTACAATATAAAAGGAAAGGATGCATCTGGTTTAAAAAAAAGTAAAACTTTTGACAGTACACACAAGAGTCAAGACCATAGTGCAGATGAATCAGAATTAGATAGTGTGGGGTTCGGAAGAATTAGACTTAATTTTGCCTATATTATATACATACATTCTGTCCTTTTAATGTAGTGCTTTACTTTTATATTATTATTCATAGAGCACAGAATTAAAGAAAGGATGACTGAACACCTTGAAAATTTTCAGCTGGACAAAGAGTTCCAGTATGAATTTGTAAAGGGTTGGCCGTACCTGAAAAATCTGATTGAAATTTTTGAAAAGACAATTAAAATAGTGGACAGGGGGATGTCTATGGACCTTATTTATATGGACTTCCAGAAAGTTTTTGACAAATTCCCTCTTAAGGGAATATTAGCTAAAGTTGAAGCCCATGGAATTGAAGGCAAATTGTTGAACTGCTCAGGAAATTGACTGAGCGGCAAATGGAAGAGAATTGGGATAATGAGCAGGTACTTTAATTGGCAGAATGTGAATAGTGGTGTCCTACAAGGATCTGTGTGGGGGCCTCAACTATTCACCGTATTTAGTAATGACTTAGATGACAGGTTAGAAAGCTACATATCCAAATTTGCCGATGACACAAAGAAAGGTGGTACTGTAGATGGAAGTGTAACATTACAAAGAGACACTGATACATTAAGTGAATGGGCTAAAATGCAGCAAATTAATTTTAATATCAGCAAATGAAGTCACCCACTTTGGACCTAAAATGGATAGAACACATGGATAGAAATGGTGAAAAACTAGAAACAGTCAGGGTCCAAAGAGGCTAGGAGGTCCAGGTACATAGATCATTAAAATGTCATGAACAGGTACAGAAAATAATTTTAAAAAAAGCTAATGGAATCCTGACCTTATATCTAGAGGATTAGAATAAAAGGGAGTAGAAGTCATGCTTCAGTTATACAAAGCCCTGGTTAGACCATACCTGGAGTTCTGCAAGCAGTTCTGGGCACCACACTTTAGGAAGGATATATTGGCCTTGGAGGGAATGCACCCTAGATCTACCATAATGATACCCGGACTCCAAGGGTTAAATTACGAGGAGATATTACACAAACTAAAGTTGAATTCTTTGGAATTTACATGGTTAAGGGGGAATTTGACCAAAGTTTTCAAAATATTAAGGGGAACAGATAGGGTACATAGAAACTATTTCTGCTGGTTAAGAAGTCTAGGACTAAAGAGCATAGTATAAAAATTAGAGCCTGATTTTTCAGGAGTGAAATTAGGAAACACTTCAATACACAAATGGTGGTAAATTTGAATTCTCTTTCACAAATTGCAATTGATGATAGGTCACGTTGGAAATTGCAGCAATACTGTAGACTGGTTAGAGCATAGGAATTTTTCTGTAGTACTAGAAAAGGAGACAGCTAATGCTCCTGCATCACCATTGGCAGGAGGATGCAATCACAGCATGGCAAGTTTACAAAGACAGTTTCATTATAAATTAGGATGTAGGAAGTTATAGTGGAAAGTTGACAGAAAACTTATGCAGATATAAGTTTTTAAATATAGTGTAGACGCACATTTGGTGGATTGTATAGTGCAGTGAATTAACTATACCACCCTTCTGCCTTTGGAACATGCAAATATTCACAATGAATATTCTCATGGTTAAGGTGAAAATTTGTATCTATTCAGGAAGTACTGTCAAATTGAAGGTGTCCTTGATGTTGAGCTCTTGTGATATTCTCTTAGCAATATATCAACAATATTTTTCCCCAGTTCAGCTTTTGTCTTATTCTGTTGTCAAAAGGCAGCTATAGAGGCCAGCGTTTCTTTTGTTGCCCTGTATTATTAATTTCAGGTTGGCGTCTCATCACCCACCTGCTGTAAACTTTAGCTCCTCCAAATCTCTGCTACCTATACCATAACCTACCTATCTATTCTCTCTGACCTCTCTAAACTACATGGACATCCGGTCCCTCAATGCCTTAAATTTAAAATTCTCATCTAGAGAATAACAATCTCACTTCCCCCACCCTCCCAAACCCCAAGTTTTACAACCCTCCAATTCTACAGGGAATCTAGTCTACTGCCTGTGATAAATCTCCTTTTTAGGAATATTAGTTTTTGTGGGGTTGAAAGACAAAAGAGGAAGACAGACAGCTGACTTCAAGTTACCAAGATTCATCAATACTGTTCTGAAGAAACTATCATCAGCCGAGGATCTTGCATAACAAATAATTCAGAGCTATCTAATGGGTGAAGCTTTCTCATCAAGTTGATGAAACTTAACTTTAGAGACACAAAAATCAGCGAAGAGATTTCTGTGACATGTGATGTATAAGTGCAAACATCTCTCTTAAAGCTGAGTGACCCTCTTAGGTTCACTTAGACCACTAGGACTTGGTTTATGAGCTTGTCCAAAGAATAGCACCTCTGACAATGCAGCACTCCCTCTACCAAAGACAAGATTTAAAAAAAACTTTAGAAGAAACAGGAACGAATGAATCTGGAAATTAAAAGTCTAAATCTAAGCGGAAAAAGGGTATGGCAAAGGAACAACATTTCAATTGGGAATTCACAAGCAAAGATGGTCAAACTGTATCCTATGATTATTCAATACACCCAACAAATCATATGAGTTGTTAAAAAATACGAGCAAATGAAATGTTTTCCCTTAAGTAATGTTCTGCATCACTCTCTGCCATAATACTTATTTACACCTCTGATTGTAAGTTTAATCTCTTAGGAACCCATGATAGGACTAACTAAGAGTGGAGTCATTTCCTCACCTGAGAGGGAGAACTGTCCACATCGTTTTGTAGGTGGGAGCACTATCATGAAAGGCTGTAAGCAAAAATCTAAACCACAGCACATTTCATTTCACATGATACAAAAATTAATTTCCAACTTAATTAAAATTTATTTAAACACAATGTAAGGCAATAAACTTACTTATTGAAAAGGTGATTATCCACTTTTATCTTGCTATAGGCTTTGAAGTCATCTGGCATCAACATAACTGGAATTTGGACATGACTTAACTCATTGATCTGTAAAAATAAAAGATAATTCTTTCTAGAAATATACCGATCACATTACAATTAAGATTTTCAATCTTTTATGTCAGGAGAAAATGTGATTTTTTTTGTCAGAGCAAATTTCAACAGACTGCAGTACGACAGAAAAAATGAAAATTCTATTGAGACTTTGCACAGAGGATCTGTATCTTTGAATCCAACATTACTGTTAGGAAGTGCTCCCTGAAGAAGGGTTGTTCACTGATCCTTAGCCAGATCCAAGGACATGGGGCGAGGTCCGGTTAGGGACCAGTAACATTTTGTTTAGAGTGGATAAAAAGTTGAGATTCAAGACATCTGCTTTTGGAATAAAGCCACAAGATTCCATAGGTTTTGAACAAACAAAACAAAATTTACTATACAAGTTTAGAAAGATAAAACAATTTAAAATATGTATCTTATACTCTAACATTCAGGTACATGTGAATTAACAAACTGTGGTCGAACACACCACAGTTCAGAGTAAATGACAGACCAAGACAGAGTCTATAAAATTCTCAAGGAATCACCCAGACGTTAGTCCCACTGTTCATCAACCAATCTCACTGAAACTTCGTCTTTCTCACGAGGGTTTCCAATTTCTACCTTTGAAGATCCTGCCTTGGAATTCTCTCCAAACATTTCTCTCACTCGGATGGCTTTAACAATGACCCATCTTGCAGGGTTTCAATCTTACCTTCCAAGGTTCCCTCTCCCTGAATTCCTGAGTGACTCAACATTAGCTCACAAGCACGTTTTTGTTTTATTCATTCATTCATTCATGGGCTGTGGGCTTCACTGGCAAGACCAGCATTTATTGCCCATCCCTAGTTACCCTTGAGAAGATAGTGGTGAGCTGCCTTCTTGAACTGCTGCCTTCCATGTAGTGTAGGTACACCCACAGTGCTGTTAGGAGGGGGGTTCCAGGATTTTGACCTATGGCTGTGCCAAGCAGAACACCACTGCTCCAAAAGGGTACCTTTGCCCCAGTGGCCCACAGTGCAGAGTCAGTCTGCCAACTGCAGCTATTTCTTTGATTCGGAGCCTATTTCTTTGCTCCCTTCTTTCTACTTACTTAACAGAGCCTACTCCTGTCCCTGTGTCTGTGACACTTCTTGGCTAGCAAATTGTCTCAAACTGACTCCCTGAATTAGGGTTGTTCACTGACCCTTGAACTGTTCCGGGAACCTATCAAAACACTCCCAAAGGGTCCCATCCTTGTTACTAGGCAGGAACGAATGTAACCAGAATGGGAACATTCGTAGAAACATAGAAAATAGGAGGAGTAGGCCATTCGGCCCTTTGAGCCTGCTCCACCATTCATCATGATCATGGCCGATCATCCAACTCAATAGCTGCTCCTGCTTTCTCCTCATACCCTTTGATCCCTTTCGCCCCAAGAGCTATATCTAACTCCTTCTTGAAAACATATAATGTTTTGCTCTCAACTACTTTCTGTGGTAACGAATTCCACAGGCTCACCATTCTCTGGGTGAAGAAATTTCTCCTCATCTCAGTCCTAAATGGTCTATTCTGTATCCTCAGACTGTGACCCCTGGTTCTGGACTCCCCCACCATTGGGAACATCCTTCCTGGGTCAACTCTGTCTAGTCCTGTTAGTATTTTATTGGTTTCTATGAGATCCCCCACTCATTCTTCTGAACTCCAGTGAATATAATCCTAACTGACTCAATCTCTCCTCATGTCAGTCCCGCCAATCCAGGAATCATCTAGTAAACCTTCGCTGCACTGCCTCTATAGCAAAAACATCCTTCCTCAGATGAGACCAAAACTGCACACAATATTCCAGGTGTGGTCTCACCAAGGCCCACTATAATTTCAGCAAGACATCCCTGCTCCTATACTCGAATCCTCTCGCTATGAAGGCCAACATACCATTTGCCTTCTTTACCACCTGCATGCTTACCTTCAGCGACTGGTGTCCGAGGACACCCAGGTCTCGTTGCACATTCCCCTCTCTCAATTTATAGCCATTCAGAGAATAATCTGCCTTCCTGTTTTTGCTACCAAAGTGGATAACCTCACATTTATCCACATTATATTGCATCTGCCATGCATTTGCCCACTCACTCAGCTTGTCCAAATCACACTGAAGCATCTCTGCATCCTCCTCACAGCTCTCCCTCCCAACCAGCTTTGTGTCATCTGCAAATTTGGAGATATTACATTTAGTTTCCTCATCTAAATCATTAATATATATTGTGAATAGCTGGGGTCCCACTAGTCACTGCCTGTCATTCACAAAATGACCCATTTATTCCTACTCTTTGTTTCCTGTCTGCCAACCAGTTTTCTATCCATCTCAATACACTACCCCCTATCCCATGCGCTTTAATTTTACATGCTAATCTCTTATGTGGGACTTTGTCGAAAACCTTCTGAAGGTCCAAATAAACCACATCCACTGGCTCCCTCTCATCAACTCTACTAGTTACATTCTCGAAAAATACCAGCAGGTTTGTCAAGCATGATTTCCCTTTCGTAAATCCATGCTGACTCTGTCCGATTCTGCCACTGTTTTCCAAGTGCTCAGCTATTAAATCTTTTATAATGGACTCTAGAATTTTCCTTACTACCGGCATCAGGCTGACTGGTCTATAATTCCCTCTCTACCTCCCTTTTTAAGTAGTGGGGTTACATTAGCCACCCTCCAATCTGTAGGAACTGTTCCAGAGTCTATAGAATCTCGGAAGATAACCATCAGTGCATCCGCTATTTCTAGGACCACTTCCTTAAGTACTCTGGGATGCAGATTATCAGTCCCTGGGGATTTATCGGCCTTCAATCCCATCAATTTCCCCAACACCATTTCCCTACTAATACTGATTTCTTTCAGTTCCTCCCTCTCACTAAACCCTATGTTCCCCAACATTTCTGGTATGTTATTTGAGTCCTCCTTTGTGAAGACAGAACCAAAGTATGTATTTAGTTGGTCAGCCATTTCTTTGTTCCCCATTATAAATTCCCTTGTTTCTGACTGTAAGGGACCTACATTTGTCTTCACCAATCTTTGTCTCTTCACATACCTATAGAAACTTTTACAGTCAGTTTTTATGTTCCCCGCAGGCTTATTCTCGTACTCTATTTTCCCCTTCTTAATCAATTCCTTGGTCCTCCTGTACCTTTAAATGTTACAATGTCCATAGACTGCAAATTTAACACACACAGACATAATGAATTGAATTCATAACAGGAAGACAGACCCTAAGTGTTTGAGAGCACAAGAAAAAACAAGAAATGCCAAAGATAAAACATCATTCAGTCCACTGAGTGTGATTCTTCTAGCACACTACTTCCATCATGACACTGAATTGCATTTTGACTGACTCTATTGTTTTTTCCTTTGGTAGATTATTCCAAACATCCATTGTTCTGTGATCAAATAGTTCAAATCCAAAATCGCATTTTCAATTTATTTCTACTTTCATTTATGCTTAAACTTCTCTAATCCTGATAAAGATCCAAGTATTTATGCCAGGAATCAGTCGTTTTGCATTTCAGCACCTTTTCTCAGAACATCATATTCTAACCCACTGAAAAAAATAGAAGGGCTTCTGTCATAGAGCAGAAGGACTGGGTGAGGCTGTATGCAAATTTCCTGATTCTTTCTCCTGTCTCCCCTAACCATGAGCCCACTATTGAAAAAGAAACCATTTCCCAATTCCTTTATTCCACGCAGCTCCATTTCTACCTCTTCTGCACATACATAATTCAGATTGTCCCAGCAGACTGTTATTCCAGCTTGTTCCTGCCACACTTATTTAGCTCCTTACCCTGAATCTAATAATCTCCCCTTGTTAAATTATACACAATTACATAGAATATAAATAGTCATTTGGTGTTACACAACTTGAGTATTGCTGAAAAAAAAGACATGTCTAAGCTTTTCATCTTGCGCTTATCAGGATACTCGCAAGAATGCCAATATAAGGGGGAAAAAACAACATTTATACTGTGTGTGAAGAGTGCTGATTGGTTGGCAAGTGGCGTTGCCATGGAGAATGCACCATTGATGGTGACCGATAGTTAACTGCTAAGCATTGTTTGAAACTTAGACCTGGCAGCTTGACCCTGATTGTCAAGACATTGCCCTGAGGACTTGGTCAACGAATGACTGTCACTTATTTTGTTTGGCTGAAACAGGCTAAAAGTGTGTACATGTTATTTCTGTCTGCAAAGAACAGGGCTCTGTGTATTAATATATGTAGCTTCCAGTACACTCAGAAGTGCCACATTGCGACACACTGACTGTCTTAAATTGGTTGTCAGCGTAATTCTCAGCACATTGAGGATTATTTAACAAATGACCAACCATGAATCACATCTAATTTGAGCAACAGGTGAAGCTATATGTTTCACGCTGCTACTCTGTAGTAGCAACACGAGTGGTATTCACCACTAACAGGATGCTGCCATCGAACTAAAAAGACATTCTGCCTATCACACAAATGAGTAATGTGGTATATGAATTTCTGTTCTAGCGTGATGCTACGTGTAGGCCATACGTCCCAAAGAGAGGTGGATCGTATCAAACAGCATGTCCCAGCCACTGTTCACCACAGGCAAGGTACAGACCATACCCAACCAGCCCATGCTTGCAAAACTCAAAACACAGTGTCCAACATTAGATGTGATTCTGTGATTGGACAACATTTGCTAAATAATTCTCACTATGCTAAGAATTACGCTGACAACCAATTTAAGATTGTCAGTCAGGCTCACCATGTGGCACGTTTGCCTGTACTGGAAGCTGCATATATTAATACACAGGGCCCTGTTCTTTACAGGCGGAAAGAACATGTACACACATTGTGCCTGTTACACTTTAACATAACCTCACTATTTTTGAATTCTGCCTTTTGAAAATCCAAATATCCACTGGTTCTCCTATATCTGGCCTACTAGTTATATCCAGAAAAAATGCTAATAAATTTGTCAAACACAATTTTCCTTTCATAAAACGATGTTGACTTTGCCTAATTATGATTTTCTAAGTGACCTGTCACCACTTCCTTAATGATGATTCCAGCATTTTCTTGATGACTGGCATTAGGCTAACTGGCCTAAAGTTCCCTGCTTTCCCCATCCATTTGCTGCACTCTGATCCACTGAGCCACTCCAGAATTTAAGGGACTTTGGAAGATTACAACCAATGCATCCACCATCTTTAAGCCACCTCTTTTAAAACCCTAGGATATAGCTTATCAGGTCAAGGGGATTTGTCAGCTTTTAGTCTCATTAATTTCTCCAGTACTTTTTCTTTTCTCATTAATCACTTTAAGTTCCTCATTCTCACTAGATCCTTGGTTCTCCACTATTTCTGGCATCTTTTTGTGTCTTCTACTGTGATGCAAAATATTTGTTCAATGTCTCTTCCATTTTCTTATCCCCATTATAATTTCCCCTGACTCAACCTCTTCCTTTTAAATAGTGGTAGAAGCTCTCACAATGTGTTTTTATATTTCTTACTAGTTTACTCTCATATTCTATTTTCTCTCCCCAATAATTTTTTCATTATCCTTCACTGGTTCTAAAACTTTCCTAATGCTCAGGCTTATTACTCTGCTCAGCAGGGGAGATGGTGGTGTAGTGGTAATATCACTGGACTAGTAATCCAGAGGCCTAGGCTAATGCTTTGGGGACACAGGTTCATATCTCACCATAGCAGCTGGTGGAATTTAAATTCAATTAATAGAATCTAGTCTCAGTAATGGTGACCACCATGGATCAATTGTTGTAAAAACCCATCTGGTTCACGAATGTCCTTTAGGGAAGCAAATCTGCCATCCTTATCTACATGTGACTCCAGATCCACAGTAGTGTCGACGTTTCGGGTCCACACGACCCTTCAACAGAACTGTTGAAGGGTCGTGTGGACCCGAAATGTTGACTCTTTTCTTCTCCACCGATGCTGCCAGACCTGCTGAGTTTTTCCAGGTAATTCTGTTTTTGTTTTGGATTTCCAGCATCCGCAGTAGTTTTTTGTTTTTATCCACAGTAGTGTGGTTGATTCTTAACTGTTCTCTGAAGCCACAGCTCAAAGGCAATTAGGGATGGGCAATAAGTGTTGCGATACCCACATCCCATGAAAAAATAATTTAGCAAGGTAGAGGTCTGTACCTTAGTGTGGAAGTAGAGTTGGCTCATTTTACCTTTAGTTCGACCCACTCTGCCTTTTTAGCATTCATTATTTTTATAAACTGTCAACCATCAGCACTGGCAGAATTCTTTCTGCTTTCTCATGTGGCTATTTCCTGCTCCCTTTTGTCACTTTAGCTGTTTTCACATTATTTTGTTCTTAATATCTTTTGATTGTGTCTCACAGTCGGTGTTTCCTTGAAGTTGCCTGTGATCAATATATTTATATGTGGATGTGTATTTCTTACCCTTGAAGTGAGTGAGTTAATTTAAAATAATCAAGCAGCAAAGCCTTTTGTATTTAAAAAGAAAAGGTTAGTTTATTTCTACACTCTTGCTCTGGAGGTTACTTAAGGAAACACAATATCACACACACACATATGCATACAAAGACTAATTACAGATGAAGATAAAACAATGCTCATAAAAACTGAATCAAGTTCAGTCTCTTATTTGAGATGTTGCATTGTCTGGTGAAGGCTTGGAATTGCAGGATTAGCTCAGCAGCTGCTATGGTTTCCGCTGTCGAATTGCCACAGGTTGCTTTCACAGGTAGCTTAGGAAATGGAACAGGGTACAGGGAAGGGAGAGGTTCCTTGTTTTGATTTTACAGTATTGCAGGTGTGGCACTTTCAGTTGCCCAGCTACTTACAGCAGGCCACTAGCTAATTCTGGGTGTCTCTCCCTCTCTCCCGAGTTGAAGCTCTTGGCTGCTTCTCTGATGTTTCAAGATGTCTCTGATTCTAGACAGCTTGCCCTGCCTTTTCTATATTCTTGGTAGGCAAGCAAAGATGGTTGCTATATCATCTGACCCTCTAGCAAAATGCTGAATCGCGTTGCAAATAAGGCAAGTGGTAATCTAATTTACAATTTGGATTTCCAAATGCCTTTCAAGCCTGAGTTCATTCTTTTGGTGTTCTTTGATTAGTTCTGGACAATGGTAGGTATGAAATGCCACAGGTGGGTTGTCTAGGCATGCCTATTTGTAATCCACTTGAAACCTTCTAGAAGCTTAACAAACATTGCAGTTGTAAAAGGGCAGGTGCCTCTTGGAGTCCATTTTAAAAGTCCAATAATAGTTTTTTAAAAATTTTAATATCCTCAATTCTGCTCGGAAATGGCGATTGCCTCCGTTCACGTGCTATTCAACCCATTAATTTGCTCATGAAATACCTGTTTGTCCCCAATTTTTAAAAAAAAAGTTAAACATATTTTAGAGGCTCTTTTATCTTAATGTGCTAAGGAAAAGTCAAGAACCAAAATACAAATCTGCTTCTCTATTTAAAATGCAGATGAGTTAGTTCATTTCTAGCATTTTGTGTTTTATTACTGCATTTTAAGTGTGTTCCGATCAGTACTATGTGGCAAAGGAGAGTATGAAACCTTAGTATAACTTCCATCAAGTTATTGCCTTATCTTCTGTACATAAAATACTTCATTCTATTGTTCTAAATTACTTTGCCACATTGTCATGACATTGAAGGCAACATTCACAACTACTTCCAGACTCTCTCATAGCCATCCTGTGCTAATTCAAATCACTGCATACTTAATTCCACATTTTACTTACCCAAATGTAATACTTTACATTCAGCAATGTTACAGTTTTCCTACATAACCATAGTGACTGCGCTTCAAAAGTAATTCATTGCCTGTTAAGGACAATGCTTGATAAGTTTTCTCTTTAAATTTCATATGGGCCACTAGGAACTCCTCTCCCCCACTATAAAGCTTATCCATCTTCTCAATATAGTCAACCCTGGTAAAAAAAACCTAAACTTAATTTGAAAAGGAATTGTGAGGAAAAGCACCAAACTATTTCCATTTCTGTTTTTCAGATTGAGAAGTGTACATAGATAAAAACCACGCGTAAGCAGCTAAGAATTTGCCAACCATGCTTGTATTCTCAGTCATGGACTGTCAGCTTGCACAGTTTTTTCATGTTTAAGTAGGGAGGAAATGTATATAAGATAGCAATTTGCTAAAATAATTAAAACCAGCTTAAAATTCAGCTACTTTTCTGTACAAAACAAAGGTTGATGGATATAAACAAGTATACTGACAGAAAATTTAAAGCATTTTGCCAAGCAACAGAAATGAAACACTAATTTCATTGCATAGCACTATATCCTACTGAACAGAGAAGTGCTTCAGCAACTTTGATCACCATCTTAAACACATCACTACATCAACTGCACGCAAATTCACTTGGTAAAAATTGACACCGTTCCTCTTTCTCCCCCCAAAAAACAAGGTTAACTAAAAACGGCGCTCCTTTTGACTACTGTTCAAATCAGTAAGTATTATCCCTTCAAAATTCAATTTTTTGTTTTCATATGGCAGTAGCCAGTAGGTACTTTGTTGTTTTTTTTAATGGCAGCTAGAGAAACAATGCTCAACTACAATCAGCAAATGAGCATGGCAATGAGCTGTAACTGTCTTTAGCAACCTATATTACAAAAGGATCCTTAATGTAAAAATAGTGTCCCAAATGGAAAAGGATACAGGTATGGACACTGAGCCATGGTGGAAGAGTTTAGGATGAATAATCAAAAACCTGGTGGAAAAGATAAATGTTGAAAGGCTTTTTCTAAAAAGTGCAGAGGTGGAGGAGCTGAGAATCCCTAAGGCAGATCCAGCATTTGAAAAGATCAGCGAGAAGTTATGAAAAAATGCACCAAAGGGTTGAAGTCAGAAGACTGAAGAGTGTGGAAAGAGAAATAAGGCTCAGGAAGGTTGCTGAGACAAGATATGGTGAGGCAGGGAGGGATCTGAAAAAAGAAATGTGGATTTTAGATTTAATACAAGGTGGAAACCAGTGTAGGTCAGCATGGACAGGAGGGTTGTATGAGCAGGGCTTAGTACAAATAGATTTTAAACAAGCTTTTGAAGGGTGGATCACGAGAGTCGGGAGGACGATATGGAATAAATCTTGTCTACAGGGTTAGAAAATGGATAAGGATCTCAATGCTTGAGAAGCTGAGGAAAGGCAAGCAATCCTGTAGGTTGTTTTGGTATCAGATAGGATGTTGAAGTCAATGCTCAGATCTGGGTTCAAAAGGACAGTAAGGTTTTGCAGTCTGGTTCAGCTTCAGTGGCTGGATAGGCTGGAAAGGAGAAATGGGAGTCAATAAGGAAGGAATGGAGTTTGTAGCAGGAAATGAAAACTGTATCTTTGATCTTCCTGATGTGACACCAACTGTGGTTCACTAATTAGCATCCTGCTATTGTTCTGACAGTAGGATAAGAATTAAGTACATTTATACGAAATATCAAAAGAAATCCAATTTTAATCCTAACTGCCTGAAAAGGATTTACTGCACCATCAATGAATCCTGCAACAGTTGTAAACACAACTTCACTGACTGCAAATTAAGAATTAAAGCTCACAAGCTTTAGTATTACAAGTTTCAGAATTCTCAAAGCTAAAAGTACAGCATATAATTGTAGAGCAAAATAATTTTACTTTAAATAAATGAGGTAGATTACAATCTAAAGTAAATGAGGGTTTCAGAAACATTGAAGAATTGGTTAGACAGGAAAAAGGGATTAACTTAAAAGGATGGGAGTACTGACATGTTAAGCCACCCTAAGAAGTGCATAAACTGTGTAGGTTTGGAGATTTTGGTTACGCCTAGGTGAGATGGTTTTAATTATTAAAAAGGAAATGAAAATAAGGATAAGGATGTCAATAGAAATACAAAGTATGCAGATAAGCATTTGAAGTTCTGCAATACTAAACAATGAACAGATGTTGATGTATAAATGATACGTAGAAGTAGTGAGGCAGTGCCAATATCACCAAATGTGAGTTAGGATCAACACTAAGCGGTGATTTGGCCAATTATCAAGTAAGGCAAGTAGACATAAAAGAATATCCACGAACCAGTCCATCCCAACTGAAGGAGTACATAAAGGCAGCATGGAACCTACAAGAAATATAAATCGGTGGCGTAGTGGTAATGTCATTGGACTGCTAATCTAATAGCCTAGGTTAATGATCTGGGGCATGGGTTCAAATTCCACCATTGCAGTTGATGGAATTTAAATTCAATTAATTAACAAATCTGGAATATAAAGCTAGTCTCAGTAATGGTGACCATGAAACTATTATCAATTGTTATAAAAACCCATCTGGTTCACCAATGTCCTTTGGCCATCTGGAGCTCTGTAGAAGGGTCATATGGGCTCGAAACATTAACTCTGTTTCTCTCTCTCCACAGATGCTGTCAGACTTGCTGAGTTTTTCCAGCATTTTCTGTTTTTATTTCAGACTTCCAGCATCTGCAGTATTTTGCTTTTACCCTTTAGCCATCTGCTGTCCTTACCTGGTCTGGCCTCCATGTGATTCCAGACCCACTTCAATGTGGTAGCAAGCCATTCAGTACAAGGGCAATTAAGGGATGGGCAACAAATGCTAGCCTTGCTAGCGACACCCACATCCCATCAAAGAATAATAAACAAAACTAAAATTGCTCGTACTGCAAAATATACTTGCTGAAACGCAGTGTTTTTCCCATTTTCAAAGTTATGTAATTTATTAGGAGATTTAGGAAGAATTTGGGGTCAAATAAAAATCATGGGCCAAACCTTCCATGGGGTGGCAATCAACATCAGATTGCCACTCCTCTCCTTTTTACTTACCTTGCACTGGAGCTCCGCATTTCTCACCTGGAGTTCCAAACCGGGCATCCTGTGAAATGTAGAGCGTGCATGCTCCTGGAGTCCTTCCTTCATGGTGCAGGAGCATTGGGGGGGGAAGCCGAACCACACCCCCTTTTCACGGCACTAGGGGCCGTATTCCGGTAAATTTAAATTTAAGTGTGTAAGGTAATTGGGCAAAGGGGTAGAGTGGGTCAGAGTGGGGTGGCGGGGTAGTTGGGTGGTCAGGTGTGTTTGTTGGGAGGTCCAGAGTAACTATTCTGCTAAGTGAGCCAAAACCATCCAAACTCTTGAGTTCAGAGTTTCGGAGGGTTCCAGATGCAGGGTAATTGCCCAATGGAAGTATAAATTTCCTGGGCAATTCCTGCGTAGTCAGTGCATGGGGACTTCGGAAGAGTACCCCAGCACATCTTCTGGAGTACCTCCACGGTATGACCATCCGGAGACTGGGAGATCTGTGTCCATATCTTGACAGATACAACATGCAGTTCTATCGTCAATTTACTTCAAAATGCTGAATAAGAAGTTTTTGACAGCTATTATCAGGCCTCAGAATTTTAAAATATAGGGATCCGATATCAGAAGTTGTGCATTTTAAGGTTGAGCTTGATACCCAACTAAAATGATATTACAGAGTGTTGAAAAGCCCAGTATAATGCCTAAGCTACTTGATCTCCAGTATAATGTTACAGTACTGTATTTAAATATTGTTGATGCATAACTAATAAACTTAGCCAAGTGCACAACTGAATAACATAGTAGAGGAGACACAACTGATACCTATAAAACATCCTTTTAGCACTAAGTGACAAAGGCCCCAATTGCAGGTAGCAATGTAGTGTTCAAATGACAAGCTGCGTAATAAGCTGAATAAACAACCATTGTATATTAACTTTGGTAAATGAAATGCATTTTTCCTCATTATAAGAAAGGAGGGTAGATGAGGGGAAAGCGGGAATCAGTTTACAGTGAGGAAGCCTCTAATTCTCAGTCTTTATGCTTGGGGGAGTGAATGAGAGATTAGGGTCTGGTGACAGTGGAACAAGGGGAAGTTGAAGATAGTAGAGTGCTGTAATTAGTTCAAAGGTTGGGGCTGCAACTAGAATGAGGGGTGTATGAAGGGTAATGGGAAGGTGAAAAAATAGAGGATGTGATGAAAACGAAGGGGAAGCACAAATTACTTAGAACATAGGAATATAGGACTTAGGTGCAGGAGTCAGTCATTTGGCCCTTTGAGCCTGCTCCGCCATTCAATAAGATCATGGTTGTGCTTTCAACTCCACCTTCCTGTCTACCCTCCATAACTCGATTCCCTTGTTGATCAAAAATCTAACTCAGCCTTGAATAAATTCAATGACACAGCCTCCACTGCTCTCCGCAGAAGAGAACTCCACAGACTAACATCCCTCAGAGAATAAATTGCGCCTCATCTCCACTTTATAACGCAGACCTCTTATTCTTACTCTGTGTCCCCTAGCTCTAATCTCCCTCAGAAGAGGAAACACCCTATCAAGTGTCCTTGGGATTTTATGTTCTTGAGGAGGGGATGGATGAGAAAAGAGCCACTGAACCCACATCTGAAATTCAGCATGCAGTTCTTAAAGCTCTTTTTCTTGCCATCATCCACCACAACCTAGTAAACAGAACTAATAAGACAGAAAAAGACCAAAGGAGAAGGTGGGCAAGGGAGGTGGTGGGAAATAGCAGGGGAGGGAGGGGCAAGAGCGGGGGAGGGAGGGGCAAGAGCGGGGGAGGGAGGGGCAAGAGCGGGGGTGGGAGGGGCAAGAGCGGGGGAGGGAGGGGCAAGAGCGGGGGAGGGAGGGGCAAGGGCGGGGGAGGGAGGGGCAAGGGCGGGGAGGGAGGGGCAAGGGCGGGGGAGGGAGGGGAAAGAGATGAGAGGGAGGGGGATGGAGCAAGAAAGAGGAAGAGAGAGACAGAGTTGGGAGAGAAGAAAAAACATAGGGTTAAGGGGATAAAAGCAGCTGAGAATGGAGAGATAAAGGGGAAAGAGAGAAACCAACATGACGACAAAAAAAAGATAAGCACAAGTGACCATATTCTCCAATGTGAGCTAAGCAATGTCATGCCAAATCAACGAATGTTCGATTATTGCTTTTTATTATTTGTTAAGAAAGCCAAAAATAAAACAAAACTAAAACTTCCATTTGTTTTTCAAGCCAACAGCATTTTAGTCAAGAATGCTCATAATTCAAAAAAATTCCTTTTCAAAATAAAAGTTCCTGCTATTGTCTACATGATAAACAGCATGGAATTGTGTCACATTACAAGGTTCTTTCAGTGGGTGGTTATACAAATGAATAGAGAATTGCAAGGAAGGATCATAGTTTTATAATTTTGTCACGATAGTCAGAATATGAAAGTGCTTTGACAAAAGCAAGCTTACCCACTTTTTCCAGGTCATCCCCGCCAATTCACCCATATCCTTCAAACCTCTAACCAAAAACACAGTTGTCTCCTGAATTAATTGATTGGGACTGCTTCAAAAGCCTTTCCTGTTCTTATTCACAACCACATCATTTAGTGAGAAAAGAATTTGCCTGACTTCCTACCTTACTAATAGCTTTCTAATTTCTAAAATGGTCTTTCTGGCCTTTGAATTATTCATGATGGGAGTCAATTTGCCAGGGTCAGTTTTGTCAATTCCTTTAAAAACTTGTAAACTTCAATTGGTCGTCTTGAAATCTCTTTTCCAAAGATTGCTTCATAACTGGAATCACTTTTGTTGCTGTCCCTCATGAGCAGTACAGCCTTCCCATAACCATAGTTATGGAAAACTTGCATTCTTCACCACACCCATCAAATTAATTTACATTGTGCTTTCTTTCCCCTTATTTTATTCCCAGTCAAACTCTTTGTTGATGCTACTTCAATTGTATAGGTCAATATCAAAGATGAGAGATATTATTCGTTAAGGTTTGTATTTATTTGTTTAGAAATTCAATTCAATTCTGCATTCAAGAAACTTGGCCTATCCTTGAATGTTGCCAAAACAAAATTCATATCAACCCATACCCTTTCAGCCAAATATTCCACCTCCCATATATGTTGAAGGAGACACTCTGGAATATGTTGGACACTTCCCATATCTTTGGTAGCCACCTCTCTCTAAAGGCCACATTGACGAGGAGATCCAACACCGGATCACCTGCGCCAACTCAGCCTTCGACAAACTATAGCAGCGAGTGTTTGAAAGCAAAGGCCTCCAAAAGTCAAGGAAAGTCCTAATGTACAGAGCAGTTGTTGTCACCACATTCCTGTACAGCAATGAAAGCTGGACTGTGTATCAGCAACACATAAGAGCGCTAGAGAAATTCCACCAGCAATGCCTCTGCTGCATCCTCTGGATTCAAGAGGAGAACTACTGAACAAACGCTAGTGTCTTCCTTGAAACCAGCTCCATATCCAGGCAAAGCTCCTGGAGAATCAATTTCGATGGAGTGGACACGGTGTCTGGATGGCCAAAAACCATCTCACCCACCAAGTACTGTTTTCTCAACTCTCAAATGGCCACTGTTCCAGGGAGAACAAACAAAATACTTCAAAGACACTGAAGCTCTCCCTTGAGCATGACAGCATTGACATTAAATGACTGGGAGGAGCTTGTAACCAATCATTCAAAATGGCGACGACATGTCCATCAAGCTACATTACGCTTTGAGTCACAACGTTTTAATGATGAGGCAGAGTGGCAGCAGAAGGAAGCAAAAGAAAGTGAATCCTTCACTCCAGATCCCACTACCTCGTGGGATGTCCTGCTCCATGTGCCCAAAGATCTGTTGGTTGAGAATCGGTCTCTTCAGTCACATGAAGATCCATGGCAGAAACTCACAGTCCTGAGTATACGTATACATTATCTTCTAATCGAGGGACAGCTGACGATAACATTCACGGGATGTGGGCATTGCTGACTAGGCAGCATTTGACCGAATGTGGCATGAAGGAGTCCTAGCAAAACTGGAGTCAATGGGAATCAGGGGGAAAACTCTCTGCTAGTTGGAGTCATACCTAGCACAAAGGAAGATGTTTGGAGGTCAATCTCCTGAGTTCCAGGGCATCACTGCAGGAGTTCCTCAGGGTAGTGTCCTAGGCCTGACCATCTTCAGCTATTTCATCAATGACTTTCCTTCCATCATAAGGTCAGGAGTGGGGATATTTGCTGTTGATTGCACAATATTCAGCACCATTCGTGACTCATCAGATACTGAAACAGTCCATGTCCAAATGCAGCAAGACCTGCACAATATCCAGGCTTGGGCTAACAAGTGGCAAGTAACATTCATGCCACACAAATGCCAGACAATGCCCATTTCCAACGAGAGAGAATCTAACCATCACCATTCAGTGGCATTACTATTGCTGAATCCCCCACAATCAACATCCTGGGGGTTACCATTGACCAGAAACTGAACTGGACTAGCCATATAGATACTGTGGCTACAAGAGCAGGTCAGGGGCTAGGAAGGCTAGGAGTAACTCACCTCTTGACCCCCTAAACCCTGTCCACCATCTACAAGGCACAAGTCAGGAGTGTGAGGGAATACTCTCCACTTGCCCGGATGCAACTCCAACAACACTTGAAGCTCAACCCCATCCAGGACAAAGCAGCCCACTTGACTGGCACCCCATCCACAAACATTCACTCCTTCCACACCACTGATGCACAGTGGCTTGGAACTACATTGTCATTCCTTCACTGTTGCTGGGTCAAAATCTTGGAACTCCCTTCTCAACAGCACTGAGTGTACCTACGCCACATAGCCTGCAGCAGTTCAAGAAGGAAGCCTGCCATCACCTTATCAAGGGCAATTAGCGATGGGCAATAAATGCTGGCCTAGCCAGTGATGCCTACATCCCATGAAAGAATGAAGAAAAGGTCCCCAAGCACAGGGGTGATGGGTTAACGGGACTTGGTGCAAGTTAGGACATGGGTAAAGCTTTGGATGACCTCACGTTTATGGAGGGTAGAATGTCACAGGAAGGCCAGGAGTGTGCTGAAAGAGATAACAAAGGCATGAATAAGGGTTTCTTCTTTTTTTATTCTTTCATGGGATGCGGGTGTTTTGCACATCCCTAATTGCCTTTGAGAGCACTTAAGAGTCAACCAAATTTCAACAACAGATGAGCTGACAGGGTGGAGGTGTGAGATGTTACTGAATTGGAAGTAAGTGGTCTTAGTGATGGCATAGACAGTTGGTCAGAAACTCATCTTGAGATTAAATATGACACACTAAGGTTGTGAACAGTTTGTTCAGCCTCAGACAGGTGCCAGGGAGAGGTATTTTGGTCAATGTTTAGGGAACAGAGTTTATTGTGGGAAACAAAGACAATGGCTTCTGGTTTCCCAATATTTAGTTGGAGGAAATTCCTGCTCATCCCATACTGATATCATTCAAACAATCCGACAATTTAGCAACAGTGGAGGAGTTGAGAGGTGACGGTGAGGTAGAGATGGGCGTCGTCAGCATACATGCAGTATTATAAAACTTGTATGGTCTGTACATGCTTGGTAGATAATTTCTAACTTTCCAATTTAGTTTTGTATTAGAGTGCAGTTATACCATAGCTGGTGTGAAGTCTTTCACCACTTAGCTTCTCTGCACTTGGTGCGGAGATTGCTGAACTGATTATGCCAGCACTTTTTCAATGATGTGTCATGGTTTTAGATACACATTGGATGTCTAAGTGGTAGTTCCACTACTATTCCACTGATCTAATCTAAAATGAACATACTAATCTCAGTGTTGACAGGTCGTTTTCACTAACATTGTTTAACATGGTATATCAAGCAAAGACAAAGAATTTGAATTAGTCAGTGCAGTACAGCTGCTTCAGAACAAAAATAAACAGCATCTTTGAGAAACCTGGTCCAAATTCACAAATAATGCAGTCATGTGTGTTAAAACTTTGAGGGTGCCCATTTTATCTACTGTGTGGTGGTGGCTTGTTACAGATCACTCGGAGTCCAAGCTGCTGTGGCAACATGCACTTTCAGATGCATATTGCAGTCTGGAGTTATGGTAGAGGCTCCAACTTTCTTTCCATTGCCATTGCATGGCTGACCAGGATTCTCTCCTACTCTTACTGTTGGAAGGATTTGTAATTTGACAATCAACCTGTTGGGCCACATTATGAATGCCATCAAGTCCTGGGGTAGGACTGCAGCCTGGAGCTTCTGACTCAGAGGCACGGATGCTACCCACTGCACTTCAATACTTCCTATATCTGTTGTGTAGAACACTTCAATTAAACTGAATGTCATATCAAGAAAATTTTGTCCACATCTAATAATAAATACTCATTTATAGCTTTGTAAATACAAGGCTGCACATTTTTTTGCAACTGCTTCAAAATTTCATTTCCTTTAGGAAGTCACAATGTCCCCAAGATAAGTATGTAAAGATATGTAGTAGATTTTTTCCTGACAATTTAGCTCCACAATTGATTAGAACTCATCAGTGGATGCCATAAATACAGAATTGGGCAGTCAGCTCTTTCCTGACAACAATAATGTGAAGGTAGTCCCAACAGATTAGCTGGGCTCTTAAACTTTTAACATTGAAGTTTAAAAAGCTGGTTTGCATTGATTGGTGATGCCAATTCCGTTGCAGCTACACTGCTTATCTTGTTTTGTTTAAACATGCAGAGTAAAATGTGTTATAAAACTATACTAATTGACATCCTGCAAAATGCACTGCTTGCTGGTTTTGTTGAATTCTCAACGTTCAAACTATGGTGTAAACTGCTACTTGTTATGCTTATGATTTCATTCAATTTGCTTGAATGAACAAATTAGAAATTACATTAGGATGAAAACTACAAAGCATGGTATTTTAGAATTTATTCACAAATTGTTTTTCTCAATAAAACATGCCAAAGCAGCTGAAACAATTGTTTCAACATTTCATATAAAACAATAACATAAATCAAACAAAGGTTCTTCAATCCATTTAATCTCACCTTTCATTCATACTAACCCTGGCACCATCCAACACTTTGCTGTTTCTCATATGAGTAATGTCCAGGCTTAATCACTATTTCTTCAAGATCACAAGATTGCTTGAATCCATTAGAACCGAACCACAATTTTTAATAATCACGAGTGGTGAGGACAATGAATTTGTAGCATTGCTACCTTTTGGGGCCTGTTAAACATACACTTCTTAATAGAGTTCTAATTAACTCAGCATTAAAAGAGTAACTATCATCTGGAATGAATGCAGATCATGAAAGTGTTAAAGTTGGAAACAAGGTCCTACAATGCAAACAAGCCCCCTTTTCAATCTAAATTAACCCTAATGTTGTTTCTGAATAAACCAAATCACTACAACAAAGTAAAATACCTTGGATCAAGTTGAAACAGAATACACCCTATGCTTTGTTTTTTAAAATGCAAATGAGATGCCAGCTAGATTTTGTCTGCCCCTCCCACCAAATTGCCAATTCTCCCATCTTTTACATCTGGTAAAATAGGCATGAACGATGAGATGATGGCAGAATTGTCTAAAGCAAGTTGCTCTTTAGTTTCCCTTTCCTATTTGTAGTGAAACAGTTAACCTCCACTCAAAGATTTTGAACAAACATTTTGCGTCTGACTTCATGGTACAAGACACTAAAAGCATCCCAATAATAATAGAAAATCAGAGGGCATAAGGGAAGGAGGAACTTAAAACAATTATCACCAGAAAAAAAAGGACTAGGCAAACTAATAGGTCGAAAGGCAAACAACTACCCTGGACCTGATGGCCTAGGGTCTTAAAAAGTCACTGCAGAGACAGTGGATGCATTGGTTCTTCCAAAATTCTCTAGATTCTGGAAGGGTTCCAGTGGGTTGGAATTGTAACGCCCCTATTCAAGAAAGGAAGGAGACAGAAAGCAGGAAATTATAGGCCAGTTAGCCCAACATCTGTCTTTGGGAAAATGCTGGAATCCATTATTAAGGGTGTAGTAGCAGGATAGTTAGAAAATCAAAATACAACCAAGCAGAGTCAACAAGGTTTTACGAAAGGGAAATTGTGTTGACAAATTTATTAGAGTTCTTTGAGGATGTAACAAGCAGGGTGGGTAGAGTGAAACCAGTAGATTCAGTGTCTTTTTATTTCCAAAAGGCATTTGATAAGGTGTTACATAAAAGGTTAATGCACAAGATAAGAGCTCATGGTGTTGAGGGTAACATATTAGCATGGATAGAGGATTGGCTAGCTAACAGGAAACAGATAAATGGGACAATTTCAGCTTGGCAAATTGTAACTAGTGGGGTGCCACACAGGTCAGTGCTGAAACCTCAATAATTTACAATCTATATTAATAACTTGGATGAAGAGGCCAAGTGTGGTGTAGCCAAATTTGCTGATGACACAAAGATCAATGGGAAAGTAAATTGTGAGGAGGATACAAAGCATCTGCAAGGGAATATAGATATATTAAGTGAGTGAGCAAGAATTTGGCAGATGGAGTATAATGTGGGAAAATATGAAGTTGCCCACTTTGGCAGGAAGAACAGAAAAGCAAAATATTATTCAAATGGAGAGAGACTACAGAATGCTGTGGTACAGAGATCTGGGTGTCCTCATGCATGAAACACAAGAAGTTAGCATGCAAGTACAGCAAGTAATTAGGAAGGCAAATAGAATGTTGGCCATTATTGCAAGGGGGGGATATAATATAAAAGTAGAGAAGTCTTGCTACAACTTCACAGGCCATTGGTAAGACAATACCTGGAGTACTCTGTAGAGTTTTGGTCTCCTTACTTGAGGAGGGACATATTTGCATTGATAACAGTTCAGAAAGATTCAATAGGTTAATTCCTAGGATGAAGGCGCTGTCTTATGAGGAACAGGCTGGGCCTATACTCATTGGAATTTAGAAGAATGAGAGATTATCTTATTGAAATGTATAAGATTCCGAGGGGGTTTGACAGGGTAGTTGCTGAGATGATGTTCTTCCTCGTGGGGGATCTAGGTCATTGTTTCAGAATAAGGGGTTATATTTACAACAAAGATGAGGAGGAATTTCTTCTCTCCGAGAGTTGCGAATCTTAGGAGATTCTACCCCAGCGAGCTAGGGCAGCTGTATTATTGAAATTCAAGTCTGAGCCACAGATCTTTGAACTTTAGGGGAGTCAAGGAATGGGCAGAAAACTGGAATTGAAGCCAAGATCAGATTGGACATGATTTTACTGAATAGCATAGCAGGCTCAAACGGTCATATAGCCTACTCCTGGTCTTATTTGTTATGTTCTTATGTTAGCTCCTCTTGACAACGTGTCCTAAATCAGAAATTCAATGCAGACAAGACAGTGTGGATGTGTATATGCAAAAACAAAGCACCCCACCTATCTGAACTCCAGGTACTCAGCTGATGAGGAAAACACAATTTAAAAATAAAGCCAATGGCCGCTTGAAATTGAAAGCGTCATCCTTAAACTTTGATCAGCACAAAGTTCTGATATTAAGTTTAAGCCAGAGTACAGACACAATATGCAATGTTTAGTATTTTTAAAAACAAAAATATATTGGATGTATTTTGAAATGTATTGGTCTTACATTATTGAAATGTGCAAACACCTAAGGAAATATGTTTTGCATTTCAGGAATACTACAAACACTGCTAAAGCCTGCACCATTTGACAGGTATCAATCACCACAATTTTGAGGTTTAAGCCTTTGTAAAGTTTGAGGAGAACATGCACTGTATTTTAAGCTGTAAAACTCAGTGTTTGTTATGTTAACCTTGGAGAGTTTCGTTGCTCAAATAACATTAAAAGACAAACATCCACAAAAAAAAATGGACACATCCTCAATACAGCTGCAATCATAACCACAGAACATGGACTTGGAATTAATCGAACATAACTCTTTCACACAGTCAAACTGGATTTTATTAATCTCTAGCACTATTCTATACTATTCAGTAGGATGCCGAGACAGAAATAGCACAGCTGAAACCAAATAGAAACCTTGAAATTGCAGCACTTCTGTATCCTTAGTTATTTTAGACCTCTACTAAATGTAGAACAGCAATCCATACCATCCCTATCCAGGAATGCGCAATAAATTTATCAGGAATGTGAAATAAATCTACCTAAGTGCTCAAAAACTGTCAGTTAAAGGCACTGAGCCATGAAGTGGATAGATTCCAGTTAACAATAAATCTGGACTGTCTGTTCACTGCTGCCTACAACCTTAGGTTGTGATTCTTGCTGCAATCCGTAATTCTGGCCAATATCCCCTGCATTCTGTTTAAAGGAAACTCTCTTTAAAGGATTTTTCAACAAAAAAAAAAATGCCCTTGTTATGACAACACTGGCAGGGCAGTATTTCTTTCCTACCCTGAGGGCATTATAAATTAACCACATAGCGTGGGCATACATGTAGGCAGATCACATAGGGCTTGCAGGTTCCCTTTCCTAAAGGCCACAGTGAGCCAGCTTGGTTATAACAGCAGCTCTCATGGTCACTTTCCAGTATTAGCCCAGAAATGACCATATTCATTGAATTCAATTTAAAACCTTGCAAAGGAGAGATTTGAACTCATACCAAAACCATGACCACTGGGCTACAGTATTCTATTTGAATCTGCAATGGTGGAGCAAAATAAAACATTAAACTTTCATATTTGCTAATCATAGAATCTTACAACACAGCACAGAAGTTGGCCATTCAACTAATCATGCCTAAGCTGGCTTTGAAAGAACTTAGTCCCATCCCTGATCTTTTCCATAGCCCAGTAATTTTCTCCCCTTCAAGTATTTATCCAATTCCCTTTTGAAAGTTACCAGTGAATCTGCTTCCACTATCCTTTCAGGCAGTGCATTTCTGATGATAACATGTTGCATTAAAAAAAAACTCATTGCCCCAGTTCCTTTGCCAACTACCTTAAAGTGCTTCCTGCTAATTCTTGTACCTCTACTGTATCTTCAATTCACCAATTGATGTAACTGCATTCCTTAAAGCTGAACAAATGTCAAAGCTGTACTTGCTGGGTCGAACAGGGTCACCTAGATTTGCAATGTGATTTCACCGAAGCCCTGACCAGAAGTAGAGAATGTTCAACTGCTTTTCCCACCTTGAAGGGAAGTATTGCAAATCAATTGAGTTCAATCTGCAGACATTAAATTCGAAGCCTGCATTCGTGACAATCGCTCACGGAAAATACACCTGTAATTTTTTAGAATAAGTGAACTAACATGTTACTACATAATTAAATGTCAATACTCATCAATCTCTAGAAAAAGTATAAAAATAAAATCACCAGATCAACAATGTTCTTATTGAATGGCAGAGCAGGCTCATGATGGATTGCCAATACCATGACTACCAGGCTATAGTACTCTATATGACATGGCCTACTCCTGTTCTTATTTCTTATGTTAGGAATACCCTCAAATATTATGAAGCTTCTGGTCTTAACAAAACTTCAGCCTAGGCTTTGCATTATTTTCTACCATGGAAACTTAGTTTTTCATACTGTACTTAACAGATAATAAATTAGCAAAGTTTACAAATTTATCTATTATCCATTCCCGCCTTATGTGAAAGTAAACAAAAAATAAAACATAGTATCAAAAAATCCAAAAGAGGACCACAGTGGCCTTCAGGTTGCTTTCACATATCACCTGGCAGTTAGCAAAAAGCTGCAACTATTGCACTGAAGAAGCCAGTTAACTGCTGACCTGCCTGTCATCCTCTTAGCAGCAAAAAGTACAAAGAATTTAGTACAACAATATTTTTAATAGGAAAGCATGTATGGATGGACATGCATCATGCATAGAGGTTAACATGAAAGGAAAAGTAAATAATAGCCAATTGCTTTTCAATTTACTATTTCAAGGCATTGTGGAGAAAATATTTCAAAATGTAAACAAGGCTGATGCCCAAAGCTTGTATTATTTAAATTTCTTTTCAATGTATCCAGCTTCAAGTATTACTTACTTGAACTCTTATTTGAATAATGGTACAGTTACATTTTTATAATTTGGCTTTGCATGATAAAGATGCACAAACCTGGTGTGGCTATTCCGTGCCTGATTAGCATGGCAATTTGCAAGCTCCAAAATATATTTCAACACTTGCTATAACTTCCAACATACTGTACTGAAAATACAGGAACGATGAGTATTGCACTGAAACCTTTGGTTAAGGTAGATAAAATCTGTCTTGAAACATCAAAATTCTGTTGCTTTTATGGATATCAAAACAACTGTTTTTTTTAATCATTCATAGGACATGGAAATCATTGGCATGGCCAGCATTTAATGCTCATCCCCAACTCCCCTTAGCAAGGTGGCAAGTTGATGCATTTCATCTTGTAGATGGTACACGTTGTGCATTATACACTGTGCACCAGTGTTGGAGGGAGTGAATGTTTAAGGTAGTGGATGAGGTGCTAATCAAGTTGTCTGCTTTGTCCATGTTGTTGAGCTTTGAGTGTTGTTGGAGTTGCACTCATCCAGGCAAACGAGTATTCCATCACACTCCTGACTTGTGCCGTGTAGATGGTGGACAGGTTTTAGGGAGTCAGGTGGTGAAAAACCCCTCTCAGAATTTCCAGCAAAATACTGCGGATGCTGGAGATCTGAAATAAAAACAAAGTGCTGGAAAAACTCAACCGGTCTGGCAGCATCTGTGGAGACAGAAACAGAATTAACATTTTGAGTCCAATATGACTCTTCTTCGGAACTGTCAACCTTTGATCTGTTTTTGTAGCCAGTGTGTTTGTGTGGCTGGTCCTGTTAAGTTTCTGGTCAATGGTAACCCCCCCACTCCGGATGTTGATACTGAGAAATTCAGCAATGGTAACGCTGTTGAATATCATGGGGAGGTGGTTAGATTCTCTCACCTTGGAGATGGTCACAGCCTGGCAATTGCATGGCACAAATGTTACTTACCACTTATCAGCTCAAGCCTGAATGTTGTATAGATCTTGTAAATGGGCACAGACTGCTTCATTATCTGAGGACTTACGAATCGGACCGAACATTATGCTATCAGTGAATATCCCCACTTCTGACCTTATGATAGAGGGAAGGCAATTGATGAAGCAGCGAAAGATGATGGGCCTTGGACACTACCCAGACGAACACATGTAGCAATGTTCTGATGCTGAGATAATTGGCCTTCAACAACACAACCATCTTCCTTCGTGCTAGGTATGACTCCAACCAGTGGAGACTTTCTCCGATCCCTATTAACATCTATTTTACTATAGTTTTTTCATACAACACTCCAGTCAAAAGCTGTCTCAATGTCAAGGGCAGTCCCTCTCACTTCATCTCTGGAATTCAGCTCTTTTGTCTATGTTTGGTCCAAGGCTGTAATGAGCTTTGGAGTCAAGTGGCCCTGGCAGAACCCAAAATGAGCATCGGTAAACAGGTTATTCCTGAGTAAGTGCTACTTACAGCACCGTTGACTCCTCTTTTAATCATTTTGCTGATTGTCCTGCTTTTTGTGGACTGGACACACCTGGGCAATATTCCAGATTGTCAGTAAGATGACAGTATTGCAGTTGTACTGAACAATTTGGCCAGGGGAATGGCACCCCTTAGATGCCTGGTTTGGAGCTGCTGGATTTGATGTGAATCAATCTCATTTAGCACAGTGGTTGCGCCACACAATATGATGGCGGGTATCCTCAATGTGAAGATGGGATTTCATCTCCAAAGTACTGTGCATTGGGTTGCTCTCACCAATATTATCAATACTACAGAGGCATCTGCAACAGGTAGATGGGCGAGGACGGGGTCAAGTAGGTTTTTTTTCTTCTTGTTGGTTCTCTTACCACCTGCTACAGACCAGTCTGGCAGGTATGACCTTCAGGATTTGACCAACTGAGTCATTTATGATAATATCGAGCCACTCTTGGTGATGAACATTGAAGCTCCCTGCCCAGAGTGCATTGTGCCCTTGTTACCCTCAGTGCCTTGCCAAGTGATTTTCAATGTGGAGGAGTACTGATTCATCAATTGAGGGAGGGCAGTAAGTGGTTTCCTCGTTCATGTTAGACCTGATGCATTGAGACTTTATGGGTTCTGAAGTCAATATTGAGGACTCCCAGGCTGCTCCCTCTTGACTGTATGCCACTGCGCTGCCACCTCTGGTCTGTCTCTGGATGTTTTGCTACAGTTATAAAGGGTTTTGGTGAGACCACATCTAGAGTACTGTGTACAGTTTTGGTCTCCTTATTTATGGAAGGACATAATTGCATTAGAAGCAGTTCAGAGTAGATTCACTTAACTGATTCCTGGAATGAGGGGGTTATCCTGTAAGGAAAGGTTGGATGAGTAGGGCCTGTAGCCATTGGAGTTTAGAAGAATGAGAGGCGATCTTATTGAAACATTCAAGATCCTGAGGGGAGTTGATAGGGTGTATGCTGGAAGGATATTTCCCCTTGTGGGAGAGACTAGAACTAGGGGACAGAGTATAGAAATAAGAGGTCTCCCATTTAAAACGGAAATGAGGAGAAATTTTTTCTCTGAGGGTTGAGAGTCTGTGGATCATTCTTCCACAGAGAGTGGTGGAGACAGGGTCATTGAGTATTTTAAAGGCTGAATTAGGTAGACAGGGGAGTCAAAGGGTATAGGGGGTAGACAGGAAAGTAGAGTTGAGGCCACAATCAAATTAGCCATGACCCTATGGAATGGAGAAGCAGGCTCGAGTGACTGAATGACTTACTCCTGCTCCTAATTTGTATATATGCTCATATGTACATATGTAGGTCTGTCCCAATTTTGGCACAACTCCACAGATGTTGCTGAGGAGGATTTGAATGGGCAACTGGGCATGCTGTGTGCCTTTGATTTATCTGATGCCTAGGTTGATGCCTCCTGGTCCATTCTATCTTATTCTTATTTCACTTTTCTGTAGTGGTTTGATACATCTGAGTGGCTTGCTGGGCCATCTTAGAGGGTAGTTAAGAGTCAATCACATTGCTGTAGGTTTGGAGTTGCATGCAAGTCAAATGGGGTAAGGATGACAGATTTACTGAAGGACAGTAGTGAACTGATGGGTTTTTATGACAATCTGGTAGTTTCTTGGTCACCATTACGGAAACTAACATTTTATTTCAGATGAATTAATTAAATTTAAATTCCCACAGACGCCATGGTGTGTTTTTGAACTCATGTCTCCAGACCATTAGTCTAGTCCCCTGGATTAGTAGTCCAGAGTACCGCCACCATCTTATAGTGCCGTTCTTAAAAATTCATTCATGGGAAGTGGGTGTCCCTGGCTAGGCCAGCATTTATTACTGATCCCTCACTGTCCTTGTTCAGAGGGTATTCAAGAGTCAACCACATTGCTGTGGGCCTGGAGTCACATGTGGATCAGACCAGGTAAAGATGACAGATTCCCTTCCCTAAAGGACATTTTTACAACAACAGACAATGGTTTCACAGTCATCATTAGACTTTTAATTCAGATTTTTATTGAATTCAAATTCCACCATCTGCCATGGTGGGATTTGAACCCAGGTCCCCAGAGCATTCCCCTGGGTCCCTGGATTACTAGTCCAGCGACAATACCACTATAATGCCTTTAATGTAATAAAATGTCCCAAGCCACTTCACAGGAGTACTATGTTATTTCATATAGGTTTTTTATGAACCTTGGTGCCTGGGTGTCTGGATAGACTTGTGGCTGAAGGTTTCAGGTCTTTTGGGTTTGTTTGTGTATATACATTTTTAATGAGATCTTACAACTCCTGAAGTTAAAGAGGTGGGTTAAAGGGGGTTGAAAGTTCAGTGATTCTGGAAACAAAACACAAGATAGAAAAGCTTCACTGTTGCCTCAGCACAGTGATCCAGGGATACAGACATAGAAAAGACAGGAGTTGAGAGGGTGGTGGGGGGGGTTCAGTGTGTGTGTCAGAGAGAGCAGACAGGGATTTGAAGTTCTCGGGGAAGAAAAACAGCAAGGCTCGTGGGACAGTAGTTAATTGAATTATCAATTATGGGACTCAGTAAAGTGATCAGTTTAGTGGAGGTGCTACTGAAAGACTGAGTTTAGGGAACTAATTTGTTTGTCTGCAGTTGAAGAAACAGTGAGTTTACAGTGCGGTTTTTGGGTGTCTCAGGGAAAGATATGAGTTGGGTGAGAAACATCAAGTGAATTCTCAGGAATTCACCACAAGAAAACCGTTTGCAACTGTACCAGTCCCAAATGAGAAGCCTTTGTGTCAAGCAAGTGGTAACTCTTCACTGGTTTGTGTGCCTGTAAAGATATTGCTTCGGTAAAGGAGGAGTGGGAATTTGAATTGTCTTTTTGTGTTTGTATTGGGATCTTTCCAACCTTTTTGTCTGGTGCAATATAGTTCATTTCTCTTGTTTTAATAAATATTTTATTCCTTGTATTAAAATTTCATAAGCAGACTCCTGTGAATTTGTCCAGTAACTTTCCTCCACAGTTTCTAAAAAAAAAGTTAGGATCTATCAAGCCAGGTTTCACACTCTGGGATCTGACTTGTCCACTATTAACAGCAGCTGGGACCATAACCGTCATTAAACAAAATATGAAACCAAGCCACATATGGAGATATTAGGTCAATAACCAAAACTTTCATCAAAGAGGTAGGTTTAAAAGAGTGTCTTAAAAGAGTGTCTTAAAAGAGGAAAGTGAGGTAGAGAGGCAGAGTGGTGTAGGGAGGGTCCAGGCAACTGATCTTACAGCCACCAACAGTGGAGCAATTAAAATTGGAGATGCTCAAGAGGCCAGAATTAGGTGAGCACAGATGTTTCGGAGGGTTGTTAGGCTGGAGGAGATAGGAAGGGGCAAGGACATGGAGGGAATTGAAAATAAAGATGAGAATTTTAAATTCAAGATGTTGCTTGACTAGGAGCCAATGTAGGTCAGTGAACACAGGGGTGAGAGCTGAATGGGTCTTGGTGTGTACTAAGACACGGACAGCAGAGTTTTGGATGACCTCAAGTTTATGGAGGGTAGAATGTGGGAGACTCGCCAGGGATGTGTTAGAATAGTTGAGTGACATAACAAACGCATGAGTGAGGGTTTCAGCAGCAGATGAACTGAGACAGGGGCTATGTTAAGCAATATTATGGAGGTGGAAATAGGTGGTCTTAGTAATGGTGCAAATAAATGGCCAGAAGCTCATCTCAGGGTCAAAATGACACCAAGCTTGCAAACAGACTAGTTTAATCTCAGATTGTTGTCAGGGAGAGGAATGGAGTTGATGACAACGGAACAGAGTTTGGAACCGCAAACAATAGCTTCAGCTTTTCCAGTATTTAATTGGAGGAAATTTCTGCTCATCCAGTCCTGGATGTCGGATAAGCAGCCTGATAATTTGGCAACAATTGAGAGAGATGGTGGTGAGGTGGGGCTGTGTATCATCAGCGTACTTGTGAAAACTAATGCTGTGATTTCAGATGATGTTGTCGAGAGGTAGCATGTAGACAAAAAATTTGAAGTGACCAAGGGTCTTGAGAGGATTAACAGTGTGGGAGCAGGAAGAGAATCCATTTCAAGTAATCCTCTGGTTACGAATTAAAAGATAAGAATGGGACCAGGCGAGAGAAGTCTCACACAGCTGGGCAACAATGGAGAAGCATTGGAGGAGGATGGTGTGATCTACCCAGTCAAAAGGCTGCAGATAGGTTAAGAGAGATGAGGAGCTAAACATTGCCATTACAGTTCCCCATAATTAATCCAATTAGCTAAGTCAATTTACGCAACACCAAGTTAACATAATTTTGTATTTCTTTTTGTAATATTCCTTGATATAATAGTGCTATATTTCAATGACAGCAGAGCCTTGCTATTGTGCTATATGGTAAGAACTCCCCGGTAAACAATAAAAATTAGTGGAGCCAGAAATTCAGATTTCTTACCATTCCCGAAACAGTTTTCTGCTATAAATCTATATACAAAACAATCCAAACAACATAGATCCATCAATACAGGTGTCCCCCGTTTAAAATATGCTTTAATAGCGTATTTTCATTTTAGTGCATTTGTTCAAAAACAAACTGCCATTTGCCTCCCCCGCTTCCCCAACCCTCCTGTTCATTGCTTCCCTTCCACTCCCCAACCCTCCCACTTGCCGCTTCCCTCCCGACCCTCCCTGCTTCCTCCCACTCGCAGCTCCTCTCGCTTGCTTGCTTCTTCTCACCATCCCTCTCCTGAGCCTTCGCTCACAGTTCGGGTCCGGGAGATGGATGGGATGAGCGGGAGGGTTGGGGAGGGAGAGGCAGCAAGCTGGAGAGTCGGAAGAGGTGGCAAGCAGGAGTGTTGGGGAGGGAGGCTGCGAACGTGAGAGGCGGTGAGCAGGAGGTTACAAGTAGTGAGCAAAGGAAAGCCAAGTTAGTAAGTTATTAAAAGTCAATAAGAGGATTTTTAGGCCAGTTAGGTTCAAGGTAGCCAATAGGTTTTTAATGTAAAAATCACATTCCAGGAATATGACCCACCCTTATTACATGTTTTCATGCGGGGAAGTGATTTTTATTTAGCACGCTGTTTTTTAGGAACACTTTAGGAGTGCCAAACAAGGATAACTGTACTGATTTTTTTCTTCTGAAACACAGCTAATAAATCACTGGTGCACATCCCTGAATTATGTAGGTTGATGAGAATCTGTCCAGCTCTTTCTTAAAACAAATGGTAGTCCTTATGCAGACTAAGATAATTGAGTCACTAATATTTTGCAATCATGTATTAAATTTCATTCAGCACAACTTACTGCCATTATCCTAGTTGCAATTAATATAAGCTTGCCTTTGTCAAAACATAATTTGGTGTATAATAATTGTATTAACATTTCCAAAAGTGTAATTTAGATGTCTGTACAACTTGAGTGCTTTAAAACTGATCAATTCAAATCTCTCCAAGGCCTTGCCCTTCCCTATTCCTGTAATCTTCTCCAGCCCTACAAGCCTCCAAGATATCTGCACTCATCTAATTCTGGCCTCCTGAGCATCCTGATTTAAATGCTTCGCCACTGGTGGCCATGTCTTCAGTTGTCACAACCCTAAGCTCTGGAATTCCCTCCTTAACCTCTCCTCCCCCCCTCTCTCTCTCCCTCCTTTAAGACACTCCTTAAAATCTCTTTGACCAAGCTTTAGCCATCTGCCTTATGGGTCAGTGTCAAATTTTGCTTTACAAAGCAACAACCTTGGGGCATTTTATTATGTCAGAGGTGCTATATAAATACACATCATTGCTGCTGTTAACTGTGTTATGTGCTCCTAAAAAGCAAATGTTAGGAAATAAAATGTTTTCAGATTCAGATTCCTTCACAGAAGGAATCTTCCCAGATAAACAACTTATATTTTCACATCACATTTAGTCTGATGGAATGAGAAATGTATAGACTGGAATTATTAGGAAGCCTAGTCACCAAATTTAGAACAAAGAACAAAGTACAGCACAGGAACAGGCCCTTCAGCCCTCCAAGCCTGCGCCGATCATATTGCCCGTCAACTAAAACATTTTGCATGTCCGGGGTCCGTATACCTCTATTCCCATCCTATTCATGTACTTGTCAAGCTGTCTCTTAAACACCACTATCGTACCTGGTTCCACCACCTCCTCTGGCAGCGAATTCCAGACACTCACTACCCTCTGCGTAAAAAACTTGCCCCGCACATCTCCTCTACAGTTTTCTCCTCTCACCTTAAATCTATGTCTCCATATTCTGGCACATTCCAGGTAGCAGGGCACTAATGGGCCTGGCCTGAAATACAGAACCAGCAGTTCTCTCCATATTTTGCTGACTAACCTGCTGAGTGTTTTCAGTATTTTCATTTTCAGATTTCTAGCATTTGCAGTTCTTTTTCTTTTCAACAATGTACCACTTTTGTCCAGCTATTGTTTGATCTTCACAACAAATTAAGATGCAACAAATTTCACAGATCTAGTTCAACATGTGCCATCCAGCACCACAGTTCGCTTTGGAAAACAATTACTCATTGACAGAGTTGTCTGACAAGTATTGTAAATTGATCACTGCTGTGTTGGGTACACATTTGTTTGTCTGGTAGCTGCTGGCCTGCCAGATTGTAACAGAAATATACTTTCCAACTAATCTAGCAAAATGTTCATTTGTGCTGTATTAAAATTGATAAACGAACAAATGCATAGTGTTACACCAATCTATTGGCAAAAGTACAGCAAAGCCTCAAAATATCTATGCCATGAAATTTAAATTCAATTTTCAAGGATTGTGGTGAAACTATATTCAACACTATGAAAATGATGAAAATCTGAGACAAACTTAGGTTGAAAAGCATAAAATAAAGATGGAGGAACAATCCAAAGACAGGACAGCCTGACACCACTGGCTCAATATTACAAAATTAAGTGTGATAGCCATACACTCAAGAAGTTTAAATCTACATATGGTGACCAGACGTCCCAGTTTTTCATTAAACGACCTGATGTCCTGATAATTTGCTCAAAATAGTTCAAATGTCCCGGTTTGCAGCTGTTACAGACTTGATCTTCAGACAACTTTTCTTAGTGGAAACATTTAACTTTATTTACAGGACAGTGGCAGCAGCTACATGTGTGCATCAAACTCCATAACTAAAGAAGAACTCTCGTGTAGAGGCTCCCCGTGCTGCTAACACATTGGTTTACACAGATCAGATGATCTCACAGCACAGGATTATTCTTAAAGCTACAGCCTAACATTTCCCAAAACTATAATTACTATATTCCTCCCCCTTTAACTTTTCTGTACGTTTTGTATTTACAAGGATATTTACCTCATGACATTACAATATTTACACAGATCATGAAAATCTACATATGGTGACCAGACATCCCGGTTTTTCATTAAACGTCCTGATAATTTGCTCAAAGTAGTTCAAATGTCCCAGTTTGCAGCTGTTACAGAGTTGATCTTCAGACAACTTTTCTTAGTGGAAACAGTCTTTCAGGTGGTTTCCTGGTCCGTACGGAACGTCACAGCTCCACGACTTCAGGTTCTTTTGTAGGAAACACATTCTCTGGAACCATATTATCAGGCACCTCATTAGGCACATGCAGTTCAGTTTCTTCAACTCTGACAAAGGCATCAGGCATGTCTGTCCTTGGTTGAGCATCTTCAACAGGAACCACTGGTTTAGTAATGGTTACAGGTGGAACATCATTTTGTTGGGGTATCTCATTTTTCCTTAAATGATCCACATGCTTATGAGTGATCTGGCCCTCCACTTCGATATGGTCCGGTCACAGAACTTACTTTTACCAGGTAACCATTTTGGTCCTCCACCAAAATTCTTTACATATACTGCTTCTCCAACAGCAAATTGTCTCCCATGACTATGCAAATCATGAGGTACTTTTTGCTTCCCTTGACCTTCCCCTCCAAATTGGGAAGTATTAGACTTAGTCTTGTCCGAAGATGGTGCCTTAGTAAAAAGACAGCGACATTCTCAGAATTTATGGGTAGGCAATGGTGCGAACTGGCACTTGTATCGCTGGATTGACTTGTGTTTGTCCAGCATTCATATATATTAACAAAAACAAAAATTGCTGGAAAAACTCAGCAGGTCTGACAGCATCTGTGGAGAGAAAGACAGAGTTAACATTTCCAGTTCATATGACTCTTCCTCAGAACTAAAGAGAAGTAAAAATGTAGTGAAAAATGTACTGTTTAAGGGGGGGTGGGACAGGTGAAGTTGGATAGAAGGCCAGCGATAGGTGGAGGCAAAGGAGAGATTGCAAAAGATGTCATAAACAAAAGGTCGAAGGGGTGTTGATGGTGGTGGTACTGGCTAAAGGAGACTAATGGCAACATTAAGAGTAGAAAGCAGAATGAGCAAGTGGCAGATGGCCCTAGTGGGGGTGGGGTGGGGGGGACGGTGTGGGGAAAAAGATCAAAATAGGCTAAAAGGTGGGGATAAAACAATGAATGGAAATAAATTTTAAAAATAATAACAATAAAAATAAGTGGGGAAAAAATATATATATAAAAATTTAAAAATAAATATTTGAAAAAAAGGGTTATCAGAAAGGGGGTGGGGATGGAGGAGAGGGTTCATGGTCTGAAGTTGTTGAACTCAATATTCAGTCCGGACGGCTGTAAAGTGCCTAGTCGAAAAATGAGATGCTGTTCCTCCAGTTTGCGTTGAGCTTCACTGGAACATTGCAGCAGGCCAAGGACGGACATGTGGGCATGAGAGCAGGGTGGTGTGTTGAAATGGCAAACGACAGGGAGGTCTGGGTCATGCTTGTGGACAGACCGAAGGTGTTCTGCAAAGCGGTCACCCAATAACTTCAGATTATGAACTATCTCCTCCATCCTCACCCCTTTTTGATCCCCTTTTTTCAAATATTTATTTTTTAATTTTTGTATATATTTCTTTTCCCACCTATTTTTATTATTTTTAAAAATTACTTCCATTCATTGTTTTATCCCCACCTTTTAGCCTATTTCGATCTTTATTCCCACACCGTCCCCTCCCTCCATCCGAGCCCCCACTAAGGCCATCTACCACTCGCTCATTCTGCTTTCTACTCTTAATGTCACCATTAGCACCTCCTTTAGCCAGTACCACCACCATCAACACCCCTTCGACCTTTTGTTTATGACATCTTTTGCAATCTCTCCTTTGCCTCCACCTATCACTGGCCTTCTATCCAACTTCACCTGTCCCACCCCCCCTTAAACACTATATATTTCACCACATTTTTACTTCTCTTTAGTTCTGAAGAAGAGTCATACGGACTCGAAACATTAATTCTGTCTTTCTCTCCACAGATGTTGTCAGGCTTGTTGAGTTTTTCCAGCAATTTATGTTTTTGTTTCAGATTTCCAGCATCCGCAGTATTTCGCTTTTATTTTCGTATATGGTAGCTCTGGGAGCTGCAAGTGAACAAATGGCACAGTCATGGGTTGCCTCTGATCCAGAGTTCTAGGATGAATCACAAAATCAGAATGTTGAGCAATTCTGAATCCCACACAGTATGATTTTTTTTTTAAACAAAAGTCAGTGCCTTTTCAGGAATTCTGCATCCTCTTTCTACGCATCTTCTTCTTTCTACCACAGAATTTAGTATCAGCCTTCTTTTTGACTTCAGTTGGCCAGACTTCTCTCAGGTACAATCTCAACTTGTCTTGGTTCAGTAGTTGAGCTATCCATGGCTTCATTATCTACTCACATCTTGAAAAGTTCTACGACTTTTGCTTTTAAAGCCTTAGCTTCATTGAGTTGATTCTTCAGCTCTTCTGCCTCCTTATATCTATTGGCTTCCTCCTGGAAACTTGAACATTGCTCCGTCTTCCCAGTTAACTGGTTCTTCACTTTGTTCAGAGAGGTATTAAATTCTTCCTGTTTTTCTCTGCACTTTTCCAGAGGCACAAGCTTTGACCTGAGGGAATCTTGTAGTGTGAGAAGGTCTTTCAACAGGTTTTCCTTTTCTTTGCGAAGCTCACTTACTTCATCTTGAACTCTGTCATTCAGCAGAGTCTGCTCGAGTTTCTTCTGTTGTTCTTCCATGTCGTTGTTTAAGCCAGTCTTCATTTCTTCAGGTTGTTGAATCCTTACACATTCTTTTTTATCCTGTTACAGTCCTTGGACTCTCCAGGCTCTTTCTGCCGTACCTTGCCTTTTCCTTTATCGAGACAGGAACTCTTCCAGATTCCTTTTGAAATCTCACTGGCCAATCAAGGTTAATTTTCCTCAACTAATTTTGACCTCGAAGGCTTGGTCTTCTGCCTTCGAATACCATCATGGGTTGTTGTGCTGATTTGGTGCCTATGATGAACAGTTGCTCTGGTGATACCTTCTACTTGGATTTCTTTGCTTGCGTACATTTTCAACTTGGCAGATGTTTGTTCCAAATTTAATTTTTGATCACTTTTTTAAAAAAAAATCTGAAAGTGTGTTCTCCTATTACAGTGGTAGACGCACCCATGTCTACTTCCATTTTTAATGGTTTACCATTCACTTGCACTATAACAAATATTGGTTGCGTCTTCCCAACTTTCATGTTGAATAATGAATAAATGTCAGAATTGGTTGTTTCTGACTGATTGCCTAGCAGCGTTAAGAGGCAGAACATCCTCCCACATGGTGGTGGAACCCACAACCTCAGGCAGTTAACTGCCTGACAACCATAAAATCCAGTTGTGGCTTCGTGGGCTGGCAGAGGCGGGCTTGCCCGAGACTTTTCAGCCGGTGTTAAGGATCACTGCCTCCATGAAACATTCCAGCCAAACTTCTCTCCAATCTTAAATCCAACAATTTACTACTACTATGTGCTCTGTCCCTGAACTAATGTCATTCTCATGCTGTTACTGCCCAGTTAATCCCATAGGCTAACAAGCATTTCACGTAGCAGTTTATCAAACACCTTATCTAAGTTCATATACACAACATCAATTTGCACTACATCCATCAATTCTTTTGTTATTTCATTGATGAACTCAAGCAAGTTTGTTAGACATGACTTGCCTTTAACAAATGTCATTAATTGACCTTAGGCTGCTAAGGGAAGCAAAAGGTGGAAAAGGTCAAGGTACTGGCCACAATTTTCCATTCCTCCTTGGATATGGGAGTGATGAGAAAGGATTGAAAAATGTTACACCCCTGGTCAGAAAAAGGAAGACAGTAAAACTAGGTTGTGTGTTGATATGACCAGCTGGTCTTAACTGTATGGTTGGATTAATAGGCTATAATTTTTCCTTGGGTTAGGGGATAATTTTCACACAGCTTGATCTTGGAAGCTTTAACTGTAGTTCGTCACCTTGTTGAGAAAATTTATAAATATGAAAATTGATTTAGATAGTGTGTACTGAAAATTTGTCAAGGGTTACACTGCCAATTGTTTTAACACAATGAAGATGGAACTTCAGCTTTTTTCTTCAGCAGCCACATGAACCAGCAATTTATTCAAGTTCAGTAGCCAACCTTCCATTAAAAAAACACCTAAGAAAAAACCCAGCAATTAAATCCATTTTCAATGTGGTTATCAATAAAATCAGATGTCGGAACAGGAGATGCTTAAACACATTTTTAAAACCATACAAAATTCCTAAGTTTTATTACCTTGCTTAAAATTAACCTGCTTTGATATCGATGAAGTAAAAGCACAAGCTATTTGAACGGATTTACAGACCTCTAATCAGCTATTCTCTATCACAATGAAGATCTCCATGCCATATAAACATCGAAATCTAGTTAGTCAAACATCTCAATTTCAACAGACCAACATACTTTAGGAACTTGAAGCTAGTACCAATTTTAACCTAATATATAATTCTCATAAAAGTGGTTTGTGCAGCTGAATTGCTCAGACTCGTATACTGCATCAAATAAATGTGCTAAATTCCTTGTTTACTCAAGGCTACTTAGGATTTTCAAAAGATAATTACAGAAGAGGAAAACCATTTTATTCATCTTTAATTTCTCCATTAAAAATAAACCCTGAGGTCAGCCACTGCACGATCTAATTGTTTCTTAAATGATTCCGGGATTTCTGCTGCCACTACTATCTTTTTTCTATTCTTTCATGGAATGACATGGCCAGCATTTCTTTCCCATCCTGGGTTGCCCTTGGACTAAGTGGCTTGCTAGGCCATTTCAAAGGGCATTTAAGAGTCAACCACATTGCCTTGGGTATGGAGTCACACATAGACCAGACCAGATAAAGCTGTTGATTTCCTTTCCTAAAGGACACTGGTGAACCAGATGGGTTTTCACAACAATCGATGATAGTTTCATGGTCACCATTACTGATACCAGGTTTCTATTCTCGACTTTATTAATAGATTTTAAATTCCACTAGCTGCCATGATGGGATTTGAACCTATGTGCCAGAGGGATTTGAACCCATGTCCCAGAGGGATTTGAACCCATGTCCCAGCGCATTAGCCTGGGCCTCTGGATTTAGTCCAGTGACATTACCACTAAGCCACCATCTCCTCCTAAATCTGCAAATCTAATGTCTTTTTCTGCCCATATTAAGATAAGTTACACCGCATGTTTGATTTTGATAAATCAAATGCTTCTTTCAAATTTAAATGCAATGGTTTGCATTTAAATTTATTTGCAATCCACCAACAGCACCATTATATAGCTTTGATAAGCATCCCATACAGTATTTTATCTATTGTATTCCATTTTTATTATGGGTCTGACCTGACTGATCTTCAATACCAATTAAAAACCAAATGCATTTCAGTTTACAAAGGACTCTGATAAACTCTTGCAATGAAAAAGTGACTGTTACTATAGTCCCATTGATGGTTTACAAAAAGTCCTCTATTTTAAGTGTCCTGCTAGAATTTTAAAAAATGTTATTCAATTATTGATGGAGCCATAAAAATGTAGGATAACGAGGACTACTATAATTAAAACAGTAAAGTCAGACAGTGTGAAAAAGCTTATTTTGATAGTTTAGGGTAATGGAATCGAAGCAAAATGCAACAATGCTGCTTCATGACTGCAAGTTTTGTACTAAACTAACAGCCCCCTTGTGCCAAAACATCTGCATCTTGTTTGCAGAGTACAGGAAGAGAGCTCAGCAAGCTGCTTTCTCAGCCAAAACCACTTGCTGATCCAAAAAGAGAAGCAGAGTCTTTTTATTTACAATTGTAGAGTACACTTGCAATTGCAGAGTTGTCTGCTGCATTTTCCATCACACTTCATTTCCTGTTAATGTGCGTATCTATACTTAATGTCTAGAGAAAGACTTTATTTAAATGAAGGCAAGGCCCATTAACCAGTATTGATCAATACCAACAAGTATTACAAATAGTGCACACATCATAAATCTATTAAAACTGCTACTGAAACTTGACATTTCTTTCCTGATCTGTAGAATACATAAAAAGTTAAAATATGACAACAAATACATTGTTCAATTACAATTTAAATTCTAACAGTATATGCAATAATCCTTTTAAAGGTTCACACATACATATTTCACAGTACTGAACCCATTGTATCAAATCAAAAGCCATTGTAACAAGAGAAGTATTTATGCCAGCAACATTTTGATATTGGTATTTTTTTTAGGTCACAGTACGTATAGGGCTAGATTGATGCTCAGGAAATTACCAGGTTATTTTGATACAATAGTTCCAGTACGGGTGTGTCTGATCAAGAGTGCAAGGGAAGGGACATGCCATTCTATTCAATTAGAAGTATCTTGCGGTACTTATTGATCTACATTGTGTTTGATTGGCATCCTGAAAGACAATTGAACTTGTTCACGGTTGGGCTGAATGGCCTGCTATACAATCCTAGTGAATATACATTGTCGCATCTCTAAAGCTTCAATATTCTGCCTAAATTAATGCAGCCTGACCAACGATGCCTACAACCTCTGAACAAATTTTTAAAAAACTGTTCTTTTTTCCTTATTTGTAACAAAGTATCAAATCTGTAATGTAATAAATGCAGGCTAGACACAAGATTTCACACACACACACGAATAGCATTGCTCAGTCAGTCGGATTACATGCTGTTGTATAAGGACTAGTGTTATAATCATGATATATGTATTATTACATTGGCAAGGTGCAGCTGAGTTCCTGTGAAGCCAACCAGAGCTTTATTGTTTGGTGAGAACACTGAGCATAGTAAGGTCAAAAGTTTAATTGTCCTTCAGGATGCATGTCAGAATCCAGGGTGAAATCACAGAATCACAGAACGTCAGACTACATTCTTCTTAAATAAGAGATGAATGTCAAAGATTTTATATATTATATTTAACTGCGTTACAGAAGTGAAGATGTTTCTTAGCTTAGCCTCTTTTTAGATCAGAATGTTTAACTGCTATAAGTACAGAGCTTTAGCCAACTCAAAGTTTAATTGCTGTTTAGTTAGGCAACATTGCCAATTAAATCTCTAACTTCTTCCAACTCTGATGAAAGGTCTTCAACCTGAAAGTTAACTCTGTTTTCTTCTACAGTTGCTGCCAGATCAGCTAGGTGCTTCTGGGATTTTTTTTACATTTCAGATTGTCAGCCTCTGCAGTATTTTGCTTTTATTAGATTTTAAGGTTGTTTATCTGTTCCAACATGCAATGTTTGGAGTGTGGTGTTCCACTTCTAATATTATCAGCAAATCTCCTGTGATGTTGCTCACTAAGTCAGGGGATACACTTTTATAAAAGGACAGAAAGGTTGCATCAGGCAACAGCAAATAGTCTTCGAACAAACTCACTAGTATTTACTTATTGATTAGCTTTCACTGCCTTGAAGGGACACATTTACACCATTAAGCAAATTTAGTGTTTGGTGAAAGCTGGCAATTTTCTTCCCCACACACAGTAATTCCAAAATGACATGCTAATAAAGTAACTTTTCAATGCTTGTTGATCCTTCAACAAAGGGGCCACTCAATAAATGTGTAAGCTGCTAAAAGGGTGAAGAGGGGAGCACAGGCAGTTTCAACACTCACCACACCCGCTCCAGAAACTGTGCATGGTCATTTCTGAAGTTATTCAGGCTGACACAGCAATGGGGAAGTTAAATTTGTGAGCGTGGAATCTAGTGCCAAAGAGACTGTAGGGTTCTGTGAGAGTAGGTTTAAAAATGTCATAACAGGAAATACTCTGCACAACTTGGGTCACTGGTGAGTAACACTTTTTACCTTAACATAGTATACAAAAGCTTATTCCAAATTGTTAAGGGTTAATATGCCTACAAAGAAAACTTCACTCAATAACCAAATCAGATATTCTCAAAGATTATTTGAGATCACATAGTACTTTGTAAATTGATGGTATAAAGCAACAAACTATTGATTGCAGTTCTTTAAACGGATACAACTGAAGGCCATAACAAATTTATTGAGCCCTAAATCTTTAAACTGACATCCACCTTTGATGTGGATTATGAAAACCTTGCTTGCTTCAATAGTCCTTCTGACATGGGTTCACATTTAGAATGGTAGCATAAGAGCATCTTGCTGTTTTGGAAATGACCCGAAAGAGTAACCCTTTTTCAAAAAGGATGGCAGATAGATGTGGTGAACTACAAATCCTATTTACCACACAGCTTATATAAATACCAAGCAAACCAACAGAATTAATTTTCAGAGGGAAAACCATAGTACTACCTGTCTAATTCATGACATGGAAGCAAAATATGCTATCTCATCAATCTTCTTGACTTTTTTTAAAAATCAGACAGAGACATCCAAAAAGCCTTGAACAAACTTTTGCATGAAAAGATACCACTCAAGCTGAAAGTCATAGGCATTTAGGAACATGGGGGAATCTTAGTAATAATAGAAAGTAGTAGAGTGAATTTAGAGTCGAAAGGATACTGAATGGAATGCTGTAGATATTGATGTTGAGACCCCTTCCATTTCTAAATTACAATAATGATCTAGGTTTTAAAAACTCAATAAAAATTTATCAAATACGGAAATTATATCAAACTGGGATATTTTTAGTCTTCATACTCAAGGATACGAACATACAAAATAGGAGCAGAAGTAGGCCATTCGGCCCCTCGAGCCTGCTCTGCCATTCAATAAGTTAACAGTTGATCTGAGTGTATTTCAAGTTCTGCATTCCCATCTACTCCCGGTAACCTTTGATTCCCTTGCCTAACAAGTATCTACCTCTACCTTAAAAATATTCAGTGGCCCCGCCTCCACTGCCTTGAGGCAAAGAGTTCCAAATTCACACAACCCTCAGAAAAAAATTTCTCCTCATCTCTGACCTGTAATGGCGACCTCTAATCTTAAAACAGTGCCCCCTAGTTCTGGAGTCACTCACTAGAGGAAACATCCTTTCCACGTCCGCCTTGTCAGGACCATTCAGGATCTTATATACTTAATGAAGTCACCCCTTACTCTTCTAAGCTCCAGGTGGAAACAAGCCCAGTCTGTCCAACCTTTCCACACAAGATAACCTGCTCTTTCCAGGTATCAATCTAGTAAACCTCCTCTGAACCTCTACCAATGCATTTGCATCCTTCCTTATAAGGCCAAAACTGTACATAGTATTCGAGATGCGGTCTCACCAATGCCCTGTATAACTGAAGCATAACATGCTTACTTTTATGTTCAATTCTTCTCATAATAAAGGATAGCATTCCATTAGCCTTCTTGATTACATGCTGTACCTGCATACTAACTTTTTGTGACTCATGCACGCGAACACCTAGATCCCTCTGCACCTCGGAATTCTGCCGTTGTTCTCTGTGTAAGTAATACTCTGCTTTTTAATTCTTCCTGCCAAAGTAAACAACTTCACATTTTCCCACAATATACTCCATATCACAGAATCTCAGAATTTTAATGGCACAGGAGGTAGCCATTCGGCCCATTGTGTCTGCACCAGCTCTCCAAATGAGCATTATGACCTGGTGCCATTGCCCTGCTTTTTCCCTGTGCCCTTGCACATTGTTTCTATTCAAATAATCATCTAATGCCCTCTTGAATGCCTCAATTGAACCTGCCTCCACCACACTTCCAGGCAGTGAATTCCAGACCCAAACCACTCGTTGTGTGAAAATGTTTTTTCTCACATCACATTTGCTTCTTTTGCAAATCACTTTAAATCTGTGCCCTTTCGGTCTGATCCTTTTACGAGCAGGAACAGCTTCTCCCTATCTACTTTGTACAGCCCCCTCATGATTTTGAACATCTCTAACAAATCTCCTCTTGGCTGCCTTCTCTCCAAGGAGAACAGTCCCAACCTCGCCAATCTATCCTCATAGCTGAAGTTTCTCATCCCTGGAACCATTCTTGCAAACCTCTTCTGCACTCTCTCCAATGTGTTCATATCCTTCCTATGGCCTGGCATCCAGAACTGTACACAATACTCCAGCTGAGGTCTAATGAGTGTCTTATATAAATTCAGCATAACCTCCTTGCTCTTTTACTCTATGCCCCTATTAATAAAGCCCAGGATACCATATGGTTTATGAACTGCTCTCTTCACCTGTCCTGCCACCTTCAATGATCCATGACAGAGTTTCCTCCTCTGTCACCATGGCCTGGATAGCATCTACCTACTTTATAAAGACCAATGCAAAGTATTCACTTAATACCTCAGCAATGGCCCCTTCGTCCCTTTTAGGTCCCTAATCGGGCCTACTCCTCCTTTTACCTCCCTTTTACTATTTATATGCCTATAGAAGACTTTGATATTCTCCTTTATGTCTGCTGCCAGTATTTTCTCATAATCTCTCTTCGCTTCTCTAATATGATTTTTCACCTCCCCTCTGAACCTTCTGTATTCCTCTTGGTTCTCAACTGTATTTTCTACCTGACACCTGTCATTAGCACACTTTGCCTTCTTTATGTTAACTTCTATCTCCTTTATCATCCACGAAGCTCTGGATTTGTTTGCCCTATCTTTCCTTTTCGATGGAATATACCTTAACTGTGCCTGAACCAACTCTTTTTTGATGGTAGCCCATCATTCAGCTAGTTTTTCCTACCAATCTTTTCGATCCAGTCTATCTGGCCCAGCTCTGTTCTTCCCCCATCAAAGTCGGCTCTCGTCCAGTTAATTATTCTTACTCTGGATTGCCTATCGTCCTTTTCTAACATCATCCTAAAATGTACAATACAATGATCATCTTCTCCCCACTGACACTTGATCTACTTGGCCCGCTTCATTTCCAAGAACCAGGTCCAACAGTGCTTCATCAATGACCTTCTTGTTGGATTGGACACAGACTGCTGTAGGAAATTCCCCTGAACACAACCTAGGAACTTTTGCCCCTCTCCACCCTTTACATTACCACTGTCCCAGTCTACATGTCAGGTAATTAAAGTCACCCATTATAACTACTCTATAATGCTTGCATCTCCTTGTAATTTCTTTGCAGATTTGTTCTTCTACGTCCTTTTCACTATTTGGCGGTCTATGGACTACACTGAGCAATGTAATTGCACCCTTCTTGTTCCATAGCTCTAGCCAAATTGATGCTGTCCTTGAACCCTCTGGGAAATCCTCTTTCTCCAGCACTGCAATGTTCTCCTTAACCAATACCATCACCCCTCCTCCTTTCTTATCTTTTCTGAACACCTTGTACCCGGGAATATTTAACGCCCAGTTCTGCCCTTTCTTAAGCCAGGTCTCTTACTGTCACAACATCATATTTCCACATGGCAATCTCAACCTGTAACTCCCCAATCTTATTTACTGTACTCCATGCATTCACACACATGCATAGTAACCCTGATTTAGATTTTGTTACTTTCTCCCTCACCCCACCTTGACCTATTAACTTACTATTCTCTATACTAGTGCTATCTGTCCCTCCCAGTATTTTGTACACCCTGGTACTCCTCTCTAATATTTTCTCTAGGTTCCCACACCCCTGCCGTGTTAGTTTAAAGCTCTCCCAACAGCACTAACAAAACGCCCCGCAAGGAACTCAGTCCCAGCTCTGTTCAGGCGCAACCCGCCCGGCATGTACAGGTGCCTTGTCCCCCAGAGCCAGTCCCATTGTCCGAGGAATCTAACGCCCTCCCTCCTGTACCATCTTTCCAGCCACGCATTCATCTGCCTTATCCTCCTATTTCTGTACTCACTCGCCTGTGGCACTGGGAGTAATCCAGAGATTACTACATTTGAGGTCCTGCTTGCTAATTTTCTGCCTAGCTCCCTAAATTCTGATTGCAGGACCACATCCATCCACCTTCCTAAGTCATTGGTACCAATGTGGACCACGACCGCTGGCTGTTCACCCTCCCCAAGAAGTCCTGCAGCTGCTTTGTGAGATCCTTGACCCTGGCACCAGAGAAGCAACATACCACCCTGGAGTCATGTCTACGGCCACAGAAACGCCTGTCTGTTCCCTGAACCAGTGAATCCCTTATCACTATTGCTCTTTCTTCTTCCTTCCCTCCTGTACAGCTGAGCCACTCGTGCTGCCACAAATATTTCTCTGATTGCACTCCTCTGAAGGACCAGTGCCCTCACCAGCTTCCAAAATGGAAACGCGATTTGTGAGCGGGACCCCAGGGGACTGCTGCACTACCTGCCTACTTCTCTTGGAATGCCTGGTGGTCACCCATCCCCTCTCTGTCTCCAGGCCCTTAAGCTGCAGTGTGACCACCTCTCTGAATGTGCTATCCATGTAGGTCTCAGCCTTGCGGATGCACCACAGTGTCTACAGCCGCCACTCGAGCTTAAGTTTCTGCAGCTGGCGGCACTTCTTGCACTTGTGGTCATCTAGGACACCGGTAGCGTCCATGACTTCGCAAGTATTACAGGGCATGTATTTCACTCAACTGTGCTGCCCCGTCATGTCTTAACTCTACTTCTCTTACGTTAACTTTATTCTACTTTGGATTATTTATATTACTTTATTTTATTAGCCCTAATTTTCCCTTATTCTTGGCACTTCTCGGCTAAATCCAGCTATAGTTACTTGTTTTAAAATATTACATTTTTCTAATTTACTCACCAGGTCCTACTTACCAAGGCTGTCGCTCTTCCTTCTGAAGAAAGATAGAAAAGGGAAGAAGCACCTCCTCACGGAGCCCCTTCAGTCAACTCTGCTCTTCCAGCTCCTTTTCAAATCCTGGCTCTTCTCGTGCGCCTTTCCAAATCCCGGCTCCTCTTGCGCTCCTTTCCAAATCCCAGCTCCTTTCACACTTCTTTTCAATACCCGGCTCCTCACGTGCTCCTTTCCGATTCCCAGCTCCTCTCGCGCTTCTTTTTACCCTGCCAAATTTTTACCCACTCTCTCAACTTATCTATAACTGTCTACAAACTCCTTATGTCTTCTTCGCAACAAACTTTCCTAACTATCTTTGTACTTATCTTAGAGGGAGCACAATGAAGGTTCATTAGACTCATTCTTTGGACAATCAAGGGGATTACCCTAAGGTGAGATCGAATAGATTATGATTATGTTACCTAGCGTTTGTTAGAATGAGAGGTGATCTAATTGAAATATAGAAAATCTTAAGGGACATGACAGGGTAGATACCAGGAGGACATTTCTGCTGACTGACGAGTCAATAATTATTGGGGTCACAGGCCCAGAATAAGGGATCGGTCATTTAGGACCATGAAGTTTTTTCCAATTGAAGGGTTGTAAATCTTTGGAATTCTCTACCCCAGAGAGCTCTGGATACTCAATCCTCGAGTATATTCAATAGAATTTTGGGGACTAAAGTGATAGTGTGAGAAGGTGTGCCGGAGGTGAAAAGTCAGCTATGAACTTACTGAATGGCAGAGCAAGACCGAGGGGATGAATGGCCTACTCTTGCTCCTATTTCTTATGTTATGTTCTAGGCCACATGAAGAAGTCACCAAGGATCTACAAAGTGAGGTTGATATTCAGCAAATGAAATGCAATACTAACAAGTGGGAAATATTTCACGCTGAAAGGAAATAATAAACATAGATACTGAACAAATGATGCTGAAACAGATCCAAGTTTATTAGAAGACATGGCCACTTTATCACTGCAACATAGCAATTAACAAGGAAAATGAAATGTTTAATTGCATAGCGAAATTAGCAGAGCGCAAGTCAGGGGATGTGATGCTAAAGCTGTACAGTGTTCCGGTCAGACTATTCAGATATTGGCTCTAGCTTTGATAACAGACTTTAGGGAAACATTCAAGCCTTTGGGATACAATCTATGGGATACACCAATACAGCACAGGAAAAAAAATATTGGTGGAGAAACTGCCAAAACCAGGTGCACAGTGTGTGGCGTGAGATAAACAAGGCAAATATAATCTTGAGCTGTAAAGGGGAGGGAGTAAATTACAAATCAAAGAATGCAATATCGAGATTGTACAGGGCATTGGTTCATTTCCATCTGGAGTATTTTGTGCAGTCTGGCCAACATATTACAGGATGGACATTATGGTTCTGGACAAGGTGCCATCAATCTCACATAATAAAAGCAAAATACTGTGGATGCTGGAGATCTGAAATAAAAAAGAAAATGCTGGAAAAACTCAGCAGGTCTGGCAGCATCTGTCTCATATCTGGCATCAGACATCCAAGTTACAAGGGGAGGTTATAGAATCTGAGTTTGTTTACATTACAGTTAAGATTTTCAAGACCCTTTACGTTATTGATAGTGGAACCCTGAGAAGCTGTTCACCATGATCCTAAGAGGAGGGCAGGGAATGAAGTTCAGAAGAGAGGAGGTGAATAGATGGATCAGGTATCAGTACTTTACATAGGGGAGGACAGAGTATTGGGGGCAAAATATTGAAATTACTTAAAAAAGTTAGATGCTGTAACAGAAGGAATGTAAGTTTGTTCAGAATGGGTTGTCTGGATGGTTTCTAAACCATACCTTTCACAACATACCTTTCAAAAGAGAACTTGAATATACTTGAAAAGGGAGGATTTGCAGGGCTGTGGGGAAAGAGTAGGGGAGTGAAACTAAAACAAAAACAGAATTACCTGGAAAAACTCAGCAGGTCTGGCAGCATCGGTGGAGAAGAAAAGAGTCGACGTTTCGAGTCCACATGACCCTTCAACAGAACTGAAGTATAGTTAGGAGAGGGGTGAAATATAAGCTGGTTTAAGGTGGGGGGCGGGGGGAGAGAGAAGTTGAGGGTGGGGTGGTTGTAGGGACAAGCAAGCAGTGATAGGAGCAGATAATCAAAAGATGTCACAGACAAAAGGATCAAAGAGGTGTTGAAGGTGGTGATATTATCTAAGAAAAGTGCTAATTAAGAATGGATGGCAGGACACTCAAGGTACAGCTCTAGTGGGGGTGGGGTGGAAAGACTGACAAGGTATTAGTTGTAGATTTAAAAATAATGGAAATAGGTGGGAAAAGAAAGATCTATATAAATTATTGAAAAAAAAACAAAAGGGAGGGGGAAGAAACGGGGTGGGGATGGGGGGAGGGGGAGTTAAAGATCTAAAGTTGTTGAATTCAATATTCAGCCCAGAAGGCTGTAAAATGCCTAGTCGGAAGATGAGGTGCTGTTCCTCCAGTTTGCGTTGGGCTTCACTGGAACATTGCAGCAAGCCAAGGACAGACATGTGGGCAAGAGAGCAGGGTGGTGTGTTAAAATGGCAAGCGACATGGAGGTTTGGGTCTTTCTTGTGGACAGACCGCAGGTGTTCTGCAAAGCGGTCGCCCAGTTTGCGTTTGGTCTCTCCAATGTAGAGGAGACCGCATTGGGAGCAACGAATGCAGTAGACTAAGTTAGGGGAAATGCAAGTGAAATGCTGCTTCACTTGAAAGGAGTGTTTGGGCCCTTGGACGGTGAGGAGAGAGGAAGTGAAGGGGCAGGTGTTGCATCTTCTGCGTGGGCATGGGGAGGTGCCATAGGTGGGGGTTGAGGAGTAGGGGGTGATGGAGGAGTGGACCAGGGTGTCCCGGAGGGAACAATCCCTACGGAATGCCGCCGGGGGGGTGAAGGAAAGATGTGTTTGGTGGTGGCATCATGCTGGAGTTGGCGGAAATGGCGGAGGATGATCCTTTGAATGCGAAGGCTGGTGGGGTGATAAGTGAGGACAAGGGGAACCTATCATGTTTCTGGGAGGGAGGAGAAGGCGTGAGGGCGGATGCACGGGAGATGGGCCGGACACGGTTGAGGGCCCTGTCAACGACCGTGGGTGGAAAACTTCGGTTAAGGAAGAAGGAGGACATGTCAGAGGAACTGTTTTTGAAGGTAGCGTCATCAGAACAGATGCGACGGAGGCGAAGGAACTGAGAGAATGGGATGGAGTCCTTACAGGAAGCGGGGTGTGAGGAGCTGTAGTCGAGGTAGCTGTGGGAGTCGGTAGGCTTGTAATGGATATTGGTGGACAGTCTATCATCAGAAATTGAGACAGAGAGGTCAAGGAAGGGAAGAGAAGTGTCAGAGATGGACCATGTGAAAATGATGGAGGGGTGGAGATTGGAAGCAAAATTAATAAATTTTTCCAGGTTTTTTTCGAGAGCATGAAGCAGCACCAAAGTAATCATCGATGTACCGGAGAAAGAGTTGTGGGAGGGGGCCGGAGTAGGACTGGAACAAGGAATGTTCCACATACCCCATAAAGAGACAGGCATAGCTGGGACCCATGCGGGTACCCATAGCCACACCTTTTATTTGGAGGAAGTGAGAGGAGTTAAAGGAGAAATTGTTCAGTGTGAGAACATGTTCAGCCAGACGGAGGGGAGTAGTGGTGGATGGGGATTGTTGGGGCCTCTGTTCAAGGAAGAAGCTAAGGGCCCTCAGACCATCCTGGTGGGGGATGGAGGTGTAGAGGGATTGGACATCCATGGTGAAGAGGAAGCGGTTGGGGCCAGGGAACTGGAAATTGTTGATGTGACGTAAGGTGTCAGAGGAATCACGGATGTAGGTGGGAAGGGACTGGACAAGGGGAGAGAGAAGGGAGTCAAGATAACGAGAAATGAGTTCCGTGGGGCAGGAACAGGCTGACACGATCGGTCTGCCGGGACAGTTCTGTTTGTGGATTTTGGGTAGGAGGTAGAAGCGGGCCGTCCGAGGTTGGGCGACTATCAGGTTGGAAGCTGTGGGAGGAAGATCTCCAGAGGAGATGATGTCAGTGACAGTCCTGGAAACAATGGCTTGATGTTCCGTGGTGGGGTCATGGTCCAGGGAGAGGTAGGAGGAAGTGTCTGCGAGTTGACACTCAGCCTCCGCAAGGTAGAAGTCAGTGAGACTAACCGGATAGCTCTTTCAAAGAGTCAGCATAGACGCCATGAGCTGAATGGCCTTCTTTGCTGTAAGATTGTAAACTCTACAGTATATATACACCAAAACAAAATGCATTTCTTGACTGTATTACTAAATTATATTTTCTATAACACTTTCAGTATGTTTTGATGGATAAACTCCCATGGCACTATTTGAACAGGACAGGGCCCTGTCTGATAATTCTCCACCACCAAGAAAATAGGTTAATTGTCATTCAACTTGTAGGTGCTTGTGGAGTCTTTGAAGACTGCCACCACATTTGCTTGCAAAACAATCACTGCACTTCAAAGCAATTCATCACATACAAGTGCTTTGTGACATCTCAGATGTGATAAGGCACCTTATAAAAAGCAAGCATTTCTTTTTTTAAAAATGACACCTTATTTGTATTCTCTTCCTTTTTAAAATCAATTTCCAACAATTGCTGAAGCAGTAAAAAATACAACACACTGACTAACTAGATTGCATCTCTCTTTATAACATCCATTTCATCCTGTGCCAGTGATCTTATCTCATTGGGTTTTGACAATGCTGTACATACAAGAGAAAAAGGGTTACAAAAGTGAATTAGAAATGGTGAAAGGGTATTCTTTATTCGTTTATAGTTTTATACATTTACATTTGATGTCTTTTGGAACATGCAAAAAAACGAGCAACAGAGAAAGACCAGCAAATTATTTAAGCCCATCACATCCTGTTAAATTGCAACTTAACATAATGACCCCATCACAATGCACCACACCCATCCCCACGCCAGATATTCTCTTGGAACAGACAGAATAAAAGGGGAAAAGCATACAATACCTATACAAGGGGGGAAAAAAACTCTAGGAAATTTGTCTTGGACCCCCAAAAGTGGATTAGTCACGGTCCAGTAGACACAAATGACCAAGGGATATGTCAGTAAAAGCCGCCCACCTTTTGCATGCTGCAATGTCAGCCAGGGTTGGGAATTCGTCCAACTCTCTTTTTAATCACTTGCAGAAAATCTGCTTTCACTGCATTAGATTCCAATTTGTTCCAAAGGTCAGTTACCTGCTGTGAAAAGTAAAATTGCCTTCTGACATCTGACCAGGTTCTACCCTTATAAAATTTATAAACATTTTCCCTCATCCTCCCCACTTATTTATTAGAAAAAAATAGCTGTTTTTAATTTTCATTCTTTTCTTTCGACCTTTTCACACCCTCTTTTAATCAGACCTTCCTTTCCTTTTCGATTCCTCTTTTTGTATCTAATCCGGCACTGAGTTCACCCGCTTTAATTCATCCTCCTCCTTCCTCTGTTTATTTCTCAATCCTCTATCGCATTGGCTAAGGAGATACACTGTCCTGTGTCATGATGATGAAGGAAAAAACACCGAATTGTGTCCAGAAATATTGGACTTTAAAAAATAAGGCCTGTTTTTTTTTTAAAAATACACACAAGCCACTGGCTGGAATGCTGCAGGGTGACTCCTTAAGAGGAATCCCACCCTGTTGCCAGACAAAGCACTTCTAAAGACATCCAGAAACTAATTGCTCTGTTCAGTAGAGACAATGGGACATAATGGGAGAGGAGCATCATATCATGAAGAAATCCTGAGAGCAATGCCTAGACAGATTTGTGAATTTGCTTCCCACCTGGAATATACTGAGAAGGGGTTAAAAGCGAGCTGCAAAGCTGCCCCAGTGCCTGTCTGTTGGTGGGTGTTTTGAGAGAGAGCAAGTGCTGGAAGTCTGACTCAGAAGTAACAGCCCCACACACACACACACAACCCCTGTGAATTGCCATTTTTGCAGGTATCCCAATCTCTCTCCCTCTCTACCGAATTCAGCTCTACTGGAACCTTGAAACTGACTATTCAACCACCAGAGTCAATTCTACTGGAATCTCCAATCGCAACAGCTGCAATGCTCAATCACCTACTCCCCATGAGTTAAGACTGTCCCATATACCCTCTTATACTTTTAATCTATATGACCGTGTATGTATATGTTTCACCCTTTCTTGTCTTTAGCAGTTAGTAAACTTACTCTTACCTTTAACTCAAGGAAAGTCTGATCATATTGGCTCCTTCAAAGCCAGAACGATTCGGTCTGGGAAAAAGTTATCTGCGAAGAGGATCTTTTTTAGATTAAATCTTGTTGCAACCAACAGAAGAGGGAGGGCTAAATAAAGACAGGGAGCCAGTTCATCCCTCCTCGTCCAAGGCATAACAATTTGGGGATGTCCCTGCCAGACAGTGACAAATTGAGGGGTCTTGCCTGGATCAACAACTTTGGGGAGCCTTAGCTGAGGGTGGGTCGTAACACCTGTTGTCCACCAAGGATGCAGATGGCCTGCTGCTCTCACCATGCAATAATCAGCTCACACTTCTAGCAACTTCGTGTGAATTGTTCTAAATTCACCATCCTGACTTGGAAATATATCACAGTTCCTTCACTGCTGCTGGATCAAAATCCTGGAACTCCCTCCCTAACAGCACTCTAGGTGCACCCACACCATATGGACTGCAGAGGTTCAGAAAGGCAGCTCACCACCACCTTCTCAAGGGCAATTAGGGATGGGCAATAAATGCTGGCCTAGCCAGTGACACCCACATCCCATGAATGAATTTGAAAAAATTACCCATGTCTGTGCAAACAAGTCTAACTAACGAGGCTCACCAAGAGATGCCCACTCCAGCAAAATCTCAGCTATGCATGGTACTAGCTCTACCTACATGAACGACCCTACATTTATCTATGCTAAATGAGACCAGTCAGAGAGAGGACCAGTCAGAGAGAGGCCCATTCCCCCATCACAACTTGATTTGACTGTGGTTTATCTTTACACATCCAACAATCTCATACATCTTGATATCTCCATAAACTTGCAGAAAATCCTCCCAGTGCTTCATCCAGATCTTAAATGTAGATAGGGAAGAGAATGGTAACTTGGAAATCTCTTATTACATTCTGGACTACATGCGTATCCACTTTGAAATTTTCAACTATATACTTCTGGGGTGAAGATTGATGCAAAGTAGCCTTTTAAAAGCTGTGCCATATCAACTGTATCTGCCCTAAGGAATCCTTCAGTGGAGGGATAATGTTGCATTTTACTTTAGCTTTTGTAAAGTATACTGCATGATTAAATTACTGATGGCATACTTTACTACGATGTAACAGGAAGCTCAAATGCTGGCACGGTTCCAACAACTTGTATACCTTTGATGTCTCAAAAATATTTGAAAACCCCATGGTGCAGACATGTAATCATCTCTGATTTGGCTGAGCCAAAGGAGGAGATACTTGGTGGGAATGCCCAAATGTTTGGTCAAAGAGGTAAGTTTGAAGGATGTCTTGATGTTTAGTTATTGAACATTAATTATGGCTCATCTAAAACTATATGTTAGACAGACAGGGGAGGGGACAAGACAGTTGGCAGAACTAGATGCCAATGTAAAATTTTGCTACAGGATGGAACATAGTTGAGGGAACCAAGGATAGTAAATGATAGGTCAAGGAGGCAATAGTACAAGGCAGGAAAAGAAACATTGTTGGATATGTACTGGTTATAACTGGACAGGTAGAATAGAGCAACAATTGTAATGATACAGCAACTTCAACATAATTAAACGCCCCAAGGTGCTTTACAAAGGCATTATAAAACAAAATATGACAGCAATCCAAATAAGAAATTAGGGCAGACAACCAAAAGCTTGATCAGGGGTAGAAAGAGGAAACTGAGGTAGACAGGTGGAGATGTTTCTGGAGGAAATTCCAGAGTGTAGTGCATTGGCAGCTGAAGCCATGGCCATCAATGGCGTAGCAATTAAAATTGGGGATGCACCAGAGGGCAGAATTTGAGGAGTGCAGTTATCACAGGGTTTTGGGACTGGAGGAGATTACAGAGGTAGGGAGGGATCAGGCATTGGTGGGAGTTGAAAACAAGAACGAGAAATTTTAAATCGATGTGAAGCAGTTGAAGATAGTTGGGTCTAGGACACTGCCCTGAGAAACTTCTTCAGCAATGTCCTGAGGCTGAGATGATTGGCCTTAAACAACTACAATCATCTTCCTTTTTGCTAGGTATGATTCCAGCCAGTGGAGTGTTTGCCCCAATCACCATTGACTTCAAGGTGATGCTGCCTTGATGTCAAGGCAACTCTCTCACCTCACTTCTCCTCTGAAATTCAGCTCTTTTGTCCATATTTGAATCAAGGCCATATGATGTATGGAACCAATTGATCCTGGCAGAACCCAAACCGAGCACTGATGATTAAGTTAATACAATATGATCCTTGTAGAGACTGATAACTTTTAGAAAGATATTTGAATTTCCAGTTACTGACGGGAAGGATCACTTGGCAAGATTTCAAGTTAAGACTTTTACTGTAACAAACAAACTAAATGCAAAACAAAATTCTGGAAACACTCAGCAGGTCTGGTAGCATCCAAGAGAGAGAAACAGAGTTAATGTTACAAGTTAAATATGATTCTTCTTCATTTTGAAGAGGAGTTACATTCGACTTAAAACGTCATCTCTGTTTCTCTCCACGGATGCTGTCAGACCTGCTAACTATTTCCAGTACTTGCAGTTTTTATTTTGGAATTTTAGCATCCGTAGTATTTTCTTATTATTTAAACTAAAAGCAAAATTGACTAAACACTATTTTAGTAGACACCTTATACTGAAAACTACAGAAAAGGTCCCACATTTAAATTTTAAAATGACTGAAAATCCCCCTCCACGTTTATACTTTACTCTGTCCCTTAAGTGGACACCTCATTCTCCAGGAACCACTTCAAAGCCTTTCTCAGCCCCCGTGGGCTTGCTTCCTTTTACCTATTCCAGCTGGATAACCTCTTATCCCCAAATTGACTTTTATGGTGTGGGTTACCCTGGAGATTTCTCCCTCTCGCCAAATCTAGGTGTATCTTGCAGCCTCATTTAAGTCCTCACAAACTTGGTCTCAATCCCATCTGCATTCTGCATGGTGAACAATAGAGACTGGTTGCTTCTATTTCTCTGCTCTCGCTCTGATTCTTGCAGACTGCCTTGTCTGTTAGGTTCAGAGATATCTTGGGTCGATATCTCTGCTTTGGACTCTTCCCCTTCCAAAGTCTGCCTCAATAGAAATGTGAATCACATGGGCTTGGTATTCAGGTAGAAAGGCTATTTGGCTATTCTCTAGACTCCCAGCCCCATTCTTTCCTGAAATCAAATAGACGGTTTAAAGTATAACCATTTATAAAATCTGACATCCTATCACCTCCGTGAGACTTGGGAGACTAACAATCTACCCGAAGTCATCACAAATGCTCTTGTCATTGTCTACAGATGTGAACATCTTGCACAATCTTCCCAGTAAAACAACCTGAGATCCACTTTACCCTTTAACAACCAAGCATGTTGTCAAACAGGATTCAGAGCGGGTCACACGACCCCCTTCATTCCTATATTTTACACTAAATTAAAGAGGCTATCCCAAAACATAATCTTATGAGCTGTGTATTTGTAACAAATGGTAAGTGCCACTTGATAGCGAAAAAGTTTAAAGTCTTCTTTCTGTATATTTTCTGTCAATATTTTCCCATTATAATTTCCTATGCCAACTTCATAATGGAAGTTTCCTGTGTAAGCTTGTCACACTGTACTTAACATCATCTTGTATGGCTGGCCCCTTTTCCTCCAACCGTGTTTCACTTGAAGGTTACACTTGATCACAATTCCCCTTGGCCAGTGTCTTTAAAGTTATATAATGTTGCCCATCTTAAAATCAGATTTTATTCTTGTTACCTTCTATATGCAGTTTACAAATCACAAGGTATAGAGGGCACAAAAATTAGACTGGGGGGAGGAGGGAAGAGTATTAACTATGAGGTTCAAGTCAAAAATGTGCAGAGTGGCAGTGAGGGTCAGGCTGCAGTCCTCAAATGAGGTACTGAGCTCAAAGATGCATAGAACCAAATAGATTACTGATAAAGAGAGGGGCATGTTAGTGGGGTGGTGAAAAAGGCATATGGGACACTTGCCTTTATCAATCGAGGCATAGATTACAAAAGTAGGGAGGTCATGTTGGAGTTGTATAGAACCTTGGTGAGGCCACAGCTGGAGTAGTGTGTGCAGTTCTGGTTGCCACATTATAGGAAGGATGTGATTGCACTGGAGGGGGTGCAGAGGAGATTCACCAATATGTTGCCTGGGATGAAACATTTAAGTTATGAAGAGGGGTTGGATAGTCTTGGGTTGTTTTCGTTGGAGCAGAGAAGACTGAGGGGCGACCTGATTGAGATGTACAAGATTATGAGGGGCATGGACAGGGTGGATAGGGAGCAGCTGTTCCCCTTAGTTGAAGGGTCAGTCACATGGGGGCATAAATTCAAGGTGAGGGGCAGGAAGTTTAGGGGGGATGTGAGGAAAAACTTTTTTACCCAGAGGGTGGTGACGGTCTGGAATGCACTGCCTGGGAGGGTGGAGGAGGCAGGTTGCCTCACATCCTTTAAAAAGTACCTGGATGAGCACTTGGCACGTCATAACATTCAAGGCTATGGGCCAAGTGCTGGTAAATGGGGTTAGGTAGGTAGGTCAGATGTCGGTGCAGACTTGATGGGCCTAAGGGCCTCTTTCTGCACTGTGATTCTGTGAAAGAAGAATGCTAGCTCCTGGAACAGGAAAAGTCAAAAGTTCTACATTACATCGGGTGGGGTGGTTGGTGGTGCAGCCAATGCCATTGGGGCATTGGGAAAGAGGAGGAACTTAGGCCACTGAATATAAAATGGTTAGGTTTGCAAGTTAAAGTATTGATTTGTTCAAACAATTGTACATACGATTTTTAATATTGTTTCATATTGAAGTAATTGCAGGGAGGCAGATGAGAAAACAACAGGGACTGATATTTGAGTATTTTGACCAGTTTGTTTTCTAGTAACTGATTTGTCTAGATCGGTAGACTTGGAAACGAATAAGTGATTTGTTTGTTTGGTTTTATGCAAGATCCATATGGTGGTGCCAGCTTTGCTCGTCTAGTTACAATCAAATATTTGAACATCTTGCATGGTTAATTGAACACATGGTGGTTACTGAAGTTAGTCAGAACATTCCATACATATGTAACACTTGGTGTGGTATCCTACACAAGGCCTATTTTTATTTATGCAAATAGGAGTAAAAGAAAGAGAGAAAATGCTTTCTGTAATTTGATACTAGCATTAATCTCTAACAGGCATGTTGTTATAGCCTACATCAATTGGAATATATAAACATTTCTAAAAGCATCCACTGCATTGTTCATCTACTACCTGTATTTTTTAATGTGCTATAATTCTATTGTATCTGTATGTGCCATTATTCCTCTTAGTGTTTGCTTCTTGTTGTGGATTTTGGTAGAGGCTGAAAGGCTTAATTTATGCTCTCAAGTTTCTAACCGTTGCTCATCCCTGGCAATATCTCAACAAATCTCCATCGTACCTTTTTCATTTTTTTTATATCCTTCTGAAACAAGAGTGCCCAAAACCATAAACAACACTCATCAGCAGCCTAATTTTTGGTACAAGTTCAATAGCTTTTTTTGCCTTTGTATCAAACGTCTCTGGATACAAAATAGAAGATTCTTTTTTTAAATGTTCTTATCTACTTGTACTGTCACCTTTAATGATCTATTGTTCTGCGAATTAAAGTATCTCTGCTTCTTTACTCCATTTCAAATCTTACGATTTAAGGAGTAATTCCTTTCCTCATTCTTCCAATAGCAACTGCCTCAGCACTGGGTACAGGTCAGTGAGCCATTGCTATGGCAAAAAGACAAACACAGGAGACAAAAGGTTCTTCCACAGCCCTTCCTGTTCTCCCTATTTAGCCCTTTTGAATAAAGATACAAAAGCTTTTTCTTTCATAAATGAACAGGATGCCCGACTACACACGGGGCAGGTTACCTTTGCTTCCATGCTTTTCCATGTAGGTTGATAAAATTCTCCAACATTGCCTGTTAGTGGGACACAGGCCATTGGAGCTCCAAACTCTAAGGCCTGAAGCCTATGGTTGATCTCCTTGGAGGCAGTGTCCGAGAGGCTGTGGCAGAGGGGCTTATATGATCCCATGGCTTACAATGAGGACTCATGGTCAGCCAAGGCTTTGCTAAACCAACTACCTTCACTGATATATATTCTTGAGGCTTCAAATGAGGGCTTGCAACATTTGTCATGGCAGAACTATTCAGAGCTTGCACCATCTCATTACATTTCACTCTTGGTGGGCTGGAACTATGTGCCTGTGATTAGAAACAAACTTCTCTACCGAATAAAACAAACCATCAATTATCAAAGAAAATACAGTTTCATGAAAGGACCAGGGTTCATTTTCAACCAATTGTGTCTACTCTTGCCTGTGAAACACACAATCGCATTCAAGAATCTTTATGTTACAAGACCTTTAAAAGTACAGTAAGATGCCCATGTTGGCAAGAGTGTTGCTTATCTAAATGTAAAGTGGTACAAACTCTCACAAACGAAATGCAATGGTTATAAGATCCATACCCAGTGACAGATAACTAAAGCTGCTCCACGTGCAAGCAAAGACCTAGCAAGTTTCTATAAGGAAGAAAGCGAACTTTTTTTCTTTGGTTCATTCTCAGGGTGTGGACATCACTGGCAAGGCCACATGTATTGCCCAATCCTAGTTAACCTGATAAGTAGTGGTGGGCCTCTTCTTGAAGTACTGTGGTGTACTGTACTATGTGGTGAATGGGTTCTTACAAAGCCGTCAGGTAGGCTGTGCCAAAGTTTTGACCCAATGACAATGAACATGTACAGATCTTTAAATAATATATAAACATAGGAGCATACTTTAGTACTGCAACTCAAATTGATAAAGTAATATTAATCCTGATTGTTTGCCATGACACAAACATGTAACTACAACAAAATGGACATACTCAATTTGTTCTTAAATGTGCATTTCGCTATCACAGTTGGGCCAATAGCCACAATGCTACTTTGGCAGGGAAAATAAAAAAAGTAGCAGTTTTTTAAATGGAGAGAGGCTGCAGAACTTGGTGGTACAGTGCAATCTGGGTGTCCTGGCACATGAATCACAAAAAGTTAGTACAAGTCGCACGTATCTTTTACCCGTAAGTCCAAAAACCAAACACATCCAAAAACCACACTCTTTTTGAACCTCACCGACCTTTAGTGCGGGAAGTCTGTGGCCCGAGCCGACAAGAACCTTGCTGATCTCACCTGACCTTTAGCGCAGGAAGTCTAGATGTTTGTCTGCACCGTTTACCTTGCGAGCCGTCTCCTAGAAGCAGAATCACAGATGGCACCACAGGCGGGAAATTATTACAAGTACCCCCTGTATTTATTATTCAGTGGTACATCTTACTTTCCTAGCCATTTTATTTGCTTTAGACCATAGCTAGCCTAGGCTTCGGTCATTGTAATGAAAGTAGGCTTAGGCCTATGTGCAGTATCTGAAAACCGAAATTATCTGAAATCTAAAATGCAATTGGCCCCGCGGGTTTCAGATAAAGTACACCCAACCTGTATGCAGGTACAGCAAGTGATTAGGAAAGCAAATGGAATGTTGTTGTTTATTGCAAAGAAATGGAATATAAAAGTAGACAAGTATTGCTACAGTTGTACAGGACATTGGTGAGACCACATCTAGAGTACTGTGTAGAGGTTTGGTCTCCTTATTTAAGAAAGGATACAACTGCTTTAGAAATAGTTCAGAGAAGGTTCACTTAACTGATACCTGGGATGGGGAGAGTTATCTTACGAGGAAAGGTTGGACAGGCTGGGCCTGTATCCATTGGAGTTTAGAAGATTGCAAGGTGATCTTATTGAAACGTAAGGTCCTGAGGGTACGTGACAGGGTGGATGCTGAAAGGATGTTTCCCCTTGTGGGAGAGTCAAGGACTAGGGAACAGTTTAAAAATAAGGGGACTCCCATTTAAGGTGGAGATGAGAAGAATTTTTTTCTCTGAGAGTCATGGATCTTTGGAACTCTCTTCCGCAAAGAGTGGCGGAGGCAGGGTTAATGAATAATTTTAAGGCAGAGACAGATTGACTCCCTTGTTAGTCAAGATTCTAAGGTTATCAGGAGCAGGTGGAATGGAGTTGAGGCCATGATCAGATCAGTCATGATCTAACTGAATGGCAAAGCAGGCTCAACGGGCCAAATGGCCTTATCCTGCTCCTAATACGTATGTTTGTGTGTAGGTACGGAGACCCAAAGTCTAGTAAATAACCATGTTTTGACTGAATTACTTTAGGCAGTTCATACCGTTTTGTTCAGTACTCCTTTTTGTGTATCTCCCATTCTCTTAATCAGATAACTTGGGTGTTCATTTGGGCTCAGCTTCCAAACATATACTCAAGTGAGCTCAAGTGCTCCTTCTCCCATATTCACAAATATGCTGCTGATTTAGTTGTTCAGATATGAAGCAGCGTGCAGGAATACTGCCGGAAGAATCCCTTCCTAGACATAAAAGCAAAATACTGCGGATGCTGGAAATCTGAAACAAAAACAGAAAATGTTGGAAAAACTCAGCAGGTCTAACAGCATCTGTGGAGAGAAAAAAAAGAGTTAACGTTTCGAGTCCGTATGGCTCTTCTTCAGGTCTGAAGAAGTCATACAGACTTGAAACGTTAACTCTGTTTTTTTCCCTTCCTAGACATGATAGTCAAACTTATAGTCGCAGAGAAACCACTGTTCAAATGTCGCTCAAGACACCATTAATTCCTTTTTTTTAAAAAAACAGTCCCATTGTGGTTTTGTTCCAGCAACCACTAATTTTCTCCATTCTTCCATCCCAATATGCACTTTCTTCTTTTCTAACTTTTAATCCTTTTGCTGCACAGTGGCAAAGTCTTCAGCTAGCATGCTCTCGAACTGCAAAATTTCCTTCCTACACCTCTCTGCTCTGCTACTTCCCCCTTTCAAGAGTCATCATTCTGCCTTTCTCCCACTTCTTGCTCATTGTGCTCAAAGCTTCTTTCAAGTGTATTTGGGATTCCTTGTTATACAAAAGCTTTATACAAGTGCATGCTGTTGTGTATTTGTTAGTGTGTGTGCTTATTTATTGCCATGGTCATATTTGGAGGCCTAACTCTGCGACAACAATGTAAGGACCATATTAATGGAATAAGTAGACTGATTGCACCAGGGAACTTTTTCCATTTTAATTTATATATGAAGTATTTGAAAAATGCCCCCTTTTAAAGCATTAAATAGAATCCCATACTTTTGCTTTAGTTCTAAATTTTATTATCAAAAAGCTAAAAGCTACTGCGGATGCTGGAAATCCAAAACAAAAACAGAATTACCTGGAAAAACTCAGCAGGTCTGGCAGCATTGGCGGAGAAGAAATCAGTTAACGTTTTGAGCCTTCATGGCCCTTCGGCAGAACTGAAGCATAGTTAGGAGAAGGGAGAAATATAAACCTTAAACCAGTTTATATTTCTCCCTTCTCCTAACTATGCTTCAGTTCTGCCGAAGGGCCATGAAGGCTCGAAACGTTAACTGATTTCTTCTCCGCCGATGCTGCCAGACCTGCTGAGTTTTTCCAGGTAATTCTGTTTTTGTTCTAAATTTTATTATGCTTGCCAATACAATGGCAGGAATTACTTCTGAAAGTTTTGTGCAATCTTTCAAAGTGGTAGACTGAAATGCAGCCATGTGTGATCTTAATATTGAAGTTACAAATAACTCTTTGCAATTGTTGATTTGGGTGAAATCCCCAAGGATGGGAGGCTAATCTCCCAATAGCACCTAATGATCTGACAAACAGATTTTTCTCTCATTGGATCCCAACAAACAATTGTACGGTTTCTTTTGAAGCAGATTCTGTGACAGTGATGAGTCACTGTCACTCATGAGCAAATGAACAGCCTTTGGCAACAGTATACAAGTTTAACATTTCCACAGAGGGAATTTGTGCTCTAATTACTTTAGTATCCTATTGCTCTAAAATTTGCAAAACACCACAAAACAAAAAATCTCCCAATACAGTTCAACTAAAACATTTGCGTGTCTGGTTAGCAATTCACAGCAATTTTACCTTTTTAAAAAAAACTCAGGAAAATTCAACAGTGTCAATGAACATGGTTCAATTCAGGTCATAACATCTAATTTTAAATCGCAATGTTCATAAATGTACCGAGATAGATAGGTTCTTGATTAGTAAGGGGATCAAAGGTTACGGGGAGAAGGCGGGAGAATGGGGTTGAGAAACTGATCAGCCATGATTGAATGGTGGAGCAGACTCGATGGGCCGAATGGCCTAATTTCTGCTCCTATGTCTTATGGTAACAGGCCTGTCTCCTGTCACCCATCTATCCAGCTTGAGTGCAGAGATTGTCACACAAATCAGGAAATAAAACTAATTATACTACATAAGCCAAGTTGGCCAACATATCTATTATACAGAATTATATGGCCTTGGAAAATGATAGGTTTTCTTTATCACCAAGAGAACCTGTTCTTTCAAATAGTCGGTCTTCTGTTTGTTCAGTTGGCAGAACACATGGAAGAGTCAGGCAAGCAAATGCTAAATTTGGTTCAACTGGTAGAACCTTCACCTGAGTCAAAAGGTTGCTGATTAAAGCCCCACCCATTATACATGAGCTCACAATTTTGGTTGACATTTTAGTGTGTTATTGAAGGAGTGCTGCATTGTCAGAGATAGCGTTTCCTTATGAGAAACAAAACCGCTCACGAGGATACAAAAGATTTTCTGTAGTATTACTTGAAGAAAAGTACCAAGTTCTGTTGTCTTCAACATATCTCTTCAAACAACTTCATTCTTCTGTTTAAATTTAATTGGCATGTTTAGCAGCCTCCATAGTCTCACTCCTCTCTATCCATGCTCTTTCAGTGCTACAAATTCTCTTCCCACCCGCAAATTCTGCATTCCTCGGTGACCAGCTTCTTGTAAATCCACTACCGGTGGTTGTATCTTCTCCATGCTCTGGAATTTCCTCCCCAGGCTTTTATGCCTGCTCACCTCCCTCTCCTCTCCTTGAGCCCTCTAACCAAGCTTTTGGCCATTCCTCATAATACTTCCTCTTTTGACTTTATGCAATTATTCCCTTTCTCAAGTGCTGCAAATTGTTTTTCTACATTAAATGTTATTTTCTGTAGTATTGGTGAATTTTATGTGATGCTTGTACAACGGTGGGACTATTCGTAGCAGTAATATGGGAGTGAGAAGAAAAAATAAAAATTAAAATGAGAGGCGATGGGGTAGGAGTGTTGGTAATCAATGGTCTGTTAAAAAAATATCAAGTCTGATGCTCAAGAAACTGCTTCATACAGATTCTTATGTGAGAAACTGAGAATGGAAGTAAAAACCTTGCTGTTTGCCCACCTGGTTGGTTACTGGAAGGGCCTAAGTACTTGTTTATATGTTTATACTAGTATTCACTGTTGCCAGGTAGATTTCTGCAGTCAGTTGCTTATTTTTTTGCAGATAGATGTAATGTTTGAATTAGCTGGATAGATAGGTGGTGATTGGTTATTATTGTATTTGCCATTTCTGTTCATAGAAAAGGAATTGTCAGATAGACATGATTTTGTCATCACCATCTTTGAGCTGACCTTAAGTAACAGACAAATTTTAATAACATTGTACAATTCAATGGAGTTAATATTTGTGTTGCTAATGTGCCATACATCAGATCTAATATGCTTTTAACATGTTATTAGCATGGAGCATAATTAATTGAAGTATTTTTCCTAATTATGAGTATTTTTAAGTCACAAGTCTAAAAATAGCAATACATCATAATATATATATTCTGCATCACAGGCAGAGTTCCCACACTACCCTGCCTCTGATCCCAGTCATGCTGCTGGTGGATCAATATCAGCAGTAATTTAAAGGTTTTAAATTGTGGTGCATCTTCCATTATACCCCTATAATTCTATTATCTTGCCCTTGCTTGTATAATATGATCAAATCTCTTGATTTATTTATATAAAGTGAATTAGTTTCCTATTGTCTATCTGCCTACTTAATGAATTTAATCAAAGTGAATGGCCTTGAGAGGCAAGATAATATTAATAACGCCCAATGCAACAGAAGCAAGTCTCTTCAAATTCATGGGAGAAGGCCAATTTTATGTTGGAGCCTATGCAAAGTTAATTACCCATACATTTGTTGCAACTCTGTAAATGCATGTCTTTAAATAGTAGTAGATGCAAGCACTGTATTAATCTGACTTGCAAAAGGTGGAAAGTTGCATTCCACAAGGACCATGCTGAGACCACTGTTGTTCACCATTTACATAAACAATTTAAACTTAGGAATCAGAAGTACAGTTTCAAAATTTGCAGACACCAAATTGGGGGAATGTGGGATAACACAGGAAGAACTCAATAAATTGCAGATAAAAGCAAAAAACTGCAGATGTTGGAAATCCAAAACAAAAACAAAAATACCTGGAAAAACTCAGCAGGTCTGACAGCATCTGCGGAGAGGAATACAGTTAATGTTTCGAGTCCGTATGACTCTTCAACAGAACTAAGGAAAAATAGAAAAGAGGTGAAATATAAGCTGGTTTAAGGGGGGGTGGGACAGGTAGAACTGGTTAGAGGTCCAGTGATAGGTGGAGATTGCCAAAAGATGTCATAGACCAAAGGACAAAGAGGTGTTGACGGTGGTGATATTAGCTAAGAAATGTGCTAATGGTGACATTAAGGGTAGAAAGCAGGATGCGCAAGGTACAGATAGCCCTAGTGGGGGTGGGGTGGGGGGTAAGGGATCGAAATAGGCTAAAAGATAGAGATAAAACAATGGATGGAAATACATTTTTAAAAAATGGAAATAGATGAGAAAAGAAAAATATACATAAATAATTGGAAAAGGGGGGATCAGAAAGGGGGTGGGGATGGAGGAGAGAGTTCATGATCTAAATGTGTTGAACTCAATATTCAGTCCGGAAGGCTGTAAAGTGCCTAGTCGAAAGATGAGGTGCTGTTCCTCCAGTTTGCATTGAGCTTTACTTGAACATTGCAGCAGGCCAAGGACAGACATGTGGGCATGAGAGCAGGGTGGTGTGTTGAAATGGCAAGCGACAGGGAGGTCTGGGTCATGCTTGTGGACAGACTGAAGGTGTTCCATAAAGCGGTCACCCAGTCTGCGTTTGGTCTCTCCAATGTAGAGGAAACCGCATTGGGAGCAGCGAATGCAGTAGACTAAATTGAGGGAAGTGCAAGTGAAATGCTGCTTCACTTGAGTGTTTGAGCCCTTGGACGGTGAGGAGGGGGGGGGGAGTAAAAGGGCAGGTGTTGCACCTTCTGCGGTTACATGGGAAGATGCCATGGGAGGGGGTTGAGGTGTAGGGGGTGATGGAGGAGTGGATCAGGGTGTCCGGGAGGGAACGATCCCTGCGGAATGCCGCCGGGGGTGGGGTGAAGGGAAGATGTGTTTGGTGGTGGCATCATGCTGGAGTTGGCGGAAATGACGGAGGACGATCCTTTGAATGCGGAGGCTGGTGGGGTGATAAGTGAGGACAAGGGGGACCCTATCATGGTTCTGGGAGGGAGAGGAAGGTGTGAGGGCGGATGCGTGGGTGATGGGCCAGACACGGTCGAGGGCCCTTTCAACCATCGTGGGTGGAAAACATCGGTTAAGGAAGAAGGAAGACATGTCAGAGGAATTGTTTTGGAAAATGGCATCATCAGAACAGATGCAATGGAGGCGAAGGAACTGAGAGAATGGGATGAAGTCCTTACAGGAAGCGGGGTGTGAGAAGCTGTAGTCGAGGTAGCTGTGGGAGTCGGTAGGCTTGAAATGAATATTGGTGGACAATCTATCACCAGAAATTGAGACAGAGAGATCAAGGAAGGGAAGGGAAGTGTCAGAGATGGACGATGTGAAAATGATGTAGTGGTTCATCTCTGACACTTCCCTTCCCTTCCTTGACCCCACCCCCACTAGGGCTATCTGCACCTTGCTCATCCTGCTTTCTACCCTTAATGTCACCATTAGCACATTTCTTAGCTAATATCATCACCGTCAACACCTCTTTGTCCTTTGGTCTATGACATCTTTTGGCAATCTCCACCTATCACTGGCCCTCTATCCAGTTCTACCTGTCCCACCCGCCCCCCTTAAACCAGCTTATATTTCACCTCTTTTCTATTTTTCCTTAGTTCTGTTGAAGAGTCATACGGACTCGAAACGCTAACTGTATTCCTCTCCGCAGATGCTGTCAGACCTGCTGAGTTTTTCCAGGCATTTTTGTTTTTGTTTTCAATAAATTGCAGAATGGGCATGTAATTGGCAAATGAACTTCAATATAGCTAAGCATGAGGTATTGCCCAATTTTGGTAGGAAGAATAAGGAAGCCAAAGGCTCCCTGGAAAATAAGTGTCTAAAATGGGTAGAGCAGCAAAGAGATCTGAATATATAGATACACAAATCAATAAAAGTAGAGGTGTAGGTTAAAAAGTCCATATGAAGAAGCAAACAAAGTCGTGGGGTTCATTTCTAGAGGGATAGAATTGAAAAGCAGATGTTGTGTTCAACTTGAAGAGAACTTTGGTTAGACCACAATTCACCATCTGTGAAAAGTTCTGGTATTAGGAAAAGGATATAGAGGCACTGGAGAAGGTACAGAAAAGATTTACTCTGACAATAACGGAGAGGTTACCTCTATCAGGAAAGATTAAACAGACTGGGGCACTTTTCTTTATAGGGGTGGGCTAATAGAGATCATCATGGTTATGAAAGGGCTCGTTATAGTAGAGAAAATGTTTCCATTTGTGGGTGCAGAGCAGAACTAGGAGTCACAAATGTAAGATAATAATTAATAAATCCAACAGGAAATTCAAAGGCAATTTCTTTACCCAAGTGATGAGAATGTGGAACTTGCTGCCACATGTTGTAATTCAGATGACTAGAAAGTTGTAGTTAAGGAGGAGATAGATAAACATGTGAAAAAGATCACAAGAAATAGGAGGAGTAGGCCATCCGGCCACTCGGGCCTGCTCCGTCATTTAATAAGGTTGTGGCTGATCTGATTGTGGCCTTAAGTCCATTTTCCCACCAGCACCCCCTAACCTTCGACATCCTTAACAATCAAAAATTATCTAACTCAGCCTTGAACATATTCAATGACCCAGTCTCCACTGCTCTTTGAGGAAGAGAATTCCAGAAATTATGTCCCATGAGAAAAGAAATTCCTCCTCATCTTCGTCTTAAATAGGAGACCCCTCACTTTTAACCATGCCCCTAAGCTCTAGATTCCTCCACAAGGGGAAAACATCTTCTCAGCATTTACCCTTTCAAGCCCTCTTAGAATCGTTTATGTTTCACTAAGATCACCTCTCATTCTTCTACACTCCATTGGGTATAGGACCAACCTGCTCAACCTTTTCTCTTAAGACAACCAACCCATTCATCCCAGGAATCAACTTAATGAACCTTATCTGAACTGCTTCTAAAGCAAGTATATCTTTTTTTTAAAATAAGGAGGCCAAAACTGTACCTAGCACTCTAGGTGCAGTCTCACCAATGCCCTGCATTGTTGTAGAAAGATTTTCCTACCTTTATATTCCACCCCCCTCGCAACAGAGGTCAACATTCCATTTGCCTTCCTAATTACTTGCTGTACTTTCCCACACATACTCCATCTGCCAATTTTTTGCTCACTCAATTAATCTGTTTATACCTCTTTGCAGGCTTTTTACGTCTTCCTCACAACATGCTTTCCTACGTATCTTTGCATTGTCAGCAAATTTTGCTATAATATACTTGGTCCCTTCATCCAAGTCATTAATATAGAGTGTAAATAGTTGAGGCCCCAGCACTGATTGCTGTGGCATTCCACTAGTTACAGTTTGCCAACCTGAAAAATGACCCAATTATCCAGGCTCTTTCCTGTTAGTTAGCCAATCCTCTATCTATGATAATATACCATCCCCAACACCATGACCTCTTATCTTGTGTAGTAAACTTTTATGTGTCACCTTATCAAATGCCTTTCGCAAATTCAAATACACCACATCTACTGGTTCCCCTTTGGCCACCCTACTTGTTACATCCTCGAAGAACTTTAACAAATTTGTCAAACACGATTTCCCTTTCATAAAACAATGTTGACTCTGCTTGATAGTATTATGGTTTTCTAAAAGTCCTGTTACTACTTCCTTAATAATGGATTCCAGCATTTTCCCAATGCCAGATGTTATGCTAACTGGTCCTTAGGTTCCTGCTTTTCTTCCTCTCCTTTCTTTAGTAGGGGCATTAAATTTGCAGTTTTCCAATCCTCTGGGACCTTTCCAGAACTGGGGAATTTTGGAAGATTACAACCAATGCATCCATCAAGTCTGCAGTCACTTCTTTTAAAATGCTAGGATGCAACCCATAAGGTCTAGGGGATATATCAGCCTTTCGTCCCATTAGATTTCCTAGTACTTTTTCTCTAGTGATAATGATTGCTTTAAGTTCCTCCCTTCCTTTTGCCCCTTGATTTTCTATTATTCTTGGGATGCTTTTGTGTCTTCTATAGTGCGGATAGGTACACTCAGGTCTGTCTGCTCCTACGTCCACTTTAGAATTGTATCCTTTAGCTAATACTGCTTTTCCTCATTCTTCATACCAAAATGTATCACTTCACAATTGGCTGCATTAAGTTTCATCTGCTACTGTGTCCACCTTTTTCACTTGTCTGCCTACAGGCTCTTATCACTATCCTCATCACAATTCACAATACTACCAAGTTTTGAGTCAACTTAATGGTTGGCGGGCAGGTGAAAAGGCCAAGCAGCCTTTGCATTTTAATATCTCTTCATCTCCCTGAGACAGCTCTGTGCCTCAGGGAGACCGCCCCTGCCAAGCACCCCTGCAAAGGGTAAAATTCTGTCCTGAAAGTTTTCCAACCCAAGGTTAAACTGACTAGCCTGTAGTTGCTGGGCTTATCAATGTACCCTTTTTTGAAGAAGGGTGGAAACATTTGCAATTCTGTAGCCCCCTGGCACCGCCCCTTCATCGCTGTACTTAAAAGAATATACTTTCCTCAGTGAGTGCGATGAAGGTTCACGAAATTGATTCCTGGAATGAGGGTGTTCTATGAGGAGAAACTGAATAGAATTTGCCTTTTTGCTAAAAGCATTTTCTGTTTTTATTGTCTATATGCTTTGGAGTTTAGCAGAATGAGGGGTGATCTAATTGAAACATATATGATTCTGAGATGGCTTGACGGAATAGAAACTGGGAGGATGTTTTCCTTGGTGGGAGTGTCTAGAACTAGGAGGTATAGCCTCAGGATAATAGATCAGCCAATTACGGCTGAGTTGAGGAGGAATTTCTTCACTCAGAGGGTTGTGGATCTTTGGAATTCTCTACCACAAAAGGCTGTGCCTGCTCAGTCAGTGAGTATATCAAAGCCTGAGATCAATTTTTGGATTCTGAGGGAATCAAGGAATATGGGCTTCAGGTGGGAAAGTGGAGTTGAGATTGAAGATCAACCATGATCTTACTGAATGGCAAAACAGACTTGAGATACCATATGGTCTACTCATGCTCCTATTTCCTTATGCTGTTATGTCCCTCTCACAGCCAGCAATGCCAGAGATGACATTCCTCTGCAACAGGGTCACTCCTTCTCTTCCTGTACAAGCTTGTGCTCCAAAGAACATGCCTTTCTTTATCTCGCTGTCTCTCTTTCCTCTCCTTCTCACAACACCCCCATCCCCCCCACCCCACTTCAACAGGGCCTACCTCACTGAAAAAAAACAACACCCTCCACTTCCCATGATATCTGCCCTTCTCTCTTGCACTCAAAAACTGCCTTTCCCTTTTTGTTCTTGCCCAGGTAGGGTCTCATTTCCTCTCATCCTAACATGTCTGCACTCACCACTGGGATTCCACCAAGATGCCTCTTTCCATTCTACCCCTTTGAGAGGATCCCTCTTCCTATCCCTGCAGCAAGGGCATGCATTTTATCTGTAGCTTCTCTCCATGATCTATGGGCAAGTTTATTGTAATAAAGCTACAGAATAACTGCATACTTCATTTTTCTGCCTCTGTCACTTCTCCTTTAGAATACATTGTAGAAGTAGAATATATGATAAATATCTGCCTGTGTGAGTCTGACCTAATGAACAAATAATGTAGCTACAGTTAGCCTCAAAAGCAGGTGCCAGAATCTCTTTGTTAAATGTCACAGAGGGGTCTTAAAGACTAGCATCTCTTGTGGTTCTGCTCCAATTATAATTGTAAATAAACCAGACAAATCACTTCAAATTGGAGAGTTTGGCATGGAATTAACTTTCCTCATTAAGTTTAATCATTATTGCGTTGCACTATATATACAGCCAAGAAGCAAAAGATCATTTTTTTGGTAGCCTGCCAAACTGGGCTACAGTATTTCATTAATGTGCAAAATGCATATTGTGGAATATTGAAACTGTATTCAAACTGAAGAACAGTCCTAATTCTTATGGTTCTGATGAAAGGCAATCAACCCAAAAGGTCAACTACTGTTACTCTCCAGATGCTGCCTGACCTGCTGAATATTTCTAGCATTTTCTGTTTTTATTTCAGATTCCAGCATCTGCAGTGTTTTGTTTCTGTAACTGTCCAAATGCACTTCAAAAACAGCAGCAGTGATTTGTGACACTTGTTCAAATGTTGTACATTCTAATCGACCAGTGCCTTGGGCAGAAGGCATTTCTGCACCTTTCAGTTTCCAATTTAGCTTTTGTACTTCCAATAGTATGTATCCTGTTTAATTGTCAATATTGCACAGCCTCCTCTATTGTAGCTTGGCAGGGCAATGGGATCCTGAAAAGTAGTTCAGAGGGGAGAGAAGCTGAGATGGAATTAGAAGTTAAAACGCTAGTGAGTCTGGAAGGCATGAAGGAAACACAGGCTAGATAAGAAAGAAGTGAGTTTAGCAAGGCTAAATTAAATATATTTTAATGCAAGGAGCCTGAGGAATAAGACAAGTGAGCTGAGGGCACAGATAGGCACGTGGGAGTATGATATCATAGCTATGACCAAGACTTGGCTAAAAAAAAGGGAGGGTTGGGAGCTCAACATTCCTGGTTTAGGGTATTCAGAAGAGATAGAGAGGGGGATAGAAGAGGGCAGGAGGTTGCAATATTGATCAAGGAATCAATTATAGCAGTGAGGAGGGATGGTATCTTGGAAGAGTCATCAAATGAAGCCATATGGGTAGAAGTAAAAAACACAAAAGGGGCAAACACGCTGTTGGATATGTACTATAGGTCCCCAAACAGTCAAGGAGAGATAGAGGGTCAAATGTGTAATCAAATTTCAGAGAAGTGTTAGAATAATAAGGCAATAATAGTCGGGGATTTTAACTACCCAAATATTAACTGGGATAGTTTTAGTGTGCAAAGTAGGGAGGGAGCAAAATTCTTAAGTTGCATCTAGGAGAACCTTTTTAGCCAGTGCGTAGAAAGCCCAACAAGGGAGGGGGTAGTTCTGGACCTAATATTTGGAAATGAGCCCAGGCAGGTGGAAGGCATATCAGTAGTGAAGCATTTTGGAGATAGTGACCATAACTCAGTTAGATTTAGGATAGTTATGGAAAAGGATAAGGTTGGGCTGGGAATGAAAGTCCTAAACTGGGGAAAGACTAATTTTATAAGATGAGATGCAATTTGGCCCAAGTGGACTGGGAGCAGCTACTTGCAGATAAAACTGTCAGAGCAGTGGGAGGCATTCAAGGAGGAAATAGCAAGAGTACAGGGCAAATATGTTCCCATAAAAACAAGGGGGGTTGGGGGGGGTGGGAATCCAAGTCCGGAGAGCCCTGGATGTCAAAAGACATAAAGATTAAGGATTCAGAAAACAAAGAGAAGCTTATGGCCAATACTGAGGGCTAAATACGGCAGAGTCCCTAGAGGTGTTTAAAAAGTGCAGGGGGGAACTTAAAAAATAAATTAGGAAAGCTAAGAGAGTGCATGAGAGAGCATTGGTGGGTCGAATAAAGGAAAACACGAAGGGTTTTTTAAAATATATAAAGAGAATAACTAGGGAAAGAGTAGGGCTAATTAGGGACTACAGAGGTAATCTTTGTGTGAACCTGGAAGATGTGGGCATAGTCCTCAATGAATACTTTGCGTCGGTCTTCAAAATGGAAAGGGCGATGCAGGTGGAGGACTGTGAAATATCAGGGTGGAGGACTGTGAAATATCAGAGGGAATTAACATAGAGAGGAGGTACTAGCGGGTTTAGCAGCCTTAAAAGTGGATAAATATGCAGGACCGAATGAGATGTATCCCAGGTTGTCAAGGGAGGCAAGGGAAGGGATATCAGGGGCCCTGGCAGTAATTTTCAAATCCTCTCTGGCCACAGGTGAGGTGTCAGAGGACTGCTAACGTTGTGGTAACCAGGAATGTTGATGAGGGTAATGCATTTGATGTGGTCTACATGGACTTTAGCAAGGCTTTTGATAAGATCCCACATGGCAGACTGGTCAAGAAAGTAGGAGTCCATGGGATCCAAAGCAAAGTGGCAAGTTGGACCCAAAATTGGCTGAGAGGCAGGAAGCAGAGGGTGATGATATAGGGATGTTTCTGTGACAAAGTCCACTTCCAGTGGGGTTCTGCAGGGCTCAGTGCTGGGGCCCTTGCTGTTTGTGATGTACATAAATGATTTGGACTTAAATGTAGGGGGTATAATCAAGAAATTTGCAGATGACAAGAAAATTGGTAGGGTGGCAAACAGTGAGGAGGATAGCCATAAACTGCAGGAGGATATCAATGGACTGGTCAGGTGGGCAGAGCAATGGCAAATAGAATTCAACCTGGAAAAGTCTGAAGTAATGCCCTTGGGGAGAGCTAACAAGGCAAGGGATTACACTCTGAATGGCAGGACCCTGGAAAGTACTGAAGATCAGAGGGGCCTTGGTGCGCATATCCACAGATCCCTGAAGGTAGCAGGGCAGGTAGGTAAGGTGGTTAAGAAGGCATATGGGATACTTTCCTTTATTAGCCGAGGCATAGAATACAAGAGCAGGGAGGTTATGCTGAAGCTGTATAAAACGCTGGTTAGGCCACAGCTGGAATACTGCGTGCAGTTTTGGTCAGCACATTAATGGAAGGATATGACTGCACTGGAGAGGGTGCAGAGAAGATTTACCAGGATGCTGCCTGGTCTGGCGGGTCTGAGCCATGAGGAAAGATTGGATAGGCTGGGGTTGTTTTCCTTGGAGCAGCAAAGGTTGAGGGGGGACCTGATAGAGGTGTATAAGGTAATGAGGGGCATTGATAGGGTGGACAGGAAGGCACTTCTTGCATTTGTTGGGGGGGGTGGGGTCAGTAACCCAGGGTGCATAGATTTAAGGTAAGAGGTAGAAGGCTAAGAGGGGAGTTGAGGAGAAACTTTTTTACCCAGAGGGTGGTGGGAGTCTGGAACTCATTGCCTGAAGGGGTGGCTGAGTCAGAAACTCTTGGAATATTTAAAGAAGTATTTAGCTATTCACTTGCATTGCCATAGCCTTCAGGGCTATGGGCCAAGCGCTGGAAAATGAGATTGGTGTAGTCAGATCTTTGTTGACTGGCATTGACATGATGGGCCGAATGGCCTCCTACTGTGCTGTAAACGTCTATGAGCCTATGAGTAAAATAAACTGACTCAATAAAACCCTAGGTAGGCTGCAAACTTCAGTGAATGGGGACCAAAATGTTGAGAAAATGGGTGTGCTCACAGTCCGAAAAGAGTGACAGCTGGACACAAACTTCAGTGAAACAAGAAAATCTCAATGAGACGCGCAGAACTAAAAAATTATGCAAATGCAACAAAATGTAACAGATTCTGGATGTGAGGCCATTATCTTATGTGGGCTTGTTACTTTCCAACGACTACAATTATACAATGTCATAACTATTCAGTAGCTCGTGTTGCACGTGCACTTCCTATGAGGACTGAAAGTAGGAATGTACAATTCTGCTTGGTACTATCATCCACATCAAAACATGCCCTGTTAACACAATGTGATGTTACCCAAGTTCTGTTTCATGCAACAGAGAAAAAAAAAATCATCCTCAACAGAGTTGTCAAAGTTTTGGGAAAGAAAGTTTTAAAGGCCCAATAACAGGATCCTGCATCTCTGGGAGCAACGTCAACTGAAGTAGCTATCAGGGGTCAACACTAACTGCTCCACAGAGCATTCAACATTTTTCTCTGATTCAAAATTCCAATGACATTGGGCATAGCCAGTTGTGATAGAATGATCAACATGAATTTTAGATAGCTGTAACACATTGCATAAATTTTAATTCTCCATTTCAATGACTTGTGCTCCTAGAAAGTTGGCAACAAGGTAATTTAGCACTGAATTAGAGCATACATAAGAAAGAAGCTGGAGGAAGTTATGTGGACACCATTGTATTCTTTCCAGATTTGAATTGAGTATGTGATTTAACTGGTCTGCACCATTCTTTATGTTGTCCTGACTCATATAATCGGAGAGTTGTACAGCAAAGGAGGTGGCAATAATAAGTACACGAATAAAGAAGTCTTGCTAAAGTTGTGCAGGGTTTTGGTGAGACTGCATCTGGGTTACTATATGCAGTTTTGGTCACCACATTTAAGAAAGGATATACTTGCATTGGAGACGGTATAGCGAAGGTTCACTAAATTAGGCCCTGGGATGAGGGGGTTGTTGTATGATGAGAGCCTGAGTAAATTGGGCTTATATTCTCGAGTTTAGAGGCGATCTCATTTAAACCTACAAAATTTTGTAGGGGCTTAATAGGGCGTACACAGAGATTGTTTCCACTGGTCGGGGAATCTAAAACACGGGGGCACAGTCTCAGGATAAGTGGTTGATCATTTAGGACTGAGATGAGGGGAAATTTCTTAACCCAAAGGGTTGTGAATCTTTGGAATTCTCTACCCAAGAGGGTTGTGGATGCGCCATCGTTGAATACATTTAAGGTGGATATAGGATTTTTGGCCTCTCAGGAACTAAAGGGATGTGGGGAGTGGGTGAGAAAATGGAGTTAAAGCCAAAGATCAGCCATGATCAAATTGAATGGCGCAGCAGGCTTGACCGACTGTGTGGTCTACTCCTGTTCCTATTTCTTATGTTCTTATGATTCCAAACAATACGTCTATGCCAGCTCCTTGAAAGAGATTTCCAATAGGCTCCACTCACCTGGTCCTTCCCGTAGCCCTGCAAATTACTTTTCTTTACTAGTATACATCCAATTCTCTTTGATAAAAGTTACTTTATTGAATCCACTCCCCTACTCTTTCAGGCAGTGCATCCCAGATCATAACTCTCTGTCTGAATTTTTTGCCTAGTCACCTCTGATGCTTTTTCCAATTACTAACCCTTCTGCTACTGGAAGCAGTTTTTCTTAACTCTATTAAAACTGTTCATGATTTTGAACACCTCTATCAAATCTCCCCTTAATCTTCTCTGCTTTAAAGGACAGTTTCTCCAGTTTCACCACATAACTGAATTCTTTCATCCCTTGTACCATTCTAATAAATGTCCTCTTCAGCCCTATAAGACCCTGGCATCCTTCCTAAAGTGTGGTGTCCAGAATTGATTCCAATACATCATCTGGGGCCCAGCCAGGGTTTTATAAAGCTTTACCACAACATCCTTGCTTTTGTACTCTTTGTTATAAAACCTAGGATCCCTTGTGCTGTGGATAAAGGGAATCTGGTAGGATATACTGTACTTAGATTTCCAGCTGGCATTTGATAAAGTGCCACATCAAAGGTTATTGCAGAAAATAAAAGCTCAGGGCATAGGAGATAACATATTGGCACTGAAGATTGGCTGGCTAACAGGAAGCAGAGTAGGCATAAATGGGTTCCTTTCAGGTTAGCAAGATGTAACAAGCGGTGTGCTACAGGGATCAGTGGTGGGACCTCAACTGTTTACAATTTACATAAATTACTTGGATGAGGGGATGGATGGGATGGTTGCTAAATTTGCTGATGACACAAAGGAAAATAAGTTGTGAAGAGGACATAAGAAGGCTACAAAAAGATATAGGTAGGTTAAGTGAGTGGGCAAAGATATGGCAAATGGAGTATAATGTGGGAAAATGTGATATGGTCCACTTGGCAGGAAGGATAAAAGAGAAGCATATTATTTAAATGATGAGATTGCAGAGGGATCTGAGGTGCAGAGGGATCTGCGTGTCCTAATGCATGTGTCCTAGTGTGCAGGTACTGCAAGTAATTAGGAAAACTAATAGAATGTTATCATTTATTGAGAGGGGAATTGAATACAAAATTAGGGAGGTTATGCTTCAGTTGTACAGGGCACTAGTGAGACCACAGTACAGTACTGGTCACTTACTTAAGGAAGGATGTAAATGCATTGGAAGCAGTTCAAAGAAGGTTTACCAGACTGGTACCTGGAATGAGTGGGTTGTCTTATGAGGAAAGGTTGGACAGGCTAGGCTTGTATCTGCTGGAGTTTAGAAAAGTAAGAGGTGACTTGTTTGAAACACACAAGATCCTGAGGGGGCTTGACAGGGTGGATGTGGAGAGGATGTTTCCTCTTGTGGGAGAATCTAGAACTAGGGGTCACTGTTTCAAAATAAGGGGTCACCCATTTAAAACAGAGATGAGGTGAAATTTCTTCCCTCAGAGGGATGTGAGTGTTTAGAACTCTCTTCTTGAAAAGGTGGTGGAAGCAGAGTCTTCAAATATTTTTTAAGGCAGAGATGGACAGATTCTTGGTAAGCAAGGGGGTGAGAGGTGATTGGGGGGCGCGGTAAGTGGGATGCAGATTTCAGGTTATCATCAGATCAGCATGGTCTTATTAAATGGCGGAACAGGCTCGAGGGGCTGAATGGTCTACTCTTGCTCCTTGTTCATATGGCTTAACAGCATTCTGAAGTTTTTCTGCCACCTTCAAAGACTTGTGTGTACACCTCTGCCTCCCCCTGCCACCTCAAGGTCTCTGGCCCTGCACCTCCTTTAAAATTACACCAATTGATTTATACTGCCTCTCCTCATTCTTCCTACCAAAATTAATCACTTTACATTTTCTGCATTAAATTTCATCTGCCAATTTCACTATTCTGCCTACGCTCTCCTGAAATATGCTATTGCCATCCTTTCTATTTTGAAATGATGGTCTTTATACCTAAGCCCATGTCATTAATACAATTCAAAAAGAACACTATTCCCAACACCGACCCCCAAATTACACCACTACACACTCCCTTCCACTCTGAAAAACAACCCTTTACGACCAGTGTCCCTTAGCCAATTTCACATTCATGTAAAGTTCACTAATTACTTAATCACCATCGTCTGATACTTTATCAAACACTTTTTGAAAATCCATATGCACAACAACAACCATGCGACTCTCACCCATTCATGCCATCATTAGAAAGAACTCATTCAAGTTCATCAAACATGATTTGCTTTTGACTAATCCATGCTCGTTTTCATTTATTGACATATTTTTTCAAATGCTAATTAATTTTGTCCTGGATTAATATTTCTTAAGTTTCCCCACTACCATTAGGCTGACTGGCCTGCTTGTAATTGTTTATTCCTCTCCCTTTTTTTCCTACAAGAGTGTAACATTTGAAACCTCCCAGCACTCTTGGACCACTCAAATGTCCAAAGGGTTTGTAAGATTGTAGCCAGAGCTGCTGCATTTCACCCATACTTCCCTCAGCAAGCTAGCATTTGGACTGGATGACGTTTCTACTTTAATCACTGTAAAGCTTGAAAGTACCTCCTCTTTACCTATTTTCATCATATCCAATTTCTCTACCTCCTCCTCTTCCTTCCTCGTTGGGCTAGAAACACATTTTTCAAGAAAGCTCTCTTGTACACATTTCTTTCCCTCTTTGCCTTTAGACTGTTATTTCCTCAGTCCAGATTAGGACAATTGAAGTCCCCCATTATCACTACTCTGCAGTTCTTGCATCTGGTGGCTTATGGTATGCATTCAGCCATGCAATAGCTCCTCTATTATTCTTTAACTCTAACTAAATAGATCCTGTCTTTGAACCCACACAAACATCACTTTCTAGTACCATAACAGTATCTTTGATCAATGCTACCGCTGACCCTCGCCCTTCTTCCTTCCCTATCTTTCCTGAATACACTGTAGCCAGGAATATTAAGTGCCCATTCCTCCCTTTGTTTAAGCTAGGTCTTTGTTATTGCCCCAATCATATTCCCATAAGGCTACTTGTGCTTGCAGCTCACCAACCTCATTTACCATGCTCCAGGCATTTATGCAGATACATATTAGTATGTCTCACATCTGCGTCTGTTTGATTCCTCCTATTTCTGAGCTGCAATTTATTCCAATGCTAGAAAATGCTGGAAAAACTCAGCAGGTCTAACAGCATCTGTGGAGAGAAAGACAGAGTTAACGTTTCGTTAACGTTGACTCTCATACGGACTCGAAACGTTAACTCTTTGTCTTTCTCTCCACAGATGCTGTTAGACCTGCTGAGTTTTTCCAACATTTTCTGTTTTTGTTCAGATTTCCAGCATCCACAGTATTTTGCTTTTATTCCAAAGCTGTTTGGTTCTCCCAAATATCTGTCTTGTAGAGTTGTGGTTGGAATTTGTCAGTTGTGAGATTGTATTAAAAGGGGGTAATGTGGATCTACAGAACTACCCACCCCCCGCCCAACCTCAACCACCCGTGAATGCAGCATTATTTCTTTGCTTAGTGGAAGCCATGTAATTTTAGAAACCAGCTTAAACTATTTGATAAGCAACATATGTGCTACTTAGTATTATTCCTCGGATCCTTCCTGGCAATTGAGTAATGCGCAATCAAATTGAAGAATGAATCAAGTGAAGTGAGGCACTTACTGAAATAATGCAACCATAACCCACTTTGAAAATGATAAAAGTGATTATATTTAAGCAGAAAAACATTGGAAAGTTAAACTTTGTGAATATTTAACAAACACAGATGCCTTAAAATTCAAACAAAAAAACTAATCAGCAATAATTAAATCAAACAGGAACTAGATTAAACATTGCATTAGAAAACATTCCACTATCCTAACCACAGTGCCTCTTTTGCCAATAGGAGGAAAGGTTTCCTCCCAAACTGAGGCCTACACACACATAAGGAGAATGGGAAAGCCAGTCCATTTGGAAATATTGCTCTTGTTTATACTGGTACAGTATGTATTTGCAGCAGCAAAAATCTACTGTATGTAACAAAGGAACAGGGTATAAAGCTGTACTGATTCAGAATACAAAATACATTCACTTTTAAACAGAAATGTTGATTTTTGGGGTGGATCTGACCTCTATTTACTGCTATGGGATACAGAAGAGTTATGATTGAACTGAGACAATTGAGTGCCTTGTTTTCAGAACAGCTGTGCTTTTCCATATTCTACCTCTGAGATTTGGGACTGGATAGAATTGTATGATTAAATCTTAATCTATATCACTTACAAGGGCAACACTGGCATTTTTTAAAAATTGCATTTCTAATTCCAGATGAAGGTGAATTCATGAGGAAATACTACCCTTTATGGCAATAAGTACATTGATTAGAGTCAATTTATATGGAAAACTGAATCAACGCTTTAGCAATGGAGAATAAAGTGTGGCAGAGCTTGTACCATGGAAAAGGTGCATTGGACAGAATCATTTAAATAATTAGGTTGCTGTAGACTAGGTCAAAAATTCAGTTCTGTAATTGTTAATCAATAGCTTATTTGCTCTAGATTTGCTCAATTTAGAGGGTATATAATTTATAACAAATTTATTTTTCGAGTGACCTTTCTGGATATTTTACAGCAGACAGGAACATATGTGCCAAGTGGAAATATCAAGTTGTTATTACACAAGAACAGAACTGGAAAAACAAAATCACGTGAAGTGAAAAAAAAGCTTGAAAATTAAACGGGTCAGTTTTATTCTAGGCAAAACAACCATCCAGAGACCCAGGGTAATGCTCTGGGGACCTGGGTTCCAATCCCGCCAAGGCAGATTGGTGGAATTTGAATTCAATAAAAATCTGGAATTAAAAGTCTAATGACAACCACGAAAACATTGTCGATTGTTGTAAAAACCCATCTGGTTCACTAATGCTCTTTAGGGAAGGAAACCTGCAGTCCTTACCTAGTCCAGTAGGAAGTAGGAGCAGAAGTAGGCCATTCGGCCAATCGAGTCTGCTCCACCATTCAGTGAGATCATGGCTGATCTGATAATCCTCAACTCCACTTTCCAGCCTTTTCCCCATAACCCTTGATTCCCTGACTGATTAAAAATCTGTCTATCTCAGCCTTGAATATACTTAATGACACAGCCTCTGCAGCCCTCTGTGGTAAAGAATTCCACAGATTGACTACTTTCAGGGAAGAAGTTTCTCCTCATCTCTGTTTTAAATGGGCGTCCCCTAACTCTGAGATTATGCCCTCTGGTCCTAGACTCTCCCACAAGGGGGAACAACCTCTAAGCATCCACCCTGTCAAGCCCCCTAAGAATCTTATCATTTTCAATAAGGTTGCATCTCATTCTTCTAAACTCTGAGTACAGGTCCAAACTACTCAACCTCTCATAAGAAAATCCCTCCATATCCAAGATCAACCTAGCCAGCCTTCTTTGAACTGCCTCCAATGCCAGTATATCTTTCTTAGATAAGGGGACCAAAATTGTTCACAGTATTCTAGGTATGGTCTAACTAGTGCCTTGTATAGTTTCAGCAAGACTTCCCTATTTTTATACTCCATTCCCTTTGAAACAAAGACCAACATTCCATTTGCCTTCCCGATTATCTGTTGAACTTGTACATTAGCTTTTTGGGATTCAAGCACAAGGACTCCCAAATCCCTCTGTGCTGCAGCCTTCTGCAGTCTTTCTCCATTTAAATAATTTCAGCTCCTCTATTCTTCCTGCCAAAGTGCATAACCTCACATTTTCTCACATTATATTCCATCCGCCAAGTTTTTACCCACTCACTTAACCTGTCTATATCCCTCTATAGGCTCTTTCTGTCACCCTCACTACTTGCCTTCCCACCTATTTTTATGTAATCCGCAAACTTGGCAATAGTACATTCACTTCCGTCGTCCAAGTCATTAATATATATTATAAATAACTGAGGCCCCAGCACTGATCCCTGTGGCACTCCACTAGTTACAGGTTGCCATCCTGAAAATGCCGCCCTCATCCCAACTCTCTGTCTTCTATTAGCCAGCCAATCCTCTGTCCATGCTAATATACTACCCCTAACACCATGGGCTCTTATCTTATTAAGTAGCTTTATGTGCAGTACCTTATCGAACGCCTTTTGCAAATCCAAATATATTACAGCTACTGGTTCCCTTTTATCTATCCTGCTTGTTACCTCCTCAAAGAATTCTAACAAATTTGTTAGGCATGATTTCCCCTTCATGAAGCCATGCTGACTCTGCTTGATTAGATTACCTACATGTGACTGCAGACCCACAGCAATGTGGTTGACTCTTAAATGTCCTCTGAAATGGCCTAGCAAGCCAATCAGGTGTATCAAACTGCTACAAAGTCTCAAAAAAGGAATAAAACCGGATGGACCACTTGGCATCGACCTAGGTACTGGAAACGGCAACAGCAATCGCAGCCCTGTCGCCATTGCAAAGTCCTCCTTACTAATATCTGGGGGCTAGTGCCAAAATTGGGGGAGCTGTCTCACAGGCTAGTCAAACAAAAGCCTGACATAGTCATCCTCGCGAAATCATACCTTGCAAGATAATGTTCCAGACACCACTATCATCATCCCTGGGTAAGTCTTATCCCACTAGCAGGACAGACCCAACAGAGATGGTGGCACTGTGGTATACAGTCGAGAGGGAGTTGCTCTGGGAGTCTTTAACATCAACTCCGGACCCCATGAAGTCTCGTGGCATCAGGTCAAACATGGGCAAGGAAACCTCCTGCTAATTACTAGGTAGTGCCCTCTCTCAGCTGATGAATCAGTGCTCCTCCATGTTGAACATCGCTTGGAGGAAGCACTGAGGGCGCAAGGGCGCAATGTCCATTATCAAGAGTGGCTCGGTAGCACCACTACGGACTGAGCTGGCCAAGTCCTAAAGGACATTGCTAGAGAGTGGGTCTGCAGCAGGTGGTGAAGGTACCAATACGAGGGAAAACATACTTGACCTCATCCTCACCAACTTGCCTGCCGCAGATGCATCTGTCCATGACAGTATCAGCAGGAGTGACCACCACACAGTCGTTGTGGAGATGAAGTCCCGCCTTCACATTGAGGATGCCCTCCATCATGTTGTGTGGCACTACCACCGTGCTAAATGGGATAGATCTCGAACAGATCTAGTAACTCAAGACTGGACATCCATGAGGTGCTGTGGGCCATCAGCAACAGCAGAGTTGTACTTAAACACAGTCTGTAACCTCATGGCCCTGCATCTCCCCCACTCTACCATTACCATCAAGCCAGGGGATCATTCCTGGTTCAATGAAAAGTGCAGGAGGGCATGCCAGGAGCAGCACCAGGCATACCTAAAAATGAGGTGTCAACCTGGTGAAGCTATAACACAGGATCACATGCGTGTCAAACAGCATAAGCGGCAAGTGATAGATAGAGCTAAGCGACCCCACAAGCAACAGGTCAAATCTAAGCTCTGCAGTCCTGCCACATCCAGTTGTGAATGATGGTGGACAATTAAATGACTCACGGAGGAGGAGACTCCGCAAATATCTCCACCCTCAATGATGGGGGAGCCCTGCACATCAGTGCGAAAAATAAGGCTAAAACATTTGCTACAATCTCCAGCCGGAAGTGCCAAGTGGATGATCCATCTCAGTCTCCTCCAGAGGTCACCAGCATCGCAGATGCCAGTTCTCAGCCAATTCGATTCACTCCACATGATATCAAGAAATAGCTGAAGGTGCTAGGTAGTGCAAAGGCTACGGGCCCTTACAATATTCTGGCAATAATACTAGAGACTTGTACTCCAGGACTTGCCGCGTCTCTAGCCAAGCTGTTCCAGTACAGCTGCAACACTGGCATCTACCTGGCTATGAGGAAAATTGCCCAAGTGTGTCCTGTGCACAAAAAGCAGGACAAATCCAACCCAGTAGACCCCATCAGTCTACTCTCGATCATCAGTAAAGTAATGGAAAGGGTCATCAACAGTGCTATCAAGTGGCACTTGCTTAGCAATAACCTGCTAACTGACACCCAGTTTGGATTCCACCAGGGCCATTCAGCTCCATTACTGCCTTGGTTCAAACATGGACAAAAGAGCTGAACCCGCAAGGTGAGAGGAGAGTGAATGCCCTTGACATCAAGGCCGCATTTGACCAAGTGTGGCATCAAAGAGCCCTAACACAACTGGAACCAATGGGAAACACTCCACTGTTTGGAGTCATACCTAGCACAAAGGAAGATAATTGTAGTTGTTGGAGGTCAGCCATCTCAGCTCCAGGACATCACTGCAGGAGTTTCTCAGGGTAGTGTCCTCGGCCCAGTCACCTTCAGCTGCTTCATCAATGACCTTCCTGCCATCGTAAGGTCAGAAGTGGGGATGTTTGCTGATGATTGCACCATGTTCAGCATCATTTGCAGCTCCTCAGATACTGAAGCAGTCCATGTCCAAATGCAGCAAGGCCTGGATAATATCCAGGCTTGGGCTGACAAGTAGCAAGTAACATTCATGCCACATAAGTGCCAGGCAATGACCATCTCCTTCAAGAGAGTATCTAACCATCGCCTCTTGACTTTCATTGGCATTACCATCACTGAATCCCCCCCACTATCACATCCTGACCAGAAACTGAACTGGACTATCAATATAAATCTATGGTTACAAGAGCAGGTCAGAGGCAAGTAATCCTGCGATGAGTAACTCACCTCCTGACTCCCCAAAGCCAGTCCACCATCTACAAGGCACAAGTCAGGAGTGTGATAGAATACTCCCCACTTTCCTGGATGAGCGCAGCTCCAACAACACTCAAGAAGCTTGACACTGTCCAGGACAAAGCAGCCCACTTGATTGGCACCACATCGACAAACATTCACTCCCTCCACCACTGATGCACAGTAGCAGCAGTGTGTACCATCTACAAGATGCACTGCAGGAATTCACCAAGGCTCCTTTGACAGCACCTTCCAAACCCACAACCATTACCATCTAGAAGGATAAGGGCAGCAGATAGATGGTAACACCATCACCTGGAAGTTCCCCTTCAAGTCACTCACCATCCTGTCTTGGAAACATATTGCCGTTCCTTCACTGTCGCTGGGTCAAATTCCTGGAACTCCCTCCCCAACAGCACTGTGAGTGTACCTACACAACATCGTCTGCAGCAGTTCAAGAAGCCAGCTCACCACTAGCTTCTCAAGGGCAACTAAGAATGGGCAATAAATGCTGGCCAGCCAGCGAAGCCCAAATCCTGTGAACGACTTTTTAAAAAATTGTGTTTTGCCATCCGATTTCTGCCCAACCATTCCAAAGCTTTGAAATTTAACAAAAACTCATCTCCACTGACCTATTTTTCTATGATTTATCTATGATGTGAGATCAGACGTTCTACACTTTTGACAATTGTTCCATTGCTGAACCACTTACGGAACTGGAAGGATAAAGATGCCGAGAGGAATCTGCAAAAAAAATGTTCAGCTTACTTGCTAACTTATCTACCTAGCTTGAATAGAATGGTATAGAAATGTGATACAAAATGAAACATAGAATTAAAAATTAAATAATTAGGAGCAATGAAATATAACTTCTAAAATTGACTACTGCAATGCAGTTATGTAATTTGGCAGTCAGGTTTTATGGTGGCTCCTGTTTATCCAGCAAGGTGGGGTTAATTGGGACAAAATGAACAGATAGTATCTGCACATTTATTTTCCAAGCAACACAGTATACTCAAGTGCTCTTTGATCAACTGCTAGAACAATCTTGCAGGCAAAAAAAAAAGTCACCACTAAGCATATTTGCACCTTTAGATTTATATTAAACAATATCATTCAATCAAAGTATTGAGGTGGTTTTGACATTATTTATTCCCTACTGGTTAGCGAGGAAAACCTGTGGTCCCAAATTAAACATGTAGCGCTCCCATGCTTCTTGGCACACCATCAAGAAAGCATTTTAACATTGCTAGCAAAATGGTTTTCATTTCTTTCTTATGGCAGAATCCTCAAATCAAAAGTGTTAACGCCTGTATAATTAACAGTGAAAAGAAATTGCGCACAATTTCAAACAGAAGTACGTACCAATGCCAAACATAAAAAAAATGTGCCTGAATAATTTTGATTGCTATCTCATTAACAAAGATCCTATCCACAGATAATTACTAAGTGCAAGAGTGTTACAAGTTTTGTTTTAGATCAAGGGAGGAACTTTGTACAGCAGGTTAATAACAGGCTCAGTGGAAGCTAAAAGCAGAGCTGGACCAATCTACAATTATGTCTCAATAGTGGTACCCAGCCCTTGTCAGCAATGAAGGAAGTATACATTGCAACTCTGACAAAGGAGGCAAAGGCCTATCACATGGCAATTTCTCTACCTCCCCCTGCACTGTGACATTGGCAGCCTCTTCCTCTTTAGTGAAAAGGGATGCAAAGTATTCACTTCGTATCACAGCCATGCCCTCTGCCTCCATAAGATGATATTGTTTTTGGTGCCTAATTTCCACTGTGGTTAGGATAGTGGAATGTTTTATTTAGATCCTGTATGATTTAATTATTGCTATATAGTTTTAGGTTTGTATTTTAAGACATTTTTTAAAAATACTTTGCAAATTTTAACTTCCTGATGTGTTCTGCTTCTTAAATATAACTACTTTTATAATTTTCAAAATGAGTTACAGCTGCATTATTTCAGTAAGTGCTTCGCTTCAGTTGACTCATTCTTGAATTTGATTGCACATCATTCTATAGATCCTTCCTGGCAATGGAGCACTGATGAGTACTGCATAGGTCGCTTGCCAAACAATCTGTGGTTTCTAAAATTACATGGCATGCACTGTGGAGCAGTAACTGGTGCTGCCACAGGAGATGGCGTACCTGAGACCTGAGGATAATGGGCATGTGACCTATGGTTTCAAACATACAAAACAGAAGATCCATCCATGTTCATCCTATTCATTAGGTAGTGCAACTTTATACACCACCTTTCCAACTGCTAGTAATGTTAACTCAGCAAGGTTGGGGGTGTGGGATTGGGGGGGAGGAGTGGTAGGGTTAAAAAAACATGGGAAAAATTACTCCTCCTGATTCCTTCATGAAAGTTGTCACTTTTCTGGAACAAACAGATACATATTATAGAGCCTCAGGAGCTACATATAAACTTTATATCCATGTTCTCAATTGCTGATGCTAGTGTTCTAATTTAGGATTTATCTACTAACGAGGCAACAGTATTAAAAACAGCCCAGTTCAATCTTCCAGCTAAACAGAATAAGCAAGTAAATAAAATGTGGAAATAGGGCAAAATAGGGACAGATTACCAGTGCTGAGGGACTGCATGTGGCCCATGGGTATAAATTGGAGGACCCTGCCCTAAAGTTAATCAAACATGCTCAAGGTGACTATGATTATTAACGATGCATCACTAGATATACGTAAACAAACTCACTACCTGCCCTCATATATCTTAATTTTCTTAGGAACATTGGATTATACAGCACTGGAAATGACCATCTTTTCCCCATTATGCCAGTACTCAGGCAAGGTGGTGAAAATTTGAAAATATAATTTGGATTTTCAGTTCCAGACCACACAAATGCTAGCTAGCAACACAGAATGACATAGTTTAAGTTAATGAGATAATAAATACTCCCAATTTGAACTGGTAACGGTTATTACACCTGCGTTGAATTAAGAAAAATGCAACACAGGATACCGCATAGGGAACCATATGATACAGTTTATATTTCACCAAACTTCAAAATTTAGCAGTGATTTTGTTGCTCATTACTCCGGTCTCGAGAATTAAAAAAAAGCCTAGTAATGTTTTGCAAGAGGCAAAGTATTCTATTAAATATTCATTATGGTTTAAGTGTGGGAAAAGGAAGTTTTTTCATTTTAAAATACAAAATAGATCCACAAATGTTACATTTATGAAAGGCTAATATTGTTGGAAGCCACAAAAGAAAAGCTTGAGATTTGCTATTGGCCATTTTATGGTACTGGTTAAACCTGAGCTGATCAAGAAGATAGAAGTTTTGACCAGCTTCTTTCCACCCAAATTCTGACTGTTAAAAGATAAAGCATCATCTATAGTTATTTGAAGCTTCTAAACCTTCAGCATTAAAACCCAACTTAAACTTAATAGCTTTCCATTTTGCAATTTACCTTAGCACTGTTTCATGCAGCCAAAATGTCTTTCCTCTCCACAATCAACTGTGCAGCAAAATCAAAATGTATAATTCCATTCATCACCATATAGAGTATAACCACACATATAGTAAACTAACGTTTAAAAGTTTTTTAAAAGCCCTTCATCCATCATTATAGTCGTCACAATTTTGAAATTTCCCCTCTTGTTCAACTATGCTGGAAAGCCAGATTGAAAAATCAATTGCCACATTACTAGCTGGGAAAATGCCAATTTCAGCGGAGAATACAAATCAAAACAAAAAAAAAGCTATACAGGGGCTTAATTTGGATGATACAGGGCATCAATTAGGACCTAGAATGTTTTGAAGACTTGGAATACGCCCCCAGCAATTTGTTATTCTCTCCAATAGGTTAATGACACGAAAGATATTTGTGTGCATATTTTCTGTTGTTTCACTATCACAAGGGACTTTCAGAACATTCTTCAAAGTACTGACGTGGCAGTTTACCAGCTCAGAGTTTTGTTTTTATCAGTAGCAATTTAAAGACCAAGGGGCATCTACAAGCACACTTTTTTTTTTGTGTACTCAAAACAAAGAAAGCCGTAACTGAGGAATAGAATTTTTCACTACTTTTAATCACTCAGCCACACCAAACCCCTAAGTCCGTTACAGCACAAGACAGATGCCGTGCAAAATTCCTTTGACTTTGCCGAATGACATGGCTGGCTTAATACCAAGTATCTCCACCACCCCCACACCTTTTCACTGATATGGTAACTTTCATCCTCCACATTAGCCATCCTGTATACTGTGACTGACAGTTTATTAAATTTGTGGCTAACTGTGCTGTGTAACCCATACCTAATTGGAACTTAATTGAAATAATTTTGAGCTGTTTTAACTGAGGTTCTGTTAAGTCAGAGAGCTAAGTCACAAAAGATTAAAATATAACACTAGGCAAGAAATTGCTAGGGGGTTCACGCCATTATAATAATGTATTATTAGTTCTTTAGAAAAAATCCAACAATTTGTCCATTTAATGCTGTTCATTGCAAAACCCAACACTGCAACAATTTCTGACTCATTGTAACCCTCAGCCCTCCTTAAACCCTACCTCCATAAAAAGCCACAGTGAGGAGAGTTCATTCCTCTCCCAATATTATATGTCTCAGCAACTGAAACAGAATGCAGAGCAAGAGGAAAAAAAGGTCTCACTGACTGTTAGAGCTGCAAAATGTGTAAAACAGTAACATGTTTAGTCTTTAATTTGGAACACTGCAGTTAATCAGTTAAAAAGACTAAGAGGTGTGGTGTCTTGCGGAGAAAAAAATCTTCACCAAAAAGTATCTGTATCCCTTCAATAACTACAAAAATTCAGACCCTCAAATACATTTTCTTCTCTTATTATATTTCCTCTTCTGAAGCTAGTGGCTTATACCAAGGCACTGTTCCTTTCAGTACTGATGCAATGATTAATTTTTAAAGGGAGCATGGACAGCAAGTATCGGCTGGGTACTTAGCCATGGAGAGCATCATAATAGATTCTGTCCTCACCCAATATCTGTACACTTGCGCTTCCCAAATGATTGAAAGATCGAAAGTAGAAGTCATGGCTCACCTTTTCCCCTCCCTAAAAGAGCTATAATGCGGCAGTGACTGCAATGGATTCAGAACAGATGAGGGGGTGAACCCGCGACTTTCTTGATTATTATTTCAAGGACCATAATCTGCAGTGCATTTAATACTAGAGAAGTCCACAACCCAATGTGTTTGATAGAATGGGAAAATAATAAGCAAATGAGATTCAACACAGATAAATAAAGCTGTACATTTTGGTAGGAAGAATAACTTGGAAAGTGCTAGTTTAGGTGGAGGGACAAAGGAATCTTGGAGTACAAATACTCCAATCACAATTTTGCACCTCAGGTTTGCAAGGACATAAAAAAAATCAAATCAGGCACGAAGATTCATTTCTAGAGGGATATAATTGAAAAGTAGGGAAGTTATGCTGAACTTGTATCGAACCTTGGTTAGACTATACTTGGAGTAATGTATGCTGTTCTAGTTGCCATATTATAAAAAGGATACAGAGGCACTGGAGGGGATGCAGAGAAGGTTTACAAGGCTGGTACCAGAACTGCATCCATATACATTATCAGGAAAGGGTGAACTGGCTGGGTCTCTTATCTCTTGAAAAAAAGGCGGCCGAGGGGTGACTTAATAGAGGTCTTTAAGAGAGGCAGGTCCTTAATAGAGAAACGTTTTGATAGAATGAATACAGAGAGAATTTTTCCACTTGTTGGGAAGAGCATAACCAGAGGCCACCGATATAAAGTAATCACCAGAAATCCAATAGGGAATTCAGAATAAACATTTCTACCCAAAGGCAGGCAAGAATGTGGAACTCACAATCACAGGGAGTGGTCGAAGCAAATAGTATTGATGCATTTAAGGGGAAGCTAGACAAGCATATGGGGGAGAAGGGAATAGACAGTTGCTATGATAGATTTCAATGAGGAAAGATGGGAGGAGGCTCAAGTGGAGCATAAGCACTGGGACAGGCTGATTAGGCCGAAAGGCCTGTTTCTGTGCAGTGTATGCTATGTAATCCTGTAATCCTTGCTAAGGTGAAAGTGTCAGATTGATTTACTTGCAAGCACCCACATCATGGAGACCCATTCTAGGACTTGAGCACAATCAAAATAGGCACTGCAATGAAATAAGTGAGTGCTGCTTTGTCAGAGTGCTGTCTTTTGGATGAGATGTCAAACTAAAGTCCCAATCTTAGCTCAGATGTATTACTGGCTATCATTCAAAAAGAAGCAGGGAGCTTTCCTGGTATTGTAGCCAACATTTCTCCAGAGGCCATTTGGCCCATTGTAACTGGGTCAACTCCTTGCTCTTGCCCCTGAACTAACACCTTATAAATTGAATAACTGGACATTTAGTATTTGTAGGACCTAAACACATGCAATTCAGCTGCTATGCCTGACTACATAGAGCAGAAACTACACTTCAAAAGTAATGAACTGGCTGTGAAGTGCTTCAGAATATCAACTTATCACATCCTCAGGCTATGTACAATCATAGAATAACATTAGTGCAATTTTTTGCTTTCTACAAGGGACAGTTAGGGAAAAATTTCATTCTGTTGCATTAAAAGTCAGTTTTGATCATTCACTAACATTTCTCTTTCCTCTTTGTGATGGTTTAACTCCTCAAAACACACCCAGAAAATGTTTAAATTGAACACACATGAAGCTTACACCATATGTTCCTGAAAGGTAGGTAGAAATTTCACAGTAACAAGACAATGAGCTCAGCTGTATCCTGCAATAAATATCAATATAGTGAAGCAATAAAGTAATTCTTCAGTTTTAAAAATACCCATTTTCATAAATAACATTTCAAATGGCACTTTTCTCAGTGAGCTGAGTAAATCAGCACAGTAGCCCATGGGAAGTTACTGGAGAAGTGCATTTCACTGTTCCCACCTGAATTTTAGTCAAAAGTCGGTCGGAACAGCCGATAACCAGGTAATTTTATAATAATATGAAAATTATTGACGTTATCAAGAGTTCTCAAATTCTCGGTGACAAAGCAATATGATGCGAAATAAACAGAGAAAAAAAAATCACAGTATGCATCCTAGGAATAAAGAGACTGCACATTTATAGCAATCCACATCTCCCTGCAACTCAACCCGTGTGTGACTCAAAAAAGAAATTGCACCACAATAACCAAAAATGCAGTGATTCAAACTGAAATACAAAAGGAAGAATGGGTGGAAAAATAGAAGGCATCTTTTTTGAATCTTCATCACAACCACAATTACAAGATTAGATGTATCTGAAATACATGGGGGAGGTGGGGGAGAGATGGCATAGTGGTAACATCACTGGACTAGTAATCCAGAGGCCCAGCCTAATGTCTTTGGGTGCTGGGGACAAGGGTTCAAATTCCACCAAGGCAGCTGGCGGAATTTAATTTAAATGAATAATCTGGAATTGAAAAATTAGTCTCAGTAATGGTAACCATGAAACCATTGTTGATTGTCGTAAAAACTCATCTGGTTCACTGATGCCCTATAGGGAAGGAAATCTGCCATCCTTACCTGCTCTGGCCTACATGTGACTGCAAGCCACTGAGTGGCTTGCTAGGCCATTTCAGAAATGGCCTAGCAAGCCACTCAGTTCAAGGGAAATTAGGGATGGTAACAAATGCTGGTCTTGTCAGTGACACCCACATCCCATGAAAGAATAAAAGAAAGAAAATGCAGCACATTGCAGCAGTAAGGTATGGTATTTTCATTGCTTTCAACTCCACTGGGGTCCCAATTGCAAACAGCCTGCTGGGGAAGAGAACAATTGGCGGTCCAATATCACCCAGAAAACAATCTTACTCAGAAAAATGTGCAGCAATATAGGGGTAGCACTAATGAAGGCCTGGAAGCTTTCTCATGATGATTATAAGGTGTATGGCCAGAGGAAAGTGCAAAGGCAGACAAAGGAAGAAATATAGGTACTTCATGCCTTCATTTTAACAAGATAGCAAGGATAATTGAGATTAAAAAATGATTTTCCATAAAATATAAATGGCTTATTAAGTAAAGATTGAACGCACAGTCATCTGTGTTAGCTTTAGGGTGCCCACAGGATCATAAAATAAGACCAAAGGGAAAATATGGTGCAGAATATTCTTTATGCAACACACAGCATTAAACTTCAAAGGAAAGATAAGTGAGTAGTTCAATAACTGAGGTTTGAGAAAGTTATCACTTTCAAAAGAAAAAAAACAAAAATAGAAGTTCACCAGAATCAGCAGGACAGCCAGCTGAATTCACTGAAGGAATAGCTCGACAATAAAACAGCACATTTTAACTCCGATGAAGAAGCTACTTTGTAGCCACTAGTCTGAAGGAAATTCATGCTCCTTACATGCACTATTTTGAATAAAGTGTACATAAAATGGAATTGGAAAAAAATGAATGTTAACTCATTGGATACTAGAAATGAAATCATCCGGGTGCAATCAGCTGTCAGCACCATAAACAAGATCATTCATCCAGCAGTCGTGATGCAACTGTATCAATGCCTTTCACAGTCACTGGACAGCAATCTTTTTTCATGTGGGACCCAGCTGTAAAATAGATGATGTTACCTGGGAGGTAAAGGAAACCAGGATAAATTAAAGTAACTAAAACTTTTTTTTTAAGTTTAAAGGAATAGAATGCTTTGAACATTCTTAGAATGAAAGTAAAATTAAGAGTTAAAATAAGCAAGAGAGAAAGAAAACAAGCCAAAATAGTATATTTGCTGAAAACCATTTTTAAAAAATTAATATTGTTGGCTCAGGGAGCCGGAGAAAACATCACTATATGCCCAGCACCTCTCCCACCCCCCAGCTAATTTCAAGTAATTACAGGCAAGCTAACCTTACAACATCTATATAGCAATTTTTAAAATATTGCTGAATAAAGAGACTTGCTGTGGAACCTTTTCATCTTGTACTCATCAGGACAGATGCAAGAATGCCAAATTTAAAAGGGACCAACAATTTATACTGCATGAGAGAAGGGTGCTGATTGGTCAACAAGTCAACTGCAATTGGTCAAGGCTTTGCCATGGAGGATGCACCAGCAGCTATTGACCCCACACATTTGTTTAATTCAAAAAAGGCGCAATGCCTGGATATGTTCCTTTTGCCTACAGAGGCCAGGTCCCTGTATATAAATATATGTAGCTTCTAGCAAGACTAAGTAAGCCACATTGCGAGGCCGAATTATGATCTTAATTTGGTTGTTACCGTAATTCTTAGCACACTCAGGATTGTTCAGGAGTGATTATCAAACAAAATTTAGGACAGCTTGGTCACAGAGGTAGGTTTAAGGTGCATTTCAAGAAGCAGGGGGATGCAGAGGTTTGGGAGAGAAATCCAGAGCTTCGGGCCTCGGCAGCTGAAGGCATGGCCAATGGTAGATCGAATGAGGATGTGTTAAGAAGCCAGAAATGGAGGGGTACAGAAAACCAGGAGGGTTATAGGGCTAGAGAAGGCTTAGAGAATTGGAGAGGCAAAGCCATGGAAGGGTTTGAAAATAAGGAGAATTTTTCCAAAATCATAAAAACATAAGAAATAGGAACAGTAGACCATTCAGCTCCTTGAGCCTGCTCTGCCATTCAAAAAGATCCTAGCTGATCTTCTTGTGTTTTGATTTCCACATTCCCATCTAACCTCAATAACCATTGATTCCCTTGCCTAACAAGAATCTATCTACCACTGCCTTAAAAATATTCAATAACCCCGCCACCACCACCTTCTGAGGCGGAGAGTTCCAAAATCGCACAACCCTCAGAGAAAAAATTTCTCCTCATCTCTGTCCTAAAAGGGCAACCACTAATTTTAAAACAGTGCCCCCTCGTTCTGGACTCACCCACAAGAGGAAACATCCTTTCGACGTCTACCTTGTCAAGGCCACTCAGGATCTTGTATACTTCAATCAAATCATCCCTCATTCTTCTAGACTCCAGTGGAAACAAGCCCAGTCTGTCCAACCTTTCCTCATAAGACAACTTGTTCATTCCAGGTATCAATCTAGTAAACCTCCTTTGAACCGCCTCCAATGCATTTACATCCTTCCTTAAATAAGAAGACCAAAACTGCAGACAGTATTCGAGGTGCGGTCTCACCAATGCCCTGTATAACTGAAACATAACATTCTTACTTTTATGTTCAATCCCTCTCGTTATAAAGAATAGTCTTCCATTAGCCTTCTTAATTACTTGCTGTACCTGCATACTATCACTTCCTTTAGCTCTTGCTAAGTTACTAAAATGTATATTATAGGATTAAATTACCAGAAGTTGGAGAACACAAATTAATCAGGGCTAATCAGCATGCATTTCTGAAAGGGATGAGCTGCATGACCAATCTTATACAATTATTTGTAGCACTAAAGAATATAAAGGAAAGGTTATGGATATGGTTTATGTGGATTTTCAAAAGGCATTTGATAAAATTGGCTTCTGACAAAGATACTGGCACATGCAATTCGTAGGAAGGCAGAATTGAGACGGTTGAAAGGCAGAAAGGGTAAAAAGGACCCCTGTATCGACTGAGCTAGTGTGTGGTGTTCCACAGGGGGTCTGTGTTGAGGATGCATTTATTTGCAACCCCCTTGCGAGACCCTCAAGCATGTACCAAGTCCTGATCCAGCACTGAAAGTCTCCTCAAGCCCCAAGTGCAGTACTGGCAATGGCCACCTCTCCTGGTGGTTCTTTTTTTAATTCATTCATGGGATGTGGGCATCACTGGCTAGGCCAGCATTTATTGCCCACCCCTAAGTGCCCTTGTTCAGAGGGCATTTTAAGAATCAACCACATTGCTGTGGGTCTGGAGTCACATGTAGGCCAGACTAGGTAAGGATGGCAGATTTCCTTCCCTAAGGGGCATTAGTGAACCAGATGGGTTTTTACAACAATTGGCAATGGTTTCATGGTCACCATTAGACTTTTAATTCCAGATTTTTTGGTGAATTCAAATTCCACCATCTGCCGTGGTGGGATGCAGGTTATTACCCTGGGTTGCTGGGCTGCCAGTACTGGAGAACTGCTGGGCTCTAACTGGTTGCCAGCTCTCTAGGTGTGATTTCCTGTCCCTGAGGCGTGGAAGTCCCACACATACACTATTAATGGTCAATCAGCCGTTAAATAGCTGTGGGGCAGCTGTTCTTTCCTTGAGTGGGCTCCCCTGAGACATTTTAGCTGGGAGGGGGAGGGGGAATGGGCGGTGTGGCAGGGTGGAGGGGACAATGATGCCCCATAAAATACAGGCCTGCATTGCTATTATGAGAGAACACTGTGTTCCTCCAGTTCTGGCCTCTGTTGCATTCCCACTTTCCGTCACCCCACCCTTGGCTGCATAGGCCCCAAGCAACTAAAATTCTACAGCAACAATAATTAAATAACACCTTTAATGTAATTAAGGTTCCCAAGGCGTTTCAAAGGAGCGTTATAAAACCAAGAATGACACTGAACCACAAAGGAGATATTAGGTCAGGTCGGTCAAGCTTGGTCAAAAAGTCATGTTTTAAGAAGTGCCTTAAAGGAGGGAAGCAAGGTAGAGACGCAGAGAGGTATATGGAGGGAATTCCAGAGATTGGAGCCTAGACAACTGAAGACATGGTCACCAATGCTGGAACAATTATAACTGGGAATGCACAAGAGGTCAGAATTAGAGGAGCGCAGGCATCTTGGACTGTTGTCAGGTAGGAGGAGGTTACAGAGGGGCAAGGCCATGGAGGAGTTTGAAAACAAGGATGAGAATTTTTAAATTAAGATATTCCCTTTTTTGTTAATTCCTTCACATTATGTGACTGGGCTGGGCCAGCATTTATTGCCTATCCCTAATTCTCCTTGAGAGGTAGTGGTGAGCCGTCTTCTTGAACCACTGCAGTTGATGTGGTGTAGGTACACCCACAGTGCCTTTAGAAAGGGAGCTCCAGGATTTTGACCCAGCGACAGTGCAGGAACAGCAATATAGTTCCAAGTTAGGATTGTGTGGGGCTTGGAGAGGAACTTACATGTGCTTGTGTTCCCATGCATCTGCTGCCCTTGTCCTAATAGGTGGTAGAGGTCACGGGTTTAGAAGGTGCTGTCGAAGAAGCCTTGGAAAGTTTCTGCATTGAACCTTGTAGATGGTACATGCTGCTGCCACTGGGTGGAGGAAGTGAATATTTAAGATGGTGGATGGGGTGCCAATCAAATGGGCTGCTTTGTCCTGGATGGTGTTGAGCTTCTTAAGTGTAGTTGGACCTGCACTAATCCAGGCAATTGAAGAATATTCTATCATACTCCTGACTTGTGCCTTGTAGATGGTGGACAGGCTTTAGGGAGTCAGGAGGTGAGTTACCTGCCCCAGAATTTCCAGATTCTGACCTGCTCTTGTAATCACAGTATTTATATAGCTGGTCCAGTTCAGTTTTTTGTGAATGCTAACACCCAGGATATTGATAGTGGGGGAATTCAACAATGGTAATGCCATTGAACGTCAAGGGGAAATGGTTAAATTCTCCCTTATTGGAGATAGTCATTGCCTGACACTTGTCTGAGCAAACATTCCTTGCCACTTATCGACCCAAGCTTGAATGTTGTCCAGGCCTTGCTGCATATGGATATGGACTGCTTCAGTACCTGAGGAGTCATGAATGGCACTGAACATTGTGCAATCATTAGCGAACATCCCCACTTCTGACCTTATGATGGAAGGAAGGTCACTGATGAAGCAGCTGAAGATGGTTGGGCCCAGGACACTACCCTGAGGAATTCCTGCAGTGATTTCATCAGATAAGATGATGATAAGATTACCTCCAACAACCGCAACCATCTTTCTTTGTGCCAGGCTATGACTCCAACCAGTGGACAGCTTTCCCCCGATTGACCAGGAGCCAATGCAGGTCAGCCAGCACAGGGATAATGGGTGAATGAGACTTGCTGCAAGTTAAGGGACAGGCAGCTGCGATTTGAATGACCTTAAGTTTACAAACAGTAAAATGTGGGAGACCAGCCAGGAGTGCATTGGAATAGTTGAGTCTAGGGGTAATGAAGGGATGAATGAGAGTCTCTCCTTAAACCTCTCTACCTTGGTCTACTCCATTAAGATGCTCCTCAAAATCCACATCTTTGATCAAGCTATTGGTCACTTGTCCCAACAACCCTTATGTGGCTTGGTGTCAAACCTTGATAACAGTTTTGTGAAGCATCTTGGGGCATTTTACTGTATGAAAGATGTTATATAAATGCAAGCTATTCTAGTTGCTGGGATCTAGGAAGAAACATTACTGCAGCTATTTAAATTATTTCTTTCAAGCCGGAAGAAATAGCTTGTATGCATTTTAAGTCATCAAGACTCATGGTGATTTGAGTGAGGCACTGGAGGGTTGCTAGCAACAGTGGAGCAATATGTAAACAAGACTTCTTGCCATCAAGAAAGGAAAGAAGAAAATTGCTGGGAAAGTAATATGTAAAAAACAAAACAGAATGTAAACATGAGAGAGTAGTTGCGAGAAACAGAATATGCTGTGGCAGGAAATATAACATTTAATGTATCAGATTCTGCAACTATATCATGATATACTTCAGTAAATATGTTTTTGCTGTTCAATGCCCTTTGCAGCTTCCATTACTCTACAGTTTATATTTAAATCAATAATACACACAACACCACAGAATTCCTGGCTCCCGGAAAACTCAATATTTTAAATTCATTAGTTCCCAAGATATAATGCCAATTGTCCTGAATTTAGCAGAGCTCATTTTTAATCTGTCCTATTTACAAGCTGATCGCTAAATCAAGACATAATTAGGAAGAACGAACTATATGAATTTTCTTGAAGGACAAGTTGCACATTAATGGCCTTGATCCAAGTACATACACCTTAGATTTACAGAAATCTCGATACTCCTTAAAAAAAATTTTTTTAAAAACTATTGTTTGACGTTTAAAATTACAATTTCAGTTAACCAGCATTTTACATTCTGAAGAAAGACCCAGTTCAAAAGATTGACTAGTCCGTTCATTACATATATGCTGATTGACCTGTTGCATTTCCAGCATTTTTCCATTTTTGTTTAATACTTTCTAGTAATAGTACATTAACAACAAATATTATAGGGTAATACAACTTTTAGCGTATTTGAATAATTGTGTTCCATCTCATATCCTAGGCGGGACCAAAATAAAGTAGCAAGTTACACTCAAAGCTTCTTTAATATCCAAATTTTGAAAAAAAAAAGTCAAATTGATTCCATTACAATTTAGCATGGCATGAATTACTATACAAACAACTGAAAGGCTTAAGTTAATATTCTTTGACCACATGACAAGGCCACTTCTAAAGTGTTGAAACAGTTTTGCAACTTCAAAAAAAGCACTTAATTGCTGTCAGTTCCATAAACTACAAATGACTTACAGTTTTATCTTAATGCAACAAAGGGTGCCTTCAAATACACACAATAATTGAGTATTATGAAAGCAAAATGTTATGGTTGCTGAAAATCTGTAATGAAGACAAAGTGCTGGAAATACTCAGCAGGTCTGGCAGCATCTGTGCAGAGAGAAACAGAGTTACGTTTCAAGTTGAATATGACTTCTTCAGAACTGAGAAAGGTAGAAATGTGATGAATTTTATGCCATTGAAAGGGGGAGGAAAGGGAGGGTAGAAAAAAAGATAGTGATAGGGGAGAGGGCAGGAGAGGTTAAATGACAAATATTCATAGAACAAAAGGCAAAGGGAGTCGTAATGGTTGTAGTAAAGAGAAAAAGTATTTGTCCAGAGCGAGTGTAAATGCCAGAATAATGAACAGCTCTTGTCCAAAAACAAAAGCTTGAAAAACAAGCTTCAAACCAGCACATGGCAAAAAAACAAAGAATCAAAATGGGGGACAGTGTTCATGGCTTGAAATTGTTGAACTTAATATCGAGTCCAGAAGACTATAAAGTGCACCATCGGAAGATGAGATGCTGTTCCTTGAACTTGTGGTAAGCTTCACTGGAATTCTGCAGCAGCTGGACATATCTGTTAGTGTGACAGCAAGGTGATGAATTAAAATGGCAAGCAACCAGTAACTCAGGGTCATGCTTGTAGAGCAGAGGGTTCCCTCAAAGTGGTCACCCAATCTCCGTTTGGTCTCCCCAATGTAGAGACCACCGTATTGTGAGCAGTGAATACAGAATACTAAATTGAATTTGCCTCTTTTAGTCAGTTTACTATTTTAAGAAAGCATGGAATAATGGGGAAAAACCCACCTGTTTCATCAAACCTGCTCTTTCCAAACAGAATGCGCAGTCTACCACATCATGGACTCCATCCAATCTAATTGAACATCTGAAAATGGGGCATAAATAATGTCTGATCCTTAAGCACCATCGATCAGAATATTCACCCCATCTCCACTATTCATCCTATCCGCCTACCCTTGAAAGACAATGTTCCGACTTCCACCCTTGCCGTCAGCATAGAAATTATAGCCGGGATTTTCCAGTCCCGCCTGCTGTGGGAATTGTTGCAGGCAGGACAGAAAATTTGACAGGCCAGCAAAAGGTCTGTTGATTTCAGCCGGGGATTTCCAGTCCTGCAGCGGGCAAGACTGGAAAATCTCACCCGATGTCTCTTCAAATATTTAATTGCTGTCAATACTTAAAATTGACACAATGCGGAGAGCCTATTCTCTATGTATACTACTTTGCATGGGATAATTCTTCTCCTAGTTTTGCTTCATATTTGGTTTATAAGTAGTATCTGACTGACCTGACCTCTACCTCGCAGAGGCTGAGCGTCAACTCGCAGACACTTCCTCCTACCTCTCCCTGAACCATGACCCCACCACGGAACATCAAGCCATTGTTTCCAGGACTGTCACTGACCTCATCTCCTCTGGAGATCTTCCTCCCACAGCTTCCAACCTGATAGTCGCCCAACCTCGGACGGCCCGCTTCTACCTCCTACCCAAAATCCACAAACAGGACTGTCCCGGCAGACCGATCGTGTCAGCCTGTTCCTGCCCCACGGAACTCATTTCTCGTTATCTTGACTCCCTTCTCTCGCCCCTTGTCCAGTCCCTTCCCACCTACATCCGTGATTCCTCTGACACCTTACGTCACATCAACAATTTCCAGTTCCCTGGCCCAAACCGCCTCCTCTTCACCATGGACGTCCAATCCCTCTACACCTCCATCCCCCACCAGGATGGTCTGAGGGCCCTTAGCTTCTTCCTCGAACGGAGGCCCGAACAATCCCCATCCACCACTACTCTCCTCCGTCTGGCTGAACTTGTTCTCACACTGAACAATTTCTCCTTTAACTCCTCTCACTTCCTCCAAATAAAAGGTGTGGCTATGGGTACCCGCATGGGCCCCAGCTATGCCTGTCTCTTTATGGGGTGTGTGGAACATTCCTTGTTCCAGTCCTACTCCGCCCCCCCCCCCACAACTCTTTCTCAGGTATGTCGATGATTACTTCGGTGCTGCTTCATGCTCTCTTCGGGAACTGGAAAAATTTATTAATTTTGCTTCCAATCTCCACCCCTCCATCATTTTCACATGGTCCATCTCTGACACTTCTCTTCCCTTCCTTGACCTCTCTGTCTCAATTTCTGGTGATAGACTGTCCACCAATATCCATTACAAGCCTACCGACTCCCACAGCTACCTCGACTACAGCTTATCACACCCCACTTCCTGTAGGGACTCCATCCCATTCTCTCAGTTCCTTCGCCTCCGTCGCATCTGTTCTGATGATGCTACCTTCAAAAACAGTTCTTCTGACATGTCCTCCTTCTTCCTTAACCGAGGTTTTCCACCCACGGTCGTTGACAGGGCCCTCAACCGTGTCCGGCCCATCTCCCGCGCATCCGCCCTCACGCCTTCTCCTCCTTCCCAGAAACATGATAGGGTCCCCCTTGTCCTCACTTATCACCCCACCAGCCTCTGCATTCAAAGGATCATCCTCCGCCATTTCCGCCAACTCCAGCATGATGCCACCACCAAACACATCTTCCCTTCACCCCACCCCCGGCGGCATTCCGTAGGGATCGTTCCCTCCGGGACACCCTGGTCCACTCCTTCATCACCTCCTACTCCTCAAACCCCACCTACGGCACCTCCCCATGCAAACGCAAAAGATGCAACACCTGCCCCTTCACTTCCTCTCTCCTCACCGTCCAAGGGCCCAAACACTCCTTTCAAGTGAAGCAGCCTTTCACTTGCATTTCCCCCAACTTAGTCTACTGCATTCGTTGTTCCCAATGCGATCTCCTCTACATTGGAGAGACCAAACGCAAACTGGGCGACCGCTTTGCAGAACACCTGCGGTCTGTCTGCAAGAAAGACCCAAACCTCCCTGTCGCTTGCCATTTTAACACTCCACCCTGCTCTCTTGCCCACATGTCTGTCCCTGGCTTGCTGCATTGTTCCAGTGAAGCCCAACGCAAACTGGAGGAACAGCACCTCATCTTCCGACTAGGCACTTTACAGCCTTCCGGACTGAATATTGAATTCAACAACTTTAGATCTTGAACTCCCTCCTCCATCCCCACCCCCTTTCCGTTTCTTCCCCCTTCCTTTTGTTTTTTCCAATAATTTATATAGATTTTTATTTTCCCACCTATTTCCATTATTTTTAAATCTATACATTTTATGCCCTGTTAGTCTTTCTACTCCACCCCCACTAGAGCTGTACCTTGTGTGTCCTGCCATTCTTAATTAGCACATTCGTTTAGATAATATCACCACCTTCAACACCTCTTTGTTCTTTTGTCTGTGACATCTTTTGATTATCTGCTCCTATCACTGCTTACTTGTCCCTACAACCACACCGCCCCCCACCCCCCCCCAACTTCTCTCCCCCCACCCCCCCCCCACCTTAAACCAGCTTATATTTCACCCCTCTCCTAATATTACTCAGTTCTGTCGAAGGGTCATGAGGACTCGATACGTCAACTTTTTTCTTCTCCGCCGATGCGGCCAGACCTGCTGAGTTTTTCCAGGTAATTCTGTTTTTGTGTAGTATCTTCTAGTTCAGTGGTCACAGTTGACCTTATCTTGCCTGTTTACAGCTCCGTCATCTAAAATCAGCCCCCAAAAAATCTTCAGCCTGATAGGTTTTCTCATAAACATGGAGCCCCAAACCCTAGAATCACCTTTGCAATTCTTCACTAAAACTCATCAACATCAGCATCCTTCTGTTATTAATTTGAACTTCAGCATGTTTAAGAGCATAGTTGCAAAAGGCGAATTATTCCTAGTAGATTTACTTTGAAAATTAAACCATGATCTGAATGCAAGGAGACATTTATCAAATTTAAAGAACACAAGAATTTTTTTTTTATTAGGAACAGGAAAAAGATTAAGGCCAAAAAGTCCATCCCTATCCTAAGTGGCAGTGGAAATGACTAGAGAGAAATCAGATAAATATACTGTTTCAAGCACAGTTGTTTTAAAAGCCAAAAAAAGTCAAGTTTACAAAAAAAGTAAACATTTTGAAATGACTGAATTAATTATTTGTAGATATACATGTTTCTATTATGTCAATTTTGTGAAATGAGGTATTGCTAACTATATGCTAAGGTGTATTAACCAAAATCAGACAAGCATGGAATTGAGTTACAGCTTTGGGTGGAGTAAGGAGGATGGTTTAACTCTGCAAGCTGACCTCAGCAGTAATATGCCACAATGTCAGCAAGATGCAATAGCTCAACTGGATGTTTTGAGACATTTGAACAAAGCAGGGTGAATACAGAAGAACTCTAGAAAGGTGATTAAAATTGGGACTTAAGTACAATAAAAGAATATAAGTATAATAAAAGAAGAGGAGCTTGCCCACTCCAGCACCACCCACACACCCCCAACCAACACCACCCCCCCACCCCCCACCCCACCCACTTCCAAAAAAACTGCAGTGGTTGGCAAGTGTTCAGTATTTTTCTGAAAATGTTATTGGATGACCAGAGTTGGATCTCAGCTTTCACTTAAATTTTCCAATGTCAGGTGGCTGTCAAAGGTAGAACAAAAGGACAGCTGGGATTCAATCCCTAATAGGATTAGAGGGAAACCTAGAAAAATGTGCAGTGAGGAGTGGACTTATCATATTTCTAAGCTAGAAATTAATTTGATCAGTCCAAGTAAAATGACATTGCTAAAATTTCTTGGATAATTAACCATTTCACAACAAAGCCCATTGTCCCATTGAACCAGTGGCTTAGATTAGAAATAAAAACAGAAGATAGAAATAATCAACAGGTCAGGCAACATCTGTGGAGAGAGTGACAAAGTTGATGTTTCAAATTGATGATCTTTTGTCAGAGTGAGAAAAAGTTAGAGATGTAACAGATTTTAACTAAGAGACAGGAAAAGTGGGAGTTGAAGAACAACAGGGAATGTCTGTGATAGTGTGGAAGGCGGGAGAGTTTAATTTCAAAAGATGATGGTGAAAGGCAAAGGGAGATGTTTATGAAACAAGTAAAGGAACAAAAGATGGGTCTAGAGGACATGTGATTGTGAATAGCAGAATCATCACCAATAGCTGCCATCTGAAAAAAATGGGGCCATGTTTATAATCTGAAATTGCTGAGCTCAATGTTGAGTCCAGAGGTTGTAAAGTGCCTATTTGAAAGATAAGGTGTTGTTCCTCAAGTTACATTGAGCTTCATTGAAACAGGGAAGGGGACCGAGGACAGAGAGGTCAGAGTGAGAGTGTGGCGGAGAATTAAAGCTTGGGATCATGCTGCAAACGGAATGGAGGTTGTCTGCAAAGCAGTCACTGAATCTATGTTTGGTCTCCCCAGTGTAGAGGAGACTGCACCATGAGCGACAAACACAGTATGCTATATTGAAAAAAGTACAAGCAAATCACTGTTTCACCTGGAAGGAGTTTTTGAAGCCCTAGATGTTGGGAAGAAAGGAGGTATAAAGGCAGGTGTTGCATCTCCTACATTGACGTGCAAAGGTGAGGGGGTGGGGGGGATTGGGGTGACTGAAGAGTAGACCAGGATGCTGCAGAGTGAATTGGTCCCTTGGAATGCTGAAAGGGGAGGATCGGGCAAGATGTGTTTGGTAGTGGTGAAAATGCAGGAGGTAGATCTGTTGAATTTGGAGGCTCTTAGGGCAGAAGGGAATCTTCACAGAATTATTACAGCGCAGGAGGAGGCCATTCAGCTCGTTATATCTGCACCAGCTCTCCAAATGTGCAATTCACCTAGTGCTACTCTCCTGCCTTCTCCCAGTAACCCTGCAGATTGTTTGAAAATAAACAATCATCTAATTCCCTCTTGAATGCCATGACTGAACCTGCCCCCACCACACACTTAGCTGGTGCATTTCAGGCCCTAACCACTTGCTGGGTGAAAAAAGCTTTTTCTCATATTGCTTCTTTTGCCAATTACTTTAAACCTTCAAGGGAACAAGGGAAATCTTATTATGGTTCTGAGAGAGAGGGGAAGAAATGAAAGCAAAAGTGCAGAAAATGGAATGGATATGGCCAAGGTCCTTGCCAACTATGATGGAGGAGAATCGGAAGTTGAGGGAAAAAAATATATCGGAAACACTAAAAGGACAATGGCATTTGGCAGAACTGATGTGGTGGATATGGAGAAACAGAGAGAATGGAATACAGTTCTTACAGGAAGCCGGGCAGGAGGAAGTGTAGTCATGTTAGCAGTGGGAATGAGTGGTCTTACAGTGAACATTGGTGGATAGCCTATCCCCGGAATGGAGACAGAGAAGTCAAGGTAGGGAAAAGAACAGTTGGAGAGGGACCATGTGAAGCTGAAGGAGGGGTGGAAATTAGAAATAAAGTTGAAATTTTCAGTTCTGGTTGAGAGCAGGAAACAACAGCACTGCTTCACTGCTACTGGAAAAAAAAGTGTGAAGAATCTCGAGTAGGATTAGAACAAATAATGTTCTACATTTCCCACAAAAAGACAGGCATTGCTAAGACCCATATGGGTGCCCATAATAATATGTTTTAGCTGGAAGAAGCGAGTGGAGTCAAAGGAGAATTTATTGTGACAAGTTCATAAGATAAGAACTAGTTGCAGGAGTAGGCCATTTGGCCCATCGAGCCTGCTCTGCCACTCGGTAAGATCAAGGTTGAACTGATTGTGGCCTTAATGCCACGTTCCTGCCTCTTTGCCATAACCATCGACTTCCTTGTTGACCAAAAATCTGTCTAACTCAGCCTTGTATATATTCAATAGTTTGGCTCCACTGCTTTCTGTGAAAGAGAATTCCAAAGACTAACAACATTCTGAGAGAAGAAATTCCTCCTCATCTCTGTCTTAAATGTGAGACCCCTCACTTTTAAACTGTGCCCCCTAGTTTTAGATTCCCTCACAAGAGGAAACACCCTCTCAGCTTCTATTCTGTCAAGCTCCCTCAGAATCTTATATGCTTCAATAAGATCACCTCGCATTCATCTTAACTTCAACGACTGTAGGCCCAACCTGCTCAACCTTTTCTCATAAGACAGTCCATTCATCCCAGGAATCAGCTACTGAACCTTCTCTGAATTGCTTCTAATGCAAGTGTGTCCCTCCTTAAATAAGGAGACTAGAATTGTACACAGTACTTCAGGTATGGTCTTACCAATGCCCTGCTTGGTTGTAGAAATACTTCCCTGCTTTTATACTCCATTTCCATTGCAAAAAAGGCCAAAACTTTATTTCCCTTCCTAATTACTTACTGTACCTGCGTGATAACTTTCTGTGAATCATGTACAGGGACACCCAGAGGTCATCCATGAAGGCCATGCCTTCTCAACCTCACCTCTCACCTGAGGTGTGGTAACCCTCAGGTTAAACTCACCACTAGTCGTCTCTCTCTAATGAGAGAACAGCATATGGTCCTCCTGGACTATGGTGACTTTCATTCATTTATTCCTTATGTATTGCAGCATTTTGCAGTCTCTGTCCATTTCACTAATATTCTGCTTTCCTATTCTTCCTGCTAAAGTGGACAACCTCACATTTTTGCACATCATCCTCCATCTGCCAAGTTTTTTTGCCCACTCGTTTAACCTGTCTATATCCCTTTGCAGACTCTTAATGTTCTCCGCACAACTTGCTTTCCTATGTAACTTTGTAGTCAGCAAATTTAACTATAATACTCGGTCCCTTCATCTGAGTCATTAATATAGATCATAAATAGTTGAAGCCCCAGCACTGATCCCTGTAGCACTTCACTAGTTATAGTTGGCCAACCTGAAAATGACCCATTTATCCCGAATCTGCTTTCTGTTCGTTAGCCAATTCCCTATCCACGCTAATATGTTAGCCTGAACACCAAGAGCTCTTATCTTGTGCATCAACCTTGTGTGTGGCACCTTATTGAAAGCCTTTTGGTAATCCAAATATACCACCATCTACTGGTTCCCCTTTGGCCACCCTGCTCGTTACATCCTCAAAGAACTCTAATAAATTTGTCAAACATGGTTTCCCTTTCACAAAACAATGTTGGTTCTGCCTGATAGTATTACGATTTTCTAAATGTCCTGCTACTATATCCTTAATGATAGACTCTAGCACAATGACCGATGTTAAGCTAACTGGCCTAGAATTTCCTGTTTTCTATCTCCCTCCTTTCTTGAATAGTGGTGTTACATTTGCAGATTTCCAATCCGCTGAGTCCTTTCCAGAATCTAGGCCTTTTTGGAAAATTACAACCAATGCATCCACTATCTCTGCAGCCACTTCCTTTAAGGCCCTAGCATGTATGCCTTCGGGTCCAAGGTACTTGTCAGCCTTTTGACCCATTAGTTTTCAGAGTACTTTTTTTCTAGTGACAGTGATTGCTTTAAGTTCCTCCCTCCCTTTTGCCTCTTGATTTCCTACTATTCTTGGGATGCTTTTTGTGTCTTCTACCATGCAGACGGATACAAAATACTTGTTCAAAGTCTCTGTCATTTCCTTGTTTCCCATTATTGGTTCCTCAGTCTCATGCTCAAAGGGACCAATGTTCACTGTCGCTATTCTTTTCCTTTTTATATACTTGTAGAAGCTCTTTTTGTCTGTTTTTAGATTGTGAGGTTTCTCTCGTAATCCAATTTCTCTGTCTTTATTAGGTTTTTAGTCATCCTTTGCTGGTTTCTAAAATTTTCCCAACCTTCTGGCCTACTATTAATCTCCACAGCATTGTACATCTTTTCTTTCAATTTAACACCATCCTTAATTTCCTTAGTTAGCCATGGATGCTTCATCTTTCTCAGTCTTTCTTTCTATATGGAATGTATCTTTGTTGAGAGCTATTAAATATCTCCTTAAATGTCTACCCTGCTTCTTACCATCTTATCTTGTAATCTATTTTCCTGTGCTACTTTAGCCAACTCTGGCTTCATACCCTTCTAATTGCCTTTATTTAAGTTTAAAACACTAGTTTCAGTCAGAGGAAGGAGGATGTTGGTGAATGGAGACTGGTTGGACCACTGTTCAAGGAATAAGCAGAAGGGATCCCAAGCCATCCTGGGGGAGGATGAAGGCGTAGAGAGATTAGACTGCTACAATAAAAAAAGGTGATTAGGTCTAGGAAACTGGCAGAGAGTGAGGGAAGAGTCGTAGAGATAAGTGGGAAGAAACTGGACAGGAGGAGAAACATTGAGTCAAGATAGGGGGGAAAAAAAATCAAGAAAGCTTTGAATGTCCAGTCACTAAGTATATTCAAGACAGAAATCAATACATTTTTGAGTACTAGAGGTATCAGGGAATAGTGCAGGAAGGTGTAATCAAAGTAGATCACCCATGATCTTAATGAATGTCAGAGCAGGTTTGAAGGGCCAAATAGTCTACTTCTACTTCTTAAGATCTTATATGTCAGCTCCATGACCAAGGACAGGCTAAAACAATGCATTTTTATGGCAAGTGACGTGGGACATTAAATCCTCTAAAAGTGACGCTGAATCAGGATCCCGACATCGTTCCGCCTACTTCCAGTTTTCACCCAGGTGGGCTTGCAAGCGAGCAGGTAATCCCCAGGGATTGTCGGTAAATCATTACAATACTCAAATAAGTCATTAACTGCTATTTTAAGCCTAGCATTCTAGCTTTAATAGCCAGTGCACCCATTTCCCGAACTCTCAGCAACTAGTCAGTGTGAACCAGGCAAGGGTGCAGCTGTGAGTGCTTTTTCAGTGAAACTAACAAGCTCAGAAAGCTCTGACCAGTGAAACTGAAGAGATCCAGCCATGCCCAAGCGCGAGCTCACAACACTTCCTCTCAGACAGTGCTTTCAGTGTTCAACAGGTAATTGCCAAATTCTTGCTGCACTTCATTCGCCTTGAGCTGCGCATCCCTGCTGCCAGCTTTCACACAGCATGGGAGCAATTTATGCAACTCTGAAGATGAACAGAAGCAGCAGCTACCTATTCCTCTGCCATGTGTCACTCCACAGAGTAGAAAGGATTAACACAGATCCAGCTCCAAGGAGACAAAATGCCCATCAGAGGGCCTACAGGCTGAATATGAGCTCTCTTAGATCGGATGAACCACACTCCTGCTACTGAGTTTCTTGGCCACTTCCATGCAAGTTTGCTTGATTGGAGAACCAGGCCTCTTCCTCCCATTCATGGGAAAAATTACCCTCAGATCCCACTACAGCGCCCCGAGGTAAGGGTGAGACCCCCTCAAGGAGCAGGGCAGCCTTCTCAGGCCTCCACTCCATTCCTGTGATAGCCTCAGGGATCCATGTACATTTGAGCCATTCCATCCCATGCCAGGAATTTTTAGGATCCTGCCTTCAGCATATTCGATGCATCATCCTGCCCATCCTCTCTGATTAGTCAGGAGACCTGGAGGTGGGATACTAATACTGTGGCTCAGTTAAAGGGCCTCATTACAGCCTGCTGCAACTGTTATCTGGTTTTTGACCCACTACAGATCCCATTGCTTTGGCTGGGACCAACAGTTGAAAGTTCTGCCTGGTGCAGAGTTGGAGGCTGTAAGAAAAGATCTTCAGAGATGAAATCAGTAATAGTCTTAGAAATGATGGCCCTGGATTAAAACTTTTGCTCCACCTGCAGTAGGATTTTCAGTTTATGCATTCAGGTTTTTTTTATATATGACACCGGGGGTGAAAGGGTGAGATAGCAGCATAAAAATATTAGGATTTTTCCATGTTAAATTTATTTTTTATGGTAATGTTAAATTTAATACAACTCTTTGAAGCTTGAGACAATAAGTACAATTGAGTGGACTTGATAAAACATCTCATCGTAATATTGATATGCAATCTTTGAAAAATAAATTAAATATTGTTTAGTCAATGGTGGAAATACCTAAAAAAAAAAAATGACCCACACTTCCTGTCGTTTTCTTTCTCCCCCGAAAAAAAATTTAATGAATAGAAGAGTCCTAAACGGAAAAACAAAGAGGAAAGGTTCTGCTAATGAGTTATAGGTCTTTTAGGTTTAGGGTAAGAATCTAGCTGGAACAAATGGCTGCTTAAAACCCAACAGCTGAGACCCTGGATGCAAGTTCATTATGATCAAGTTTATATACTACCTAACTGCAATCTACATTCTTGAACTATTTCATTCAACTTCAGTCAGTTGTTTCAATCTCTACAACATTTTCGTTCCTAAAACTTCATAAAGAGGGATAGCGAACATGTGAAAATTTCCAAACCTCAGTGCTTAGATACATGACCAGTTGCCACATTCACATGTGAAGTTATAAGTTACTCTCCAAGGACAGGTGTAAGGCTGAACAAACTGGAACATAAAAATGCTAACTGTTACTTCTGAATAATGTAATGATATTTGTATTTGAGCTGATGCATTGAAGTCTAAACAGTAAACATTCTTTTCCCTCCTTTATCCTTGTACTAAGGTGTCCAAGAGGCACAAATAAACAACAGCATTACATTCAGCTTCCCCCCATGGATCACCATCTTGACGCGGAGGAGAAATTTGTGCGCTCCAAAAATCTCTCGAGCGATGCCGTTGAGAGTTCCTTGTTCCTGGTAGAGCCACTCGTGGCGACAAGGTCAGGGGGTGGTGCCAGACAAAGGGCAGTCCAAAATTTCCTCAATAGCAGAACAGGCAAAGGGAGTCTGCCCATCTCACTGGCTGTGAAAGCAGAAGATGATTGCAGCGGCAAGATGGCCCCAGTTAGGGCGGTTCAATATATTACCAAAATCTGACCACGAACCCATCAAGATAGTGTGGACATTGTTTAATGTGACAATCTTGGGCTCTGTCAAAGTCATGCACAAGCTTCTACCAAGGTCAAATCTAAACTGACCACCACAGACATACATGGTCTACAGTTTGCTGATCACTGCAGTGTTTTTGTCCACTCTGCACCAGATTTGCAAGCCACTCTCAATCTCTTCAATTCTGCATACAAGAGACTCAGCCTTTCTTTGAATGTTACCAAAACAAAACTCACATCAACCCAGACCTGGTCAGCCAAATATTCCACCTCCCATATATGTTCAAGGAGGAACTCTGGAATATGTTGTGCACTTCCCATACCTCAGCAGCCACCTCTGTCAAAAGACCATCAGTGATGAGGAGACCAAACATTGGATCAGCTGTGTCAGCTCAGCCTTCTTCAAACTATAGCAGCAAGTGTTTGACAACAAAGCCTTCCGCAAGTCAACAAAAATTTTAGTGTTCAGACTAGTTGTCTTCACCACACTGCAGTGAGACCAGGACTGTGGATCAGCGACACATTAGAACACTCAAGAAATTCCATCAGCAATGCCACCACCGGTCCTCCAGAGGATGCGTCAAACAAAAGCTGATGTCCTTCCTGAAGCCAGCCCCATTCAGCTTTCAGGCAAAACTCCTGCAAAATCAACTTTGATGGACTGGAGAGTGCGTCTGGATGGTCAAAAAGCATCTCCCCCACCAGGCTCCGTTTCCTCAACTCTCAAATGGCCAATGTTCTGAGGAGGACAAAGAAAACACTTCAAAGACACTCTGAACCTCTCCTTGAAGCATGGCAGCATTGACATTAATGATCGGAAGAGCTTGCTCTCAATCATTCAAAATGTAACAACTTGTCCAGTAAGCTGCATCACGCTTTGAGTCACAGCGTCTTTACGATGAGGGAAAGTGGTTACAGAGAAGAAGGAAAAGAAAGCAAAGCCTGCATGATCCCACTACATCATGGGAAATCTTGCCCCATGTTCCCAAAGTTCGATGGGCCGAGAATCGGCCTGTTCATTCAGCTGAAGACCCGTGGCAGAAACTTACAACCCTGAGTAGAGGTTATCCTCGAATCGATGGACAGCAGACAATGATGACATTCAGTTTCAAATTGTTTTTTCATAATACACTGAAAGCTTAAATTACCAATTACATTTGTGCAACTTGTGAGGTCAAAACTTAGAATGCAATAGTTTTCCTATACTTTCACATAGCTTTTTTTAAAAAATTCATTCACGGGATGTGGGCTTCACTGGCTGGGCCAGCATTTATTGCCCATCCCTAGTTGACCTTGAGAAGGTGGTGGTGAGTTGCATACTTGAACCGCTGCAGTCCATGTGGTGTACATACACCCACAGTGCTGTTATGAAGGGAGTTCCAGGATTTTCACCCAGTGAGAGTGAAGGAATGGCAATATATTTCCAAGTCAGGATGGTGAGTGACTTGGAGGGGAATTTCCAGGTGGCGTTCCCATCTATCTGCTGTCCTTGTCCTTCTAGATAGTAATGGTCATGGGTTTGGAAGGTGCTGTCCAAGGAGCCTTGGTTAATTCCTGCAGTGTATCTTGTAGATGGTACACACTGCTGCTACTGTGCGTCATGGTGGAAGGAGTGCATGGTTGTGGATGTGGTGCCAATCAAGCAGGCTGCTTTGTCCTGGACAATATCAAGCTTCTTGAATGTTGTGGGAGCTGCACTCATCAAAGCAAGTGGGGAGTATTCCATCACACTCCTGACTTGTGCCTTGTAGATGGTGGATAGGCTTTGGGGAGTCAGGAGGTAAGTTACTTGTCGCACGATTCCTAACCTCTGATCTGCTCTTGTAGCCACAGTGTTTATATGGCTAGTCCAGTTCAGTTTCTGGTCAATGGTAACCCCAGGATGTTGATAGTGGGGATTCAGTGATGGTAATGCCATTGAACGTCAAGGGGTGATGGTTAGATTTTCTCTTGTTGGAGATGGTCATTGCTGGCACTTGTGTGGCACAAATGTTACTTGCCACTTGTCAACCCAAGCCTGGGTACTGTCGAGGTCTTGCTGGATTTGGACATGGACCACTTCAGTATCTGAGGAGTCGTGAATGGTGCAACCATCAGTGAACATCCCCGCTTCTGACCTTACGATGGAAGGAAGGTCATTGATGAAGCAGCTGAAGATGGCTGGGCCGAGGTCACTACCCTGAGCAACTCCTGCAGTGATGCCCTGGAGCTGAGATGACTGGCCTCCAACAACCACAACCATCTTCCTTTGTGCTAGGTATGACTCCAGCCAGTAATTGGCCAACAGCACCTTATGGATGCCAAGTCTTGAGCTGCTAGATCTGTTTGAAATCTATCCCATTTAGCACAGTGGTAGTGCCACACAACATGATGGAGATTATCCTCAATGTGAAGGCAGGACTTCATCTCCACAACAACTGTCACTGCTACCGATACTGTCACAGAGAGTTGCATTTGCGGCAGGCAGGTTTTGGTGAGGATGAGGTCAAGTATGTTTTTCCCTCTTGTTGGTTCCCTCACCACCTGCCGCAGACCCAGTTTAGCAGCCTTGTCCTTTAGGACTCAGCTAGCTCAGTCAGTAGTGGTGCTACCAAGCCACTCTTGGTGGTGGACATTGAAGTCCCCCATCCAGAGTACATTCTGCACCTTATCTTATTGTTAATTTTACCCATCTTATTCTAACATCCCTAATACCTTGGTTTCCCCTTAGGGTTTATCCTTTTTCTTAGCAGTTTTATACCTGGCTGTACTGGTGCTGACTTTTGATCCCTAATGACTTGCCTTTGAAATCCAGGGCCAACCTGAATGCTTGACTGACGTGGTGCCTCACTTACTGAGTCTCGTACTGACCACTCTTTGATAATCAGCGAGAAAAACCTAGAGGTTTGCAATTACTGATTTACCTAACCTGGCTTCAACAAATTCTCCTTGCTGGTCAACATCATTTAATAGCTATTTTTCCCCTTCTCTTGGGTATTTCATTTTTAAAGCTTTCAGCTTTTCTCAGATGCTCTTAGCTTGAGAACATGACATTATAAAATAATTCTGCATTCTCTATTAGACATCAATCATTTTTAAGTTGCACTTACATCTTTATTCAAAAATTTCCATCTTCCCCCCACCCCACACTCCTGATTTCATCACATTAAGCTGTAATAAGTATTTTCTTTAATTTTATATTTTTCCCCTTTCTTCCTCCTTCAGCAATTATTTCAATGAAATGTGCATTTTCTAACTGCACAAAACTAACATGACGTTTGTTGAAAAACAACGCTCAGAACCCTATAGCGTCACTGATATAGTAGTTGCATGTAGAGCATATCATTAGTTTGATGTGTAGGCATGGCTACCATTAAAAACAAACTTTTTAACTTGCCCTCTTGACAGGCAGATTTAAAGATTAACACTAAATTTTTAATTGTTGAGTTCACTGACATTCAAAGTGGTAATTTAAATAAAAATAAAGGCTGTGCTTATGTACTGCCTTGCACATCCTCAGGACCTCCTGAAGTGTCATAGCCAATGAGTTACTTCTGAAGTATAGTCACTGTTGTTTTGTAGAGAAACTTGGCAGCAAGTTTGCAAACAGCAACGTATTATAATGAGATAAATGGCCAGTTAATCAGTTTTGGAATTATTGCTTGAGAAATAAATGTGGGTTCTGGATATTGAGCACCTGTTCTTCAAATAGTGCCACGGGACCTTTTCCATGTCAAAGGCACAAAATACTGTTACACTTCAATCTGCTTACAATTCCCATCATTGGTGGCCAACAATTACTTAGTTTGAGGGATGAAGTTAAGGGCCGTGTATACAGTGCATCGACAGTCTGCAAGCCTCCCATAAAATAAGTATGCTATGAACAGTTAAATAAAATCAAAGTTTGTCAAAAACAAGCTAGCATAATTCTTAGAAACTATGATACAGAGTAGTGAAAAATCAAAAACACTACAAACATGATCAGGAACTGGAACAGTTTCTTCCATGTGCAAAGATAATTATCAGGTTGCAATTTACAATGTTTAATTTAATTAATGTAGTTGGCTGAATTGAATAGTCACATTTGTGAGTAAATGGTGAAACAAATTTGCCACACTCAGATTGCTAGAGTTTGAGCTTGCTTTGGAAGTTATCAAAGAACACATCTCGTTGACTGTTCTGTATCTCCCGGTTCCACGCATTAGTGATTTTAATATGCCTAAAAGACAAGGTGCCAAAGCTTTTCATCTTGCACTCATCAAGACAAATACAAGAGCGCCAACTTTCAAACAGTCACAACAATTTATACTCCAGGAGAAAAATACACACCTGAAAAGTGCCCAGTCTACCTCAAATTACCCTTGATTTACCTAGGAACTTGTTTCATCACCACCTTCTCAAGGACAGCAATTAGGGATAGGCAATAAATGCTGGCCTAACCAGCCACTCCCACATCCCGTGAAAAGATAAACAAAAAATTCCCCATTGGTAACTCCTTGGCCAGAGTCAACTTGCCAACCAATCAGCAGCCTTTCCTCCTGTAGTATGAAGTGTGGTGATCATTTGAAAATTTGGCATTCTTGGGTTTGTCCTGATGAGTGCAAGATGAAAAGCTTCAGCAACATGTCTCTCCTTTCAGTAAGATTAGTGATTGGTAAAATAAACAAAGTTGAATAAAAATACAAGGGCCTAGATTATAGGTACAATTTGCTGCTGATCAATTAACTGAATCCTGCAAGAAGTGTAATATAATAATTGTTATCATCAGCCATTCCTTGTACTCGAAAGAGTTGCAATCTGTGACTGTTGATAACTCGAAAGAGTTTGGTCTACAACATTATTTTCAATAAAGCTTTTAAACATTATGGAGTGTTATTTTTAGGAAAACAAAATAAGGCTGGTTCCTAGTAATGATTGCTCCATTTACTGTTGTGTGATTGGCACTCAATAGGAAGTGGTGGTGACTAAGTAATGTTAACTGTAACTAATCCAATCAGTCAAGCTTAAGCAACACAGCTTCAACCCAAACATACCCAGAAGGCAGCATGTGCAATAAAACACTCACTGACTTAGTTCCAATGAGTTTATATTTATCTATAAATACATGTTTCTCTGACATCCTGTGAAATAAAACTCAATGCTATTTTCAGGACAACTACTTTCAACCTAATTAATTACCTTTCATTTCTCTCATTTTCATGAAAAGAAAGAATGTTTACACCATGAAATAAGCAAGGTTGTTTACATTTTGCAAAACAAGTTCCACACAATAGAAAACATGCTTAAAACAATGCAATAACAATACACGGCATGGTATCTGACATGGAATGATAACCAGCTACTAAGACACCTTCTGCTGAAAGGTCATCAGCACGTAACATTAACTCTGTTTCTCTGCGTCTTGCATCTATCTACGTGGCTGTCAAGAAGATGCTGTCCAAATAAGTGACAGTTGAGAAGTGCCTAGCATTGCTGACCCTTGAACCTGTGATCATTTGACTGAAAGGCAGGTGCACTACCCTGTGCATGTAGGTAGCTTTGATCATTGAACCATTTCATCAAGAACAAAAAAAAAGCTGGAAAAAACCAGGTCAGGCAGTATTTGTGGAGAGAAACAGAGTTAAAGCCTCAGGTTTGAAGCTTTTGAAATGAAGATAGATCGAAATATATTTTAAGCCAGAAGAAGGGTCCGGGCCGGGGGGGGGGGGGGGGGGGGGGGGGGGGGGGGGGTGCAGGAAGAACAAAGGAGAAGGTCTGCGATAGGATGGAGAGTAGGGGAGATTCAATAACAAAAGATTTCATGATGCCATAGGCAAAGAGAGTGGTAATGGATATTGTAAAGAAACAAAATGTCATGTCCAAATGAGGCATGAATTGCTACATAAAAACATTTAATTGCAACATGAAGGGATAAAGAAAGCAACAAGACAAAGATCGACGCAGCGAAACAAAAAGAGTAAAAAATATCACATAGAACAAGATGGAGGCAGAGGTCATGATCTAAAATTGTTGAACTCAATGTTGAGCCCAGAAGGCTGTAGAGTGCTGAGCCAAAAGATACAGTGCTGTCCTCAAGCTTGCGCTGAGCTTCACTAGAATACTGTAGCATGCCATGGACAGAAAGGTCAGCATGAGAGCAAGATGGAGAATTAAAATGACAAGCAGCCAGAAGCTCCAGCTCGTGGACTGAAAGGAGGTCACGCAGTCTACATAGTCTGCTCAGGTCACAGTAACTTCTGATACAGAAGAGTATTCTGAAAACTCTGATTCTGCTTGACCTGCTGCATATTTCCAGCATTTTCATTTTTTTATTTCTAATACCAACATCACATATAAAGACACAGAATGTAGCTTTCCATATGATCTGAACTACCTTCTAGAAATCAAAATTTTTTAAAAAGTGAAATTCTGAAAAGACTGAAATATGTTGGTCCAGACTTAGATCAGAGCAAGGTCTGTATACTTATGTCCTGGCTACGCAGTGCGGTTAAAGCTTAACTATGCAGATTCTACATGCATAATGACTTATAGCCTACATGTTGAAGTTCCACATACAGCATGGTTACGAGCTACTTTAATGCTACCACTTAATTTTTTTTAAGTACTCTTTATGTTCTCAACTTCAGACTGGTACAAAACTTAACAAGTAACCCAATTACACCATTACCTAAATAGCAAATCTTCACAGGTATCCCTAAAAAGAACATTTCTCACAAACAGAATGGAGTAATCAATGGACTACTCAGCTTTACTCGGCCTTAGCTGTGGCTCAGTCCATAGCACCCTGGCCTTTGAATCAGAGGGTTGTGGGTTCGTGTCCCACTCCTAGAAACCAAGAACTGTGATTGTACTCAAAAGAGTTGCAATCTGTGACTGTTGATAACTGGAAAGAGTATCATGCCGCTTAGTGAGGTGGATGAGTGCCAAAAAAAAAAAGCTGAGTGTCTGGGAGGAATCGGGTGAGGCTTTTGGCTAAGATCAAGTGTAGTGTTGCAGGGGCGACACCATGGTCCTGCCATGGCAAGGTCGGGATGGAAGGGCGAAAACCAATCGCAATCCGAATTCATACCGTGGGTTACCTATCACCGTCCGAGTCACGGTGAACCACAGCGACGAAGGAGGATCACCTATGGATCGGGGCTTCTTCACCAGGAGGATCCTGTTGAAGGCGTGCGGCTTCCAAGCTACGGAGATCTTCACCCTGCACGACTCCCGCAAAGGTGGTTATTTTGACGTCACGTTCAAGCAAGTGGCAGACTGCGTCCGGCTCCTGAGGGTGTTCGAGGAGAAGAGAGACCTGCCGGAGATGAAGATCCTGACGGCGGAGCCGCACTTTTCTCTGCCGTTGCAACGGGAACGTGAGGTGATGGTGCATGTGTACAACCCCTTCGTCCCTGTCGCCGACGTGGTCACCTTCCTCACCAGGTACTTCGATAAGGTGGGGAGCGGCACTGAGATTCGAGACGACTTGGGGATCTGGACAGGCAAACGCCTGTTTAAGGTCACGCTAAAGACCGATGGTAAGGGAGCCATTTTCCACCCTCCTTCCAGTTTCGCAATCGGGGGAAACCGTGGCTACCTGGTCTACGCTGGGCAACCCAAGCATTGCCGCTCATGCGGCAAGGCTGGTCATGTGGCGGCCAACTGCAGCGCCTCCCTCTGCAAGATCTGCAAACAGGAAGGGCACCAGACAAAAGACTGCAAACAGGCCAAGTGCTGCAACCTGTGTGGCGAGGCAAGTCACCTCTACAGGACCTGCCCCAAACGCTGCCGTACTTACGCACAGGCAGCCAAAGCCGACCACGGGGAAGCAGAAGAAATGTTCCGTGTCACTCCAACCACCAAGGCCCCCAGGGAGCTCAACGGGACAAAGGAGGACACAGAGAGAGACAAGGTGGAGAAAGAGATTGAGGCAACAGAGAGCCAATCAACAGCACCACCCCCTGAACCTTCCAGTCCTCAGGACAGCGAATCAATGGAGGAGGAGGCAGCAGTGGAAAAGCAGCAGGGGGAGTGGCGGACGGTGAAGAACAAGAAAAGTAAGAGGGAGCGAAGAAGAAGCAAAGGCGTTTCCCAGAGAAGCGGCAAGAGGCGTCTCCCATCCGACACGGATGACAAGGGCAGCAGCTCTTCGGATGAGGAAGTGCCAGAGCGGCACCGACAGAAGAGGCGGCAAAGCTCCAGGGCGTTGGAGGACGAGACACCCGAGCTCCAGAAAATTGGAGACAACAAGGAGACCAGCGCACCCCAACTTTGCCTGCAACCTGAGGAGGCCAGTGCACCACAGCCCCTGGAATCTGGGAGCAGTGAGGCAATCATCGCACCCCAGCTCCAGGAAGCCGGGAACAGCAACCCCCCAGAGGGGGTGAGTTTTGGAGAAGCTTCTCCAGCAAAGGTCATCTCAAAATCCGCTCACTACGTGAACCTCCAGATGCCACTGGAGCAGAACACGGCCAAGGAGATCTACCTCAGCCCATCCAAAGTGAAGGAATTTGAGCTCACTACAGGTATGAAGGAGCAGACTAAAGGTCTGGGACTCTCAGAGACAGTGGGTTTGGTAGGAGAATAAATGCTTTAATATGGGTTTAAAGATTGTATCCATAAATGTGCGTAGCATTAAATCTACTACGCGATGTGTTGCGACCTTGGACTACCTTGCCAAGGTCAAAGCTGACCTGTTGTTTCTGCAGGAGTGTGCGATACCGCACCTCAGCTCCTACAGGCAATGGTCACGATGGTGGTCCCACGGGCCATCGATCTGGTCGGGCGGAAACGACTCTCGTTCCTCCGGCCTGGGTATTCTGCTGCGGGGAGGCAACTTCACCGTCTCCGAGGTCAAGGAGGTGGTGGGCGGGCGACTCCTGGTAGCAGACGTAATGTACAAGAACGCTCCACTCCGGTTAATTAACGTGTACGGCCCGGCACAAGGGGCTGAGCGGCTGGAGGTTTTTCAGCAGCTCCCACTGCTGCTGGCGACCTCCAGGCCGGTCATTCTGGGCGGGGACTTCAACTGCATCATCGATGCGGCTGGACGATCCGGCAGGGCCGGAAGCAGATTGGACGCTACGTCCAGATCCCTGATGGAAACAGTTAAGGATGCCAAGCTGCACGACGTCTTCAGCAACCCTGCAGACGGAGCGCAGCGTAGATACACCTGGTCGCGGCCAGACGGGTCCATTCGTTCCAGGATAGACTTCCTGTTTGTGTCCCGTGCATTCACAGTCAGATCCACCGAGGTCAAGCCGGTGTTCTTCTCTGACCACTGCCTCCTACTGGCGGACTGCCACTTGGAGGAAGACCTGAGGGTGGGCAGGGGGGCATGGAAGCTAAATGTGCAACTGCTGACCCCAGAGAACATTGAGGAGCTCAAGAGGGATTACAAAGGTTGGAGAACCGTGAAACCCCTCTTTGAGTCCCTGACACACTGGTGGGAAGTGATCAAGGGAAGCATCAAGAGGTTTTTCATCCTCAAAGGCACCCAGAAAGCTAGAAAGGAACAGAGGGAAATGTCCCGACTCCAGGAAAAGATGCAGAATCTGCTCCGGCTGCGGTCGATGGGGGTCGATGTCAAGGAGGAGCTCCAAGAGGTGAAGGGCCAGCAAGCCTCGCACTTTGCCTCGGAGGCCTCCAAGATCATCTTCCGTTCCAGAGTCCGCTCCGTGGAGCAGGATGAGACGTGCTCACGTTTCTTCTTCCAAAAGGTACACAGAGAGCGCTCTGTGATCAGCAGCCTGAAGGAAGAAGACGGCTCAGTAAAGTCATCACGGTCCGACATTCTGAGGATCAGCAAATCCTTTTATGCCGGACTGTATGACGTGAAGCCCACGGACAGCACGGCCTCCCAGTCCTTCCTGTCCTCTATCACGGAGGTCCTAGACCACAGTACTCGGGAGAGCCTAGACAAACCGCTAACCCCTGACGAACTGACTAAGGCCCTCGAGTCCTTCGAGAAGAGTAAAACCCCCGGAAGCGACGGCCTGCCGGCGGAGTTATATTCGGCTCTGTGGGACTTGATCGGCCCAGACCTGCTAGAAGTGTACGAGAGTATGCTCCTGGCCGGCAGCATGTCAGAATCCATGAGGAAAGGCATCATCACCCTCATCTACAAGCACAAGGGGGAAAGGGAGGAAATTAGAAATTGGCGACCCATTTCACTGTTGAATATGGACTATAAGATTCTGTCCAAGGTCATCGCCAACCGGGTCAAATCCACTCTGGAATTGGTGATTCACCCTGACCAGACCTGCTCTGTGCCAGGCAGGAAGATCTCTGACAGCCTGGCGCTGCTCAGGGATACGATTGCCTATGTACAGGACAGGGGTGTGGATACCTGCCTCATCAGCTTGGATCAGGAGAAGGCCTTTGACAGAATATCGCACACCTACATGGGGGATGTGCTCTCCAAAATGGGGTTTGGGGAGGGAATTCGAAATTGGATCCAACTGCTCTACACTAACATCAGTAGCGCAGTCTCAATCAATGGGTGGGAAACAGATAGCTTTCCGATTAAATCTGGAGTCAGGCAGGGCTGCCCTCTCTCGCCTGTCCTTTTTGTGTGCTGCATAGAACCCTTTGCCGAGTCCATCAGGAAGGATCCGGGCATAAGAGGAGTGACGATCCCAGGCAGTGGAGGCACTCAGGTAAAAGCCTCCCTGTACATGGACGACGTCGCCGTCTTCTGCTCGGATCCGCTGTCGGTGCGCAGACTGATGCACGTCTGCGACCAGTTCGAACTGGCCTCGGGAGCCAAGGTAAATCGTGGGAAGAGCGAGGCCATGTTCTTTGGGAAGTGGGCTGACCGATCCTTTGTCCCCTTCACTGTCAGGGCTGACGGCCTGAAGGTGCTGGGGATATGGTTCGGAGGGACCGGGGCATGCGTTAGAAACTGGAAGGAGCGAGTGGCTATGGTGAAAAGGAAACTGGGCATGTGGGAGCGACGCTCCCTCTCCATTGCGGGTAAGAACCTGGTCATCAGGTGTGAGGTACTCTCGCTGTTGCTGTACGTGGCGCAGGTCTGGCCCATTCCACACTCCTGCGCGATGGCGATCACTCGAGCCATCTTCCGCTTTATCTGGAGGTCGAAAATGGATCGTGTCTGCAGGGACGCGATGTACAAGCCTCCAGATAAAGGGGGAAAAAACGTGCCCAACATCGCCCTCATACTGATGGCCACCTTTGTGTGCGGCTGCATCAAGCGGTGCGTAGACCCTCAGTACGCAAACACCAAGTGTCACTACGTGCTGAGGTTCTACCTGTCCCCGGTGTTGCGAAGGATGGGTCTGGCCACGCTGCCGCGGAACGCTCCAAGTAGTTGGACCGTGCCGTACCACCTGTCCCTGGTGGAAAAATTTATGCAGAAAAACACCTTTGACCACAAGTCCATCAGGCAGTGGTCAGCACGTAACGTCCTAGAGGCCCTGAGGGATAAGGAGAGGGTGGACCCTGTGGGATGGTTCCCCGAGCAGACTGTCAAAGTCATTTGGCAGAATGCCTCATCGCCAGAACTTTCCAACAAGCACCAAGACGTAGCTTGGCTGGTGGTGAGAAAGGCCCTCCCCGTCAGATCTTTCCTACACGCCAGGAGTCTCACCCCCTCTGCACGATGCCCTCGAGGTGGCTGTGGTGGGGAAGAGACCGTTGTTCACCTCCTTGTGGATTGTGCCTTTGCAAAGAAAGTCTGGAGAGAGATGCAGTGGTTGCTGTCGAGGTTCATCCCGAGCAGTTCTGTGACACAGGACTCTGTGCTCTACGGGCTGTTCCCAGGGACACACACCGAGACAAACATCGACTGCAGCTGGAGGATCATCAACTCGGTGAAAGAGGCGCTTTGGTCTGCCCGAAACTTGTTGGTCTTCCAGCACAAAGAGTTGTCCCCGACCGATTGTTGCGGACTGGCACAATCCAAAGTCCAGGACTACGTGCTGAGGGACGCACTAAAGCTTGGGGCAGCTGCCGCAAAGGCGCAATGGGGAAGGGTCGCTGTCTAAGACCTTTCTACCACAGCGCACCGAGAGACTGGGAACTGTTTAGAGCCCCTCGGGCTGTACAGATCAAAATGAAAGGCTGTAAATGACTGTAATATTGTTTGTACTGATGCACCTGGTGATACATTTTGTAAAAGTTTAACCTGGATTGTACCCTTGTAATGTTGTTTTTGAAATGGTTTGGAATGTGATTGAAGATATTTTATGAATAAAGTATATTTTTACAAAAAAAAAAAAAAAAACAAAAGATGGTTTGCGACCTTGGACTACCTAGCCAAGGTCAAAGCTGACCTGTTGTTTCTGCAGGAGTGTGCGATACCGCACCTCAGCTCCTACAGGCAATGGTCACGATGGTGGTCCCACGGGCCATCGATCTGGTCGGGCGGAAACGACTCTCGTTCCTCCGGCCTGGGTATTCTGCTGCGGGGAGGCAACTTCACCGTCTCCGAGGTCAAGGAGGTGGTGGGCGGGCGACTCCTGGTAGCAGACGTAATGTACAAGAACGCTCCACTCCGGTTAATTAACGTGTACGGCCCGGCACAAAGGGCTGAGCGGCTGGAGGTTTTTCAGCAGCTCCCACTGCTGCTGGCGACCTCCAGGCCGGTCATTCTGGGCGGGGACTTCAACTGCATCATCGATGCGGCTGGACGATCCGGCAGGGCCGGAAGCAGATTGGACGCTACGTCCAGATCCCTGATGGAAACAGTTAAGGATGCCAAGCTGCACGACGTCTTCAGCAACCCTGCAGACGGAGCGCAGCGTAGATACACCTGGTCGCGGCCAGACGGGTCCATTCGTTCCAGGATAGACTTCCTGTTTGTGTCCCGTGCATTCACAGTCAGATCCACCGAGGTCAAGCCGGTGTTCTTCTCTGACCACTGCCTCCTACTGGCGGACTGCCACTTGGAGGAAGACCTGAGGGTGGGCAGGGGGGCATGGAAGCTAAATGTGCAACTGCTGACCCCAGAGAACATTGAGGAGCTCAAGAGGGATTACAAAGGTTGGAGAACCGTGAAACCCCTCTTTGAGTCCCTGACACACTGGTGGGAAGTGATCAAGGGAAGCATCAAGAGGTTTTTCATCCTCAAAGGCACCCAGAAAGCTAGAAAGGAACAGAGGGAAATGTCCCGACTCCAGGAAAAGATGCAGAATCTGCTCCGGCTGCAGTCGATGGGGGTCGATGTCAAGGAGGAGCTCCAAGAGGTGAAGGGCCAGCAAGCCTCGCACTTTGCCTCGGAGGCCTCCAAGATCATCTTCCGTTCCAGAGTCCGCTCCGTGGAGCAGGATGAGACGTGCTCACGTTTCTTCTTCCAAAAGGTACACAGAGAGCGCTCTGTGATCAGCAGCCTGAAGGAAGAAGACGGCTCAGTAAAGTCATCACGGTCCGACATTCTGAGGATCAGCAAATCCTTTTATGCCGGACTGTATGACGTGAAGCCCACGGACAGCACGGCCTCCCAGTCCTTCCTGTCCTCTATCACGGAGGTCCTAGACCACAGTACGCGGGAGAGCCTAGACAAACCGCTAACTCCTGACGAACTGACTAAGGCCCTCGAGTCCTTCGAGAAGAGTAAAACCCCCGGAAGCGACGGCCTGCCGGCGGAGTTGTATTCGGCTCTGTGGGACTTGATCGGCCCAGACCTGCTAGAAGTGTACGAGAGTATGCTCCTGGCCGGCAGCATGTCAGAATCCATGAGGAAAGGCATCATCACCCTCATCTACAAGCACAAGGGGGAAAGGGAGGAAATTAGAAATTGGCGACCCATTTCACTGTTGAATGTGGACTATAAGATTCTGTCCAAGGTCATCGCCAACCGGGTCAAATCCGCTCTGGAATTGGTGATTCACCCTGACCAGACCTGCTCTGTGCCAGGCAGGAAGATCTCTGACAGCCTGGCGCTGCTCAGGGATACGATTGCCTATGTACAGGACAGGGGTGTGGATACCTGCCTCATCAGCTTGGATCAGGAGAAGGCCTTTGACAGAATATCGCACACCTACATGGGGGATGTGCTCTCCAAAATGGGGTTTGGGGAGGGAATTCGAAATTGGATCCAACTGCTCTACACTAACATCAGTAGCGCAGTCTCAATCAATGGGTGGGAAACAGATAGCTTTCCGATTAAATCTGGAGTCAGGCAGGGCTGCCCTCTCTCGCCTGTCCTTTTTGTGTGCTGCATAGAACCCTTTGCCGAGTCCATCAGGAAGGATCCGGGCATAAGAGGAGTGACGATCCCAGGCAGTGGAGGCACTCAGGTAAAAGCCTCCCTGTACATGGACGACGTCGCCGTCTTCTGCTCGGATCCGCTGTCGGTGCGCAGACTGATGCACGTCTGCGACCAGTTCGAACTGGCCTCGGGAGCCAAGGTAAATCGTGGGAAGAGCGAGGCCATGTTCTTTGGGAAGTGGGCTGACCGATCCTTTGTCCCCTTCACTGTCAGGGCTGACGGCCTGAAGGTGCTGGGGATATGGTTCGGAGGGACCGGGGCATGCGTTAGAAACTGGAAGGAGCGAGTGGCTATGGTGAAAAGGAAACTGGGCATGTGGGAGCGACGCTCCCTCTCCATTGCGGGTAAGAACCTGGTCATCAGGTGTGAGGTACTCTCGCTGTTGCTGTACGTGGCGCAGGTCTGGCCCATTCCACACTCCTGCGCGATGGCGATCACTCGAGCCATCTTCCGCTTTATCTGGAGGTCGAAAATGGATCGTGTCTGCAGGGACGCGATGTACAAGCCTCTAGATAAAGGGGGAAAAAACGTGCCCAACATCGCCCTCATACTGATGGCCACCTTTGTGTGCGGCTGCATCAAGCGGTGCGTAGACCCTCAGTACGCAAACACCAAGTGTCACTACGTGCTGAGGTTCTACCTGTCCCCGGTGTTGCGAAGGATGGGTCTGGCCACGCTGCCGCGGAACGCTCCAAGTAGTTGGACCGTGCCGTACCACCTGTCCCTGGTGGAAAAATTTATGCAGAAAAACACCTTTGACCACAAGTCCATCAGGCAGTGGTCAGCACGTAACGTCCTAGAGGCCCTGAGGGATAAGGAGAGGGTGGACCCTGTGGGATGGTTCCCCGAGCAGACTGTCAAAGTCATTTGGCAGAATGCCTCATCGCCAGAACTTTCCAACAAGCACCAAGACGTAGCTTGGCTGGTGGTGAGAAAGGCCCTCCCCGTCAGATCCTTCCTACACGCCAGGAGTCTCACCCCCTCTGCACGATGCCCGCGAGGTGGCTGTGGTGGGGAAGAGACCGTTGTTCACCTCCTTGTGGATTGTGCCTTTGCAAAGAAAGTCTGGAGAGAGATGCAGTGGTTGCTGTCGAGGTTCATCCCGAGCAGTTCTGTGACACAGGACTCTGTGCTCTACGGGCTGTTCCCAGGGACACACACCGAGACAAACATCAACTGCAGCTGGAGGATCATCAACTCGGTGAAAGAGGCGCTTTGGTCTGCCCGAAACTTGTTGGTCTTCCAGCACAAAGATTTGTCCCCGACCGATTGTTGCGGACTGGCACAATCCAAAGTCCAGGACTACGTGCTGAGGGACGCACTAAAGCTTGGGGCAGCTGCCGCAAAGGCGCAATGGGGAAGGGTCGCTGTCTAAGACCTTTCTACCACAGCGCACCGAGAGACTGGGAACTGTTTAGAGCCCCTCGGGCTGTACAGATCAAAATGAAAGGCTGTAAATGACTGTAATATTGTTTGTACTGATGCACCTGGTGATACATTTTGTAAAAGTTTAACCTGGATTGTACCCTTGTAATGTTGTTTTTGAAATGGTTTTGAATGTGATTGAAGATTTTTATGAATAAAGTATATTTTTACAAAAAAAAAAAAAAAACAAAAGATGACGCACTAAAGCTTGGGGCAGCTGCCGCAAAGGCGCAATGGGGAAGGGTCGCTGTCTAAGACCTTTCTACCACAGCGCACCGAGAGACTGGGAACTGTTTAGAGCCCCTCGGGCTGTACAGATCAAAATGAAAGGCTGTAAATGACTGTAATATTGTTTGTACTGATGCACCTGGTGATACATTTTGTAAAAGTTTAACCTGGATTGTACCCTTGTAATGTTGTTTTTGAAATGGTTTTGAATGTGATTGAAGATTTTTATGAATAAAGTATATTTTTACAAAAATAAAAAAAACAAAAGATGACAAGTCCAGGACTACGTGCTGAGGGACGCACTAAAGCTTGGGGCAGCTGCCGCAAAGGCGCAATGGGGAAGGGTCGCTGTCTAAGACCTTTCTACCACAGCGCACCGAGAGACTGGGAACTGTTTAGAGCCCCTCGGGCTGTACAGATCAAAATGAAAGGCTGTAAATGATTGTAATATTGTTTGTACTGATGCACCTGGTGATACATTTTGTAAAAGTTTAACCTGGATTGTACCCTTGTAATGTTGTTTTTGAAATGGTTTTGAATGTGATTGAAGATTTTTTATGAATAAAGTATATTTTTACAAAAAAAAACAAAAGATGACAAGTAGTTGGACCGTGCCGTACCACCTGTCCCTCATGGAAAAATTTATGCAGAGAAACACCTTTGACCACAAGTCCATCAGGCAGTGGTCGGCACGTAACGTCTTAGAGGCCCTGCGGGGAAAGGAGAGGGTGGATACTGTGGGATGGTTCCCCCAGCAGACAGTCAAAGTCATTTGGCAGAATGCTTCATCGCCAGAACTTTCCAACAAGCACCAAGACATAGCTTGGCTGGTGGTGAGAAAGGCCCTCCCCATCAGATCCTTCCAACACGCCAGGAGTCTCACCCCCTCTGCACGTTGCCCTCGAGGTGGCTGTGGTGGGGACAAGACCGTTGTTCACCTCTTTGTGAATTGTGCCTTTGCAAAGAAGGTCTGGAGAGAGATGCAGTGGTTTCTATCGAGGTTCATCCCGAGCAGTTCTGAGACACAGGACGCTGTGCTCTACGGGCTGTTCCCAGGGACACACACCGAGACAAACATCAACTGCAGCTGGAGGATCATCAACTTGGTGAAAGATGCTCTTTGATCTGCCCGAAACTTGTTGGTCTTCCAGCGCAAAGAGTTGTCCCCGACCGAGTGTTGCAGACTGGCACATTCCAAAGTCCAGGACTATGTGCTGAGGGACGCGCTAAAGCTTGGGGCAGCCCCCGCAAAGGCGCAATGGGGAAAGATCGCTGTCTAAGACCTTTCTGCCACAGTGCACCTAGGGGCTGGGAACTGTTGAGAGCCCCTCGGGCTGTACAACTCAAAACGAATGTATGCAGTGAATGCTAAGTGTGTTATAAATGTATTGAAGCACCTCAGAGTGCAACATAGCGTATGTTGATAACTCCAATACCTTTGTCTGATTGTCTGCATTGACCAGATTGAAATGATTGTAATGTTCATTGATTGTATTGATGCACCTTGTGATACATGTTGTAAAAGTTGAATCTGATTGTACTTATGTGATGGTGATTTTGAAATGATTTGGAATGTTCTTTCAGATATTTTATGAATAAAGTATATTTTTCAAAAAAAAAACAAAAGATGACATTGCATCAATATGTAATCTTTTCAGCCTCAATACTTCAAAAGAGACAAAGTGCAGCTCAATACAGAGCAAAGGCACTAGTGAAGACAGAATACTGAAAAGGCCACATTCTGGAGCTAAATATAGTGCATATTTCCTGCCAAAACTGCCATACTCTAGTTGTCTGCCAACTTTACTGGTTCAATACTTCCACACAGTGGAATTGCATTTAAAAACAGGAAAAAAATTGAGAACGCAGGTTGACAATGTCAGATGACAAAGTACCTGAGAAATAACAGGAAATCTAGTTTAGTTGCATAGGATATATTAAGTGTTACCTTGAAATTACTCCTCAAAACTAAAAACAATTGTGGATTTTAAAGTGAATTATATTGACATTGGAAATGGACATTTCCATTTCAGGCACTCAGGATGGTTACAGCACAAGCTTTCCCTACTCTGGCTGATCAGCTTGCCCCAGACCTTGCCTCAGATGAATGCTCCTCATTACACCAGTGACATTTTTCTATTTTTGACACAAGCCATCCTGTGGTCTCTCTAAATGTGACTGCCAATTTTGTGCCAATATAACTGTGGCTTTATGCTACAACACTTGTCCACAGGAATTGAATTGAGAGGACTCAAACTCAAGCCACATGGAACTCTTATAGCTAGCCGACAAATTGCTTTAAATTCCAACAGTTAGGATTGGCTCTGAACCCAGATGTTAAAAGGCCAGTCTCTAAGTTACTGCATGACAGAGCCTCCTCTCCTACCCCTGATCCAACATTTTATTTTTTTTTAAAAGAATAACTTCCCCAACTGCTCAGTGAGTTAATTGAATGACTAGCTGAGCCACACAGGCCAGAAAGTCCACAATTTGATGAGTTAACTGGTTTCATTTTTGCAATAGCATGAGTAGCAATTAAGTTCAACAACACTGGGCTGTGGATAGGGAGGGAAGGGATGTGGAAATCAGTTAGGATTCCTTCTCCCGATACCAATAATTACTGTTCAAAATGAGAATGGGATGTTGGGTAAAGATAGGATTGGGCTTGTCAATGATGCTGCAATAGGTTGCCCATTCATGGTCTGTCAAGAGTCACATGAATAGCAGCTACTTGGGTAAGGTATCTCACATTAAGGAGTCAACACCTTCAGGACTGGAAAGCAAGGAGATAAAAATTAGTAAGGAAATAAGGACCCAAATGTGCACATCAAAAGTCATAGCTTTTTCATCTCTTTTCACAATTTATAATCAGAATTCTCAAGTGCTTTTCACTATCTCGTACAACCGCTTACAAATTAATAATTATTTTCATTTGTGTAACATTGGTACTATGCTGATATGCAGAAGTGAGGGGCAGAAAAAGATGTATTTATATGTTTCACTCCATTTTAAGCCACCATGCTAGCTTAGTCATGGAAATAAATTTGATATTCAACTCTACTCTATTCACTATTACTAAATAGTTTGTATTCCAGTATCGTACTTTTTTTACACCCACCTCTGCCCATAGACCTTACCTCAACTCCCAAGTCCTCAATATTTCATTGTCACTACACAACAGCAAGAAAGCCACTTTGGGAGTATACATCTCAAAGAACAGACAGTTGCCAGTGAGATTAAGACAGTAATCGGAGTTCTGCTGACATTCATAAAACATTCAAGCTCTTTCCCTTGTAGTTTGGTTTATTAGAAAAACTCGACTGGCTTACTGTCTTGTAACTCATTGACAGACACTTATTAGCCTCGACACACAATGATGGGAAGAAATAGCAATGGAAATATTTCTAACATCATGATATCAGAAAGAAAGTGACATGACAAACTAACTTTCTCAGATTTGCTCATGTGCATTGAGTTCTCTCATTATCTTTGCAAGAGAGTTTTAAAAAAAGTTATAGCACATAATTCATTTAAAAAACCTCTGCAAACATGCTTTGTGCCAGGCAAATGGGAAGGAGATTCACTGGTGATTCACCAATGAACTTAAAGCTCAGGCCAACATTAGCTGAGTGAGCCCTGGTTAATTATAATATCCTCACCACCACTCCATCAGAGACTGGACAAACTTGCTACAAAGTTGGGATTCGATCTGTAACCTTCCTGGTCTGGATAGCTTATGGAGTCGCTAAGGGAGATCTGGAATATCTGACATTTGCACAGTAAACTAACAATTGTTCTGCAATAAAGCTGGAACAGAAGATTCCAGTCATAAGGATCGCTTTCTGGGCATAATTAGTTCTAACACAATAAGGAGGCACTGAAACAAAAGTACAATTTGACTTCCTATAACTTCTGCAATTTGCTATGCAATATCGAGGAACCGTAACCTTTCAAACTGGCCTAATAGCCTGGACAAACCACTGCCAGATAACTCAAAACTATTAAAGCAACTATCACAGACTACTGAGTGCAATTCGATTTCATGAGCATCAATGATAGCAAGCACCAGGAACATAAAAACAAAAATACAAGCAGGAGTGATCACATGGCCCCTTGAGCTTGCTCCACCATTCAATAAGATCAATATGATGTTAGCTAAACCTCTACATCAACTCCACCTTTCCACCCTATTCCCACGTCCCTTGATTCCCTTAGTGCCCAAGAATTGATTGATCTCAACAACGGAGCACCCACAGCCCTCTTGGGTAGAGAATTGAAAAGATTCACAACCCTCTGAGTGAAGAAATTTCTTCTCATCTAAGTTATATATGGTCGAGCCTTCACCCTGAGTCTATGCCCCTTTGTTCTGTGCTCTTCAGCCAGGAGCAACAGCCTCATAGCATCTACTCTGTCAAGCCCTCTCAGAATTTTAAACACTAATATGAAATTTCCTCTCATTCTTCTAAAACCTTCCAAAGAATATAGGCCCTATTCAATCTCTCCTCATAGGAGAGCTGTCTCATCTTGCAAACTTTGTTGTACCCGCTCCAGGGCAAGTACACCCTTCTTTAGGTGAGGCGGCCAAAGCTGCACTCAGTGCTTGAGGTATAATTTCAACAAAGCGCTGTACAACTGCGACAAGACTTCCTTACTCTTAATCCAAATTGCAATAAAGGCTAACTTTTTTTTAATTCATTCATGGGATGTGGGCTTCACTGGCTGGGCCAGCATTTATTGCCCATCCCTAGTTGCCATTGACACGGTGGTGATGAGTCTTCTTGAACTGCTGCAGTCCATGTGGTGTAGGTGCTGTTAGGAAGGGAGTTCCAGGATTCTGACCCAGTGACAGTGAAGGAACGATAATATATTTCCAAGTCAGGATGGTGACTGATTTGGAGGGGAACTTCCAGTTGGTGGTGTTTTATCTATCTGCTGTCCTTGTCCTTCTAGATGGCAGTGGTCGCGGGTTTGGAAGGCGCTGTCTAAGCAGCCTTGGTGAATTCCTGCAGTGTATCTTGTAGCCACTGCTTTCCCAATTGCTTGCTGTTCTTGCATGTTAACTTTCTGTTCCATCTACACGGATACCAAAATCCTTCTCAGTATCAACATTTACTCGTCACCTACCTTTTAAAAAATATTCTGATTTCCATTCTTCCTACAAGAAAAAGGGTGCAAGGATAAACTCAGGAACCAAAGGCCAGTCAGTTTCACCTCAGTTGTGGGAAAACTTTTAGAAACAATAATCTGAGACATGATTAACAGTCACGGGATAATGGTGGTTTAATTAAAGAAAGCCAGCAAGGATTTGTTAAAGGCAAATTGTGTTGATTAACTTGATTGGGTTTTTGAGGAAGTAACATGAGATGGCTGATGAGGATACTGGGGTTGACATGGCATATATGGACTTCTGAAAGGCATGTGACAAGATGCCACATAATAGGCATGCAAGCAAAGTTGAGGCCCATGGATTATAAGGAACAATGGCAGCATGGATACAAAGTTGGCTGAGTGACAAAAAAAGAACAAGAGAGTCGTGGTGAACAGTTGTTTTCAGACGAAGGGAGGAATGATCTAGACTTGGGAGCACAGGGCACAATTTCAAAAATTTGCAGATGACTCAAAACTTGGAAATATTATCTATGAGGAGGACATAGGCTGGTGGAAAAGGCGAACACGAGGCAGGTGAAATTGAATGCAGAGAAGTGTGAAATGATCCATTTTGGTAGGAAGAATGGGGAGTGGGGATATGAACTAAAAGGTACTATTCTAAAGTGGGTGCAAGAATGGAGAGATCTGGGTATATTTGTGCACAAGTCATTGAAGGTAGCAGCACAGGTTGAGAAAGTGATTAAAAAGGTGATCCTAGGCTTTACAAATCAAGGTATAGAGCAAGAAAGTTATAATGAACCTTTATAAAACACTGGTTTGGAGTGTCTAATTCTGGACACTGCACTTTAGGAAGGAGATGAAGGATTTAGAGAGGGTGCAGAAAAGGTTTACTAAAATAGTTACAGGGATAAGGGATTTCAGTTACGTGGATAGTTTGGGAAAGCAGAAGTTGTTCCCCTTAGAGAAAGTTGAGGGGAGATTTGAGAGGAGCTGTCCAGAATCATGAGGGGTCTAGTCAGGGTAGATAGGGAGAACCAGAGAGGTCAAGAACCAAAGAACATAGATTTGAGGTGATTGGCAAAAGAGCCATAGGCGACATGAGAAAACATTTTTTATGCAACGAGTGGTTAGGATCTGTAATGCACTGCCAGAGAGGGTGGTGGCAGTGGATTTAACTGTGGCTTTCAAAAATGAATTGGATAAGTAGCTGAAGATAAGAAATATGCAGGTTTACGAGAAAAGGGTGGGGGAGTGGGACTAGCTCCTACAGAGGGCTGCTGCAGCCTTGACAAGCTGAATGGCTTCTTTCCGTGTTGTAATGATTCAATATGCATACACTTCCCTAAAGTATACTCCATCAGCCACCTTCTTGCCCACTTAGCTTGCTTTCACAGCTTTTTATTGTACTCCTCTCAGCTTACTTTCCCACTTATCTAATCATCAGTAAACTTTGATACATTACATTAGGTCACCTCAAATCATTGATATAGTTTGTAAATAATGAGGCCTGAGCACTGCTTGCAGCACCTCACTAGTCACATTCCAAAAGTGATGCATTTGTTTGTTTTCTGTCCATTAACCAATCCTCATTCCACGCTAATGTATTCATTCTAATCCTGAGCCTTAATCTTGTGTAATTGCCTCTTGTGTGGTACCTTATCGGATGCCTTCTGAACATCCAAACATACTACATTCACTAGTTCTCCCTTACGCAACCTGCAAGTACACCTTCAAAAACAGACTGTCAAACAAAATTTCCCATTTGTAGAACCTTACTGACTCTCCCTAATCATATTCTTCTTAGCTGTTCTATTCATGTTAAACGGTTATAGCAAGATGCCAAGTTAAATCAATTACATTTCAGGGCTAAACATGCCATATGGTTGTGGTTGTTGCAGGCCAATCATCTCAGTTCCAGGACTTCACTGAAGGAGTTCCTCAGGATAGTGTCCTCGGCCCAACCATCTTCAGCTGCTTCATCAATGACCTTCCATCATAAGGTCAGAAGTGGGGATGTTCACTGATGATTGCACAACATTCAGCAACATTCGCGACTCCTCAAATACTGAAGCAGTCCATGCCCAAAAAATGCAGCAAGTCCTGAACAATATCCAGGCTTGGGCTGACAAGTGGCAAGTAACATTTGTGCCACCTAAGTGCCAGACAATGATCATCTCCAACAAGAGAAAATCTCACCACCACCCCTTGACATTCAATGGCATTACCATCGTTGAATCCCCCACTATCAACATCCTGGGGATTATCATTGACCAGGAACTGAACTGAACCAGCCACACAAATACTGTGACCATAACAGCAGGTCAGAGGCTAGGAATTGTGCGATGAGTAACTCACCTCCTGATTCCCCAAAGCCTGTCCACCATCTACAAGGCACAAGTCAGGAGTGTGATGGAATACTCTCCACTTGCCTGGATGAATGCAGCTCCAACAACTCTCAAAAAGCTTGACACCATCGAGGACAAAGCAGCCCGCTTGATTGGCACCCCATCCACAAACATTCACTCCCTCCACCACCGATGCACAGTGGCAGTGTGTACCATCTACAAGATGCACTGTAGGAACTTACCAACGCTCTTTAGACAGCACCTTCCAAATCCATGATGGCTACCACCTAGAAGGACAAGGGCAGCAAATGCATGGAACACCACCATCTACAAGTTCCCCTCCAAGCTATACACCATCCTGACTTGGAAATATATCGCTGTTCCTTCATTGTCACTGGGTCAAAATCCTGCAACTTCTTCCCTAACAGCACTGTGGGTGTACCGACACCACATGGACTGCAGCGGTTCAACAAGGCAGCTCACCACCACCTTCTCAAGGGCAATTAAGGATGGGCAATAAATGCTGGCCAAGCCAGAGACACCCACATCCTATGAGTAATCAAAAAAAATTGCATAAATTTACACAAGCACAATGCCATTTACAGGCAAGAGGTTATATTCACTTTTTAGTTCTGAAGTTCCATCTCACCAAGCCTAGTATCACAACAATAATGGACTTGAAAATTTTGGTACCTCAGTGGGATTTTGCTGGTTACTGCAAAACAAACCGCACAATCACCTCATTAAATGAATCAAAATATAAAACATATTTTCTATTTTCACATCAGAAATGGAATTCTTTGAGAGATTTTTGTAATTAGTGGACAACAAATAGGGCCTTAACAGTGCATCTACCACAGCCATTTGGCAAGCACCCAAAGTGTATTTTTAATGGATTTGCTTCCCTTGAGAATATCACAGTACTAATTAAAACAGCAGCTGGATAATATTTCTCCTCACCGCCTACTTCATCCCCCACCTGTGCACAACTCAGGAGGTAATACGTGATTGCCCAATCTCAAAACAAAGTGTTTAGTAAATAATTTGCTGTACTACAGTATAGTTTTAAATTTTGTCTACCTTAAAACTAATAAAGATTTTGTGGTGTTATAATGAACATTAATGGCAAAAGTGAAAGATTGCTTGACTAGCTTTCTGTTGGGATGCTACACCTCCAGATGGCACCTTTTTATTATGAATTACTGTCTTGTCTTTGGAAGTGTTTTTTATGTATAATAGTGAAAGTTGCCATAGTCCCAGAGGACCATAGACTGCTATCTCATTAAAGAAGGATGACTGGTGGTGAGTTTAACCTGAGGGTCACCGCACCTCAGGCGAGGGGCAAGGTTGAGGGATGACTTCAGCTGGTACGGGAATTGAACCCATGCTTTTGGCATCACTCTGCATCACAAACCAGCCATCCAGCCAACTGAGCTAGTCGACCTCCTACTTTGTTGCTAGACATTATTTTAGATTTAAAGAAGGCAGCTAACTAAATGCATCTCACCTTTTTACTCACGTCACATGGTGCTGTCCTACTGTGAGTATTTACCTCACAATAGCTGCAGGAGAGAAAACCCAAACAGCAAAACATGGTAAACAAATGGCAAAATGCTGCAGATGCTGCAAGTCCAAAAAGAACAGAAAAGGCTCGAACTATCACGCAGATCCGGCAACACCCGTGGAGAAACAGAAGGCAGTCAGTCAGTTGCCGTCAATTTTAAGACCTTTTCTCCGAGCTGAAGAGTTTGGACCTGACCACTGACAGACTTGACTTCTGAGTCTCCATTGATTCTGCCTGACTTGCTGAATGTTTTCCAGCTTTTCCTGATTTCAGCAGAACATTGACTGAACCTATAAATACTTGCAACAGAATGTAATATAGTTTGTGTAGATAAACAACTCTTATTTGGAACCATGTTTAACGGCTGCAACATAATCTGGAATCAGATCGCTTTATAGATCACTTTAAGCTTTCTTTGCATGATTATACACTTCAAACCAGCTATTATCCTATTTACAATATAGTGAATAGATTGCCAAAACGGATTTGGTTATACGAAAAGAGGCAATAAATGTCTTGGATCTTAAAATATTTTCAGTTCCACTGAAAACAATTTTTGAAAATGAGTGTTTCATGAAGGAGTATTATAGGAAACTTTTCATTCAGGTTCTTTTCTCAAAAAATGTTGTACTTGATTATTTATAAATGCTTCTAAGTATCCAGGATAAAGTTTCCATTTTGGGTACAATCAGGAAACTGCACCCAAAATGGGTTTAAAATTGCGCTGGTCAGGTTACAGTTCAATATTTCGCTAAAATTGATTTACATCGGCACAGATGTAAAATCTTCAAGACCCAGCATAATAGATTGTAATAAGCATTTGAGGAATTTAAGAATGATAATTGGTGCAGTTTTAATACAGTTGAAAATAAATTTATCAAAAATATGCATGAGTGTTCAGTCCTCAGGTAACCCAATTTTAAATCACTGAAAATTATTTTTCAAAACTATATTGAACCATTTGGTAGTTTTATTGGTGTACACAAGCCAGTTTCTTGGCAAATTAAATATTATTCATATGAAAAACTTATAAAATGTGTCTACTAGTGCCAGCACATCTAAGAAAATGAGTGCAATTTGAAGTGCCTTCCTGAACCAATGCCATTGGCAAAATCTCAATTTCGACCTGGGTACAGGCTCTGTTTTGTGGCCAGGGCCTGATCCGGATGAATTAAATCTTTAAATCAGTGCAAAAGATCACATAACTCACTGTTAATTAAAGAATCCCATGTTTCACACTGGTTCCGCCAATTCAGCCCAATTGCACTGAAACTTCAAGTCTAATATTAACCCCCTCTCCCCACTGTTTAAAGCCTCATGATCATGTGAAGCAACTCTGAAGAATTTTTTGAAGATATTGGAAAGGATTCAGTGCAGTCCCACAGTTTCAGATAAGGTATATAAACTGCAAAAGCTTCCATTTCCATTTAAAATATACCATGATGCCTTGCAAAACTCCACTCGATATTTCAGTCTGAAAAAAGTGTGCTATAGCAGTTTACCTTCCTTTCAGAAACCCAATTTGCTGCAAATTTGTGATTAAAGCTAAAGGTCAAAAAATTATGTACTTTTCACCAATTAAAAAATCAATAATTGATGTATTAAGCCACATGAAACTAGTACAATGCTGTATAACTTCACAGCTATATTGTTAATGTCCCTAAAATGATGGTTTGGGTGTGGAAGAGGAAGAAACATTTATACAAGTGGTCTGCAGCATATGGTATTATGCTGACCAATATTAAGAAGTCTCATGTGTTGTATATAATAGGTGGTATGCAAGTTGTATTAAGTGTATAACCTGAATGTGAAAGGAAACACTTTAAGTACCACATAACACTAAATTAATAATGGGAGCCATATTTAAGAAGTAATTTTAAGTTATGGCTAGCTGATCTTCCATGGATTTACTTAGACAACATTTGAAAATGTGTTTCCCTCTTCCTGAAACTGACTCTTTCTCCAACCATGTATTTCTGTCTTTACCCTCACCTCTCACTTTCTTTCACTCTCTTTCTGTCTCTCACAAGCTATCAAATCTCCACATCTTATTCGTATCTCCCCATTTGTCTGTCTGACTCTCGGGTCCTGATATTTACCAGGGTGCGGGAGGGAGCAGGGGAGGATGAGGAAATTTAGAACTAAGGGTTTTCCTCTAATCCATCTGAATTTAACAGCAGGATTGGATAAACATTTTTGGAATCCATTTTCCATTTGCTACCACCCAGCTTGAAGAGTAAAGCACTTTAGGATGTTCTGAGGTTGTGAAATGCAAGTCTTTCATATGATCTGCAAAAACTGCACATTTTCCTCCTCAAGCCATGCATTAATTCCTGGTCAAAAGCAAGGCAAGGTTGTCAATTCCCAAACCTCTTCCAATGCTGCTCTATGACTAAATAACACAAGAGTGACCTAGACCAAATCATGTATTAGCACCTTATATGCATGGGATTCTTATAACCACTGCATTTTAGTTTTGACTATATATATTTTTATTCGTTCATGGGACGTGGGCACCACCCCCTGGTCAAGTATTCCTTGCCCATCCCTAATTGCCCTTGTTCAGAGGGCATTTAAGAGTCAACCACATTGCTGTGGGTCTGGAGTCCAATGTGAGCCAGACCAGGTAAGGACAGCAGATTTCCTTCCCTAATGGACATTTTAGATACTTGTGCAAAATGACAAGCAGCAATTTAAAAATCAAAACAAGCATCGATGACTGTCAACTGGTCTAACGTGCAACTGTAACAGGTGATTTGTTTACCATTTAAGTACGACAGTTTCATGCATGGCAATGTATATAGGTAATCTCATCAATTCTGCATTCTTACATATGATGTATATCATTTATGCTTTAAGCATGTCACAAAATCAAAAACAATTTTCAATGAATTTCCAGTGTCAGAATTAGGATTTCTCACTGTTCTGCAAATAAGTGAAACAGGTGAAGGCTGAACATTAATTTGATTTAAAATACCTGAAGGGGCCAGAAATAGTTAGGAACACAGCAACAATTGTATACATATCTGCAATATGACACCTTTTAGCAAACCTATTTTTGAAACATTGTGACACAGATATAAATAGTATCAAAAAAGTTGTCACCATAGTTCCAATGCACTGCTTACGAGCAACACAAATACATAGAAATCTCAACACTGTAAAAGATCATTTGAGCCACTGTGCCAGTGTTGTGTTAGCTACACAGCAAAAGTATTCTACTCCAATCCCGTTCCCCTGCACCTTTTCTTCAACATCATGAAGAAGAAAATGAACATTGGTTTTCCAACCCCATAAATTTGTTTTGGAGAATAACCCAAATTGAAAGGTTCTATGCTACTTCTAATTCTCTACTGAATCAGAAAGTGTTTATATTCAACTTATGACCTTTATGAGCATATATAAAATTAAAAGTAATTAATCAATAACACAATTCTGCTGTTGAGATGATATTCACACAGCACCTTGCTATCTCTCCTGCAGTTCAGGAAACCACTGGGAAGTAGTGAGTTGCAGTACCTTCATTCAGCAAGTGATATCCATTAGCAATAAAACACCATAACCTTCTGAACCACAAAGCAGAGACTATAGGAGTATGGAAATCTAGTCAAAAGAGTTTCCCCAAGTTATTTTAGCATGGCATGCCAAGAATACCAGGCAATTTTAGAACACATCCTCACCTGTTGCTGCAAGAGTTCCCATTATTTTCAATGTCATTTGCTTTTTATGCATATTCTCTGCCTTTTTTTGTTTACAAAAATAAACAGTCACACTCCTGCAACTGCCAAACTTTATGTCACTAGCCTCCTCCAATATTGTGCATATTCTTTTCATAAGGATTGATGCAGAATGAGCCACAGTTCATTTCCAACTGAAGTGTAACTATAAAGAAACTTATATTGCAAAATTAACCTGTGTTTCACTCAAAATCCTGAGAACTACTGCATGATTAAATATTCTGAACACCATTTAAATGAAAGTATTGTAGAAAATACTCCAATTTATCACAAAATGTTTGGGATGCAGTCCATCCAAGAAAGAGCATACAAAAGATGGGCAGGCTGAAAATCTTCCTTCTCAGCTCTGGCATTCAGCCACTGCCTATCCCCCACCCCCAACAAATGGAAGGTTACACAGTTGCACAGGTAGTGTCAATGCCACTTGACGGTGCTAGGGTGATGCATGAAAGCCTAACAATTCCCTTCCTTAACTGCTATATTTAATTTCATAGTTGAGATGGAGAATTGTCAATACATAATGTGGAAGAGGGGAGAAAAGGAAAGGGATGACAGTCCCCGAAATAGGAGAATTACAGCCGAATAGCCATGGTGTACTAAAACAGATTGTAGAACCCTAGAATTAATGTTGTTCCTAGTAAAACCGTCACATTTCTCTATAGTAAAACTCACCAGGGTTCAAACTGCAAAATCAAACCAGCTTGACAGTTTAACTTTGTAAAAACCAATAGCAACTGAGCATCATCAATAGGGGGTTAATGTCAGGCCACACCCTCCCCCACCTCTACAATCAAGCAGTGGTGAGAACAAATCAGTGAGATGGAGCAACAGGGTGCAGATGTCCATCCAGGGCCTCAGAGCCAGTAACTGTTTCAGGCTCCGAAGCTATAGTCAGTTCACTCTATTAATAGTACTCATAATTCTTTGAAACTGCTAGAGTTGGTTTATTATATGCCATTTAAGATGTATTTTATGCTCTTAACTGCCTAGAGTTGGGACAAACAACTGACATTCAAATCTCTTTAGTGCTTAGTGAAGAGAAACTGAAGTAAACTGGGTGAATCCTTCAAATGGAGAAAACTCTTTTCATCTTTTGTGTGATTTGACTGAGATGAGAAATTGGTTATGTTGATGCACACATACTAAGATTATGGTATGATATGTTGACATACCAAGTCCAGCCTACTACGGACTGACAAACTTTCAATGTTTTGGCCAGGCATCGATCAGAACTGAAGACTTGGTGTTCCGCAACAACCCTGCTTTGAAAATAAGTGACGAGTTGCACGTTCTACAAGTTCTAATGGCAGGATATTGTAGATCAATGAAATAGCCTCTCACCTTGACCCTAAACAACATAAAATGCTGACATGCAAAATTGGAGGTCAGGATGCGATAATGAGCCATGACAACGATCCGACAGACGAAAGGCATAACAGTGGCCGCATTTGCTCAGATGGTCATTCTCAGGTTAAAAAAAATGAATGGGGCATATATTTTTAGGGCTGCCATGAGTTGGCTGATCCAAGCAAACAAGAATCAATGAAGCTGTCATTTCTCAAGCTGCTGCAAATTTTTTAAAACCCGCAGTTCTCGGCTCCGCCCCCTTCGCACTGGGCTTTCCTTATAGGAATCGAATTGAGCTCGAGATCCAGGTGCCAATTGGCCAACAGAGTTGTCAGTCACAATTACATCACAATCCGAACACCAAGTTGACACTGAGGGGTTTCCAGGCCGTCGCCTTTGGTCTTAAAAAACCGCTAGGGAGTCACATGAAGAGGGTGCAGGCCCTCGGCCAAATACCTCAGCTCACTCACATCAAAGACGCATAATATGAAACAGCTAAGTAAATGCTGTTTTTACTTATCAAATGAAACATTTGTGAAAAGGGACTGTCATTTCACAGAATCGCCTAAAGCGGAATGGTGCAAGAGAATTGATATTTATCTTGAGGTCTCACACCTACCGCTGTAACGCTGCTCATCATGCACAGCCTACGATTTGGAGAGCTTTAAAAATCTATGTCACTTAGCTTTGGTGCATCACACGAAGTAAAATCTAGACGCAGAAACATAGCAACCTGTCCGAAGAAAATCCAGCTGATGTGATTTCCTGCAGAAGTTCTCCGCAGCAGTTAACGCGTTTTATGACGTTTTAAAAACAGACTTACCGAGTGATTGACTCCCCACATAAGGACGCTGAGCAATGGGTCACTAGCTCGGAACAGCTTTACTTTCTGAGCCACAAAATGTTTCTTCTTGGTTTTCGTTTTGCTGGCGAATGTTGTACTGTTCGCTGCCATCTTTCTCCCTGTCTCGCGTTTTCCTTTTACTTCAATTCACTGCGTTTTAATCACCAAATTATTTTTCCCTCGCAATTTTTGAAATGGAAATGTTTATAATAAAAATTTATTCCGTCTTCTTCCTCCCGTCATTGAAAACAAGAAGTTAAAACGGTTATGATCAGGATTTGTTTTGGGGTTGGTGGTGGTAGTAGTAGCAGACTGGTTACTATATATTCTCCAATGCTCTGCCGCTTCCGGACCTTGATGAGTGTGTATGCGATCTGTAAGGAGGCGAGGCTCAAGCTACAATCCGCACACACGCATTGCACACTGCAACGCAGCCTGGAGACCAGGGGACCAGGCGGGGAAACAATAGCGTGTGATTGACAGCGCCAGGAACCAAAGGGAATGGGACTCCCACTTCGCAACGTCCTAAACAGGGCGGTACCTGGAGACACGCGACCAATAACAAGGTTGCACGAGACGATTGGATCCCGCGTGCATCTAAGAGAATAAAAGCCATCAAGTTGGGTTGTGGTGTGAGTGGGCGTAATGTGGTATTTTAGAAACATTTGAAAAATGTCTGAAACTTTATACCTTTCTGTTATTTGCATCAAGTAATTAGGTAGTCGAGAAGGGCTCAGACGTGTACAAATTGCACGTCTTTGCAGTCCTGCTGGGGGGTTTGGGGTTGGTATTACAAAAATAATCGTGTAGAGAAACTTGTATTCTGAAAGATATGCTGGCATTATGAAAAACATAATGGTGGGAACGATATAGTGTTAATATTCTACAGTAATTACATTAGCGATGTCTTTAATGTTTTATATGGAATAACGCCACTGCCCGGTTAGTGGTATGAATTACGTTTCTCCTCCACTAGGAAGTAGGATAACTACTGGGATTGATCATAGTAAAAGTACAGTAGTTCCAAGTTTCAGCCTTAACGCTGTGTTTTGAATTAATATATTGTAGACAGATTCAGGTAACTTCTGTCGCCCTAGATCGATGGGTTTGGTAAGTGTTCAACATTTCGCCAATATTGCAGCAGTGCAACAACTAGCATTAATGTAATATCTCTACAGTAGTAAAAATGCCCCAGGGGCGTTATGAAGCAAAGCATAACGGTTCTGAAACATCGGGAAGAACTATAATATTGCCATATTAACCTCCAAAATAAATTTTACATACACGTGACAATTCTGTAAATCCCCCTTTTCTGACACTTCTTTTCCCTGTTTTCTCTGTCCCTTTTTATATTAGCGTTTGTTTAGTTTTTATTATATGTAATTTTACCTATTTTAAACTTTTTTTGACTTTTACAATATTAAACACTTCTGGCTTCCAGATATCAATTTTAGACGTGAGAGCAACTTTGGAAAATTTGTCAATTAACGGGTTAAAGTGTGACCAAAAAGGTCAGAATTTTGACAAAAGGTAAATAATTCAAGATTGACAATGTTGTGTGTAAATGTTTAGTAAATTACTTTTCCAGCAGAAGAATGAAAAATGTAATTGGCTGCACCAAAAAGAACTCTGACCACAAAAGGAAATGCCTGCAGGAAATTAAATGTTAAAATTATACAAAAAATACAAATGCACTTATCAATTCTTAGCTATTTCACACCAATTTCCAAAAGCTGAGAAGGTTTAATGTGCCTCACACAGTTACTTGATTCTTGGGTGCTAGACTGATTTCTTGCTAATCCTTTAGCTTCCTAAGACAGTCTATAGTAGAGGTATAGAAGCATTACACTAAACTACAACAAACTAGCATGTTAGCATAGTTTGGATCATATGGAGCAAGGAGTTATTTAAAGGTTCAGTTCCTATTTGGGTGATGGTAGAAACTTAAATGGATTCATAGCAGAACAGAAACAATGAATCACATCTTTGATTGGAATCCTGGGGCTATCTGACATTCACATCTGTCAGCCACACTTGAGATCCTTTTTGCTAGTTTCCAAACATGCCTGTTGGTGGAGTTCTTTTCTGTAAGAGTGCTCCATTTTGCGGTGAATGTGTTGTTTGATGAGATAAGTAACGAGTGAATTAAAAAGAGAAATCAAAGACATGTGATATTGTTCAAAATCAAATGCTAATATCTGTGCAATATAGAATTTTGGGATTGTATTGTAGCTAAAAGATGTTTACATTTGCTCAGTGGTAGAACATTTGCTTCTGAGTAATGAGGTTGCAGGTTTAAGTTTCAATCCAGAGATTTGAGCACATAATCCAGCCTGACATGCAAATGCTGTGAGTGCTGTTCTGTTGTCATTGTGGACTTTCAAAACCAAGGTCCCATTTTCCCCCTCAGGTGGATGTAAAAACCTGATGCCTCTACTCAGACAGCAGGACAGTTCTGACTAATATTTACCTCTCACTGAAACAGACCTGGTCAGTGTGTAACTCCTGTTTGTAGGGCCTTGCTGTGTGTAGATTGGCTGCTGTGTTTTCCTAAAGTACAATAGAGATGTCACTTCAAAACTACTTAATTGTCAGTAGAGAGCTTTGGGATGTCCTGAGGTCATGAAAAGAGCTATAGAAATGGAAATTACTTCCTTATTAAATGTGTATTGAAAATATTTAAATTTACCCCACAATCTGTGCCATATTCCCAGTAGGAATACGCATCAGTGCCTTCACTATACATTGGAGCTGGAGAATTTCAATCAGGGTGTCTCCGCAGGATATTCAAAGACAGACAAACAAACTCCAGCGTCCTCAGCAAAGCTAATTTCTTCAGTGTCCTAACTATGATCCTGAAAAATCAGCTCTGCTGGTCTGGACACTGCATTTGCATGCCAAATAATTGGCTTCTGAAGTAGATCCTCTTTTCACAACTTGAGGATGGTACCCAATCTCAAGGAGGGCAAAGAAAACATTTTAAGGACACTGAACGCCTCATTGAAAAGGGGACAAGTTGACATCGATGTACAGGAGAAATTTACTGCTAACCACGCCATGTGGCAGTGCCTCATTCAACAAGCTGCAACACTGTTGGAAACTGACCACATAAACTCTGCTGCGGAGAAGCAACAAAAAAAAGGAGAGAGAGCAGATCTCTGGCTTGAAAACGCCCCACTCTCAGGGTAATTCTTGTTCTTTCTGCCCAAAGACCTGTGGCTCCAGGATTAATCTGCTGAGGCACCTGAGGACACACAATTTGTGAAGCCTGGCAGAAATCATCCTCATTTTGAGGGATTGATGGCAATGACAATGATATTGGAGCTGAATCCATTTGAAGGTGTTCATTCCCTCCAGGAAGCACCCTGGGGCATTTTTATATATGCTAATATTGCTAAAAAAATGTAATTTGTTGTCGTTGTCCCCGTCATTATCATATGCTCCAGAACATGTCCATCAAGCTAAAGGACTACAGGGCAGTTCCAAAGAAGTCATTTTAGACGAAATGTTAACTCTGTTTCTCTCTCCACTGGTGCTGCCAGACCTGCTGAGTTTTTGCAGTACTTTTTGTTTTTATTACAGAACTACTGGTGTCCCTAAAACATGGTTGCATCTGCACTAATTCTGAAAACAACATTTAGCAGGTCAGAGCAATTGAAAACACACTTTTCTTCCCCTTTGTCTTGAAAGGTATACTTCATACTAGTATAAAGGTGCACTAGTGCAAATAGTCTTCACCCAATTACATAGATTACAAAAACAGGTCATTTAAACTAATGTAGCCTTGATATGACCATTGGGATAGACAGTGAATGGTGGAGGGAGTAGGCAGTGCAGGGCAAGAGCAGGGGTGAGGTTGCAGAAAATCACAATCAAACCTTCTTTACCGTTCAGCCATTTCTTTCCAGAAAGGGTCATTAGATAGCAATTAGGAGCAGGAATCCTGGCTAAAATATATTTCCTTTAGTTGTGCAGAATAATTATAAATACCACAGACCAGGAATCAAAGCTGTGATCTTCCTTGTCTGTAAAGCTAGGTGTATTTGAGATTAAAGAGCCCAAGAATATCTTAATTTGTAATCACGAAGCTTAGAACTAGTAAATTCTGAGTCCTAGTCTCAGTTGTTTTGGCTGAGCTGAGAGAAGACAGATTATGACATAGCTTTATTGAGTTAATTAAAGCAGATTTTTATTTATTTGATTAATTTGACAAACTATTGGGATTAGGTGAATACTAGAAAAGAAAGCTGTGCAGAAAATGCTACATGCTACTACGTCACAGACAGAATATATTTTTCTTACTGCCCATGATCAGTATGTTTTTTATGGAAAGGGTGTATGTTTTCTTACCCTTGGATTGTATATTCCAATTAAATAATTCAGCAGCGAACTTTCGTGAGTTTTAAAATAAAGAAGGTTATTCATTCTCTCACACTTATCCCGAATTAAACGCAATGTCACACTCTGCCTCACTCTTGCACCCACACGCCTAAAGATTGGATACAGATAAAGGTCATGCACTTTTACAGATTGCTCATCATAGCTTCTGATTTACGATCTCTGGGCTCTCATGTGGCAGGCCTGTGGTCTTTTGAATGGATTGAAGTGAGTGTCTCATAAAGAGAAGGGTTCACAGCAGGTTGTGAGGTTTTTGAATACCTACGAGGTTGGTTCTCAGCTGAACTTTAAACTGGAACAAGTAACATATTCTGACTGCCTGATGTCTTGCAGCTTGTTCCGAGTCTGGTTCACAGACTGGTTGAACAAATGCTTCTGATGGCTTTGGTGGAACTGCCTGCTCACGGCTCGTAGCTGATCTTTTAAACAGACAAAGAAAACATGGCTTTCTCCATGTGTCTTTTCACAAGTTCGAGGCTTTTCCAAATAAGGTGTGGTGTTCATGTTGATTCCACATATTGTGGGTTTGAGACAGTCAGTGCCTTTGTTTTAGGATGACCCATTTAAATCCGATGATACCCCTTTGATTGGTTTCGGGGAAGGGCATCAACTCACGTCAGTCTGGAATGTTCTTTGGTCTCCCTTGATATGGGAGTAGCTCTAATCCAGAAAAGAAGTCAGGTGACCTTGAACAGCCATCTTTTCCAGCTTTTTCATCCACCTTTTTAAAATATAAAATTAGTTTGAAGCTCAGAATATAACATGCAGATACTGGGCATGACAACTAGTTTAATTCAGGAAATTACTTACATCTCCTGCCTTTAATAATCAGACAGAACTGATTATTTTCATCCTGAAATTTTTTCTATAATTGCTGTACACAAAAATGTTCTAATGGTAATAATAACTTATATTTATTTAGCGCCTTTGACAGAACAAATATTCTAAGGCACTTCACAGGGCAAAATATGACACCAAGTCACATAAGGAGCTTGGTCAAATAGGCAGGTTTTAAGGAGTGCTTTAAAGGAGAAAAGCAAGGTAGAGAGACATAGAGATATGGCTTGGGGGGTGGGGGTAGGAATTCTAGAGTTTGCAGCCTAGGCAGCTGAAGGCCGATGGTGGAGCGATTAAAATTGGGGATGCTTAAGCCAGAATTAGATGAACGCAGCTATTTCTGAGGGTTGTAGCAGTGGAGGAGATTATAGAGATAGGATGGAGCAAAGTCATGGAGAGATTTGAAAATGAGGATAGGAACTTTAAAAGCAAGATGTCGTTTGACTGGGTGTCAGTGTAGTTAAGCGAGCACAGGGGTGATAGAACTTGGTGCGAGTTAAGACATCAGCAGCGGAGCTTGGATGACCTCAAGTTTGTAGAGAGTAGAATGTGGGAGACCAGCCAGGAATGCATTGGCGTGGTCAAGTCTAGAGGTAACAAAGGCATGAATGAAGGTTTCAGCAGCAGATGAGCTGAGGCAGGAAGAAGGCGTGCAATATTGCAGAGGTGGAGAGAGATGGTCTGAATGATGGTGCAAATGTGTGGTCAGAAACTCATCTTGGCATCCAATGTGACCAAATTTGTGAACAAACTGGTTTAGTCTCAGGTTGTTGCCAGGGAGGGGGGTGGAATTTGTAGGTAGGGAATGGAATTTAAGTGGAGACAGAAGACAATGGCTTCAGTCTTCCCATTACTTAATTGGAAGAAATCTTTTCTCATCCAGAACTGGATGTCGGGTACGTAGTCTGATAATTTAGCAACAGTGGAGGATTTTAGAGAGGTGGTGGTGAGGTAGAACTGGGTGTCGTCAGCATACATGTGAAAACTAACACTATGCAGTCACTGAGGGCAGCATGTTAATGAGAAAGAGGAGAGGGGGCAAGGATAGATCCTTGGAGGACACGAAAGATAAAGGTGCGAGAAAAGAGAAACCAATGCAAGTGATGCTCTGAATATGATTAAATAGATCAGGATTGAACCAGTTGACAGCAGTTCCACCCAGATGGACGACAGTGGAGAGATGCTGGAAGAGTGGCCACTCGTGCCAAATACTGCAGACAAGTCGAGAAGGACAAGGAGGGCAAGTTTACCTTTGTCACTGTAAACATCCTGGGGGTAATATTGACCAGAAAATGAACTGGATGAGCCACATAAATACTATGCTTACAAGTGCAGATCTGAAGCTGAGAATTCTGTGGCAAGTAACTCACCTGACTTCCCAAAGCTGTCCACCATCTACAAGGCACAAACTGTGCCATTGGAATCTTATATGTCCACCAGAGAAAGTAGAAAGCCTAAATTTAAAATCTCAAATGAAAGACAGCACCTCCGACAGTACAGAACTCCCTCAGTCCTGCACTGGTATGTTAAGCTAAATAACGTGCTCAAGTCTCTGAAATGGAGCTTGAGCTCACAACCTTCTGAGATGGAAATGCTGCCACTGAGCCTAAATTGAAGCCCTTGAGTTACTCCAAATTAAGGTTCACATTCTTTTTGACTTTTGTTCTTTTCCTAGCATAGCTTGTTAGGAGCTGTACTCTACTTGACAGCTACATTCTACTTGACTGAGCAAGCCTCAGGAACTTACCTGGCTTTAATATTAACATATTCACTCCCTCCACAACAGATGCATGGTGACAGCAGTGTGTACCATCTACAAGTGCACTGCAGCACCTCACCAAGGTTCCTTTGACAGCACCTCCCAAACCTGCGGCTCTACCACCCTGAAGGACAAGGGTAGCAGATACAAGGGAACCCAACCACTTGCAAGTTCCCCTTCAAGCCACAAAACATCCTGACTTGGAACTATATCACCATTCCTTCACTATCGCTGAGTCAAAATCCTGGAATTTGCTTCTTAGTGGCACTGTGTGTGTGTACCTACGCCAGATGGACTGCAGCAGTTCAAGAAGGTGGCTTACGACCATCTTCTCAAGGGCAATTAGGGATGGGCAATAAATGCTGGCCCAGCCACCAAGGCCCATATCTTGTGAAAGAATAAAATAGAATCTTAGTCACATTAGATGTTGTTAGACTTTGTTGTGGTACTGTGGCAGGGGAGGATTTGGAATTAATGCAAGGTATTGAAATACATTTTAGAACAGCAAAATGGGAGCTATATTTCACAAAGATTAACATCACAATGAATTTGAGTACTATGAATCACAAAATAGTAAGCTGCATATTTTGGGTGAATACCCTCTACTTACTGGGTATTCAAGGTGTCAATTAGTCTGTACAAGTCAGGTCAACTCTGAAGATTCTTACAGAATTCAGTCATATCTTTATATTTTGTCAAGTGCAATCCTATTATTATACTTAGTAACAAGGTTTGAAAACATGTATTTTTGTATTCATAGCAATTTGCATTTTATTGTCCCTTGAGTATAACTAAATGCCACAAGCTCTTCACATTGGAGAGCAAGGACATCAAGCAGGAATAAAAGACTTTGAAGAGTTGGCTGAGTGCATTATTACAAAGGTAAGGAGGCTTTTAAAAGTAGGAACAAAAATAACAAGGTTTAAGGAGGGAGCTCCAGAGAGCAGGACTGAGATTGCTGAAGGCTCTGGCATAATTGAGTTGTGGCAAAACAGGAATGCACAGGTGGCCAGATTGAGAGGGCATAGTTTGGCATGAATGGGTGCAGGTTGTGGAGGTAGTAAGTTTGGGACTATGAAGCTGAAGGATTTTGACTTTTTTGAAACAAATAGAGAAAATGTTGCAAATACTTAGCAGGTTTCTTTTTGGAAAGAGAAACAGATTTCAAATGTGTGGCCTTTCATCAGCATTGCCTTTGTGATATGGATTTTTTTGGTGCCTGCACTTAAGAAAGGCTGAATAGCAAGAACTGTCAGCACAATGCACAAGCATTGTGTTTATTTACCATAAAATAGGTAAAGGAATGAACCTGAAACCTAGAGGTTGGCAGGGTGAATGCTAATTCATAATTGATTGAAAGTACGAACAACAAATGAGGGATAACTCATATACATGCATAATCAAAACAAAATTAGGTTTTTTTTATATTCATGAGAATTGCTGGCTAGGCCAGCAATTATTGTCCATCCCTAATTGTCCTTGAGAAGGTGGTGGTGAGCTGCCTTCTTGAACTGCTGCAGTCCAAGTGGCGTAGGTACACCCATAGTGCTGTTAGGGAGGGAGTTCCAGGATTTTGACCCAGCGACAGTGAAGGAACAGTGTTATATAGTTCCAAGTCAGGATGGTGAGTGGCTTGGAGGGGAACTTCCTATCTATCTGCTACCCTTGTCCTTCTAGATGGTAGTGGTTGTGGGTTTGGAAGGTGCTGTCTGAGGAGGCATGGTGATTTCCTGCAATGCATCTTGTCAATGGTACACACTGCTGCTACTGTGCATCAGTGGTGGAAGGGGTGCATGTTTGTGGATAGGGTACCAATCAAGCAAGCTGCCTTGTCCTCGATGGTGTCAAGCTTCTTGAGTGTTGTTGGATCTGCACTCATCCAAGCAAATGGAGAGTATTCTATCACACTCCTGACTTGTGCCTTGTAGATGATGGACAGGCTTTGGGGAGTCAGGAGGTGAGTTACTCACCGCAGGATCCCAAGCCTCTGATCTGCACTTGTAGCCACAGTATTTATATGGCTGGTTCAGTTCAGTTTCTGGTGAATGGAACCCCCAGGATGTTGATAGTGGGGGATTCAGCGATGGTAATGCCATTGAATGTCAAGGGGCAATGGTTAGATTCTGTCTTGTTGGAGATGGTGTTATGGCACAGCAGATGGTAAATGGTGAGGTGTTCAAATCCCAGAGGGAAATGTGAAACAGCTGCCACAACTGTTTTGCAATTTGTATTTTGATTTTGAGATGCGTGCCTTCATTTCAGTAGTAATAAGTCCACCGAGTCTTAGAGGTTTTATATAAAACCAAATTAAACATTTAACGAATGATGAAAATTCAGCCCAAGGGCACAGGAATGAAAAAATATTAAAGTTCAGTTAAGTAAGAAAGAGGCTGACTTAAATTAACGAGGCAAGCATATCGGTAAACAAGTGAATGGATCAGCATCATACAAATTTCAATTATGAAATGGTTACACTACAAAGTGAATTTTCATCATGGAGGTGGGCATGGAGAGTCGGGAATTTTCCCAACGTCACAATCCTGCCTCTGTCCTGGCAGTGCCAGCCGGTGGGATTTCCTCTGGTCATAGACGGGACAGCCTGAGGTGGGGCTTGATGCTGGAGTTAAAATGCCTGCCTCAGTTCACAGAGACATTGGCCCATTTCTGTGGATCTGTGTAAAGCCCACCTAACCCTCACCCCCTACCTGCCCACCCTTACCCCTTCACCCTCTTACCTCCACTTCACCCACCCTCACCCCGTCCTCTGTAACCCTTCAACTCCCACCCACCCTCATCCTCCTCAACCCACTCAGCCTGTATCCACCATAAACAGAACACACAAACCCGACAGTAACATTTGGATGTGTTTGAAAAGCTCATAAATCACATTGTTAGGTGTTTATTATAGACCACCAGATAGTCAGCGGGAAATTGAGGAGCAAATATGTGCACAATTTGCAGAGGTGTGTAAAAACAATAACAATAGGGTAATTATATTGGATGGAGTAGATTTCTTGAAATGTGTACAGGAGAACTTGTTTGGTCAATATGTAGAGGGTCCAACAAGGGATAGCGCAGTGCTGAACCTAATTCTGGGGAATGAAGCTGGACAGGTGGCTGAGGTGGTGGTGGGGGAGCGATAGTGAGCACAACATGGTACAATTTAAGTTTGTTAAGGACAAAGAAATAGACAAGTTGCAAAAAATGTTTTGGATTGGGGGAGAGCAGATTTTAATAAAATAAGGCAGGATCTGGCCCAGGTAGACTGGGAACAGCTACTTGTGGGGAAATCTATAGAGGAGCAGTGGGGGGCATTCAAAAAGGAAATGGGGAGGGTACAGGCTTAACATGTTCCCTCTAAGGTGATAGGAAGGAGTAACAAGCCCAGAGAACCATGGATGACCAGAGATATTCAGGATATGATGAGAAGGAAAAGAGAGGCTTTTAGCAGGTACAAGGGAAGCAAATCAGCAGAGGCATTAGTGGAGTACAGAAAGTGCAAGGTGGAGCTTAAGAAAGCAATTAGGAAAGCAAAGAGGGGATATGAGAAAGCTCTAGCTGGTAAAAGTAGGAAAATCCCAAGATATTCTATAAGATTATCAATGGGAAGAGGATAACCAGGGAAAGAGTAAGGCCCATTAGGGACCAAGGGGGCATTCTATGGGTGGAGCCAAAGGATATCGGTAGAGTTTTGAACGAATACTTCACATCCGTCTTCACCCAAGAGAATGAGGATGAAGGTATCGAACACGGGGAGGGAGACTGCAAGGTTCTTGAGCAAATTGATATAGGGAGTGACAAGGTATTGGAGGTGTTGGCAGGCTTAAAAGTGGACAAATCTCCAGGTCCCAAAGATTTGTATCCCAGACTGCTGAGGGAGGCAAGGGAGGAGATCACTGAGGCCCAGACCCAAATTTTTAATTCCTCTCTGGCCACGGGGGAGGTGCCAGAGGACTGGAGAACAGCTAATGTGGTTCCGCTATTTAAGAAGGGTTGTAGAGATAAGCCAGGGAACTACAGGCCAGTGAGTCTTACGTCAATGGTAGGGAAATTATTGTAGAAAGTTCTGAAGGAGAGAATCTATCTCCACTTGGAGAGACAAGGTTTGATCAGGGATAGTCAGCATGGCTTTGTCAGAGAGAGGTCATGCCTAAAAAATTTGATTGAATTTTTTGAGGAGGTAACCAGGTGTGTAGATGAGGGTAGTGTAGTTGATGTAGTGTTTAAGGATTTCAGCAAAGCCTTCGACAAGGTCCCACATGGGAGACTTATAAAGAAGGCAAATGCACATGGGATACAGGGTAACTTGATAAGGTGGATTCAAAATTGGCTTAGTTGTAGGAGGCAGGGAGGCAGAGGGTGATGACAGAAGGATGCTTTAGTGACTGGAAGCCAGTGTCCAGTGGCGTACCACAGGGATCTGTGCTGGGTCCCTTATTATTCCTAATTTATATAAACGACATAGGTGACTATGTGGGGGGTAGGATTAATAGGTTTGCGGATGACACAAAGATTGGTTGGGTGGTTAACAGTGAGGTTGAGTGTCTTGGGCTACAGGAAGATATAGACAGGATGGTCAAATGGACAGATAAGTGGCAGATGGAATTTAACCCTGAAAAGTGTGAGGTGATACACTTTGGAAGGAGTAATTTGACAATGAAGTATTCAATGAATGGCATGACACTAGGAAGTTCTAAGGAACAAAGGGACCTTGTTGTGTGTGTCCATAGATCTCTGAAGGCGGTGGGTATGTTAGTGGGGTGGTGAAATAGATATATGGGACACTTGCCTTTATCAATTGAGGCATAGATTACAAAAGTAGGGAGGTCATGTTGGTTGTATAGAACCTTGGTGAGGCCACAGCTGGAGTACTGTGTGCAGTTCTGGTCACCACATTATAGGAAGGATGTGATTGCACTGGAGGGGGTGCAGAGGAGATTCACCAGGATGTTGCCTGGGATGAAACATTTAAGTTATGAAGAGAGGTTGGATAGACTTGGGTTGTTTTCGTTGGAGCAGAGAAGACTGAGGGGCGACCTGATCGAGGTGTACAAGATTATGAGGGGCATGGACCTGGTGGATAGAGAACAGCTGTTCCCCTTAGTTGAAGGGTCAGTCACAAGGGGGCATAAGTTCAAGGTGAGGGGCAGGAGGTTTAGGGGGGATGTGAGGAAAAACTTTTTTACCCAGAGGGCGGTGATGGTCTGGAATGCACTGCCTGGTAGGGTGGTGGAGGCGGGTTGCCTCACTTCCTTTAAAAAGTACCTGGATCAGCACTTGGCACATCATAACATTCAAGGCTATGGGCCATGTGCTGGTAAATGGGATTAGGTAGGTAGGTCAAGTGTTTCTCACGTGTTGGTGCAGACTTGATGGGCCAAAGGGCCTCTTCTGCACTGTGAGGTTCTGTGATTCTGTGAAATCTCTCAAAATAAATGGACGTTACTTGAATAGGCACTTAAAATGATTATCCCCTTCAGAAGCTCATAAAACTGTCAAAATAAACAAGTTCACATTCTGCTGGACACCTGTATGCAGAATGCATTTGTGGTTTGCAAGGAAGCCAAGCCATCAAACTTACATTCCCCTGAACAACTATGTAAAAAACCCTACAGGACAAAATCCATTAGATTTTTTGAAGACAGCCAAAAGCTCAGACGTTTTCCATAGCTTTGAAACAGTCAAACAGATGGTTGAGCTATTCTTTAAATATTGAAGGAAGGCTCAGACGTCTGTCAAAGCTTTGGAACAGCCAAACAAATGGCTGAGGTTTTCTTTAAAAATAAGTGAAAGCCATGGAGAGAATGTAAATAATTAGCTCTGGGTCTGACACTGGACTATATTTTCCATATTGTACAATGCAGAATAGCATTTTATCAACTGGATCAGCTGTTGTAATCTTTCTGATGACCTTTCCACTTTTACAATGCTGTTCTTTCACTTGACAGCTTGCCAGTGGTCAGAGATATCAATTTTATTTAATGTTCTCATCTTTTCCAATCACAGCACTGTCAGAACTCGTTTTAGTAAACATAGATATAACTCAGGCTACGTTATTTTGTGATGGACTGTAAAGGGGGCAACATTATTTTTACTCACCTTTTAGATGCTTCCAGCTTCCAATCCATGGTTGACATCTTCATACCTTTCAACTCACCAGGTGTGATTTAGAAAGGTTTCCAAAGCATGGCTGCCTCACTGACAAATTGTAGAAGTTCTGAAATACCCACTTTCGGAATGGTGCCGCCAACTTCCAAGCAGCAGTATGTGGCTCCAGAGCCGATCCCTTTCCCAAACACTGAAAATAGCTGGAGCCAGAAATGGGATGTGGGACTTTCAGATCCATGGTCTGGCCACCATTTTCTTTCTCCCACGCATTCAGGACCGCAAAATCTGGTCCCTTATCTTTATCCTTATGACTCATCCTTATAAATGTAATACTTCTCTTTTTATGTCAAAACAAACTATGTTATCGTTGTTTTTATTAGGCCTTCTTTGCAGACAAAGAATGTGTACACACATTGCACATCTTTCAGTTAAACAAAATAAGGGACTGCCATTTGTTGGTTCATTCCTTAGGGCAATGTCTTGACCAATGAGAGTCAAGCTGCCTGGTTTAAATTTCAAACAACGCTTGGCAATTAACTGTCAGTCACCATTAACTAGTACATTCCCTATGGCAATGCCCCGACCAGAGTTCACTTGCTAACTATTCAGCACTTTCTTGTCCTAAAGTATAAATTATTGTTCCCTTTACATTTGGTATTCTTGCAGATTATTCTCATGACTACAAAATGAAAAGCTTCAATAGAAAAAGATTTTTTTAAGTAATACAAAGGAATTACCAGCTGCTACTAAAGTGTTGCTCACTGGTGGCTTTTTTCAGCTTTGAAAATGGCTTTGTGGGTGAGCATATATTCCACATCCTTCCCTGATTCTTTTTGCCCTATCAAGGTCTCATTTGGTAAAGCACTCCCTATAGCTGAGGGGGCAGGCCAACATTTTTAGGAAGAGCATGATCACCCTCAGCTCCACCTTTGATGCCCCAGTCCCAATAAAACCATTGCTGTCTCTCACCTGAGCTTTTCCTCCTGGTACGGCCCTCAACTCCCCTCCCTTAAGTCAAAAGTTTGAAAGGACATGGCGGACAACTGGTTTAGCCACCCACTGCCAGATCTGGCTGAACCACATAAAACATTTCCAGGACCTGCTCTTATCTGTTAAAACTGCTCAAAACTCTTAGAATGCAAAGATAATCCCTGGCTTTTCTTTACAGCAAACCATCTTCTTAAACCCCTCTCCCTTGTCCCCTCCACTCTTATCTCCAACAATAAATGCATGGAGCTCATGGGCTTCTTTGTCACTAAGATTAAGATAATCCAATCCGCTGCCTCTGCCACGACTCATACTTCCATTAGCCCACTTAGCCAAACTTCCTATGATGCTCACCCCGCCCTAGCCCTGAACTCCCATCTTCTTAAGCTCTCTCCGAGTTCATATTGTCCATGAGACCCACCTCCTATTCCCTTGATCCTATTTCCACTAAACCACTGATCACCCAAATACCCCTCCTGGTCCCCATGTTAGCTGATATTCCAAATGGTTCTCTCTTTTCAGGTGTTGTCCCTCTTTCCTTTAAATCTATCATCATCATCTCTCTCCTCAAAAAAACCAACCCTTACCCAAAATCCTTGCAAACTACTGTCCCATCTTCAACTTCCCTTTTCTCTTCAAAGTCCTTGAACTTGTTATTGCCTCCCAAATCTGTTCCCATCTTTACCTGAACTCCCATGTTTGAATCTTCCGCTCTTAACAAAATCACTAATTGCATCTGATGTGACTGTGACAAAGATAAACATTCCCTCCTCATAATTCTTGACCTCTCTGCAGCCTTTGATACCGATAACTACACCACCCTCCTCCAATTCCTCTTCCACTGATATCCAGCTAGGCGGGACTGCTGTCACCTGGTTCCATTTTTATCTATCTAATCGTAGCCAGAGAATCACTTGCAATGCCTTTTGTTCCTGCTCCTGCCTCATTACCTCTGGTGTCCTTGGCCCTCGCCTATTTTTCTTTCCATGCTGCCTCTCAGCAACATCATCCAAAAGCACAATTTAGTTTTCACGTGTACACTGATGACACCCAGCTCTACCTCACCACCACCTCTCTCAACTGCCCGACTGTTGCTAAATTATGAATCTGCTTAGCTGATATCCAGTACTGGATGAACAGGAATTTCTTCCCATTTAATATGGGGAAGACTAAAACCATTGTTTTGGCTCCACTCCAAACTCTGTTCTTTAACTACTGACTCTATCTTTCTCCCTGATAATAGTCTGAAATTAAGCCAGTCTGTTTGCAACCTTAGTGTCACATTTGACCCTGTGATGAGCTTCGGATTTCATATTTGTGCTGTCTCTAAGACAGACTTTTTCCACCTCTGTAACATCGGTCGACTTTGCCCGCCTCAGCTCATCAGCAGCTGAAACCCTCATTCATACCTTTGTTACCTCTAAACTTGTATATTGCAATACACTTCTGGCTGGTCATGGAGACATTTACTGCACAGAAGGAGGCCATTTGGCCCATCACGTCCATGTTAGCTCCCAAGTAAGTAATCCTGTCAGTCCCACTCCTCTGCTCAATCCCTGTAACCCTGCAGGTTTATTGCTTCCAAGTGCCTATCCAATTTCCTTTTGAAATCAATGATTGTTTCTGCTTCCACCACCCTTGTGGACAGCAAGTTTCAGGTCATTACTACTTGCTGCATTAAAATGTCCTTCCTCACATTCCCCCTGTGTTTTTGGCCCAAAATCTTAAGTCTGTGTACAAGGATTAGGGACAATCAGCTAATGGGAAGAAAGAGTTTTCCCTATTTACCTTATTTAAGTCTGTCATATTCCTGTACACTTCTTCAAATCGCCCCTCAATCTCCTTTGCTCCAAGGAGAACAGACCCCTGCATTTCCAATTCAACCTTGTAACTAAAATTCCTATCCCTGGAACCATTCTGGTAAATCTCCTCTGCACCCTCTCAACGGCCTTCACATCTTTCCTAAAATATGGTGACGAGAACTGGACACAATACACAATATTCCAGTTGGGGCCTAACCAAAGCTTTATAAAGGTTCAGCATAACTTTGCTGCTTTTGTACACAATGCCTCTATTTTGAAGCCTAAGATCCCATATGTTTTGCAATCCATTCTCTCAATATGTCGTACCACCTTCAAAGATTGATGTACATGCACCCCCTGTTCCTCCAAACTCTTTAGAATTGTGTCATTAAGTCTATATTGCCTCTCCATATCTCTTCTGCCAAAATGCATCACCTGACACTTCTCTGTATTGAATTCCATCTGCCACATGTCTGCCCATTCTGCTAGCCTAGCTGTGTCCTGTTGCAGGTGATTTGTATCACTGTTTGCTGCTCCTTCAAGTTTATTGTTGGCAAATTTTGAAATTTTATTCTGTATTCTAAAATCTAAGTCATTTATATATAATCAAAAAAATAAATGATCCTAGCACTGATCATTGGGGAACACCACTGTCTACCACTCTGTAGTCCAAAAAACAACCATCTATCGTGACTTGCTGCTTTGTCCTTAAGCCATTTTTTACAATCCAATTGGACACTGACCCTCCAATTCCATTAGCTTCAGTTTTTTAACCAGCCTTTTATGTGGCACTTTGTCAAATGCTTTCTTAAAATCCATATTGACAACATTCACTTCATTTCCCTCATCTGCCTTCTCTGTTACATCATCAAAACAGTCAATAAGATTAGTCAAGCATGATCTGCCATTTACAAACTCATGCTGGCTCTCGTTAATCAACTCAAACCTCTCTAAGTGCCTGTTGATTTTTTCTAAAACCTCACTCAACTAACTGGCCTGTGGTTGCTAGGACTGTCTTTACGTCCTTTCTTGAATAAAGGTATCCCATTTGCCACTCTCCAATCTTCTGGCACCTCCCCAATATCTAGGGAAACATAGTTCTTAAGTTATATTGCACTGATTTTGACTGTGCACTAGGCAGTCTTCTGCACATAAGGTAAAGAAGATACCATGATTTTGAGGACCTGGCTTCATTTACATCAGGCCAGCAAGCAGCACGCACTAAATCTAAAGTACAATTTAGAAGTTATCTTTTTAGATATTTGTTAGAACCTCAGCAGATATAGTAACAAAAATAGGCTGCTGCAGATCTGAAACAAAAATGGAAAATGAAATCTATGGAAAGAATTGAATGTTATAAAGGTAGACATGCCTGGAACAGAAGTAGTGCTGAATGAATGAGGAACAAAAGGTAGGCTCCACACCCTTCACTTGTCTTTTTGCTCCACAAAAGCTGTGACCTCCTGAGCTTTTCCAGTATTTATTGTTTTTGTTCCAGACATAAGAAGATTGTTTGACTAGGTGGACACAATATAATAGATATTCTGAGGTTTTATAATAAAATAAATTCACATTGTATTGTAAATCCTACTAATATTTGCTTGTGCTGATTATTTAAGAACAAATGCTATAGTTTCTTAATCAAACTTGCCACATTGCATGTTAGCAGCCATTGAAAGATAATAAAAACAAAGTAAAAGTGCAATTTAATGGCATATACATGATTTATTTCATTCTAGGCCAATTGAAGCTTTCAAGGTTGAGATCGGTTTTTATTCAGTAAGGTTACCAAGGGACAACGAGCAAAGGCAGGTAAATGCTCATGTGGGAATTGACAGAAACAAGCACCTGGTGCGCTCTGGCAATGACAAAACACAAGGCAAAGACCGTTTGTTTCCAAGACAATGTATCAACAAGGACTATCCCACAATGGAACACGCTGCCAAAGGACATCTAAAAAGGTAGCAGACCCTAATGTACCACCCGGTCGAAAAGTTACCGCTCCACAAGTTTAAATGGAGAAAGTCACCGGTTACCACTATTTTTCCCCTGATGTTTAATCCGCCAGCTAACATTTCTTGGGTGCAAACAGTAGAAAATGTCAGATTTTCCACCTCTCGCAAAACCCGCTTTTCTGCTTTCACCTCACCGCGAAGCTGCAGTTCATGTGCCACGTTGCGCGCGGTGTTTTCCTGTCGCCTGGCAACCGCCCGGGGCCGCGGGTGGGAAGCAGCCGGCGAGGGAAAGCCTGTGGAGCCGGGTGAGTGTCCTCATAGAGGGCTAGGAACAGCTAGGCCCGTCCGGAAAAGGCGGCGATCAATCCGCAACTGACTCATTTATTCTCGGGTTATTTCCTCGTGTCCAGTCCCGGTGTCGAGGCCTGCAGCCTCTGTGGTGCTCAGGCGGGCAATGATTTTTTTTTTTTTTTTTTGTAAAAATATACTTTATTCATAAAAATCTTCAATCACATTCAAAACCATTTCAAAAACAACATTACAAGGGTACAATCCAGGTTAAACTTTTACAAAATGTATCACCAGGTGCATCAGTACAAACAATATTACAGTCATTTACAGCCTTTCATTTTGATCTGTACAGCCCGAGGGGCTCTAAACAGTTCCCAGTCTCTCGGTGCGCTGTGGTAGAAAGGTCTTAGACAGCGACCCTTCCCCATTGCGCCTTTGCGGCAGCTGCCCCAAGCTTTAGTGCGTCCCTCAGCACGTAGTCCTGGACTTTGGATTGTGCCAGTCCGCAACAATCGGTCGGGGACAAATCTTTGTGCTGGAAGACCAACAAGTTTCGGGCAGACCAAAGCGCGTCTTTCACCGAGTTGATGATCCTCCAGCTGCAGTTGATGTTTGTCTCGGTGTGTGTCCCTGGGAACAGCCCGTAGAGCACAGAGTCCTGTGTCACAGAACTGCTCGGGATGAACCTCGACAGCAACCACTGCATCTCTCTCCAGACTTTCTTTGCAAAGGCACAATCCACAAGGAGGTGAACAACGGTCTCTTCCCCACCACAGCCACCTCGAGGGCATCGTGCAGAGGGGGTGAGACTCCTGGCGTGTAGGAAGGATCTGACGGGGAGGGCCTTTCTCACCACCAGCCAAGCTACGTCTTGGTGCTTGTTGGAAAGTTCTGGCGATGAGGCATTCTGCCAAATGACTTTGACAGTCTGCTCGGGGAACCATCCCACAGGGTCCACCCTCTCCTTATCCCTCAGGGCCTCTAGGACGTTACGTGCTGACCACTGCCTGATGGACTTGTGGTCAAAGGTGTTTTTCTGCATAAATTTTTCCACCAGGGACAGGTGGTACGGCACGGTCCAACTACTTGGAGCGTTCCGCGGCAGCGTGGCCAGACCCATCCTTCGCAACACCACTCAGGCGGGCAATGATGCTGTGCCTCTCCACGGGCTGGCATTTTTAAACGAGGCGTAATAAACTTCAGACAAAGATTCACAGAGATTAAAGTTACGTTTATTGTGAATGTTCCTGTTATAAACTTGTCCGATTAAGTCGCTGAAAACAGTCGCCACTTTTACGGAAATTATGCCAATAATTTGCGGGTTGCTTCCCCCCTATTGAGAAAATCAGCAACACCATTAGATGACATTTTGTTAAGCCTCAGACCTCCCGGCACCTCCAGGTAAATTAATTATTAACACTTGACGTATTGTTGTTGGCTACTAGTATACAGCAGATCTTTTCTTTGAACTAATTGATATAGGAACTAAACTGAAGACAAGAATATGTTATCTCAACTAAATGGGTTCTGATCTGGGCCAGTATTACAGAATCTTAATGGCACAGAAGGAGGCCATTCAGCCCATCGTGTCTGCACCGGCTCTCCAAGTAAGCATTATGACCGGGTGCCATTGCCATAGCACTGCCTTTTCCCGTACCTCTGCACATTGTTTCTATTCAAATAATCATCTAATGCCCTCTTGAATGCCTCCATTGAGCCTGCCTCCATCACACTTCCAGGCAGTGCATTCCAGACCCAAACTACTCGTTGTGTGAAAAAGTTTTTTCTCATGTCGCATTTGCTTCTTTTGCAAATCACTTTAAATCTGTGCCCTCTTATTCTTGATTCTTTTATGAGCGGGAACAGCTTCTCCCGACCTACTCTATCTAGCCCCCTCATGATTTTGAACATCTCTATCAAATCTCTTATTAGCCTCCTTCTATCCAATCTATGATTGGAGCCAGAGGACATCACTAGAGTATTGAATGAATACTTCACGTCCGTCTTCACCCAAGAGAATGAGGATGAAGGAATCGAACTAGGGGAGAGAGACTGCGAGATTCTTAAGCAAATTGATATCGGGAGTGACAAGGTATTGGAGGTGTTGGCAGGCTTAAAAGTGGACAAATCTCCAGGTCCCGATGATTTGTGTCCCAGACTGCTGAGGGAGGCAAGGGAGGAGATTGCAGGGGCTCCGACCCGAATATTTAATTCCTCTCTGGCCACAGGGGAGGTGCCAGAGGATTGGAGAACAGCTAATGTGGTTCCGCTATTTAAGAAGGGTTGTAGAGGTAAGCCAGGGAACTACAGGCCAGTGAGCCTCACGTCAGTGGCAGGAAAACTATTGGAGAAAGTTCTGAAGGAGAGTATCTATCTCCACTTGGAGAGGCAAGGTTTGATCAGGGTTAGTCAGCATGGCTTTGTCAGAGGGAGGTCATGCCCAACAAATTTGATTGAATTTTTTGAGGAGGTGACCTGGTGTGTAGTTGAGGGTTGTTGTAGTTGATGAAGTTTATATGGATTTCAGCAAAGCCTTTGACAAGGTCCCACATGGGAGACTTATAAAGAAGGCAAATGCACATAGGATACAGGGTAATTTGATAAGGTGGATTCAAAATTGGTTTAGTTGTAGGAGGCAGAGGGTGATGACAGAAGAATGCTTTAGTGACTGGAAGCTAGTGTCTATTGGTGTACCACAGGGATCTGTGCTGGGTCCCTTATTATTCGTCATTTATATAAACGATATAGATGACTATGTGGGTGGCAGGATTAGTAAGTTTACGGATGACACAAAGATTGGCCGGGTGGTTAACAGTGAGGTTGAATGTCTTGGGCTACAGGAAGATATAGACGGGATGGTCAAATGGGAAGATAAATGGCAGATGGAATTTAACCCTGAAAAGTGTGAGGTGATACACTTTGGAAGGAGTAATTTGACAAGGAAGTATTCAATGATTGGCATGGCACTCGGAAGTTCTAAGGAACAAAGGGACCTTGGCGTGTGTGTCCATAGATCTCTGAAGGCAGAGGGGCACGTTAGTGGGCTGGTGAAAAAGGCATATGGGACACTTGCCTTTATCAATCGAGGCATAGATTACAAAAGTAGGGAGGTCACGTTGAAGTTGTATAGAACCTTGGTGAGGCCACAGCTGGAGTACTGTGTGCAGTTCTGGTCGTCACATTATAGGAAGGATGTGATTGCAGTGGAGGGGGTGCAGAGGAGATTCACCAGGATGTTGCCTGGGATGAAACATTTAAGTTATGAAGAGAGGTTGTATAGACTTGGGTTGTTTTCATTGGAGCAGAGAAGACTGAGGGGCGACCAGATCGAGGTGTACAAGATTATGAGGGCATGGACAGGGTGGATAGGGAGCAGCTGTTCCCCTTAGTTGAAGGGTCAGTCACAAGGGGGCATAAGTTCAAGGTGAGGGGCAGGAGGTTTAGGGGGGATGTGAGGAAAAACTTTTTTACCCAGAGGGTGGTGATGGTCTGGAATGCACTGCCTGGTAGGGTGATGGAGGTGGGTTGCCTCACATCCTTTAAAAAGTACCTGGATGAGCACTTGGCACATCATAACGTTCAAGGCTATGGGCCACTTGCTGGTAAATGGGATTAGGTAGGTAGGTCAGGTGTTTCTCACGTGTTGGTGCAGACTCGATTGCCCGAAGGGCCTCTTCTGCACTGTGATTCTGTGAGAACAATCCCAACATCTCCAATCTATCCTCATAGCTGAAGTTTCTCATCCCTGGAACCATTCTTGTAAACCTCTTGTGCACTGTCTCCAATCTGTTCACATCCTTCCTATAGGGCAGAATTTTATGTCCCATGGGTGGGCATGTGTCCGACCCAATCGGGCATAAAATAACGCGCGATATTTTGGTCGGCAGCTGCACGTGAGAGTCGGCAGAGCACCTGTTGACAATTAAGAGTGCTATTAAGGCCCTTAATCAATTAATTGAAACCTATTTTTTGCTGCCCGTCCAACCTTATGGTTGGTGGGCGGGCAAATTGGCCAGGCAGCCTTTGAATTTTTTATGAAACCTTATCCGTGGGCGGGATGAGGTTTCCAACAGTAATTTAAGAAAAAATTTAGACATTTTTAATGTGTCCCTGTACATGTGACTGAGTCATATGTGGGGACATGTTTCTCTCAATTTTAATTTTATTTTTATTTTTTATTTTCGTTTCCACAATTCTTCAGCTCCGTGAGGCAGCTCTGTGCCTTCAGGGAGCTTTCAGTGCATCCCCCCACGCATGCTCAGACTTCAGCGTTCGTATTCCTCCCGCCCCCACCCTGGCAGCGCTGAGCTTCTCAGCGCGCCTTTAACACTGTCTGGCCGTTAATTAGCCAACCAGTGTGAAATCGTGGTCAGGGGCCGATCACGGGCGGTGGACCCTTTCCCAGGTGCTCCGAACGACCGGAAATTCCTGCCCATAATGTGATACCCAGTGCTGCACACAATTCTCCAGCTGAGGTCTAACGAATGTCTCATATATATTCAGCCTAACCTCCTTGCTCTTGTACTTTATGTCCCAATTAATAAAGCCCAGGATACTATATGCTTTATTAACTGCTCTCTCCACCTGTCCTGGCACCTTCAATGATCTATGCAGATACACACCCAGGTCTTTCTGCTCCTGCACCCCCTTCAAAATTTCACCCCTTATTTTATAGTGTCTGTCCATGTTCTGCCTACCAAAATGCATCACCTCACATTTCTCTGCATTGAACTTCATCTGCCACCTATCTGCCCACTCCACCAACTTGTCTATGCCCTTTTGAAGTTCTGCACTGTCCTCACAGTTTACAACACTCCCAAGCTTCGTTTCATCCGCAAACTTTGAAATTGTTCCCCGCACACCAAGATTGAGATCATTAATATATATCAGGAAAAGCACGGGTCCCAATATTGACCCCTGGGGAACTCCACTACAAATCTTCCTCCAGCCTGAAAAATATCCATTCATCATTACTCTCTGCTTCCCATTTTTTAGCCAATTTTGTATCCATGTTGTTCCTGTCCCTTTTATTTCATGAGCAATAACTTTTCTCACAAGCCTTTGTGTGGCACTGCATTGAATGCCTTTTGTAAGTCCATGTACACCACATCAACAGCATTACCCTCATCAACCCTCTGTTATCTCTTCAAAAATCTCCAGAAAATTAGTTAAACAAGATTTCCCCTTTAGAAATACATGCTGGCTCTTCCTTATCAACCCATATTTTTCCATGTGATACTAATTCTATCCCGAATAATTGTTTCTAGAATCTTGCCCACCACTGAAGCTAAAGTGACCGGACTGTAATTGCTGGACTTATCCTTCCAACCTTTTTTGAACGAGGGCGTAAAGTTTGCAATTCTCCAGTCTACTGGCACCCCCCCCCTGATTCTAGGGAAGACTGAAAAATTATGGCCAGTGCCCCTGCAATTTCTACTTTCATTTCCTTCAATATCCTTGGATGCATCTTGTCCGGTCCTGGTGCCTTGTCAACTCTAAGTACTAACAGTCTGTTCAACACTTCCTCTTATCAATTTTGAACTCTTCTAGTGACAGAGTTTCCTTGTTTGTCACCATGACCTGGGTAGCATCTACCTCCTTGGTAAAGACCGATGCAAAATATTTATTTAATACCTCAGCCATGACCCCTTTATCCATACGTAAATTCCCTTTTTGGTCCCTAATAGGCCCAACTGCTCCTTTTATCATCCTTTTACTATTTGCCTATAGAAGACTTTGGGATTCCCCTTTATGTTGGCTGCCAGTCTTTTCTCATAATCCCTCTTCACTTCTCTAATATGCCTTTTCACCTCCCCTCTGAACCTTCTGTATTTCTCTTGGTTCTCAATTGTATTTTCTACCTGACACCTGTCATAAGCACATGTTTTCTTCTTTATCTTAATTTCTATCTCCTTTTTCATCCAGGGAGCTCTGGATTTGTTTGCCTTACCTTTCCCTTTCAATGTAATATACCTTGACTGTGCCTGAACCAATTCTTTTTTGAAGGTAGCTCATTGTTCAGCTACAGTTTTTTCCGCCAATCTTTTGTTCCAGTCTACCTGGCTCAGCTTCATTCATGCCCCATCAAAGTCGGCTCTCGTCTAGTTAATTATTCTTACTCTGGATTGCCTATCATCCTTTTCTATCATCATCCTAAAACGTAAGTACAATGATCACCTTCTCCTAAATGTTCCCCCACTGATACTTGATTTACTTGGCCAACCTAATTTTCAAGAACCAGATCCAATAGCACATCTTGTTGGATTGGACTGCTGTAGAAAATTTTCCTGAACGTAGTCTAGGAACTTTTGCCCCTCTCCGCCCTTTACCCTACCACTGTCCCAGTCTACAATCGGGTAATTAAAGTCACCCGTTATAACTATAATGCTTGCATCTCTCTGCAATTTCCCTGCAGATTTGTTCTTCTACCTCCTTCTTCCCAGTTGGTGGTTTATAGACTACACTGAGCAATGTAATTGCACCCTTTTTGTTCCTTAGCTCTAGCCAAATTGAACCTTGAACCCCCTGGCACATCCTCTTTCTCCAGCACTGCAATGCTCTCCTTAACCAATTCCGCCACCCCTCCTTTCCTTCCTTTCCTATCTTTTCTGAACACCTTGTACCCAGGAATATTTAACACCCAATTGTGCCCTTCCTTGAGCCAGTTCTCTGTTATCGCCACAACATCATATTTCCACATGGCAATCTGCGCTCCCCAATCTTATTTACTGTGCTCCATGCATTCACATACATGCACAGTAACCCTGATTTAGATTTTGTTACTTTCTCCCTCACCCTGACTTCACCTATTAACTTACTATTCTCTATACTAGTGCTCTCTGTCCCTCCCAGCATTTTGTGCACCTTGGTATTCCTCTCTAATATTTTCTCTTGGTTCCCACACCCCACTGAATTAGTTTAAAGCCCTCTCAACAGCACTAGCAAAATGCCCCGCAAGGAACTCAGTCCCAGCTCTGTTCAGGTGCAACCCATCCGGCTTGCACGGGTGCCATCTCCCAAGCCAGTACTAGTGTCCCAGGAATCTAAAGCCCTCCCTCCTGCACCATATTTCCAGCCATGCATTAATATGTCTTGTCCTCCTATTTCTGTACTCACTGGCAAGTGGCACTGGGAGTAATCAGAGATTACTACATTTGATGTCCTGCTTGTTAATTCTTTAGCTAGCACCCTAAATTCTGATTGCAGGACCACATCCTCCTTCCTACCTAAGTCATTGGTACCAATGTGGACCACAACGTCTGGCTGTTCTCCCTCCCCCAGAAGAACGTCCTGTAGCTGCACTGTGACATACTTGACCCAGGCACCAGGGATTTAACATACCATCCTGGAGTCATGTCTACGGCCACAGAAACACCTGTCTGTTCCCCTAATCAATGAATCCCCTGTCACTATTGCTCTTTTTTCTTCCTACCCTCCTGTATAACCGAGCTGCTCGCGGTGCCGCAAACTTGGCTCTGACTGCACTCTTTGAGGAACCAGCGCCCTCACCAGCTTCCAAAATGGAAAATCGATTGGTGAGTGGGACCCCAGGGGATTCCTGCACCACTTGCCTACTTCTCTTGGACTGCCTGATGGTCACTCACCCCCCCCTCTGTCTCCAGGCCCTTAAGCTGCGGTGTGACCCCCTCTCTGAATGTGCATCCACGTAGCTCTCAGCCTCGCAGATGTGCCACAGCGACTCCAGCTGCTGCTAGAGCTCTGAAACCCGGAGCTCAAGTTTCTGCAGCTGGCAGCACTTCTTGCATATGTGGTCGTCAAGGACATCGGTAGCGTCCATGACTTTGCACATATTACAGGACATGCATTCCACTCGACTGAGCTGCCCTGCCATGTCTTAACTCTACTTACCTTACGTTAACTTTATTCTACTTTGGATTATTTGTATTACTTTATTATATTGGCCCTAATTTTCCCATATTCCTGGTGCTTCTCAGTTAAATCCAAGTATAGCTACTTGTTTAAAAATATTACACTTTTCTAATTTACTCACCAAGTCCTACTTACCATAGCTCTTCTTTCTGAAGAAAAGTGGAAAAGGAAAGGAGCACCTCCTCCCTCCTCACCGAACTCCCTCAGTCATCTCTGCTTTTCCAGCTCCTTTTCAACTCCTGGCTCCCCGCCAAGCTCCTTTTCAACGCCCGGCTTCTCTCGCGCTCCTTTTCAACTTGCAGCTCCTCTCACTCTCATATTCAAATCTCGGCTCTTCTTGCGCTCCTTTTCAATGCCCAAATCCTCTCGCGCTCCATTTCAACGCCCAGCTCCTCTTGAGAACCCAACACCAACAGGACAAGCAGCAATAACAACCAAATGAACACAATAATGGTTGGATTTTGCAACGGTGCTCGCTGTTAACCTTAAAGGAAGCTAACCACAAAAATCTTGCGATCTCTGTGCCGTGACTTTCCCTTTCTCAACGGCAGTTTAAACCTGGCTCCAGGTCAAGGGTATCTCCAGGTATCAGCAGCAGTGCTGTCAGCAAACAGGGTAAGCAGCCAAGCACATTGAAGTATTCTCACAGACAGCAAACCAGGAAGATAAAACCATTGATAATCCTTTATAATCATTTATTTTTGCTATCCAAGAATTTAAATTAAAAGAAACTTGATTTAGAAACTAAAATATCATACATAATCAAATTTTAAATTTTAAAAATGTGTTTCTTATATGGAGAAATTTGACATTCTATGAATATAAGATCAGCCTCCAATTCTGTGAAAGTGTTGAGCAGTAATTGTGAACTTAATACAATATTAAAACCCCAGTTACACCTCATTCAACAAAGTGGAACTTTTTCAAGGCTTTTTTCAGCGAACCTAACAGTATAAAATTTAAAGTTATTGTTACTTCACAGATTGCACTGTGGGGAGATCTCAACAGTGCACTCTCTAGAGTAGTGTACAATCACTGTCAGCAGCTTTTGAATTTCTGTATTGTCCTGCGCATGGAATTATAGAACTACAGAAGGCGGCCATCATGTCTGTGCTGGCTCTCTGTAAAAGCTATTCAAATAGTCCCACATCCCTGCCTTTTCCCCGTAGCTCTGCAAATATTTTTGTCCTCAGATAATTATCCAAGTCACTTTTGAAATCCACAATTGCATCTGCCTCCATCACACTTTCAGGCAGTGCATTCCAGATCTTAACCACCCGCTAGATAAAGAAGTTTTTCCTTGTTTACACTTCAGAAGTCATTGTGAATGCTGGTGAAGTTATGACACTGAGCACTGACAGTGATAATTATTAGAACACAGAAGGCAGGAATAGCAATTTGGAATTTCTCAGCTGTGCAGGGACCTATACCTCAGAATACTGATCGCAACAAATATTTTTTTGGAAGCTTAATGTTAGAATTAAACAATGGTTTTGACAATACCCATATAAATCAATTTTTTACTGCCTTTTTTTTAAGAACAAATCCTTGTTTTTTTTTACTTAAGTTCTTTAGTTACATCACCAAGGTGAATGTCAGTGCTGGAGAATGAAACACTACTTTTGACACCCAGTGTTATATCATGCATAGCTGCATGCAGATGTTGATACAGAGAAAAGATCTGTCTATTCTGCCTTAATGAACCTTTGTATCAATTCAGTGAAGCATTTGTCTACTGCATTAGTTTGAATTGTTCCATTTCTTCCATCAGTCTTCATTCATGATATCTGTAGCATTGTGCTGTGAGGCAGCACCCTGTATATGTACAGTAGATGAATTTTCAACTCTTCAGACTGGGTTGCATTAACCTTTGATCCCCCAGAAGGACAAGAGTAACTGTGTATTTTTTTCCTGTTTTATTAAAAGGTAAGCAAAGTGTGTGATAATTTTAAATGGGACACTATTTGGAGAACCTGAAACACTAACCTGGCAGGAATTGATCAGTACAATTCTTTCTAAAATTCCATATCATTAGCAAAAGTAACAACTTGCATTTATATAACAGCTTTAATGTAGAAAGTTCTAAGGCATTTTATAAATTGAAATAGGCTAATGAAGCGAAGTCACAGATTGAATGATTAGGATTGAGTACCTGGAAGTTTTATTGAAAGGATGAGAAGGTCTTTACAGTTGAAATGGTTCAGGGTGAGAGTTCCAGGAAAGCCTGCCACTGGTGGTGAAGGGAAGAAGGATGTACTAAAAGCTAGTGTTAGAGCACCAGAGTGTGCAGGAAGTTGTGTAAGTTTAAAGGAAGTTGCAGAGGGAGGGAATCAGCTTGAAAATGAGGATTTAAAATTTAAGTTTCAAGGAAGAGTCATATCATATTGGACTCGAAACGTTAACTTTGTTTGTCTCCCCATAGATGCTGCCAGACCTGCTGAGTTTTTCCAGGAGTTACTGTTTTTATTTCAGATTTCCAGCATCTTCAATATTTTGCTTTTATTTCAAATTTAATGTATTGGGGAACAGTGACCCACTATAAAAGTGCAAAGAATTGATGGTACAGGCTACAGGTCCTGAGTTTCAGTTGATGAGTTGGAGTTTCTGGAGGATGGCGCACCAGTCAAGTGATCAGTGGAACAATTGAGTCCAGAGGTAATAAAAGCATGGAAAACAATTTTGGCAGCAGAGGTGAGAAGTATTGCAAAAACAGAAATCAGCACTCTTCATAATGGGTAGAATGTAGGACTTAACACTCATCTCGGGTCAACAGGATATCAGGGCCATGCATGGCCTGGTTCAGCTTAAAACAGGTAGGCAGGGTGGATAGAGTTGCGGGTAATGTTGATGACAGGAGCTCAAAATGATGATTTCAGCCTTCCCAATTTTCAGTTGAAGGAAGTTATAATGTATCTGTGACTTGATGTTGGGTATGGGAACAGAATTAGGCCATTCAACGCATGGAGTATATTCTTATATTCAGTGAGACCATGATTAATCTGTATCCTCGGCTCTATATCCCTTAGTACCTTTGGCTAGCAAAAGTATATCAATCTCAGATTTAAAATTATTAACTGAGCCAGAATCTGCTTCTTTTTGCGGGAGAGTTCCATACTTCCCCTACCTTTTTGCACGAAGAAGTGTCTTTCCAAGCTGGATAGCATGGAGATAGTTTTAGGATCAAGGGAGATGGTGGAATAATAGAATTGGGCATCATCAACATACACTGGATTCTAATTGTATGCCTCTGGATGCTGTATTTGAGAGATACTATGTAGATGAGAAAAAGGACTGGAGGATAGAACTCTGAGGTGGACGGAGGATACTAGTGCTGGGATGAGAGGAGAAGCCATTGCTAAAGATTCTCTGGCTGTATTTGGATAAGTAGGAATGGAAACACATAAAAGTAAGTCCACTGAGCTGGATAATGGAGGAGGACAGTGTAGTTGGCTTTATCAAATGCTGCAAAGGGGACAAGAAATGCTAACCCACTATAGCCAAGGTCACAGAGGATGACACTTGTGACTTAGACCAGGGCTGTCTTGGTGCAGAATCTGGGATGTAAGAGAATGAAAGTTGAATGCTCGGTTTGAATTTTTGATAGTGCAAAGGAATTTTTTTCCTCATCAATATTGTGTGTACCTATGCCCCCTGGGACAAATTAGGTCAGTTGGGTATAAATCAGGGAAATTCATTGAGCCCAATCCTTTTATCAACTCTTGTTCAGGTGAACTTTCCAGCAGGGTTATTATCAATGATCAACAATTGTGACCTTTGTTAAAAATGGAAACACTGAATTCCCCCAATCACTTAGTGGATAATGACATCAATTTTATTGGTTGTGTAACTTTGTCTCCATATCTCTCATTTCATTGGCAACAAATTCATTAATGAACAGGAAAGAAATTTAGTTGCATTTTTGAACCAATGTTTAATTACAACTTGCATTTATGTAGTGTCTTTAATATAGTAAAATGTCTCAAGCGCTTCAGTTGTTGTGCCAGAATTTACTGTGCCAGCATTTATTAGATTTCCCCTTGCCCGTTTCATTCTTATGACTTTTTGCACGGAAAATTGCTTTAAATTAGAGACCCAAACATCACAACTTCTTCTACAGGACATGTGGGACCTGTGAGAACAGGGCAAGCAACTTTTTGACTCCTGATCCAAGCATATCCCTAACATACACCAGGAAGTGTATGTTAGAATAGTGAATTCAGTGTCAACTTGGGTACAGAAAGTGAAACGGAGAGGGAAAGAAAGATTGAATTAAGGGAGCGAGAGAGAGGGAGAGAAAAAGACAAAAGAAAAGTTTGAAGTAAAAATGTCAATTTTTATATCTCTAGCAACAATTAAAGTGTGGAAGAGTGAGATTCCACATGCGTAAAAGTTATTTTTCAGTGCCAGAGAGGTTATTTAGCAATAATTAAGGCATACATCAAACAGCAACTTGACGTTTGTGCAATTCTGCTCATCTGAAATTTTGCCTGATTTGCGCATTAATAATGGCTAACACCATTGGCCTCACCATTATTTTGATAGTAAATTCTGGCTTATTATATCTTCCGCTAAAAGATGGTAGTTTACTATTATGTTAGAAGGGATAATTCCCTACTCTTTTAAATGGTCGACTGCATAATGATACAGTATTGCTTGTATATATTGTGTAAAGAGTTGTGTTTCTTCATAACAGAAATAATTTATTATTTTTTATTTGAAAGCATGTTATTGAAGTTTATGGCTTCTGTAATTCCATATGTGGGATCTGTTTTTGATAAAATTGAGCTCATCCAGACTCAACTGTTCACCTCCTAACCTACACCATGTAGCATTCATCTTTGTGATCACTGACCTACATTGGCTTTCATTTCATCAATGCTTCAAATTTAAAATTCTCATCTTCACATTCAAATCCCTTTATGGTCTTGCCGCTTCCATCTCTGCAATCTCCTCAAGCCCCCAGATTGTTTAAAATCTCTTGTGTTCCTCCAAATCCGGCATCTTATGCATCCTCCCCAGCCTTGCCTACCATGCCTTTAGCTGATTCGATCCTAAGTTCTCAAATGTCCTGCCTAAACCTCTCTTCTTCCTCCACTTCTCTCTTTGTTTGCGACTATCCTTAAAACCTAATTCACTGGCCAAAATTTTAACTACCTTTCCTAATATCTCCTTTTAAGGTCGATTTTTGTCTGATTATGCGACTGTTAAGCATCTTGAAATATTTTCCTATGTTAAAGCTGCTTTATAATTGCAAGTTGTAGTTGATATTGCCTCTTTCCTTTTTGGACTAGAAACATACTATCTAGGGAGAAGCCTTGAATGCTTTTTAAAATTCTGCTTTACTTTGGCCACATGTATTAACTTTGACCAGTTTGCCTTGCTTACTTAAAATGGCTCAGCATTATTGCTCAGTTGCTCTGCACATCTATCCAAACTGCCTGCAGATTTTTCCCTATAATTCATCTGCATTGTTTGCTGGCTTGTGATGTGCACTAAGAATTGTACCATTTCTACTTCGATAACTTCTGGATTCTGTCTTCAACCTCTAGTAAACCCTTACAACCCAGTGCTCTGATAGAATTTATAATAATGGTAATACTCAGTTTTTGTCGGTCCAGACTGTTTCAAATGGTCAGTTTAAGGGGCGTGTCTGCTGGTGGGTTTATTTGGTGGGTGGCCCCTGCCACACGCAGAGGCATGGGGGCGTGTGGAGGACTGGAGGGCCTCTGCCAATGATTGGTAGCAGTAGCAGGGTGGCAGGGTCGGTAGAGAAACAAAATTGCGAAAGGAAAGGTGAGCCCAAAAACAAAGTTACCCTGACTGGAGGGATTTTTTCTGTGAGGGATAGGATAGTATTAATGGAAGGGATGGAGAAGGCAAGAGTGGGATTGGGATGGAATGAGAGAGAGGGAATAGCGGGGGAAAGGTGGCATGGAAGGGGTTGATCAGGTGATGGAATTGGTTAAATGTGGTAAAATGGCAGGCACAGTTATTTGACACAACTATTCTTTGTGTTAAAAATAAAGAATCACTGGATTTGAATGAAAATATTGAAGAAAAGCTGTCAGATGAATTAAAAGGCTGCATCAGTGTTGATTTTATAGATGAAGAAGATATCAACAGTCTAAACACTCCAGAGTTTCTACACAGTCCACATCCAATGGGCATGCCACCACACAAACTTAGACTCAAGGCAGGAGCAGTTATAATCATAGAATGGTTACAGCTCAGAAGTAGGCCATTTGGCCTGTCAATAATAATATTGCTACCAAACTTGAATTTTAAAGGAGGACTTTGTCATGGAACAATATTGGTAGTTTTCTTCAGTGATTGATAGATTCTCCTATAACAGCAGATTTCAAAGAAATACTGTAGATGTAGGAGTATAAGTAGGAATATGAAGCCTCAAAAAAATCCCTCCAAAAATGGGGGTCAATTTATTCACCGAGTATAAAATTGAACCCACAGTGTGGGTGGTCGCAACTTTGAAATGCCATTGGTACTCAATGCAAAGAGTGGGTATCTCTTAAAATTCAGTGCATCTTTGCAACACAGCCCATATCACTTGCTTCATCATTTGTGCTCAGTTATAAAGTACCAATAAGTAAAACATATTTGAGGGATGAAAAATTGAGGCTGACTACTAATGCAAGTATAGTATGTCGTGGCTAAAAAGGGGGGTCAATTTATATGCCAAGTATGTGCAAAAGCATCATTTTTGGGACAGGAAAAATAGGATAATCTTACAGGCTGGGTCGACTTTTTTGCCGCGATTACTGTAATGTTTGTTCCTCAAATAATATTGAGCCCATCAGATGTAAATCTGCCTTTTAAACTCAGTGGAAAACTGTTCATATTTAGACTTTCATATTCTATGACTATAAACAAGCCACCTAAAGACTCTTGACAAAATTTGTACTTATGTTCCTAGGCCTGTTTTTACACATAAACACCTTTATGTAACTTGTTCCAGAGTGAGCTGTTTTGATTCTGTGAAAGTCTTTGATGAAAGAAGTAGAAATCCTGTATTTAAAGAAGTTGCAATGAAGATGCTGATTTGATTGAAACTGCTACTTCTTCATTAATACTGCCATTCTGGTCCCTTTTTGCTTCTTTATTTCTTTTGAAGATGTTATAATGAGGAACATTAACTTAATTCTTCACTAAAGCTACAATATTATTTTCATCCATTGTTGTTATTGCATGTCACTTTCCAATTTTGTTTTCAATGCCTTGAATGCCTAAATATTTTCTTTTTATTGGGATAACTGCAGTAAAAAGTAAAAAAAAAACTCATTTTATCAGGCAAAATCCATTATGGCAACATCACTGGTGGAATATTGTTTTGTTCCTATTTGAGCATTCCCAATAATTTTAGATGGGCTTAATTTATGATGTTTTAAGCAATCTATCAGGATTCCATAACTTTCCCACCTGCAGCCTTTGTCCTTCCCACCTACATGCACTCTTTGGGTTTTCTTACCCCAACTTCTGTAGGGGTTCTCCTATTCCCCAGCTGACACCCTCATTGTAGTACAGTGGTACCATCTGCACAATAAACAATTTAGGTCAAACATCCATTATTGAGTATGTTGATTTTGTGAGATGTTTACTGGAGATATAGGGCCTTCTAGAGTGTTTGATGGACATAATACTTTTGTTATGATGGCTGGACTTTATAAGACGGTTATGTTTTAAACTGTATCTTTCAATTTAAGGTAAAATGGGGTAGCGGAAAGTGGCATGTGAAGTCTTTCCAGAAGAAGTCTACCCAGAGACAAGCCCATGTGACTTGGTTCTCATGTGGACAGTGGCCCAGGCCAAAACTTATTGAAAGAAAAGTACCAGTTTTAACATCTGGATACAAAAGAGAAGGCAGCTGTTCTTGCTGCTTATAGACTCAGACTCTCAGGGGCAGCCAGCCAGAAAGTTTTGGGGAAGAATACCCAAACCAGCCAAAAGAAAATATCTGTTTTTGGGTTAATCACCAAGCGGAATCTGAAGCACAGAATATATCTGCAGTTGGAGAGACACGGATTAATCAGGGATAGTCAGTATGGATTTGTTAAGAGAAGGTCGTGTTTGATAAGTTTGATCGAATTTTTTGAGGAGGTATCCAGGAGTATTGATGAGGGTAATGCATTTAATGTGGTCGACATGGACTTTAGCAAGGCTTTTGATAAGGTCCCTCATGGCAGACTGGTCAAGAAAGTAAAATCCAATGCAAAGTGGAACGTTGGATCTAAAATTGGCTGAGAGGCAGGAAGCAGAGGTGATGGTAGAGGCATGTTTCTTTGACTGGAAGTCTGTTTCCAGTAGGGATCTGCAGGGCTCGGTGCTGGGACCCCTGCTGTTTGTGGTGTACATAAGTGATTTGGACTTAAATGTAGGAGGTATGATCAAGAAGTTCGCGGATGACACGAAAATTGGTAGGGTGGCAAATAGTGAGGAGGATAGCCATAAACTGCAGGAGGATATCAATGGACCGGTGAGGTGGGCAGAGCAGTGGCAAATGGAATTCAACCTGGAAAAGTGTGAGGTAATGCTCTTGGGGAGGGCTAACAAGGCAAGGGATTACACTATGAATGGTAGGACCCTGGAAAGTACTGAAGATCAGAGGAACCTTGGTGTGCATGACCACATATCTCTGAGGGTAGCAGGACAGGTAGCTAAGGTGGTTAAGAAGGCATAAAGGACACTTGCCTTTATTAGCCGAGGCAGAGAATAAAAGAGCAGGGAAGTTATGCTGGAACTGTATAAAATGCTGGTTAGGTCACAACTGGAGTACTGCGTGCAGTTCAGGTCATCACATCATGGGAAGGATGTGATTGTACTGGAGAGGGTGCAAAGGAGATTTACCAGGACGCTGCCTGGGCTGGAGAATCTGAGCTATGAGGAAAGATTGGATAGGCAGCGAAGGTTGAGAGGGGACCTGATAGAGGTGTATAAGATTATGAGGGGCATAGATAGGGTGGATAGGAATGCACTTTTTGCATTTGTTGAGGGGGTCAGTAACCAGGGGGCATAGGTTTAAGGTAAGAAATAGAAGGCTAAGAGGGAGTTGAGGAGAAATATTTTCACCCAGAGGGTGGTGGGAGTCTGGAACTCACTGCCTGAAAGGGTGGTTGAGTCCGAAACTCTCGTAACATATAAGAACTATTTAGATATTCACTTGCATTGCTATAGCCTCCAGGGCTATGGGCCAAGCGCTGGAAAATGGGATTAATGTAGTCAGACCTTTGTTGACCAGAGATGGGCCAAATGGCCTCCTCTGTGCTGCAAACATCTATGAGTTGGAGGGCTGGTGAAGATAGAACCTATGTTTGAGAAAACTAGAGGAAAGCAAATGACATTTGATCAGTGCTTTAGGTCTATGAAGGTTGATCAGGATCTTTAAAACCTTAGAGGGGTTAATTGAAGAATTTAAAAGGAATGTCCCTTATGGGAATAAGGTCCCATCTGGAAAACCATAAAATTTCTAAGACAAGAGAAGTTCAGTAATGGTAACAAATATGAATTATCTCACAAGCATGTTAGCTACAGGCCATTGTTTGTGAACTCAAAAACTGGAGAGACAAGAGATCGGATCAATATACAGACAATGACCTGGGGGACAAAACAAACTTCCCTCTGAGTAGTGAAAGAGAGAGTTTGAAGGGTAAAGTTGATTTAAGGTAACCGACATGCTATCTTTGTCTTAAAAAAGGACATGTAAAGCCAGAATGCTAGAAATTAAAGGACACAGCTGCATATTTGTAAGCTCGCACAGTGGTCCTCCAGAAGCATAGACATAGAAACATAGACAATAGGAGCAGGAGTAGGCCATTCAGACCTTCGAGCCTGCTCCGCCATTCATCATGATCAGGGCTGATCAAACAACTCAATAGCCTGCTCCCACTTTCTCCCCATATCCTTTGATCCCTTTTGCCCCAAGAGCTTTATCTAACTCCTTTTTGAAAACATACAATGTTTTGGCCTCAACTACTTTCTGTGGTAGTGAATTCCACAGACTCACCACCCTCTGGGTGAAGAAATTTCTCCTCATCTCAGTTCTAAATGGTCTACCCAGTATCCTCAGACTGTGACCCCTGGTTCTGGCCTTCCCCACCATCGGGAACATCCTTCCTGCATCTACCCTGTCTAGTCCTGTTAGAATTTTATAGGTTTCTATGAGATCCCCCCCTTTTTCTTCTGAACTCAAGCGAATATAATCCTAACCGACTCAATCTCTCCTCATATGTCAGCCCCGCCTTCCTAGGAATCAGTCTGGTAAACCTTCGCTGCACTCCCTCTATAGTAAGAACATCCTTCCCCAGATAAGGAGACCAAAACAGCACACAATATTCCAGGTGTGGCCTCACCAAGGCCCTGTATAATTGCAGCAACACATCCCTACTCCTGTACTCGAATCCTCTCGCTATGAAGGCTAACATACCATTTGCCTTCTTTACCGCCTGCTGCACCTGCATGCTTACCTTCAGTGACTGGTGTACGAGGACACTTAGATCTCATTGCACATTCCCCTCTCTCAATTTATAGTCATTCAGATAATAATCTGCCTTCCTGTTTTTGCTACCAAAGTGGATAACCTCACATTTATCCACATTATACTGCATCTGCCATGCATTTGCCCACTCACTCAGCTTGTCCAAATCACACTGAAGCATCTCTGCATTCTCCTCACAGTTCACCCTCCCACCCAGCTTTGTGTCATCTGCAAATTTGGAGATATTACATTTAGTTCCCTCATCTAAATCATTAATATGTATTGTGAATAGCTGGGGTTCCAGCACCGATCCCTGCAGTACCCCACTAGTCACTGCCTGCCATTCGGAAAAAGACCCATTTATTCCTACTCTTTGTTTCCTGTCTGCCAACAGTTTTCTATCCATCTCAATACACTACCCCCAATCCCATGCGCTTTAATTTTACACGCTAATCTCTTATGTGGGACTTTGTCGAAAGTCCAAGTAAACGACATCCACTGGCTCCCCCTCATCAACTCTAGTAGTTACATCCTCCAAAAATTCCAGTAGATTTGTCAAGCATGATTTCCCTTTTGTAAATCCATGCTGACCCTGTCCGATTCTGCCACTGTTTTCCAAGTGCTCAGCTATTAAATCTTTTATAATGGGCTCTAGAATTTTCCCCACGTCAGGCTGACTGGACTATAATTCCCTGTTTTCTCTCTACTTCCCTTTTTAAATAGTGGAGTTACCGTAGCTACCCTCCAATCTGTAGGAACTGTTCCAGAGTCTATAGAATCTCGGAAGATGACCACCATGCATCCACTAGTTCTAGGGCCACTTCCTTCAGTACTCTGGGATGTAGATTATCAGGACCTGGGGATTTATCGTCCTTCAATCCCATCAATTTCCCCAACACCATTTCCCTACTAGTACTGATTTGTTTCAGTTCCTCCCTCTCACTAAGCCCTGTCTTCCCCAACATTTCTGGTATGTTATTCGTGTCCTCCTTTGTGAAGACAGAACCAAAGTATGTATTTAGCTGGTCAGCCATTTCTTTGTTCCCCATTATAAATTCCCTTGTTTCTGATTGTAAGGGACCTACATTTGTCTTCTCCAATCTTTTCCTCTTCACATACCTATAGAAACTTTTACAGTCAGTTTTTATGTTCCCTGCAAGCTTACTCTTGTACTCTATTTTCCCTTTCTTAATCAATCCCTTGGTTCTCCTTTGCTGAATTCTAAACTGCTCCCAATCCTCAGGTCTGTTGTTTTTTTTTTTAGCCAATTTGTTTGCCTCTTCCTTGGATTTAATACTACCTCTAATTTCCCTTGTAAGCCATGGTTTGGCCACCTTTCCTGTTTTACCTTTGCGCCAGACAGGAATAAACAATTGATGCAGTTCACCCATGCGCTCATTGTATGTTTGCCATTGCCTATCCACCATCATCCCTTTAAGAAACGTTTCCCAATCCATCATAGCCAACTCACGCCTCATACCATCGTAGTTTCCTTAATTAAGATTCAGGACCCTAGTTTCAGAATCAACTACGTCACTCTCTATCTTGATGAAGAATTGTATCATATTATGGTCGCTCATCCCCAAGGGGCCTCACACAACTGGATTGCCAATGATTCCTTTCTCATTACACAATACCCAGACTAGGATGGCCTGTTCTCTAGTTGGTTCCTCAAAGTGTTGGTCCAGAAAACCATCCCGTTTACACTCCAGGAATTCCTTATCTATGACATTGTTACTGATTTGATTTACCTAATCTATATGCAGAATAAAGTCACCCATAATTCCAGATGTTCCTTTATTGCATGCATCTCTAATTTCCTGTTTAATGCCATTCCCAACATCACCACTACAGTTTGGGGGTCTGTAAACAACTCCCAGTAACGTTTTTTGCCCCTTAGTGTTACTCAGCTCTACCCATCCGGATTCCAAATCGACGGAGCTAATATCTTTCCTCACTGCTGGGTTCATTTCCCCTTTAACCAGCAGTGCAACTCCACCGCCTTTTCCTTTTTGTCTGTCCTTCCTAAATACTGAATACCCCTGGATGCTCAGTTCCCATCCCTGACCACCCTGCAGCCATGTCTCCGTAATCCCAACTATATCATACCTGTTTACATCTATTTGCGCGGTTAATTCATCCACTTTATTGTGACTGCTCCTCGCATTAAGGCACAAAGCCTTAAGGCTTGTCTTTTTAACATTACTTGTCCCATTCCCACTATTGTTCACTGAGGCCCTGTTTGATTCTTGCCCTTGATTTCTCTGACTATCACTTTTCTTATTCCCCTTCTTTCCTTTGTTCTTGTCCTTGATTTCCCCCTCCTCTGACTCCTTGCATAGGTTCCCATCCCCCTGCCATCTTAGTTTAAACCCTCCCCAACCACTCTAGCAAATATTCCCCCTTGAACATCAGTTCCGGTTCTGCCCAGGTGTAACCCGTCCAGTTTATGCTGGTCCCACCTTCCCCAGAACCAGTCCCAATGTCCCAGGAACCTGAAACCCTCTCCCTCACACCATGTCTTCAGCCACGTATTCATCCGATATATCCTGCTATTTCTACCCTGACTAGCATGTGGCACTGGTAGTAATCCTGAGATCACTACCTTTGAGGTCCTACTTTTCAACTTACTTCCTTACTCCCTATATTCTGCTTTTAGGACCTCATCCCTTTTTTTAACCTATGTTGTTTGTACCAATGTGTACCACGACCACTGGCTGTTCACCCTCCCCCTTCAGAATGTCCTGTTGCCACTCCGAGACATCCTTGACCCTAGCACCAGGGAGGCAACATACCACCTTGGAGTCTCGTTTGCAGCCACAGAAACGCCTATCTATTCCTCTTGCAATTGAATCCCCTATAACTATTGCATTCCCACATTTTTTACTCCTCCCCTATGCAGCAGAGCCAACTGTGGTGCAACAAATTTGGCTGTTGCTGCTTTCCCCTGAGAGGCCATTCCCCTCAACAGTATCCAAAATGGTATATCTGTTTTGCAAGGGAATAGCCACAGGAGATTCCTGCACTGCCTGCCTAGTCCTCTTGCTCTGCCTGGTGGTCATCCATTCCCTTCCTGCCTGTGGACTGTTAGCCAGCGGTGCGACCACCTCTCTATACGTGCTATCCACGATACTCTCCACCTCGCGGATGGTCCACAGTGTCCCCAGCCGCCGCTCCAGCTCCGAAACCCAGGCTTCCAGGAGCTGCAGCTGGAGACACTTCCTGCAAATATGCTGGCCCCGGGCACTGGAAATGTTCCCGGCTTCCCACATAGAGCAGGAGGAGCACACCATGGCTTTGAGCTCTCCTGCCATGACTTACCCCTTTAAATTAAATTAAACCTTTTGGAAGATACTTAATATTAAATAATATCAATTACTCTAGGGCGCTTCTTCCCTGCTCCTTGTTGTTACAGAATATAGCCCTTACAAACGATGAACCACAAAATAAGATCTTAAAAACTATAAGCGATAAAAGTAGTAAATGCTTACCCGACCATACACACGGTACTCAAAGGATCACCTCATTCCCTCCTCACCAAACTCCCAAAGCAGCATTCCAGTGCAGACTGTGATGCTAACTGCAGGACACTCTTCCCAGACTGCTTCACAGCGATGCTGACTGAAGGACACTCTTGCCAGACTACTTCACAGCGATGCTGACTGCAGGACCCTTTTCACAGAAAGGACTGTCCCAATGAGAAAAACTGATGAAAAACCTATAGGTTCTGCTGTATGCAGTACTAGAGTGGGACAGGGTGCAGTAAATTATTTAAGTATTCTGTATAAAGTTGAAGTGCCCTAATTCTTGTCTGGTGAGGCAGGAAAGCTGGATCAGCCTAGTCACTGATGTTGGCATGTGATGGAACTTTCCCTCCTGAAAATTCTCTAAATTAAGATGTATTGATACAGAGTATTGTTATGACCACTTGAGGAGGGGCAAAATGACCCCCCTATTCTCCCACTCCAGGTTTGATGTAATAGGGCTTTTTTGTGAATTTAGAGAGGTTATGCTTTGCCAATTCTGTAAGAGTCCCACTATTTGCGCTTTTAGGTTGTAAATAATTAGTCAGATAGGTTTTCTTAGGTTAAGCAAAGAACAATATACGTTTATTGAAACTATTTCCTGAACTTAAAAAAAACTAGTTAAATTGCAACCACCATTCATACATCACACACATTTGCCTGGGCCAGCACACACATACCGGTACAGATGGCAGAGCAAGAGGGTAGGCTTATAGGATTTTTACAGTCCATGAAAAATAAACCAGGAATATACGGTTAGCTGTTCCTTGGCTGGTCTTGATGCAGTGATTCCACATTGCAGCTATTTTGCTCATTGTGTAGTTGTATGGAGTAGATTTCCATGCTGTTTCCCGAAAAGATCTCTGTTCGCAGTAGATTTTGCAGGATGGTTACTTTGCAAATTGGGTGGCACTTTTGAGAGAGAGGCAGAGAGGGCACACAGTTTCACTACAACATTGTCTTTTCTTTCTCTCTCTCCTGCTTGGTAAGGAGTCCTTGAAGTACTTTGCTGGATGTATGTTCCAGGGAAATTCTATTAGTTCATATATGCTGCAGTTATTGTTTCAGAACATGTAATTACATTTTGATGTCTCATCTCTGAAACATTTGAAAAATCCCAGGATGGTATGAAGCCAACAGGAGATTCTCCAGAGGTTGAGTGCCTGCTTTTCATCCCACTTGGTGGAATGCAGAATTGTGTGTATTGTAGCAGTCTGAGCTGTTTCGTCATTGTCTCTGGAGGGTTCCAATTTTTAAAAAAAATCTGGTCAATAAGAGAAAAATGAGAAATTGTATCCTTGTAACAGTATTTATGGGAATTGTTTATTCATTCCTTTGTATAGAGTTAATTTATTTAATAAATGGTTGTATAATTGTGGGTGTTGTACCTAACCTGTTCATCGATAGTATAGATTTTTATCAGGAAATGGTGTGGCTGGAGATAAAGTATTGCCATCCCCAGTGATTCCGGAAAAAAACCGTTTAGGCTGTGGACACAGAAGTTGTGCAGGAAAACTTGAGTGATCTAAAAGAATCAATAGTTTCTTGTAACCCTTCTGTGAAGATTACTGTTTCAACTAAAGATGTGTCCAAAGAGTCAGAAACTCAAAATTGCAACTGTTAAGGGAACATTGGAGCATCATGCTGGAAACAGAATTATTGGCAGTTGGAGACAAAGTAAAGCCATCTGAATTAAATATGCAGGCAATCATAAGGTGAATAAGGTGTTGCAGAACAGATAGGAGCAGTACTCAAAGCTAATGACAAAACAAAGGGAAGAAATGCTTTGAAACAAATTGTCATTACTGCATCCAAAGCTGATACCATAGAGCTCCAAAGCAGCATATGTGTTCTTGAACGTTTATTAAAACCTCAAAATGAAGAACTCTTGCTATAAAAAAGCTAGACAAAGCCCAAAATGATTGGGAACATGAAAAACAAATATTATTTTTAAAATTGTGAACTGACTATAAAGGGGTATCAATCTATTTTGGCTGATCATCAGCATAACCTTAACAAAGTTCTTAAAGCAGCTAAAGAGGATTTTACCTGACAGAAAAATGAACTGCTTGCACAAAACGATATGTAACGTTAAACCTCAATCTCCTGGAAAAGGACATCGAATTTTAAATTATGGAACAAACTTAAGGATAAAAGTGATCCTGATTTTAAACAGGGTGAAGTGAATCCAATTTGGAGGACAGTTTGGATGTTTGACTGGTGGAGACTTTCTTCACAGACTTGGATACATGCAGGCATAGAAGAAAATGGAGATCAGGAGTTAAAACCTTAAAAGAATGGTTCAGAGTCTATTTTAAAAGTGAAAATCCTGATAACGAATTAATGTTTGACTAAAGAAGAACAAAGGAATCCAGAAAATAAGAAGCCACTAAGACAGAGGATTTCTCTTTAGATTACAACTCACAGCTGCCAACATCCAGAAATCAGTTGAGTTGCCAACACTCAGCAAGGCTCGCCAAGAACTCCTTGGACAGCACCTTCTAAACCCACAACCGCTACCATCTTGGAGGACAAAGGCAGCAGACACATGGGAACACCACCTCCTGGAAGTTCCCCTCCAAGCCACTCACCATCCTGATTTGGAAATATATTGCCATTCCTTCACTGCCGCTGAGTCAAAATCCTGGAATTCCCTCACTAACAGCACCGCGGGTGTACCTGCACCACATGGACTGCAGCGGTTCATGAAGGCAGCTCACCACAACCTTCTCAAGGGCAAATAGGCATGGACAACAAATGCTTGCCTAGCCATAGGCACCCACATCCTATGAATGAATAAAAGAAAAATCATCATGTTGTTCTTGACCAGGCTAACCAGAGCAAACAAATTGTTAAATCTTTGGGCCCATTGTAAATGTTCCATAGTCCAGACTGTGTGCAATTCAATATAATAAAAAGTAGCATGAAAGGTGCAAAATCACAATACAGTGTTTTAACTGAGGGCAATGAAATACTGTGTAACCTACGAAAAATGAAAAAGATCTTTTGCGCAGATTGAAAGGAAGTGAATTGACCAGTAATAAAAAAAAACTCAATTGCTTGGCTTTTGAGAATCTGAGAGCTCATGCTAGCTGAACGTCAAATCATAATTGTCACTTTCAGATGGCAGTTACGGGTTAAGCCTTATAATGCTGCCAAGACAAAATGTTTAGTGGTGAAATGTAAGACTAGGAGAAAGAATGTTACCAGTAACATATGTAGTAGGTTAGTTGTTGAATGTTTATAAAGTGATGAACAATGCATAATTTTTAAGTTGAATTATTATACATATGTATTTTTGTGTTAAGGAAGGTAGAGTGTTTCCAGTTTCACTTAGGTTTTTAATGAGTCTTGGTGCCTAGAAGTCTGGATGAACCTGTGGCTGAAAGGTTAGTCTTTTGTGTTTGTTTATGTGTATATACATTTTTAATGAGGTTTTACAACCCCTGAAATCAAAGAGATGGGTTAAAAAAGGGTTAGAAGTTTAGCGATTTTGGGGGAAAAAAAACAAAGTAGAACAAAACTGGGCAGTTGCCTAGCAACAGTGGTCATGTGACACAGAAAGACAGGGAAGAGTCAGTGTGTGTCAGAGAGTGAAGGCATGGATTTTTTTCAGCTCTCTGAGAAGAGAAAAGTTCAAGGCTAGCGGGACAGCAGTTAGCTGAATAGTCAGTTATAGGACTCAGTAACATAATCAGTTTAGCGGTATTGCTACTGAAACAGTGAGTTTAATGCGTGATTATTTTTGGGTTTCTCGGGGATAGATATGAATTGGGTGAGAAGCATCAAGTGAATGCTCAAAAATTCATCGGAAGAAAATAATTTACACATGTGCCAGCCTGAAGCAAGGAGTCTTTGTGTTAAGCTAGTGGTAACTCTTCACTAGTTTATGTGCCTGTAAAGATATTACTGGGTAAAGGAATATTGGGAAATTGAATAATCTTGTGTTTGTATTGAGACCTTTCCAACCTTTTTGTCTGGTGTAATATAGTTCATTTTCCTTATCTTAATAAATAATTCATTCTTCGTGATAAAAGTTCATCAGCAGACTCCTGTGAATTTGTTCAGTAAATTTCCCCCCATGGCTTCTAAAAAAAAATTAGGATCTATCAAGCCAGGTTTCACTCTGGGATATGACTTGCCCAGTATTAATATGAGCTAGGATTGTAGTAATATTTTGGTAGTGTTATAGGAAAAACCATTACTACGGTAGTGCTTTTTCTAATTTTTAAAGGAAGGTGTTATGAATGCGAGACTTTATAAGAAAGTTATGCTTTAAACTGTCTTTTAATTTAAGGTAAAACAGAATGTTCTGAATGCTGTTGGTATGATGTGCCAATTCTGCCTAGAAAGATCGCAGGCCCTGACACTCTTTCCTCCCCCCGCCCACACAGGAGCGCGTCACGCTGGGTGGGCCTTAATTGGCCTGCCCACGTAAAATGGCAGCACGCAGCTGATCGTGGGTGGCGATCAGCTGAGTGCCCACCCGCTCCCGCTCCTGCCCAGCCCACCCAACGGGGAGAAAATTCTCCCCCTCTTTTTTTAAAGTTATTGGTCTCTATGGAGATTGTAACAATACAATATATTTGGTTTTTGGTCACAATCCATAAGAGTGTATTCGATTATATAGATATTAAGAAAGGAAGAAAAGCTTGCAATAATGCAGTGGCTTTCATGACCTTGGGATGCCTCAAAGCGCTTTTGCAATATTTTTGAAGTATAGTCATTGTTTTAATGTAGGAAATGAGGGAGCCAATTTGTGCATAGCAATCTCCCACAAACAACAATGAGTTAATGACCAGATAATCTGCTTTAGTGATGTTGATTGAGGGTTAGAGATTGGCTGGGACACCATTCCCCGCCCCACTTCTTTGAAATAGTACCATAGAATGATAAAGCATAGAAGGAGGCCATTTGGCCCATTATGTCCATGCTGGCTCTTTGAAAGAGCTATCCAATTAACCACATTTCTCCATAGCTTGCAAATTTTCCTCCTTCACGTATTTATCCAATTCCCCTTTGAAAGACTTTATTGAATATGTTTGTCCCATCCTTTCACTGCATTCCAAACCTGCTGCATAAATAAATAAATAGAAGCTCCTTCATCTCACCTCTGGTTCTTTTGCCATCTGTGTCCAGTGACTCTTCTCACTGGAAATAATTTTTCCATATTTACTCAATCAAAACCCAGTGGATGGGATCTTCTACATCACATGGGTAGGCAAATGTAACCTATTTGAGGTATTTAACCTATTAACCTAAATGAGTCATCCAATAGATGGCATCCCCAACAGTGTAGCGCTCTGACAGTACTGTGTGGAGATGTCAGCCTAGATTTTGACATCAATGCTCCAGAATAGGACTTGAACCTATATCCTTTGGCTCAGAGGCAAGGTTAATTTTGCTATGCCACAAATGATGCCTGATATCAGTAGAATGACTGGCTGGTACTATGTAGTCCCCTGAGAGAGAGAGAGAGAGTGAAAGAGAGAGGTTGGGGGGTGGGGGTGCGGGGGGAATAGGAAAAAACATGGCTGCCAAGAGGTGAAAGCCACAGTCCCAACTCTGTTTCCACCTTCAACCGTTTTTACCGGCCCAGGAAAAGATTTGGGTCATGAACCCGACAAACTTCTATTTAGAAGCTGATTATGTCATTGGAGAAGTGGGCAATTTACAACTTCTGGAATTTTCATGGGGGCAGCTGTGATTTGGAAGACCTTCTAAATCACATCTGCAGAGTGAAGGCATGAAACTTGGATTGTAGGTGGGAAGAATGTAAAAGGTGAGTAAATTTTCTTTATTCTTTCATGGGATGTGAGTATCACTGGCAAGGTGAGCATTTGTTGCCCATCCCTGAGTGCCCCTGAACTGAGAGCAGCTAAGAATCAACCGCTTTGCTGTGGATTTGAAGTGATATCTAGGCCAGACCAAGTAAGGATGGCAAATCTCCTTGCCTAATGAGCATCAGTGAACCAGATGGATTTTTACAACAATCGGTGATGGTTGTCATGGTCACCATTACTGAGACTAGCTTTACATTCCAGATTTCTTAATTGCATTTAACTCACTTAAATTGAATTTAATTTATAGCTGCTGTGATGGGAATTGAACCCATGTCCTCAGAACATTAGACTGGGCCTCTAGATTTCCAATGCAGTGATATTACCCCTATGCCAACATCTTCCCCCATCTTGTCCCTTTACAGTTCATCATGAAATGCTGTAGCCTGAGTTGCCTCTGTGTCTACTAAAGTGAATGATGATAGTGCTGTGATTGGAAAAGGTAAGTGATGATCAAATAATGTGTTTGCCAGGTTGGTAGTTCTGGCAACTGGCAAGCTGTCAAGTGAAAGAACAGCATTGTAAAAGTGGAGAACTCTTCAAATGCATTAGAATAGATTATCCACTGGATAAAATGCTTTTCTGCATTGTACAATTATGAAAGTCTAACCCAGTTTGAGATCCAGAGATAATTGTTTACACATTCTCCATTGCTTTCGTTCATTCTTTGCTGATCAGCTCAGCCATCCGTTTTGCTATTTGTAAGGCTCAAAAATGTATCAGCTTTTGACTGCCTTCAAAAACACTAATGGATTCTGAAGTGCAGAATTTGTTTTTACAGCTTCCCTCTGAGGAATGTGAGTTTGTTGTCTTTGACAGATTTATGAGATTCTGAACAGGCTATAATAATTCTTTTAAGTATATATCTTAATAAATTTATGAGCTTTTCAACAACTTCCAAATAGGGCTTGTGAGTTCTGTTTATAAAGTGGATTCTGGATCAGTAGGTGAGGGGAGTGAGAAAGGCCGTGGCGGGGGTGGTGGGGGTGGGGGGGGAGATGGGGGGTAGAGGGGGAGAGGGTAAGGAGGGCTTTACACTGATCCATAGGTTTAAGTTTATATGGATAAGCTACTGATCTACTGATGCCATTAAAGAACTGTACCTGGAAATAGAGGCGGGCCTTTTAATCTGGCTGCTTCGACATTGGCCTGGCCCCCACTTTCACCTCCATCTCTGGGCTGCCACTGGAGGTGGCAGACCCATCTCAATATCTTCCCGCACTCCAGGAAAATTCCCACCTGTTGGCACTGCCAGGGCAGAGGCAGGATGCAATATCATGATTAATCCCGACTCCTGATTCTCGCCTTCAACGGGAACATTCTGGCCCTTGCATTTCTATTTGCAGTACTGACCACTGCCTGCTCGCAGCAAATATTCATTTGTTACAGGATTATCTCATGCATTGAAAGAAAAATATGAATACAGTTTTCTCCATGACAATTTTGTCAAGACTTGGAATCAGCAGCAAACTTTGAAAGTGTGCACTTCGCCATATCACTTATCAACATCAGAATTCCTGTAGAACTTCATGTCATTAGCCCTTAAATGAGGTTTTTCCTTTTACTTTATGAAAACTTCAATGACATTTAAAATATAAGAAATACTGCATCTCTGTATATTTCTTCATATAATAATTATTTAAAGCATACCTGTATTTTTTTTACATAGGATGGGTAAGAAACAGAAGAAGGAAGTTGAGCCATCTCCAAAAGATGCAGTAAGTTACAGTCTTAAATATAAAAGCCTGCAAATAACCATTAGGCACTCGGTGAAATACTTTGTATTGTGGCAATTTGTTTAAAATGTTTGATTAATTGATATCTGAGATGAGGGTGTGCTGAGCATAGATCCACATTTTATTTGAATTTTTGTTTTCTACAAAAGCCAAATTCCAGGTGATTATTTGTCCTATCAGAAAACAAATGGTTGCAGTTAATATTTAGAGAACTAGACAAATTTACTGAACCATTGGGGAAGTTCCTTTGTATGCTTATGAATGGTGTAAACAGCAGGGGTCTCAATGGAGACCTACAGAATGCCGCGACTCATGTCTCTAGTTGGAAAGAGTTTTTTTTCTATTATTTCTCAACTTTGTTTTATTGCAAAATAAGTTTTATTTGCCGTTACTTCCATCCATGTTAAGTTATTTTTAAAAAGCCTAGTGGAGCTTTATACAAATTATACCCAATAGCAACATACTTTTTAATTGTTTGGCTTATTTCTTGGCTGTGCACACCTGGCAGTTTAAAGAGGCCGACTTGTACGCCGCCTATGCAGGCACTTTTTGGTTGCTGTGTAGCCACTAGGGGGAACATTGCCCACTAGATAACCCTGCTGAACTCATTCATGTGGTGAGTTCCATTGTTTCTAAATCTGGGCTGCTTTTTTAAAGATCCCTAGATTCATGCAGGTGGTATCCTGACAAATTATTTTGTTAATTTTCCTCCATTAGCCTTTCAGCTGAGCAGGTGCATTTTCTGTAGAAGCTAGTTTCATTGCCTAGATTGTAAAACAGCCCACCAGCGTAGTACTAAATGATATGAAAATGCAAGGAATAGCATCAAGCACTGTACATGGCTATTTCAACCTCACAAAAGCCTTGACTTTGTCAGCCGTGAAGGCTTGTGGAGTAACCTCCTCAAATTTGACTACGCTCAGAAATTTGTTGCCATCCTCTGCCTAATCCACAGAGACGTGCAAACCATGATCCTCGCCAACTGAACCATCACAGACCCAACTCTGAAGACTGGATCCAACAAGGCTGTGTCATCACACCAATCCTCTTCTCCATCTTCCTTGCTGCAATACTGCACCTCACTTTCAGAAAATTACCCATAGGCATGGGGATTATTTACTGAACTGATGGGAAACTGTACACCAACACTGCCTTCAATTTAAAACCAAAATCACTCCAAATTCAGTCACTGAGCTTCAGCATGCAGATGATGTTTGTGTGTCTGCTCACTCGGAAACTGAGCTCCAGGTCATTGTTGATTCCTTCTCTGAAGCATATGAGCAAATGGACCTTTCACGAAACATCGGGAAAATTAAGATCTTCTTCCAACCAGCTCCCACAGCACAACACCTTCCCACTTCGATTAAGATCAGCGACAAGATCCTAGAAAATGTGAACAATTTTCCAAGTTGGGAGCCTCTTCTCCACAAAGGCAGACAAAGATGACAATTCATGTTGCCTCCAATGTGCCAGTTCAGCCTTTGACAGCTGAGAAAAAGAGCATTTGAGGACCAGGACCTCAAACTTGAGGCTAAGGCCATGGTTTACCAGCCAATAATAATCCCTGTGCTCCTACATGCTTCAAAGTCTTGGACGGCAGGCACCTCAAAGCACTGAAGAAGCACCACCAGCATTGCTTTCTCAAGGTCTGCCAAACTTGGTGGCAAGAAAGGCAGTCCAACAATAGTGTCGTCTCCCAAGCCAACATGACCAGCATCAAAGCGCTAATCACGCAAAACCAGCTCGACTGGACAGGGTATGTCTGTATGCCTGACACCAGATTCATGAAGCAGCCAGGAGGACAGCGGAAATGCTTTATGGATGGCCTCAAAGCAACCCTGAAGAGGCCAAACATCCCCACCACTCATAGGAGTCCCTGGCTTTTGATTGACCAAAATGGAGACGATTCATTCGTAAAAGCACCAAGCACATGGAGAGACTTCGTTGGGAACACACAGTGGCAAGCTCGAGGTGTCAGAGACAGTGCACAAACCTCTGAACAACTCATCTACCTGATCCTCCAAGCACCACCTGTCCTGCATGTGGCAGGATCTGCAGATTGCCATTGAATTTGACAGCCATCTCAGAACCCATTGAACCGGAATGGAAGCAAGTCATCCTTGATCCCGAGGGATTGCCTCAGTAGCAGCTTTCATGTATCTGGTGTCTTTAACAAAAAGACTGTGTCAGGTCACTTTCCAACTAGGTGTGCAGAATGCAGACACCAGTCTAAGGAAAGGTTAAATATTTGACTCCAGATCTCATCACATATTTGATCCAGACATGAACACAAGTGCTGAATGACAGAAGGATGGTGAGAATAGGAGCCCTGATAAAACTGAAGTTAATGTGCTGAGTGGGGAGGACGTCAAAGGGAAAACACTGATAGCTGGAGTCATACTAAATGTAAAGATATGGCTGCCAAAGGACAGTCATCAGAACCTCAGGAGGTTCCTGAGGGAAGAGCCCTTGGCCCAGCAATGTTCAGCTGCTTTATCAATGATCCTCCCTGTATGATAAGATAAAGGGTGGGCCCATTTGTTGATGATTCTAGTATTCAGCTCCATTAAAAACTGTTCTTAAAATAATCAGCCAGTGTAGCCTACAACTGCAACCTGGATAGCACCCAGAATAGAATGAAAATTGACTGGTAACATTTGTACGATATAAGTGCCATGTAATTACCATTATGAGCAAGACAAAGTCATCTTCTCTCCATGACCTTTAGGTGCATCTTCATTACCGCATCCCCCACCGTAAACAACCTGATAGGGGCGGGGAGTTCTGATCAGCATTCAATGGAAGCTTAACTGGACTAGCTATATCAACACCATTGTAGCAAGAGCAGGTTAGAGGCTTGATGCTCTGTGATGAATGGATCACGTCCTGATCCTTCAAAACCCCTGCATTAGCTACAAGGCTGAAGTAAGGAGAATTATGAAATAGTCAATGAAATATATTTGGGTCAAGCTCCAACAGCACTAAAGAAATTTGACACCTTCCAAGACTGGACAGTAGGTTTGAATGAGAAGCCCACTGGACTCAAATTCCATCTCCTCCAACGTTGCATTATGGCTGCAATATATGTGATCTACAGGACACAGTGCATGGGTAAGCATAAGAAACTGGAGTCAGCAAAATGCAGATTTGGGGCAAAAGATAAGGTAGGGCAAGGCCATGTAAGGCTTTAAATACATGCATGAGGGTTTTTGGTTTCTGGTGTTGAGAAGCAGAGTTATTGTAGTTCAGTGAGGACATGGATGATGGACAACAGCACTTGGTGTAGAACAAGATATGTGTGCTGGAGTTTCTGACAAATTGGAGTTTGTAGAGGGTTGAGGATGGGAGACCAGCAAGTGAGCTTTGAGGGTGATCAAATCTGGAGATGATGCAGGAATGTTTGAGAGTTTTAACAATAGAAGTATTGAGGTTGGGGGTGGCATGGGGGGAGGAGACTAGCAATTTTGCAAAGGTATGCAGTACGCAGTCTTTGTGATAGATATGATATAAGTTTTACAAACTCAACTTGAAGTCTAACAAGACTCCTAGGTTCCAAATAGTTAGGTTCAGTCTTGAAGAGCAGCTGCAGAGGGGAATGGAAACTGTAGCAAAGACATCGTGATTCTGATGGAGACTGAATATGATAGTTTTGACCTTTTTAAAGTTGAGTTGGAGGAAGTTGTGACTCACCCAGCACTGATAGCCAAATAATTGGTTAACAGCGCAGGGCTTGTGGGTTCTGAGTATTGGTGTATGGGGTTAAAGGAAGTGGTGGAGAGGTAGAGGTAGCTAAATGTCATTTGTAATTGTGGAAGCTGACCATGTCTCTATACATGTAAATGAGGAAACAGAGGTGCCAAGATTAGATCGTTGCGAACTCGAGGTGAGTGTGCAGGGTTGGAAGAGAAGCTGTTACTTAGAGATGCTTTGGCTACATTCAGATAATTAGGACTTATACATGAGGGTGCAATGCAACGTCCTTAATTCCATTACCTGCCAAATTAGCCAACCTCAGCTGGGGCAGCAGTTAAGGTGTTAAAACTGACTTTGCATTTCTGGGTTAGGGCCAGTAAGTTGGGGGGTTGAGGAGGATGGTTATGGGGGAGGTATCATTGTTCTGTCTTCTGACTTTCATCCAGTGCTCTGCTCAAAGATATCATGCATTTAATTATATGTGAGGATATAATTATATGCATGGCCAAAAATAAATAACTTGAATAAACTAAATAATTTAATTCACTGCCCTAGCTCTCACTAATAGGATGAAGTGCTAAAAGACTTCTGATTTTGTGAAACTATATTCTCGGAAGAATAAGCTCATTCAGGAGAAAAGGGAAAATATTGGAGGGAAAAACATCCTGGTGAGGATCATCAGTAAAGAGAACAGCATCATTTTCGAAGATGTCAAAAACCGATTAGTACTAGAATGGGCCTAAGCATGCATGCCCACATTTAGGTATTCCAATGAAGAAGCAAATATCCGTTTATCATGGACAATAATTTGTATTCTCTGAGGAATAGCCTATAGATGACTCCAGATAGGAGTATTTAATTGAAGATAAAAACAAAAAACTACTGCGGATGCTGGAAATCAAGTTCTGCTGAAGGGTCACGAGGACTCGAAACGTCAACTCTTTTCTTCTCCGCCGATGCTGCCAGACCTGCTGAGTTTTTCCAGATAATTCTGTTTTTGTATTTAATTGAAGCATATTTTCAATCCGGGCACAGAATCCCAATGCTAATATTTGTTCCCATTGTATATAATTTCATAACATATAGGATCTGGTTCTGTATTTTAAATGATCTGCATGATATAATTTTTGAGCCTAGTGCCAGCATTTACTCGGAGATACAAGCATATTTTTAAAATATTTGCTTCTTTTCAAGTTTGCGCTTTTCTTTCAATCTATCAAGCCATGGCGTAAAGATTTTCAAGTTGGATAAATTGTTAGGTTTTATGAAATTTAGGTTTATATTTCTCTATGGCAGACTGCTTAATTTATTGTGAATGTCAGGGTTCAACAAGAGCAAAATTTTATTTTTTGACACGGAAAACTATAAACCATTTCAATCCTGAATTGTTTTAGTTTTGATATAAATTAGCAGAGGTTACAGAAATTATTTTTATTGTTTTTTTCTGGGCATTTTAGAAATTAAAATGAAATTGTAAAAGAGTTAGCCAAGTAGCATTGATTCATTTGAGCTAATCCTGTTTGCTTGTGAATGCCTTTCAAAATTGGAGAATAATAATTAAACTAACAAGTTATATGTTCTGATCTTCTATCACACATCTTAATGAAATTTGCACTTTACCATGATTTTAAGCATTTAGAGCAATGAGTCATCTAATTCGGCATTTTCATCCGATACAAGGTAGATGTTTTAAATGTGATTTAATGGGTGCACCAAAGATGTTTATTCACTTCTTGAAGTGATAGAATAATAAAAAATACACAAAAATGAACTCTACTCTCTTCAACAGTTTAATTCACTTGTTATCGAGAGCAAAAATGTACATACAGTAGTTCTTATGCTGGATTCACCAGAGGATGAAGTTTTGCTTAAAGCCTGTGAAGCCATGTACAGATTTGCCGAGAAAGGTTAGTTTATTTTCATTGACATTTGTCTCATTGTATGTTAGCATTGAAAGATGTTCATCATGTAACAGCGCATGGTACAATTTTGGATACTTACTTAATCATTGCATTTCCTTTTTGCATGGTTTTTATAGAATTAACCTTATATGAAATATATGTTTAAATTTTGATGTCATTTTTTAAGGAAAATACTTGTATATATTTCCTGTATATATTTCCTGCGTGGTGGCATTTTCAAATGTCTTTCCTTTCTAAATCCGTTGCATATTTTACATTTTTGTAAGTTAAAATGTAATTTAAAATCAGATTCCTCATGGAGTTACGCTACAGCTAGAAGGTGTCCATGAAAGTGAAAGACATTCTGGCCTTCAAAATGGATTAAAATTTGAGGCCGGCATTTTATTTTCGGGGCTGAGTAAAATACAAATTTTCCATAATAACCAGGTGATATGCCAAAGAACCAGAAGTGGCATGAGCAAAATCTTTTTTTATACAGCGAGTGATTAGAGCCTGAAGTGCACTGCCTGAGAGTGCGGAGGGAAAGGAATTGGATAATTATCTAAAGAGAAAGGTTTGCTCTGGGGGAGAGGCAGGAAAGTGGGAATAGCTTACAGAGAACCGATATGGACAGGATAGGCTGAATGACTTCCTTCTGTTCTATTACTGTTCTATGATTCAATGACTCGAGATGGTCATTCCATGGAAAAATATATCATGGACATTTAATTAATGTGTAAAAGTTTCATGAAATTCAATTTGGAGATTCCCCCATCAGTAATAGTGTTTAAATTGCTGGATTGTGCTAAGTTGTTTCATATGGGTAAGCTCCAAGAACCAAACTTGTGTTTGGTTCTTGGAGCGGGAAACCCTGTTGGATCAGATATCTGCTGTCTTGAAAAAAGTCCTGGGGAAACAATTATTTCCTACAGCCATTATGGAACAAATAGGACATTTTGTAGTGACACAAAGAATAGAGAACTCAATAATTGCCAGATTTCGAACTGGACCAGATTCTGAATGCAGGCAATACAATTGAATGATTAAAAGAGACAGAATGAGAATGAAAACACCATTATCAGGTCTGGCTTTTACAGTGGAACACAAAATTGAAATGGCAATAATAGATGAATGAATCCCAGGAATGCCAAAGGAACAGTTAATAGATGATTCAGGTATGACTTGAAGCACCATTATGTGACGGACTACCAAAAGCAGAGAGCCAGAATCCTCAAAATGGCACATGATGAAGAGAAACAAAAACAAAAATAGCTGGAAAAACTCAGCAGGTCTGACAGCATCTGCGGAGAGGAAGACAGTTAACGTTGCGAGTCTGTATGACTCTTCATCAGAACTAAGAAATATAGAAATGAGGTGAAATATAAGCTGGTTGACGGGGGTGGGACAGGTAGAGCTGGATAGAGGGCCAGTGATAGGTGGAGGCACAGAAGAAATTGCCAAATATGTCATAGGCAAAAGGACACAGGGGTGTTGACGGTGGTGATATTAGCTGAGGAATGTGCTAATGATGACAGTAAGGGTAGAAAGCAGGGCGAGCAAGTGACAGATAGCCCTAGTGGGGGTGGGGTGGGGGGAAGGGATCGAAATAGGCTAAAAGGTAGAGATAAAACAATGCATGGAAATACATTTAAAAATAATGGAAATAGGTGGGAAAAGAAAAATATATTAAAAAAAAGATAAATTATTGGAAAAAGGGGGATCGGAAAGGGGGTAGGGATGGAGGAGAGAGTTCATGATCTGAAGTTGTTGAACTCAATATTAAGTCCGGCAGGCTGTAAAGTGCCTAGTCGGAAGATGAGGTGCTGTTCCTCCAATTTGCGTTGAGCTTCACTGGAACATTGCAGCAGGCCAAGGACGGACATGTGGGCATGAGAGCAGGGTGGTGTGTTGAAATGGCAAGCGACAGGGAGGTCTGGGTCATGCTTGTGGACAGACTGAAGGTGTTCCGCAAAGCGGTCACCCAGTCTGCGTTTGGTCTCTCCAATGTAGAGGAGACCGCATTGAGAGCAGTGAATACAGTAGACTAAACTGAGGGAAGTGCAAGTGAAATGCTGCTTCACTTGAAAGGAGTGTTTGGGCCCTTGGATGGTGAGGAGGGGGGAAATAAAGGGGCAGGTGTTGCACCTTCTGCGGTTGCATGGGAAGGTGCCGTGGGAGGGGGTTGAGGTGTAGGGGGTGATGGAGGAGTGGACCAGGGTGTCCTGGAGGGAATGATCCCTGCGGAATGCCGCTGGGGGGGTGAAGGGAAGATGTGTTTGGTGGTGGCTTCATGCTGGAGTTGGCGGAAATGGCGGAGGATGATCCTTTGAATGGTGGGGTGATAAGTGAGGACAAGGGGGACCCTATCATGGTTCTGGGAGGGAGAGGAAGGTGTGAGGGCGGATGCGTGGGAGATGTGCCGGACACGGTTGAGGGCCCTGTCAACCACTGGGTGGAAAACCTCGGTTAGGGAAGAAGGAAGACACGTCAGAGGAACTGTTTTGGAAAGTTGGCATCATCAGAACAGATGCGACAGAGGTGAAGGAACTGAGAGAATGGGATGGAGTCCTTACAGGAAGCGGGGTGTGAGGAGCTGTCATCGAGGCAGCTGTGGGAGTCGGTAGGCTTGCAATGAATATTGGTGGACAGTCTATCACCAGAAATTGAGACAGACAGGTCAAGGAAGGGAAGTGTCAGTGATGGACCATGTGAAAATGATGGAGGGGTGGAAATTGGAAGCAAAATTAATACATTTTTCCAGACGAGAGCATGAAGCGGCACCGAAGCAGTCATCGACGTACCGGAGAAAGAGTTGTGGGAGAGTCCCGCAACTCTTTCCCCGATACATCGATGACTTCTTCGGTGCACTTCACGCTCTCGTCTAGACCTGGGAAAATTAATTTTGCTTCCAATTTCCACCCTCCATCATTTTCTCATGGTCCATCACTGACACTTCCCTTCCCTTCCTTGACCTCTCTGTCTCAATTTCTGGTGATAGACTGCCCACCAATATTCATTACAAGCCTCTTCACCAGAACTAAGGAAAAATAGGAAAGAGGTGAAATATAAGCTGGTTTAAGGGGGGGTGTGACAGGTAGAGCTGGATAGAGGGCCAGTGATAGGTGGAGATTGCCAAAAGATGTCATAGACAAAAGGACAAAAAGGTGTTGACGGTGGTGATATTAGCTAAGAAATGTACTAATGGTGACATTAAGGGTAGAAAGCAGGATGAGCAAGGTACAGATAGCCCTAGTGGGGGTGGGGTAGGGGGAAGGGATCGAAATAGGCTAAAAGTTAGAGATAAAACAATGCATGGAAATACATTTAAAAATACATTTAAAAATAATGGAAATAGGTGGGAAAAGAAAAATATATTATTTAAAAAAGATAAATTATTGGAAAAAGGGGGATCGCTTCATGCTCTGTTCCTCCACTACTGAAGGGATTGAATCTTTAAATTATTCCAAAAGAATTACTTCTCTGAGAGCGGCATATGTTGCTTCTATCTTTAATGCCCATATCCGTCAGTCAAAATTATTTTGTTTTACTCTTTCAAACTCAATATAAGTTTGCCCAGGCTGTTTTCCCATATTCCTAATTTTCTGCCTGTATGCCTCAGGAACCAACTCATATGCACTCAAAATAGCCTTTTTTACCAATTCATAGCTCACCAACATTTCTTCTGATAGTGAAGCATAAACCTCATATGCTTTGCCTCCACCAACCTGAATTTTAACAACAATGTCCAGTCTTCCTGTGGCCATTTCATCTGTTTAGCTATCTTCTCAAATGAAATAAAGACTGTTTTCACATTGTTTCCTCAAACTTTGGAAGAGCTTGTTCAAATTTAAATATCTCCCCACTGGGTTTTAGGTTAAAGGGTTTTTTCCTCATCCGAAGTTTCCTCAGAATCTGAGATCTCTTGTTTAACTTCCAGCGTTTTAAGCTGGTATGCCCTTTCTCTTTCCTTCACTCTTTCCCTTGCCTCACTTTCTTTATCCTTCTTTCTTTCCCTTTGAAATGCCATGTCTTTTTCTGCTACCTGTAGCTCCAGCTTTTTCATTTCTAATTCTTTTTCCTTTTCCTTTGCCTCCAATTCAAGTTTTCTCAGTTGCATTGCTTGTTCAAATTCAAGCCTCTTCATTTCTAACTGAAGTTTCACTACCTCCAGCTGTGACTCACTAGTGTCAGGTATCACTTCCAACTCTAAATGCTGTGCTATACCTTCAATTATATCTGTTTTCTTAGCCTCTGCAGGTAACCCCAATTGTAATTTATCGGCTAATTCTATTAACTTAACTTTGGTTACCTTTTGTAAACCAACCAAAATTATAACTTCAACTCCCAGACAAGTCTGAGCAACTGCCAAAGCCATATTGCAGTCTCGTCACTAAAAAAAACCCTCACACCAACTCCTGAATTCAAAGTGCTTCTTGTACCCGTAACCTTAAGATTCACCAACTCCAAACCAATCAAGGAATTTCAAATATATCCCTCATAGAGCTCTCAACTATGTTATGGCACAGGCGATGGTAAATGCTGAGTTATTCAAATCCCAGAGCAAAATTTGAGACAACTGCCACAACTATTTTTTCAATTTGTATGTTTCGAGATGCAGTCTTTGAATTCAGTAGTAATAAGACCACTGAGTTTATAGGATTTTACAAAACTAGATTAATCATTTATCAATAAGAGAAATGATTTTAAGCATACAAATGTCTACTAATTACTACTATAATAACTTCTAAATCCCCTAATTAATCTGATTCCCAGTTACACTTCCATTAAGGCAGCAGTAAGGCACACAGGTTTTAAAAGACCCAGCAAAGGTGACACACAATTCCCTGAACCAGCCGAATTCAAAGTGAGTTTCCTTAACTTCCTTTCTTTGTAGACAGCAGCTTGAGGCATAGAAGATGAAAGCTTTTCACACTTGTTAGATCCTAAAATGCATACCCTGACACACAGCCTTCATTCCTTTGTACTTATTTTCCACTTTGAATGCAAATTCCCATTGTTTCACTATGTCTTTAGACTTTACTTTTCTGATAATAAAAATCTCTCATAGTACTAGGTTTTAACAGTAATCTTTAGGAAAAATAAGCACACTGTTTCTGATCTTCACCTGGCTAGGTGACACATTTCAGCCCTCCTTTGAAAACAATCTGGTCCGATTTATTTAAAAATGCAAACGTTCCCTTGACACCTATGTTTACCTGCTTACCATTTCAAACCTAGCTCAACTTCTACCACATCAAAGCCTTCACACCAGCTGCCTTTAATCCAATTAAGTCTCTCCCTCACACGCACACACAGACACAGATACCACTATTTTACAATAAATTCCAATAACGTTATGAGAATTATTATATCTTCTTGACACTGCAGACACTGCGGCATATCAGAGAGGGGGAAAGTTACCTGGACACTTTATTCCAGGAGGCAGTAACACCATTTAGGATAGCCTTCTGATTTGGTCAGTGGTCAAGCACAGGAGGGTGCAAGTGAGGCAATTAAGGAGATCCAGAGGGCAGGATTGCAGGACCCTCAGCCCTTTCAATTGTCCAACCGGTTTGATGTTTTTTCAGCTTGTTTGGATGAGAATGGTGGCTGCAGGGTGGATGAGCTAACTGGCCATGGCACCATGGTACAAGAAGCAATTCAAGCGGGGGGAGTTACAAGGAATGTAGTGGTAGTAGGGGACAGTATAGAGGGATTGATACCATTCTGTGCAGCAAAGAGCATGAGTCTAGATAGCTGTGTTGCCTGCCTAGTGCCAGGGTTCAGGACATCTGTCTGGGGCTGGAGAGGAACTTACAGTGGGAGGGGGATAACCCACTCGTCATGGTCCATGTTGGTACCAACAACAGAGGTAGGACAAACAAAGTCAGTATGAGGAACTTGGCACCAAATTAAGAAGCAGAACCTCAAAGGTCATAATCTCTACAATTGTTATCTGAACCACATGCAAATTGGCAAAGGACAAATCAGATTAGTGAGATGAATGGGTGGCTCAAAGCCTGGTGTGGGAGAAGTGGGTTCCGGTTCATGGGGCACTGGCACCAATACTAGGGAAAGTAGTATCTGTACTGTTGGGACAGTCTACACCTGAACCGTGCTGGGACCGGTGTTCTTGCGAGCCACATAACTAGGGAAGTAGAGAGGGTTTTATACTAAATAGTAGGGTAAGTGTACAAATTTGGGAAGATGTGGTAAATCAAAGAGTAGAGACAAGGCAAAAGAGAAAGCTATTATTATTGGAAATGAAAAACAGACCATGACAGGAAGGGATAGAGAGTACAAATCTAACAGTAAATCAACAGAACATACTAGAGGTTATGAAAAGAATAAAAAGATCAAACTAAAGGCTCTGTATCTGAATGCACGAAGCATTTGAAACAAAACAGATGAACAGAGAGCGCACGTAGAAATAAATAAATATGATTTGATAGCCATTACAGACATGGCTGCAGGAGGACATGGATTGAAACCTGAATATTAAAGGGTATAGGACATCTGGGAAGGACAGGAAGTGAGGAAATGATGGAGGGATGGCTCTGCTAGTTAATGATAATAGCACAGTAGAGAGGCCTGACCTAAGTTCGGGAAACCAGGATGTGGAAACAATTTGGGTGGAGATGAGAAATGGTAAAGGCAAGAAGTCACCTGTTGGAGTCATGTACAGGCCCTCTAAGTGTAACCACATGGTATGACGGAGCATAAAGGAAGAAATAATGGGAGCTTGTCAGAAAGACACGGTGATAATCATGGGAGCTTTTAACCTACATGTGGACTGGAAAAGTCAAATGGGCAAAGGTAGCCCAGGTGAGGAATTCATAAAATATTTCTGGGATGGTTTCTTAGAACAGCATGTTTTGGAGCCAACCAGAGAGCAGGCTAGACTAGATGTGGTATTGTGCAAGGAGCTGGAATTAATTAATGACCTAATAGTGAAGGTGCCCCTAGGTAGCAGCGATCATAATATGATTGAATTTTACATTCAGTTTGAGGGAGAAAGGAGTGGGTCCGAGACGATGTTTTTAAACTTAAATAAGGCCAATTATGAGGGCATGAAAGCAGAGCTGGCTAAAGTGAATTGACAAATTAGGTTAATGGATAGGTCAGTAGAGATGCAGCGGCAAACATTTAAGGCGATATTTCAGAATACACAGAATAGATACATTCCAACAAGTAAGAAAAAGTCCAAGAGACGGACACGCCATTCGTGGTTAACTAGAAAGGCTAAAGATAGTATCAAACTTAAAGAAAAAGTATATAATTGTGCAAAGATAGGTGGAAGGCCAGAAGATTGGACAGAATATAAGGAACAGCAAAAGATGATTAAAAGATTAATAAGGAGGGAGAAATTAGAGTACGAGAGAAAGCTAGCCAGCAATATAAAAACAGATAGTAAAAGTCTCTATAAATATTTGAAAAAGAAACGAGTTAACAAAGCGAGTGTTGGTCCTATAGAAAGTGAGTCTGGAGAATTGATAATGGAAAACAAGGAAATGGCAGATGAATTGAACACGTATTTTGCATCATTCTTCACTATAGAGGATACATGTAGCATCCCAGGGGCAGCTGCAAATCAGAAAATGGAGGGCAGCGAGGGCACAAAAATTACAATCACCGGAGAAGTGATACTGAGTAAATTGTTGGAGCTGTGGGCTCGGGTGCCCGGGTCCTGATGAGCTTCTTCCTGGGGTCTTAAAATAAGTGGCTAGTGAGATAGTTGATGCATTGGTCTTAATTTCCTGAAACTCCCTAGATTCAGGGAAGGTCCCATTAGATTGGAAGATAGCAAATGTAACCACATTATTCAAAAGGGGAAGGAGACAGAAAGTGGGAAACTACAGACCAGTTAGCTTAACATCTGCCATAGGGAAAATGTTAGAAGCTATTATTAAAGAAGCTATAGCAGGGCACTTGGATAAGTTCAAGGTAATCAGGCACAGTCAACATAGTTTTGTGAAAGAGAAATCATATTTAACCAACTTATTGGAGTTCTTTGAGGAAGTAACATATGCTGTAGATAAAGGGGAACCGATGGATGCACTGTACTTAGATTTCCAGAAGGCATTTGATAAAGTGCCACGTCAAAGGTTATTGCGGAAAATAAAAGCTCATGGTATAGGGGATAACATATTGGCGTGGATAGAAGATTGGCTGGCTAACAGGAAGCAGAGAGTAGGCATAAATGGGTCTTTTTCAGGTTGGCAAGATGTAACGAGTGGTGTGCCACAGGGATCAGTGCTGGGACCTCAACTGTTTACAATTTATATAAATTACTTGGATGAAGGTATGGATGGAATGTTTGCCAATTTGCTGATGACACAAAGATAGGTAGGAAAGTAAGTTGTGAAGAGGACATAAAGAGGCTACAAAAAGATATAGATAGGTTAAGTGAGTGGGCAAAGATCTGGCAAATGGAGTACAAAGTGGGAAAGTGTGAAATTGTCCATTTTGGCAGGAAGAATAAAAGAGAAGCATACTGTCTAAATGGTGAGAGATTGCAGAGCTCTGAGATGCAGAGGGTCTGGGTGCATGAATCACAAAAAGCTAGCATGCAGGTACAGCAAGCAATTAAGAAAGCTAATAGAATGTTATCATTTATTGTGAGGGGAATTAAATACAAAAGTAGGGAGGTTATGCTTCAGTTATACAGAGCACTAATGAGACCACATTTGGAGTACTGTGAACAGTATTGGGCACCTTATTTAAGGAAGGATGTAAATGTGTTGGAATCTTTACTAGACTAATACCTGGAATGGGCTGGTTGTCTTATGAGGAAAGGTTGGACAGGCCAGGCTTGTATCCACTGAGGTTTAGAAGAGTAAGAGGCGATTTGATTGAAACATATAAGACCCTGAGGGGTCTTGACAGGGTGGATATGGAGAGGATGATTCCTCTTTTGGGAGATTCTAGAACTAGGGGTCACTGTTTAAAAATAAGGGGTCACCAATTTAAAGCAGAGATGAGGCAATTTTTTTTCACTCAGAGGGTCTTGTGTCTTTGCAATTCTCTTCCTGAAAAGGTGGTGGAAGCAGTCTTTGAATATTTTTAAGGCAGAGGTGAATAGATCCTTGACAAGCAAAGGGGTGATAGGTTATCGGGGGTAGGTGGGATGTAGATTTAAGGTTACCATCAGATCAGCCATAATTTCATTAAATGGCAGAGGGGCCAAATGGCCTGCTCCTGCTCCCTGTTCTTATGTAACATGCAGAACTTAACTAGCCTATGTATAAAAAGTTATTAAAGCAAAACCCAAAGTCTGTAAAACTCTCAAAATTAATAAAATCATTAAAACCTTAAAGATGGAAGTGGGAAATGTTATCGATTAGCTTGGGTAGCCAAAAATTTATTAAGGATTGTTAAAAGTACTTTGGCTGCTGAACCACTGGCTGTTTTAGGGACAATGGATATGGGGTTCTATTTGTCAAATATTTTAAGTGAGATTCTGTATAATGGATATACTGAAGAGAAAAGAGAATTTGTTAATTGTATATTACTTTTGGGAAGGTGGTGGACATTAAATGTGGATTTACTTGTGCCTATATAAAGACACATCGACTTATACTGTGGTTGTTGTGTTAGTACATTTACCCAATCAAACTCAGCTCTCCCCTCATGCCTATGTAGTTGGCTTTGTTTCAGTTTAAGATTCTTGTTTTGGACTGCAGTATGTCACTCGAAATTAATATGGAATTCAGTTGTATTATGATACCTTTTCCCATGAGATTAGGGATAAACTAATTACACAATACTAGATCTAAAATAGCTCTATCCCTAGTTGGTTCCACAATTCATTACCCTTAGAATCTTTGATGAAAGCATTCTACAAGCTCATCTTCCAGACTACCTTTGCCAATTTGACTTGTCCCATCTATATGAAGATTAAAGTCCTCCATAATTATTACATTGCCTTGATGACATGCTCCAATTATTTCTTGCTTAATGCTCTTTTGAACAGCAGAGCTACTGTGAAGGGTCCTATAAACTACCCACCGGTGTTTTCTGAACCTTTTTATTCTGAATCCACCCATACTTATTCTACTTCCTGATTTTTCTGAGCCAAAATCCTTTTTGACTACTGTCCTTAATTATCCTTTATTATCAGGACTACTACTACTCCTTTTCCATCCTGTCTTTTAGAAATGTTTCACACTGGCATACTTATTTGCCAACCTTATTCGCCTTGCAACCATGTCTCTGTAATGGCAATTATATCAAACCCATTTACCTCTATTTACGGCGCTAGTTCGTCTTTCTTGTTACAAATGCTTCATGCATTCAGATAAAGCAACTTTAATTTTATTTTTTACCATTATTTATTTGCATGGACCCTATATGCCTGTGCAGTATTACTGTTAAACTCTATCCCTTACTGTCCCACTTTGCTTGTCAATACCAAAATTACCACATTGTTCTATTATCTCAATGCTTCTCTTTAGATTTCTAAATCTCCCTTCACTTGATGCCTCCCCCCCACCCCTTTTTAGTTTATAACTCTATCCACAGCCCTAGTTATAAAATTTGCCTGGATGCTGAGCCCGTCCTAGGTTTAAGTGGAGCTGATCCCAATGTAACAGCCCCCTCTTTTCCCAGTTTTGGTGTCAGTGCCCCAAAAATTGGAACCCTTTCTTTCCATACTACTCTTTGAGCCATGCATTTAATTCTCTAATCTGCTTGATCTTATACCAGTTGAGATTATTACTTTTGAGGCTCTGCACTTTTAATTTGGACCCTAACTTCTCAAAGTCTTTAAGCAGAGCATAATTCCTAGCTCTTCCAATGTCTTTGGATCAAGACAGCTGGATTCTCCCACTCCCACTCCAAGTTCATCTCCAGCTGCAAGGAGATGTCTTTAACCCTGACATTGGGCAGGCTCTGACCAAACTGCCCCCTATCACTATCACATTCCTTTTCACTCCCCCCCCCCCCCCCCCCCACAGCCCCCCCCCACCCCCACCAAGTTGAATAGCTTGCTCCATGGTGCTATGGATCGTTTTCCTTTTTGTCCTGCAGTCCTCGTTCTCATAGACACAGGTAGTCGAGGGCTGAGGCTCCTCCATCGATGTATCCTGGATCCCCATAGTTGCCTGACTCGTAGTCATGCTCCCCAGCCCCTGATCATTGACCAACTCTAAAATTCTACTTTGTCTAAGGGGTGTTATGACTCTTGGAAAAAAAGGGTCCAGATAACTCTCCCCCTCCCTGATGCCTGCAATCTCTGCAACTTTTACTGCAGTTCAACAATTCTGAGCCAAAGTTGCTTGAGCTGCTGACACTTGGGACTGGTAACCAAAAACCTGATAAAAGATGTAGGTTTTAATGAACATTTTAAAAGAGGAGAGAGGGGTAGAGAGATTTAAAGAGAGAATTCCTGAGCTTAGGTCCTAAGCAGCCGAAGGCACAGCAGCCTGGGATAAAGTGTTTAAAATCAGGATACGGCAGGAGGCCAGAATTAGAGGAGCACAGAGATCTCAGATATTTGTAGGGCTGGAGGAGGTTACAGAGACAGGGAGGAGCAAAGCTGTGGTGGTATTTTATGGCAGTGATGAAAATTTTAAAATCCAGGTGTTACATGACCAGGAGACAATGCAAGTCAGGCGAGTACAGGGGTGATGGGTGGAAAGGACCTGGTGCAATTTAGTATATAGGCAGCAGAATTTTGGATGAGTTGCTGGCTGGGAGGCAAGCCAAGAAAGTATTGGAACAGTTGAGTCTAAAGGCAATAAGACAATGAAAAGTGTTTCAACAGCTAACTTGAGGCAGGGCAGAGTCCATTCTTCACGTGTGACCCTGAACAGTGAGTCCTGGCAGGCTATTTTAATATATGAAATATTGCAGCTAATTACCAAATTATGCCAATGTGTAGAAATAATGTAGTTGATTTTCCTCCCCCTTTCTGCCTACATTGAATTCATGAAATGCATTATACTTGTGAAGGCCACCCATTGTCTAGATATCATACTTCAGGCCATTTCAAAATATCTTGGCACACTCCCTGGCAACTGTGGGTGGAGAAGGATGGTTATTGGAGGGGCGGTGAAACAAGAGTGCAACTGCAGACTTGAGGGGTAACGACCAGCCTTAAGACCTGGGATTGAATATCCTGCTGGCAGAAAAGGAGCAGGAACTTCCCAGATGTTGGTGTCCCTTTCGGATTTTTCTTGGGCTATTTCAGGCTTGCTGGTGTGTTGAGTTCGCACGCCTGACCTGAATGGGAGAAAAATAGTGCGTGATGATGTCGGGCGAGCATTCCGATGTACTCTCGCGATATTTCGGCCGGCGGGCGCGCGCAAGAGGCAGCAGTGCACCCGCCAACAATTAAGAGGCCTATTAAGGCCTTTAATCAATCAATTGAATTGAATATTTCAGTGCCTGTCCAAACTTATGGCTGGCAGTTGGGCGAATAGGCTAAGTGGCCTTTGAATTTTTTATGAAACCTCATCCATGGGTGGGATGAGGTTTCAATCATTGATTTAAAAAAATGAGAAGTTTTAAAACTCATTTTCAACATGTTCCTGCTCATGAGTCACATGAGGGGACACGTTTTCCTTAATTTTACCATCTTTAATTGTAAAGTTAAAAATCTTCAGCTCCCTGAAGCAGCTCTGCGCCTTCAGGGAGCTTTCAGTGAACGCACCCGGGCGCATGCGCTGACTTCTGCATTTGCCCTCCTCACCCCCCACCCAGACAGCTGAGCATTTCAGCACGTGATTCACGCTGGCTGACCGTTAATTGGCTAGCCAACATAAAATCGCGGTCGGGGCCCAATCATGTGCGGCAGCTGGACTGTAGAGGTTCAAGAAGGCAGCTCACCACCAAGTTCTCGAGGGCTATTAGAGATGGGCAACAAATGCTGGCCTTGCCAGAGATGCTCACATCCCATGAAAGACTTAAAAAAAAAATGACAGGAGACTTTCTATACAGGCCAAGGCATGGCCACTAGAAAAAGCCATTGAAATCCTGGGAAAGCACAGCTTGGAAGGCCTGATGTTTCTGCCCCCTTTTCTTTCACTTAGTTTCTGGAAAGTGACTTCAGACTCAGCAACGAGGAAAATTGGCCCATATAATTTCGCATATTCAAGTTTAGGCTGGGAAACTTCTAAAAGACAGAAAATGCTTGAATCTTACCAACTCACTTCAAGGGCTGTTTCAATTATAATGTATTTTTACATTATACTATAATGTATTTATTACATTTAACTAGAGTTAAATTGTTGATCATTTTTAAGGTTGGTACAATAGATATTGATGGTGGTGTTTTTTTGTCATAGGGGATGAAAACAAAATGAATCTCCTGGCTCTTGGAGCCATTCCAAGATTGGCTAAATTAATATCGCACAATGACAAACAAATCCATATGTATGCTACCATGGCATTTGGAGTGATGGCAACTAACAGTGAGTATCTGTAACTGGATTTAATTCTTTTTTAAAAAGGGAAAGCAAGGTAAAGAACCAAACCCCGTAGTGCAGGACATGATGGAAACTGAAAAGAATAAAAGAGAGCACAAAGTAAATAAGGAAAAAATAATGAGATGGTTCCAAGCTTGGCATTAAAATCCCAAATATTGTACAAGGAAGGAAAGACTGATAGAGATAAGCAGTTCTACAGTTTTCAGTGCAGAGAAAGACTGATTATCGGAGACTGATGATTCTATCATATTGTTGATAGAAGGCATACTTGGAGTTTGGAAGAAACAAGGAAAGCTGAGAGGAGCATTGAACATAGTAGTACTGTTAGGAGACACAGGAAATGTAGTGAGATAGAGGAAGCAAGCTGTGAAAGAGAGATTGTTTATCAGACAACAAGTTTTTTGTCAGGAGCATGACTTAAATCACAAAGGAACTTCATCTTAATGAGAGTTGAGTTTTATTGAGAGGAAACATTTGTCCTGAAATGTCATGACTTGGGGTGGAGGAAATAATTATAGTACAATACCTGAGGCGGGATAGAACAGGTGTTTAGTGAAAGGCCCATTTTCTCACATGCTTTAGAGAAGGAGCCGACAATGACCTCGAGCTCAGTTTTTGAGTGAGCAGACACACAAGCATCATCTCCATGCTGAAGCTCTATGAAGTTGGAGTGATTTTGGTTTTGGATTGAAGGCAGTGTAACTGCACAGTTGCCTGCCAGTTCTGTAGATTATCCTCATGCCTATTTTTTTGCTGAAGCTGAGGTGCAGTATTGTAATGAGGAAGATGGAAAACAGGATTGGTGTGATAACACAGCCTTGTTTGATCCCAGTCTTCACTGAGATAGGGTCTGTGGTGGTTCCATTGGTAATGATCATGGCATGCATGTCATCGTAGAATAGGTGGAGGATGGTGACAAATTTCTGAGGGTAGTCCAATTTAAGGAGGATACTCCATAAGCCTTCCCATTGATTAAGATCAACAGTGAGATCCTGGATAATGCGGACCATTTTCCATATTTTGGGAACCTCCTCTTGATTAAGGTAGACATTGACGATGAAATTCATCATTGCCTCCAAAATGCTAGCCCAGCCAACTGAGGAAAAGAGTATTTGTGGACCAGGATCTCAAACATGATGTCATGCTTTACTGGGCAGCAGTGATTCCCCACACTCCAATATGCTTAGGAGATTTGGATAACCTACAGTAGGCACCTCCAAGCACTAGACAAGTACCTTCGCAAGATCCTCCAAATCTGATGGCAAGAAAGGCGGCCCAATAGCAGCACCCACTTCCAAGCCAACATACCCAGCATTGAGGCACTAATCACTCAAAACCAGCTCCAAAGGACATATTGCTTGTATGCCTGACACCAGACTGCTGAAGCAATTGCTCTACTCGGAACTCGGTCACAGCAAGAGACTCTCAGGAGGACAGCGGAAGTGTTTTAGGGATGTCCTTAAGGCATCCCTGAAGAAATCCAACATCCCCCTGACTCATGGTAGTCACGGCTGATTACTGACCAAAATGGAGAAAGTTCATTCAGGAAGGTGCAGAACACAGAAATGAAGCTGAGGCATTGGAGATAGTGCACAAACCTCCAGACAACGCATCCATTAGACCCATCAAATACCACCAGCCCTGCATGTGACAGAGTCTGCAAATCATGCATTGGACTTCTCAGCCATCAAAGTGGAATGGAAGCAAATCATCCACAATCCCGAGGGGTTGCCTAAGAAGAAGAGAAAAGGATAGAATCAATATCCATTATGTTTTTGCCAATCATGACTGTTTTTTGTTTGCTTTGGGATGTATGTGTGTCACTGGCAAAGCCAGCAGTTATTGCCCAGGTTACATCCACAGTTCCAAGTTTTTGACCCAGTGGCAGTGAAGGAATGGCGATATAGTTCCAAGTCAGGATGGTGTGTGACTTGGAGTAGAACTTGCAGGTGATGGTGTTCCCACGCATCTGTTGCCCTTGTTACTCTAGATGGTTGAGGTTGTAGGTTTAGAAGATGCTGTTGAAGGAGCCTTGGAGGGTTGCTGCAGGGCATCTTGTAGATGGTGCACACTACTGCCTGTGTGCCTCTCTGCTCGCCACCTGCAGATCTCTTAACAGCTGGATGTTGCTGTTACGCATGACCATCTTGCTCATCACCCAAGGTCCAATCTAAGGCAGCCAAGGCGCCACCCATCCTAATCTGAGTCTGAATTCTTCCTAAGTGTAGAAACTAAAACTCTTGCCACAAATATTCTGAACAAACCTTTTCCAGTGGTAGATAAGAAAACAGCTGAGCACAATCTTCAGCTAGAAGTGCCGAGTGGATGATCCCCAGCAGCACAGATGCCAATCTTCAGTCAATTCACAGAACCTTTACAGTGCTGAAGAAGGCCATTTGACCCATTGAATCTGCACTGGGCCTCTGAAAGCACATTCTACCTAGTCCCACTCCCCTGCCTTATCCCTGTAACCCTGTACCTTCTCTCTTTTCAGATGGCAGTCTAATTCTGTTTTAAATACCTCAATCGAACCTGCCTCCACCACCCTCTCAGGTAGTTCATTCCAGACTCCACCCACCCTGGGTGAAAATAATTTTACCCATCTCACTTTTACTCCTTTTGCCAATTATTTTGAATCTATGCCCTTGATGCTCTCTTGAGTGGGAACAGTTTCTCACTTTTTACCCTGTTCATACCCCTCAGAATCTTGAATTCCTCTATGAAGTCAAGTCTCCTCTCAGCCTTCTTTTCTCCAAGGAAAATAGCCGCAACCTCTCCAATCTATCCTCATAGCTACAGTTCCTTATCCCTAGGATCATTCTTGTGAATCTCTTCTATACTCTCTCCTATGCCTTCACATCCTTCCTCAAGTATGGCACCCAGAACTGGATGCAGTACTCCAGATGAAGCCTAACTGGTGTCTTATACAAGCTCAACATGACCTCCTTACTCTTGTACTCAATGCCCCCATTAATTAAGCCTAAGACACTGCATGGTTAATTGACTGTTCTTTCAACATGCCCTGCCATCTTCAATGACTTAGGTACATATACACCGAGGTCACTCTGTTCCTGCACCTCCTTTAGAGTTTCTCCCTTTATTTCTATACTGTCTCTCCAAATTCTTCCTGCCAAAATGAATTACCTCACACTTCTCTGCATTGAACTTCATCTGCCACTTGTCTGCCCAATTCACCAACATGTCTATGTACTTTTGAAGCTCTCATCACAGTTGACAATGGGCAGAATTATCCCAGATTTGCACTAAGTGCGGTAGTAGGCAGGAAAAAGGACGCTTTACCAGCCGGCCACAATGACATCGTTTCATGTCATATTGTCCCAATCCTACCTAATTAATTATGCAACCACAGGGAAAAACGCCATCTCGTTGGTGGGCGGCCTCTGAATCGCCAGTCACGCCGTTTCCTCGCCGTTTCCTCACTCCAGGTGCCATATCTAAACTGCAGCTGTCCACACAGCTTTCAATGCTTGCAGCCCAGGACTGCTCCAATGAAGACATGGTCCTGAAAGCCAAGAAGAATCCAGTAACCCATCTCTGGAATGCTTTTCAGAGGCCTGCCATGATGTCCTCCACCCCCGCTCTGGCTGGAGGAGGTCCAGCAATATCACCACTCCAGCTTGGGAGATGGTGGCAGTGGTGGTGAATGTCAATGCTGCATAGAAGAGGTTGGCCACCCAGTGCAAAAAGAGGATGAATTATCTCATCTGTGCTGCCAGGGTAAGGCAAGTATCTCATCACTCTAAACTCACACACTCACAAGCCCATCACACATTCACTGGCATTTCACTCACTGCCAGCTCAAGGGACATCACCACTCTCTCTCACACACACACCCTCACATCTCCATCTGGCCTCATCTTCTCTGGAGACTGTCTCCTCAGCCCTCACCATCTTGATGCCACTTGCACAGATCAACATGTGCTCCCACACACACCCTGGGCTACCCCCCTCTCTGGTTACAGCCCTCGCCCTGCAGCCTCTTCCCTTGCCTGAGGCCAATTCTCCCTCTTCCCCAAGCAAGACCTAGCCCTGCAGCTGGTGAAAAGCCTTACGGTAGGTGTGGTAGGTAGAGAGATGCCCGTAAGCCACCCTAAAAGTCATGTGGTTCTGCCTGCGAAGGCTGGAGCTGATGACTGCAGGTACTGCCCGAAGCCAGGCAGGCAAACAAACCTCGAAGTTCCGAGCCAAGTCAGCTCGTCAGGTGCACGTCGCTTATGTACAGTTGTAAAGTACATCAGTGTGCTTTGATGATCCAGCATGGAGGGATGATTCTGGCGAACAGGGCTTATAATGACATGCAGATGCATTAAAATGAAGTTTCCGACGTCCAGCGGCAGGAAATGCTGCCCGTTATTGATGGGTGGAGTGGACGATTGCAAGCTGGTTTCACCACATGAAACCAATTTTTGGCCTTCCCGCCACATTGTCTGCTCACGCTCACCATGACGCCTACTGCCAGCAGGCATGAAAAATTCCACCCAATCTTCGTATCATCTGCAAATTTTTGAATCATGCTCTGAAGGCCACAGTCTAGGTCATTAATATCTATCAGGAAGAGCAAGGGTCCCAATACTGACCCCTGGGGAATTCCGCTACAAACCTTACTCCAATCTGAAAAACAACCATTTATCACTACTCTCTGTTTCCTGTCACCAGCCAATTTCTTATCCAAATGCCTACTTCCCCTTTTATTCCATGAGCTAGAATTTTGTTCCCGACCTCTCGCTGTTTTATCTCTTGACCTCTCTCTGTTTTACCTCCCTAACTCTCACTGTTTTATCTCCGAACTCTCGCTATTTCATCTCTCGAGCTCTTGCTGTTTTATCCCCTGATCTCTCGCTGTTTTATCTCCTGAACTCTCGTGAGTTACGTGGATAGAACGTTTTTAGACATGGTCACCCCGCACTTAAGGAAGTGCAGTCAGAGAAGGAATGGGTGACCACCAGTCAGAAGAAGGGAGGCAGGCAGGTAGTCAGGAAAGCCCCACAGTGCATTTCACTCAAGAACAGTTTTTCTGTGTTGGAAAATGGTGAGAGTGATGGTTCTTCTGCAGAGTGCAGCCAGAGCCCAGCTGCACAAATTGGGAGGAGAAAGAGAGGAAGAGCAATAGTGGTAGGAGACTCAATAGTGAGGGGTACAGACAGACATTTCTGTGGCCACAGATGTGACTCCAGGATGGTATGTTGCCTCCCTGGGGCCAGGGTCAAGGATGTCACTGAACGGCTGCAGGGCATTCTGAAGGAGGAGGGCAAACAGTCACAAATCGTGATTCACATTGGTACCAACGACATAGGTATAAAGAGAGATGAAGTCCTGCAACAAGAATTTAGGGAGCTAGGTAGCATAGTGAAAAGCAGGACCTCAAAGGTTGTAATCTCTCGGTTACTCCTGGGGCCATGTGCTAGTGAGTATAGGAATAGGCAGATGAATGCGTGGTTGAAGAGTTGGTGCAGGAGGGAGGGTTTAGATTCCTGGATCACTGGGTCCATTTTTGGGGAAGGTGGGACCTGTACAAGTCTGACGGGTTGCACCTAAACCAGAACAGGACCAACATCCTTGTGGGGGGGTGGGGTGGTTTGCTAGTGCTGTTGGTGGGGGTTTTAACTAATTTGGCAGGGGGATGGGATACGGAGTGGAGATATAGTAAGGGGTGATGCACAGACAAGTATAGAAGATAAACCAAGTCACTCTGGAAGGAAGAGCGTATATAGTCAAGTTAAGGCACAGGGGAGCATGGCAAGGCTGGATGGCATTTATTTTAATGCAAGGAGTGTTGCGAGTAAGACAGATGTGTTGAGGGTGTTGATTAACACATAGGGATATGATATCATTGCTATCACGGAGACATGGTCAAGGGAGGGGCAGGACTGGCAGCTCAATATTCCAGGATATAGAATCTTAGGTGAGACAGCGGTGTGGTGGGGGGGGTTGTAAAAGAGTAGGTGGGGTCGCAATATTGATCAAAAAGTCAATTACTGCAATAAGGAGGGATGGTATCTTGGAAGGTTCTTCAAATGAGGCCATATGGGTAGAACTTAAGAGCAAAAAGGGGGCAATCACAATGCTAAATAGACCCCCGTTATTATAGACCCACAAACAGTAAGGGAGAGATAGAAGGGCAGATATGTAGGCAAATCTCAGAGAAGTGTAAAGAAAAGGGTAATAATCGTAGGGGATTTCAACTTCCCCAATATTAACTGGGATAGACAAAGTATGAAACGTTTAGAGGGGGCGGAATTCTTACAATTATCCAGGCGAGCTTTTTAAGCCAGCACGCAGAAATCCCTGCAAGAAAGGGGGCGGTGCTGGACCTAATTTTAAGGAACGAAGCCGGGCAAGTAGCAGGAGTGTCAGTGGAGGAGCATTTTGGTGATAGTGACCACAACTCAGTAAGATTTAAGGTAGTTATGGAAAAGGACAAAGATGGACCGGAAATAAAAGTTCTGAATGGCCGATTTTAATATGATAAGACAGGATCTGGCCAAAGTGGACCGGGAAAATCAGAGCAGTGGAAGTCATTCAAAAAGAAAATAATGAGAGTGCAGGGCCAACATGTTCCCGTAAAGGTGAAGGGTGAGACCAACAAGTCCAGAGAACCCTTGATGTCAAGGAATGTACAGGATTGGATAAGGAAAGAAAGGGAAGCTTATAGTAGATACCGAGGACTCAAAACAGCGGAAACCCTATAGGAGTATAGAAAGTGCAGGGTGTTACTTAAAAAATAAATTAGGAGAGTGAAGAGGGGGCATGAAAAAACACTGGCAGGCAAAATACAGGAAAATCCAAAAGCGTTTTATAAGTATATTAGGGGCAAGAGGATAACCAGGGAAAGAGTAGGGCCCATTAGGGACTAAAGTGGAAATCTGTGTGAGGAGCCAGAAGGCGTAGGTGAGGTTTTAAATGAGTACTTTGCATCTGTATTCACTATAATGGTAGTGTAAAAATCAGAGACTGTGATATACTTGAACAAATTAGCATTGAGAGGGAGGAGGTATTAGCAGTTTTAGCAGGCTTAAAAGTGGATAAATCCCCAGGCCCAGATGAGATGTATCCCAGGCTGCTGTGGGAGGCAAGGGAGGAGATTGCAAGAGACCTGACATTGATTTTCAAATCCTCTCTGGCCACAGGAGAGGCGTCAGAGGACAGGAAGACAGTTAATGTGGTACCATTATTCAAGAATGGTGGTAGGGATAAACCAGGGAACTATAGGCCAGTGAATCTAACATCAATGGTAGAGAAACTTTTGGAAAAATTTCTGAGGGACAGAATTAATCTCCACTTGGAGAGGCAAGGATTAATCAAGGATAGTCAACATGGCTTTGGCAGGGGGGAGATCATGTCTAACAGATTTGATTGAATTTTTCGAGGCGGTGACTAGGTGTGTAGATGAGGGTAGTGTAGGTGATGTAGTCTACATGGACTTCACAGAATCACAGAATCTCACAGTGCAGAAGAGGCCCTTCGGCCCATTGAGTCTGCACCGACACATGAAAAACACGTGACCTACCTACCTAATCACATTCATCAGCACTTGGCCCATAGCCTTGAATGTTATGACGTGCCAAGTGCTCATCGAGGTACGTTTTAAAGGATGTGAGGCAACCCGCCTCCACCACCCTCCCAGGCAGCGCATTCCAGACCGTCACCACCCTCTGGGTGAAAATGTTTTTCCTCACATCCCCCCTAAACCTCCTGCCCCTCACCTTGAACTTGTGTCCACTCGTGACTGACCCTTCAACTAACAGGACCAGCTGCCCCCTATCCACCCTGCCCATGCCCTTCATAATCTTGTACACCTCGATCAGGTTGCCCCTCAGTCTTCTCTGCTCCGACGCAAACAACCCAAGTCTATCCAACCTCTCTTCATAACTTAAATGTTTCCTCCCAGGCAACATCCTGGTGAATCTCCTCTGTACCCCCTCCAGTGCAATCACATCCTTCCTATAATGTGGCGATCAGAACTGCACACAGTACTCCAGCTGTGGCCTCACCAAGGTTCTATACAACTCCAACATGACCTCCTTACTTTTGTAATCTATGCCTCGATTGATAAAGGCAAGTGTCCCATATGCCATTTTCACCAACCCACTAACATGCCCTTCTGTCTTCAGAGATCTATGGACACACACGCCAAGGTCCCTTTGTTCCTCAGAACTTACGAGTGCCATGCCGTTCATTGAATACTTCCTTGTCAAATTACTCCTTCCAAAGTGTATCACCTCACACTTAAATTCCATCTGCCACTTATCTGCCCATTTGACCATTCCGTCTATATCTTCCTGTAGCCCAAGACACTCAACCTCACTGTTAACCACCTGGCCAATCTTTGTGTCATCCGCAAACTTACTAATCCTACCCCCAACATAGTCATCTATGTCGTTTATATAAATGACTTTAGTAAGGCTTTTGACAAGGTCTCACATGGGAGACTGGTCAAGAAGGTAAGAGCCCAGGGCAATTTGACAAATTGGATCTTAGTGGCAGGTTGCAGAGGGTGTTGGCCGAAAGTTATTTCTGTGACTGAAAGCCTGTGTCCATTGGCATACCACAGGGTTCGGTCCTAGGTCCCTTGCTGTTTGTAGTGTACATTAATGATCTAGACATGAATTTAAGAGGTATGATCAGTAAGTTCGCAGATGACACAAAAATTGGTGGTGTGATAAATAGCGAGGAGGAAAGCCTTAGATTACAGGATGATATAGACGGGCTGGTCAGATGGGCAGAGCAGTGGAAAATGGAATTTAATCTTGGAAAGTGTGAGGTGATGCATTTTGGGAGGACTAACAAGGCAAGGGAGTACACAAGGAATGCTAGGACCCTAGGAAGTACAGAGGATCAGTGGGACCTTGGTGTGCATGTCTATAGACCCTTGGAGCCAGCAGGACAGGTTGATAAGGTGGTTAAGAAGGCATATGGGATACTTGCATTTATTAGTTGAGGCATTGAATACAAGAGCAGGGAGGTTGTAATGGAGCTGTACAAAGCGGTAGTTAGGCCATATCTGGAGTGCTGTATGCAGTTCTGGTTGTCACAGTATAGGAAGAATGTGATTGTACTGGAGAGGATGCAGAGGAGATTCACCAGGATGTTGCCTGGGCTGGCGGGTTTCAGCTATGAAGAGAGACTAGATAGGCTTGGCTTGTTTTCCTTAGAGCAGAGAAAGCTGAGGGGGCAACCTGATTGAGGCGTATAAAATTGGGGGGCATAGATAGGATTGATAAGAAGAAACCTTTCCCCTTAGTGGAGGGGTCAGTAACCAGGAGACATAGATTTAAGATAAGGGGCAGGAGGTTCGGAGGGGATTTGAGGAAAAACTTTTGCACCCAGAGGTTGGGGTGTGTCTGGAATGCACTGCTTGAAAGGGTGGAGGGGGAAACCCTCATAATACACAAGTATTTTGATTTACACTTGAAACATCATAGCATACAAGGCTATTGGCCAAGTGCTTTAAAATGGGATTAGAGTAGATAGGAGCTTGATGATCGGCGTGGACACAATGGACCGAAGGGCCCCTTTCCATGCTATAAAACTCTATGACTCCATGAAGTCTGTTGTGTGGCACTGTATCAAATGCCTTTTGAAAATCCATGTACACTACATCAACAGCGTTACCCTTATCAACCTTCTTTGTTACCTCCTCAAAAACTCCAGCAAGTTGGTTTAACATGATGTTCTCTTAATTAATCCATGCTGGCTTTCCTTAATTATCCCTCACTTGTCTATTGATTTTGCCCCGAAATATAGTTTCCAGAAAATCAGTGAAGCGATGGAAGCAAATGGCACTTGCTTAGCAATAACCTGCTCACTGACGCTCAGTTTGAATTCCACCAGGGTCACTCAGCTTCGGACCTTATTACAGCCTTGGTTCAAACAATGACATCTGAGCTGAACTCCAGAGGTGAGATGAGAGTGACTGCCCTTGACATCAAGGCAGCATTTGACTGAGTGTGGCATCAAGGAGCTCTAGCAAAACTGGAGTCAATAGGAATCGGGGAGAAAACTCTTCACTGTTTGGAGACATACCTAGGACAAAGGAAGATAGTTGTGGTTGTTGGGAGGTCAATCATCTCAGGTTCAGGACATCACCTCAGGACAGTGTCCTAGGCCAACCATCTTCAGCTGCTTTATCAATGACCTTCCCTCCATCATAAGGTCACAAGTGGGGATGTTTGCTGATTGCACAATGCACCATTCGCGACTCCTCAGATACTGAAGCAGTCCATGTCGAAATGCAGCAATACCTTGACAATATCCAGGCTTGGGTTTACAAGTGGCAAGTAACATTCGTGCCACACAAGTGTCATGCAATGACCATCTCCAACAAGAAAGAATCTAACCATCGCCTCTTGACATTCAATGGCATTACCATTGCTGAATCCCCCACCATCAACATCCTGCAGGTTACCATTGACCAGAAACAGAACTGGACTAGCCATATAAATACTGTGGCTACAAGAGCAGTTCAGAGGCTAGGAATCCTGCGGCAAGTAACTCACCTTCTGACTCCCCAAAGCCCGTCCACCATCTACAAGGCACAAGTCAGGAGTGTGATGGAATACTCTCTACTTGCCTGCATGAGTGCAGCTCCTACAACACTCAAGAAACTTGACACCATCTAGTACAATGCAGTCCGCTTGATTGGCATCCCTTCCACAAACATTCACTCCCTCCACCACCAACGAACAATGTTCCACAAGATGCACTGCAGGCATTCACCAAGGCTCCAAACCCACAACCACTACCACCTAGAAGGAGAAGGGCAGCAGATAAAAGGGAACACCACCAGCTGGAAGTTCCCCTCCAAGCCACTCACCATCCTGACTTGGAAATATATCGCTGTTCCTTCACTGTCGCTGGGTCAAAATCCTAGAACACCCTCCCTAACAGTACTGTGGGTGTACCTACACCACATGGACTGGTGCAGTTCAAGAAGGCAGCTCACCACCACCTTCTCAGGGGCAATTAGGAATGGGTAATAAATGCTGGCCCAGCCAGCGACGTCAACATCCCATGAATGAATAAAAATTTCTGAGTAATAATTGCAGCATTTGCCTGACTTTTAATGAGACCCATGAATTACTGCTGTGTTCTTACTTTGGTTCCCAGGGCTAGTTTGATGAAGCTCAGGAAATCCATGGAAGTTTTGTTAAATTCAATTTTACTTTGAACTAATGCTTTAGTGGAATGATTAAGACATTCAAGCTCCTGGTGTGGGTTGCATGCAACTTGCTGAATGGGCTTGAGTTGAATCTGGTAATCAGTGTGTTAGAGCATGCTTGCAGCCACGATTGCATCTTTGGCCACCTAATGCAGCACCTAAGCACACGCTTTGTTCCATTTTAAAATTCTACCCTTTTTCTCTGTTTGAGTAATCATTTATAACATCTTTGAATGGAATAGCCTTTGGTTGCAACGGCCCTGCTTTGATAAAGTGAATAAAAATACTTAAAGCTGTTGAGTCATTTTTCTTCATGCTGATATTTTCATTTTTTTCAGGTGAAGTTCGAAAATCGATGAGGCAGTTGAATTTTCTACCATCCATTATCGCGTGTCTGGCTCCAGATGGTAATTTTTAATCTCATTTTTACTATTAGGAATCTACAAATAGTGTAATTCTGAGAATAAATTTCAAAGAGAGGAAGAATGTGGTTCTATCCAGATAATTGCTTATGTTAAATAACCTATTGCTGTGCCAACAAAACCTTTTGACATCACCTTCAAAATTACAGTCTAGACTGCTTTTGTTACTAATTAGTACTTTTCAACTACAAAACCATTTAAAATACCTCTACTCAATGCTTTAAAACAAGTTACAGTCAAAGTTTTAGCATTATCATCCTCTAAAGTTGTACTTTTTATAATACCCATCTTTTTACTTCTTTGGGTCCCCAGTGGAGTCTTTCATTCCACTTGGTGATGCAGGATAGATTGGGCTGGAGTTATTGGAAAGATATACGAGAAGATAAAGGAAAATGAAAGATGCTGAAAGCTTGTCCTTCCGTTTGAACACACTGTGTAGCGTTCAGGTTTATGTTGAACTCCCTAATATATTTTATTTTATACTATACCTGGCAGATTATTCCAAATGTTTATCATCCTTGGAGTAAAGATTTTTTCCTAAGATCCGTATTAATTTTGCTCTTCATTAAGATGAATTAATATACTGGATCTAAATTGAAGTAATATCCTAAGTTTACCTTTTAAATAGTTACATAGGCCTCAATATTAACTTCGAAATGCATTGGGAGCGGGAGGGTCTGATATTATGTGGGAAGGCCAGAAGAAAGTTCAGCCTGTCTTTCGGTGCGTTTTTTACCTTGGCCAGTTCATAGTCACTTTACCTCTGGATTTGGAATCCAGTGAACAGCAGCAGGCATGATGAGCACCTGCATGACATGATCTCAACTTCAGTATTTAAAGGGCCAACGTGAAGATGGATTTGAGGAATTGAAGTTGGAAATAACAAAGTGAAAGTTTAAGAATGGATTCCAAATGGGCAAAGGCTGCACTGCAGTTCAGTGACACCTCGCTTGATGGACTGTTAGGGTCAGTTTAAGAGTTAGAAAATTATGCTCTTCCCCAGCAATGGGAAGAAGAAACCTACAGCTGATACCAAGAAGATATATCTAGAGGTGGCCCAGGAAGGCAACAGCAAGGAGTGTTGTGTGATGTGAAGTGCTTTAAGGACATAATCAGGTCAGGAAAGTTAAGTATCTTGCATATTTTTCTGTATGCTGCTGCACGCATCACCCTACCCTCACTCTGCCTTCTCAAGCCTGCTCTATCACATCACTCCTCATACTCACTTACCTTGTAAGTGCGCCCATTCTTCTCTTTCTATGCACTTTCTCACATCCTCATCTATTCGTCCACCACTGCCATTCATCCTGATCCCTATGAAGTTTGATTCCTTTCCCTGATAGTCACCATGAACAAAAGCACCGCATCCACCAGGTGGGTTCGCACCATTACAGTCACTCATAGGTCTGTCCTTTCCTTAGTTGTGGGAGTAGAGAGCACAAAACGTTAGGGAGAAGGAGAGAACCTGAGGTGGGCCCCCACAGATTTTCCAGCTGGCAACTGCAAAGGAGGAGGTCCTGAAGATCACTGGAGTAACAGTATCCCTGACTTTGGAGATGAGCACCTCCCAGCTATCTGGTGATGCAATTAAATACCACTGATCTCTATGTCATACAGCAGTCAGCCATGTTGATTTGATTTCAACAAGTACGGTCATCTTAACGATAAGCCGTAACATGGTTTACCTTGCCAATGCTAATTTGTGTCTTTTATCTCTGACAAGGCCTTCATGCATGCAGCAGCAATCGCCACAAGTCACAAACGATGATTCCTCAGAGGACCTGATCCTCCTGAGATTGCACCATCATAAGGCTCATGCATAATATGCACCACCTCATTTATTCACACTTCAGTAGGATTAGTTAGACTAATAGTTGGGTTTTTACCTGGAGACTCTTACTTCACAAGTGAGCAAGAACAGATTATGGTGGCAGAGGTAGCAGTGAAGAGTCTGCATTGGAGGGTGCAGTCCTCAAAGCTCTAATCAGTTAGGCGCAGATGCTGTACCTAAGGGCTATTGCTAAAGAAGAGAAAAAATCAGCAGCAGATAACAAGTCTCATCAACAATGTTTGAATTGGGTATCCCTTGTCTCCCAGCCGCCATCCCTTCAGTCTACTTGTTGTTCCCAAGATACCAGGGAACTTGAACTGCTGCAAGATAGAAGCATTATGGCAGCCTCCCCTCAAATTTTGAGTACACTTGTATAACTATCTTTTTGTGGTTGCACACCACCTGCATATTAATAGAATGGAAGTGATTGACGAATATTCCTGGATTATCTGGTGTGCCCAGCCTGCTGCTGTGGGAAACCAGCCAGAGACACAAATCCCAGCGCCTGCTCATTCTGACTGGAGTCTTTGGAGGCAAAGACCACAGAATTGCTGTCTGTGCCTTATACATTTGTGGGCAGCAGATTATGAGTTCCTGGATATGTCTGTGCAGAGGCAAGGATGGATCCAAAGCTAAAAAATTGAGGGTTGCAGTGACCTTGACAGCCATTGGTAATGCATGGTCATGAGGTCTAGCAGGCGGCATATCTCCTTCTCGGAGGCTGCAGCTGTCTGACACCACCTGATGTGATAACTTGAACCTGCTGAAGCACTGATGTTTGGACTTGTGAAGGAAACTCAGCTTCTAATATAATATGTGAAATGTTATTGACCTGAAACATTAATTGTTTCTCTCCAAAGGTGCTGCTCGACCTATATTTTGTTTTTTCCATTTCACATTTGTAGCATTTGCAGAATTTTGCTTATTAAACTGAACATCAACCTATACATCTGTGGCATGGGTAGTTCTTCCTGTGAGCTTCGCCCCTCTCTAGTGCTGTGTCACACATTGGCTGCCCTTTCTGCTGTCCAGTTACAGGTGTCTCGAGCAGATTGCTGCTGTTGGTGGTCATATTGATTGAAGTGAGAATCAGGGGGAAAACTCTCTACCGGTTGGAGTCATACCTAGCACAAAGGACGATGTTTGTGGTTGTCATCTCAGCCCCAGGACATCGCTGCAGGAGTTCCTCAGGGTAGTGTCCTTGGCGTAACCATCTTCAGCTGCTTCATCAGTGACCTTCCTTCCATCATAAGGTCAGAAGTGGGGATGTTCGCTGATGATTGCACAATATTCAGCACCATTGCGACTCCTCAGATACTGAAGCAGTCCATGTCCAAATGCAGCAAGACCTGGACAATATCCAGGCTTGGACTGACAAGTAGCAAGTAACATTCATGCTGCACAAGTGCCAGGCCATGACCATCTCCAACAAGAGAGAATGTAACGTTGACGTTCAATGGCATTACCATCTCCGAATCACCCACTATCAACATCCTGGGGGTTACTGTTGACTAGAAACAGAACTGGACTAGCCATATAACTCTGGTTACAAGAGCAGGTCAGAGGCTAGGAATTGTGCGACGAGTAACTCACCTCCTGACTCCCCAAAGTTGTCCACTATCTACAAGGCACAAGTCAGGAGTGTGATGGAATACTCCCACTTGCCTGGATGAGTGCGGCTCCCACAACATTCAAGAAGCTTGACAAAGCAGCCCGCTTGATTGGCACCACATCCACAAACATTCACTCCCCCCACCACCGACGCACAGTGGCAGCAGTGTGTACCATCTACAAGATGCACTGCAGGAATTCACCAAACCTCCTTAGACAGCACCTTCCAAACCTTCAACAGACAGCACCTTCCAAACCTTCAACTGCCAGCACCTAGAAGGACAAGGGCAGCAGATAGATGGTAACACCACCACCTGGAAGTTCCCCTCCAAGTCACTCACCATCCTGACTTGGAAATATATCACCGTTCCTTCATTGTTGCTGGGCAAAAATCCTGGAACTCCCTTCATAACAGCACTGTGGGTGTACCTACGCCAGATGGATTGCAGCAGTTCAAGAATGCAGCTCACCACCACCACCACCTTCTCAAGGGTAACTAGTGATGGACAATTAATTCTGGCCCAGTCAGCAAAGCCCACTTCCCGTGAATGAATAAAAAAATCTAACCCTAAATCTAATCTAATTCTTCTATTCCTTTCTCCCACATGTGCTTATCTAGCTGTCCCTTACGTGCATCTGTGATATTCTCCTCAGCAGCTCCTGGTTCTACACTTGTGGCTGGATACCATTCCCAAACTCTTGATTCTTTGCAGTCCACCCCCAGTGCTTTTCCCTTCTTGCTTCCAATCACTAGTGGCCACATCTTCAGCTACCTTAGATTTGATTCTCTTAAAACCCTCTGACAAATTTTGGTCATCCCTCCAAATATCTTTTTTGGTTCATTCTTTGTTTATCTCATACTTCTATGAAATATCTTGGAACTATCATCTACAGTAAAAATGCTGTATAAATGCAAATTATTTTATTGTATGGAAGATTATCAATATAAAGAAATTCACTTTTGTTCATGCCATCCTGCACCGCCCCACCCCGTCCATACCCAGCACATGTTGCACATATTGCACAAAATCTATGAGCTAAGATAACACATTCAGTGGTGTTGAAGAAATCCATAATTGGGATATGTGAATATTCCTAGAAATAAAATGCATGTTAATAGGTTCACAGTCCTAAATGGTAGTGGCCATTGACATGGGTTTAAATGTGACATCGTCATTCAGGAGTAAGAAGGGCGTTGATAGTAATTATGGACATAACACATTGAATACTAATTATTTAAAAACTTTCAGCCCACACTTCCCACAGACTTTTTGCAAATTTTTCCATTATGGACTCCTGGGAGAAAATTCTACATTGGTACTGATTCCCAAATATAATCATATGAAATTGATTATTATTTCAGTCTGGACTGTCACCCTGTGTCTCCCCACCTCAACAAAATACAATTGATCATGGACCATTTTATCATCTGCACTTAACTGATTTTGCTGGATTGAATGAGGGAAAAAAAATCTCTTCTATTCTCTAAATTAATTAATTTCTCAGTAATGATTGTTAATGGTTTGTTGGTTATGTTGTTAAATATATGCAGGTGATGGGCATTGTTTGATTAAGGATTTGTATCAACTCTTTTTGATTATTTGAAGGGGCTGCTCCCTGATTTTTGGTTGCGCTTCAGCCCCACGCTCCTGATCTTTGGCCACCTGGTGCAGAGGAGGGTGGGCAGATCAGAGGGCCTCCTCGTGGGTCCAGTTCTGGGCCTGGCCAAGGTGGTCATTAACAGGTCCAGGCAGCAGGCCATGAAAGGGATCATTTGGCCTGACTGTCTGCCCCTCTTCCACGGCTATGTTTGCGCCTGGTTGTCCCTGGAGAGGGAGCATGTGGCGTTCGTTTATTTGCTTGAGGTCTCCCGAGACCAAGGGGTGTTGCAGGGGCTGGAGTGCATCATTAGCCCCAGGAACAACCTTATTTAATTTGTCAAGTTTCCTTTGTTATAGTGCCCCTTTAGGGGGTTGTTAATTGGTTAATTTGCTATTAGTTCACTTGTTTAATTGATATACTCAAAAGAGTTTAAAGAGAGTCAGTTCATGTGGCTGGCAGAAGAGAGGGCTTGAACTGCTGGGGTGACCAGATTGGGGACATGCTAGATGGTGAAGAGTGGGCTGGACAAAGCCACAACAACTTGAGCGTCGCGGGTCTATTGATGTCCAGCTTGCTGCCAAAGCCACCTAAAGCCTTAAAACCGTGTTGCTTGGCCCCGACTGCACTTGAGGTGTCGAGGCAGCTCAAGCATGCATTGGACTCCTGACTGAACTGACCCCTGTTTGGACAGAATTTTTAATTGGGCCCAGGCCCTGAAATCTCCCTCAGGACCCTCAGCCCCACAATTTGAGCCATCTCGTTGAAATTCCCTCTGTGCCTTTTCATTCTGCTTGAAGGGGTTTCCTATACGGACTGATGCTGCACACCCTTCTCTTCCTTGCCCTCGTCAGCCATCCGGACATGCCGTGGCATTCCATCCTGCAGTCCAGAGGTGGTGGGGGCTTCCAGTGGAAGGCTTTCTACGTAGGAGTCCTTCAGTTTACCATTGGGGATTTGGCATGGCGGGTGTCGTATGCAGCAGTTTCAAGCATCCGTAGTTTAATCTGGTTTTTGAACTCCCAGGCCACCTATATTTTCTCTGGCCTTGAGGAGTCCAAGTTCCATGTGCATATGAGTTGTGCGAAGTTGCAGCCCCTTTTCGATTATTTGAGGGGGCTGCTCCTCAAGTTTTGGTTGCATTTCAGCCACACGCTCCTGATCGCCAGATGTGGAGGGCAGGCAGGTAGATCGGAGGACCTGCTCGTAGGTCTGCTTCTGGGCTTGGCCAAGGTGGCCACTAACAGGTCCAGGCAGCGGCCCATTCAGGAGGTCGTTCGGCCTGACTTCCAAGGCGATTTTCACGCCTGGGTGTCCCTGGAGAAGGAGCACGTGGTGTCTGCCTGTGCGCTTGAGGCCTTCCATGACCAGCGGGCATCGCAGGGGCTGGGTTGCATCAATGACATTTTAATTTTGTTTGTTAAGTTTCCTTTAAGGTTTTTTTTATTACTGTGCCCCTTTAAAGGGTTGTTAATTGGTTAATTTGCTATTAGTTTATTTGTTTAATTGATATACTCATAAGAGTATAAACAGAGTCAGCAGGGACACTGGGGTAGTAGTTAGGAGGCAGAGGTCTGTATGGCTGTATCTTGTGAATAAACCTACTATCAAGGAAACAAGTTGTCTTGTTTCATACTTCACCATCTGGCTTGGATCCATTTAACAATGATGGGCTGAATTTTAGTTCCAGGGTTCCAATTCCAACATTGGGCTGAATTTCAGGCTGGGAACTCGGAAGTGGGCGTCTGGGTCCCTGGAGGAGATTTTCTAGGAAGTGGACAATTAAAAACTCGCCTTCAGGAACACCATCTAACGAAGAATAACAGGATTACCTGGAAAAACTCAGCAGGTCTGGCAGCATCGGTGGAGAAGAAAACAGTTGACGTTTCGAGTCCTCACGACCCTTTGGCAGAACTCGAAACGTCAACTGTTTTCTTCTCCACCGATGCTGCCAGACCTGCTGAGTTTTTCCAGGTAATTCTGTTTTTGTTTTGGATTTCCAGCATCCGCAGTAGCTTTTAGCTTTTTGTTTTTATCTAACGAAGAATGTTGGGTAAGCTCCACAACAAGGAGTGACAATGGGAGTGCCCGAGGCTCTTGGCTCTTGCCATCCCACTGGAAGTGGTGGGTGTTGCTGCAATAGATGGGGTCTTTGAGGGTGCCTCAAGAAGGAGATGCCCTTTGAAAATTTGTGAATGATTCAAAATATGCTGTGGCTACAGCTGCCAGGTTATCATTGTGCAGGGGAATCCCATCTCAGGGTGGCCTGTGGCCATGACTATACCCCATGCAGCCCAGCGGATTCATGCTGGCCGCTTTGCAGGGTTAACCCCATTGTCTGCTGTCGAGTGGCCACTACCATGCCATCTGTGAGCTACAGCCACATCCAGCGGCCTGTTTCCAGGCAGTGCGAGAGGTTTAGCCTCAATTGGCATTTCCATTGGTCTAATTGGCTACCTGCCACTGACAGGTAGTTAGCCATCAATCCCCAGAAGCTGCCTCCATGATAACAGGCTAGAAGTGGGGGCATGTTGGCAGACCGGTACACTGGCTAATAGCTCAAAATTGCTGGAATGATCATCTCCAAACCTACCTCTGCCTCATGATGAAAATTCAACCTAATATTTCATCCAGATGGATATATCTTCTGATAGGGAGACTTGACATGACATTAGTTGCTTTCAGACATCTCAAAACAACATATTGAGCAATCTTTAGTAACATTTTTGTAAGAGAGACCAGTTTTTATGGTCTGAAAGTACATTGGTGAGGCAGCACAGAGGGCTTTACTTTTCACCTGACTTATTTGGAAGCCCTCAATGCTAATGTTTGGTCCCTAATGTGGAAATTGTGCCTACGCAATTGTGCTTGGTAGCGCTCATTGTTTGGGCCGTTTGGAGTCCAAATCGGTTTCCGTTGCACACACACACATTTCTGCTGTGAATTGCACCAGATACATTTTGGTGAAGGCATTAACACGCATGCAGCTAAGCTCTGCCAGAAGTTTGTCAAGCAAGCAGATCATGACGTCAACCAGCACTGCCATTTTGGGTATCTATGGTCCATCCAGCGCCTTCTCTTCTCATAGCTGATCACATGTTAAGCACCCTGAAAGACTCCCCACCCCCCCCCCCCCGACTAGTGCTATTGAAAAAGATTGTCAACTATTTGGAGGTTAGTTACCGGTTGATTTCTTCTGGTATTTGGCAAAATTCTGCGTTTGGTGCTGTCCATAGTTTCATATTGTAAAAGTATACAGGAATAAAATGAAAAATGTGGCATTGCTCATGTGTAGCCTGGAGCCTGGTCATTGTTGTGATGTTTTGCAGTTAGATTTGGACCATTTTTGAGGTCACACCTCTGTGATAAAATGGCCTAAAAAGCAAATCCAGGTAATTGTAGGTCTATTAAACTCTTGACCTCAACCATGGACAATTTTAACTGTCTTTAAATTTCTGACTCCAGGTCAGAAGAACCCACCAAGAATGAGTAAGATTCTATTTCATTCCAATCTTTTAAGTTTTTTTTGTAGTTGTAACAGTGTGACACTTTGAATTGGGACAGAGAGAGAGAGAATGAGATTTTAATTGCCTTTTATTGTTTCTTCTGCCTTCGCTACAGACGATGTTGTTGTCCATGAACTTGCTACCCTGTGCCTAGCTTCCATGTCTATTGATTTCACTAGTAAAGTGGAAATTTACGAGAAAGGTGGGATGGGACCACTTATTCATCTTCTTTCAAGCCCTGATCCTGATGTTCAAAAGAATTCCATTGAGTGTATTTCAAATTTAGTTAAGGTAATATTTATTTTTCTTCAATTATGATTGACAAGCATATTCTCAGACATAATATTATCGTACTGATTTCCTAATTCAATAAATATAACCGATATGTGAAACCATTTAAAAAATTCAAATGTCATGGAGGTTGTTGTTATGACCTTTAATAACGTAATCCTAAACCAAGCCAATTTGTATTCATCTAATTTACCACCCCTCTGGTATTGGGCTGGCCGGGGGGAGAGGGGGCTTGGACCTTTGCTGCACCGATGTATATAGTTTCTAGTAGTTAATAAATACTTACTATTGAACTACCTACGATGATGAACCTACCAAACTATGCCCAACACCTTACAGCATGGTGGCAGTGATTGGAACAACTCAAAACCTCACAACTGTAGAAGAAAATTCAAATCCTAGAAAACTGAAGGAAAAATCAAAGAAGCATTCTGACCTGAAGAAAACCTCAAGAAGGAAAGGCGCAAATGGATTTCATCAGAGAAAAGCCCTCAAGAAAGGCTTGGAAGCTGAAGGCAGAAATTAAATTCCTCACTGCAGCAGAAGACTCCTTTGAATCTGTGGAAGTCCAGCTTCAATACCCAGAGTGTGCAGAGTCAGCAGGCCTAGCAAGGGTGAGCTCCTGGACAACACAGGTCCGGAAAAGAGCTAAATACTACAGTGGTCAGAAATTGCCATTTAAATCGCAGCCCAAGAAACCCGATTCCTGAGTTGGCGCCTGAACATGTGGTGGCCAAGCTTGCTCCAAACTAAGAAAAAATAATAATTAATTGAAAATTAATCGCAACTGAGTAGGCAGCTTTATGAACCCAGCAAAAAACGCATTCAATGCTACCAAGATGTGCGAACATTGCACTAAAGCAGGGAAGAGCCTAACCAGTCAATCCAGCTAACCATTAATGAAAAAGTTAAATGATAAGATCAAGAATACCATTACTTCAGAAGCCCGCCAAAACTGCATGAAAAACCCTTTGTGCCAAAGTGCATGGCAGCGTCATCTTGGATTTTTGTGAACCTCTTAAAGCCGAATCTGCAATTTAAAAATTTTAACCATGGATCAGAAATCCACTCTTCCAGATCAATTTGATCTTATCCTAGGCCTGGATCAATCACAAAATTGAGGACTTTGGAGAAAGAGATTCCTTAGGTACATGATTGCTTCAGGTCTGGATAAAAAGGCAGAAGCTGAAGAACTTAACACACCGCTTTATTTCGTAGGTCTGATAGCCAACAATATAATAGCTAGACAATGAATTGTCTTCAGAATTTGATAAAGTTTTGAAATCATTGATGTTTATTTTAACCTCCGAAGTAATAAAATCCTTGAAAGGGCTAAATTTAATAAACGTGACCAGCAGCCAGGAGAACCCGTTGACTCCTTTAGTAATGAGCTGTACAGAATGCTGAAGGCTGTGATTATGGTGAACTGAAATCTGAGCTTATCAGGGAAAGAATAGTTGCAGGAGTGGTGGACAATGCACTCTCAGACATGCTTCAAGCAAAGGAAGATCTAACCCTTGAGACAGCCATCCAGACTGTCAGGCAATCTGAAATCCATTTGCAGCACAGATCCATATTAAGAGGAGAAAGCAAACAGTAGTTCAAAGTAAACCCCCGATGTCCAGTCAGTGAAACAGCACAAAAACAGGGACACTCCGGGCCAAGGGAAACAACACCCTAACCGGCCAGTACAGCGACCATGCCAACGCTGTGGAGCACAGGAAAGGTGTGATCAGTGCCTTGCCATGTCAGCCCAATGTAACCGAATAGGACACTACAGGAAGCTGTGCAAAGCCAAAACACTGAAACACACAGAAGGTCTGAATAGGATTCATGAGGTTGAGGCAGCACACCAAGAGAATACACAACCATGCTTCTTGGGTGACTTCAAAGATCCTAGATAATCATTCTGGAATGTGGATATCTCGGTTAATGGCCATCTCACACACTTTAAATTGGACATGGGAGCCAGTGTTACACTCCTATCTGAAAGGGAACCATGGCCGGTGACATAATGGTTGATGCCATCCACAAAGCATCTGTGTGGAGCAGGAGGCATTAACCTCCCGGTGAAAGGTACTTTTTAGGTTATACTCAGGTACAAAGACAAAACCATCCAAGAGACCCTGTTTGTGGTCCACAACCACCGCTATTCACTGCTCATTCGAAAAGCTTATGTCAACCTCAGTCTTTTATAAAATATTGGTGAGGTCAACCAACAAGGGTCTGGCTCCAAGTATAAAAAGGAATTCCCAAAGCTCTTTACAGGATTGGGGACTGAACAATGCATACAGGATCACACAGAGGGAGGTTGCTGTGTGCCTGTTGACACCACAAAAGATTCCCCATCCACTTATGAAGCAAGTGCAGTAGGAGCTAGCCAATCTTCTATTCGTGCCAATATGTTACCCGCTACACCATGAGCTTTTATTTTCTGCAGTAACCTTTGATGTGGCGCTTTATCAAATGCCTTCTGGAAATCTAAGTACAGTACATCCACCGGTTCCCCTTTATCCACAGCACATGTGACCCCTTCAAAGAACTCCAGTAAATTGGTCAAACATGATTTCCCTTTTACAAAACTGTGTTGACTCTGCCTGATTGCCTTGAATTTTTCTAAATGCCCTGCTATAACATCTTTAATAATAGCTTCTAGCATTTTCCCTATGACAGATGCTAGGCTAACTAACCTACAGTTTCCTGATTTCTGTCTCCATCCCTTTTTGAATAAAGGAGTTATATTTGCTATTTTTCAATCCAATGGAACCTTCCCCGAATCTAGTCAATTTTGGAAAATTAAAACCAGTGCATCAACTACCTTATTAGCCACTTCTTTCAAGACCTTAAGGTGAAGTCCATCCAGACCTGGGGATTTGTCAGCCCACAGCTCCAACAATTTGTTCAATATCACCTCCCTGGTGATTGTAATTTTCCCGAGTTCCTCCCTCCCTTCCATTTCCTGATTTACAGCTATTTCTGGGATGTTATTTGCGTCCTCTATAGAGAGGACCGAAGCAAAGTACCAGTTTAATTCATCCGCCGTCTCCCTACTTTCCATTATCAATTCCCCAGACGTACTTTCTATAGGACCAATGCTGTTAGCTCTTTACAAAAACAGAATTACCTTGAAAAACTCAGCAGGTCTGGCAGCATCGGCGGAGAAGAAAAGAGTTGACGTTACGAGTCCTCATGACCCTTCCGCAGAACTGAGTAAAGTTAGGAGAGGGGTGAAATATAAGCTGGTTTAAGGTGAGGTGGGGTGGGGGGGGGGATGACGGAGAGAGAGAAGTTGGGGGGGTGGTGGTTGCAGGGACAAGCAAGTAGTGATAGGAGCAGATAATCAAAAGATGTCACAGACAAAAGGAACAAAGAAGACATGTTAAAGGTGGTGATATTATCTAAGAGAATGTGCTAATTAAGAATGGATGGCAGGACACTCAAGGTACAGCTCTAGTGGGGGTGGGGTGGAAAAACTGACAGGGTATTACAGTTATAGATTTAAAAATAATGGCAATAGGTGGGAAAAGAAAAATCAATATAAATTATTGGAAAAAACAAAAGGGAGGGGGAAGAAACGGAAAAGGGGTGGGGATGGGGGAGGGAGTTGTTGAATTGAGTTGTTAAAGTTGTTGAATTCAACATTCAGCCCGGAAGGCTGTAAAGTGCCTAGTCGGAAGATGAGGTGCTGTTCCTCCAGTTTGCGTTGGGCTTCACTGGAACAGTGCAGCAAGCCAAGGACAGACATGTGGGGAAGAGAGCAGGGTGGAGTGTTAAAATGGCAAGCGACAGGGAGGTTTGGGTCTTTCTTGCGGACAGACCGCAGGTGTTCTGCAAAGCGGTCGCCCAGTTTGCGTTTGGTCTCTCCAATGTAGAGACCGCATTGGGAGCAATGAACGCAGTAGACTAAGTTAGGGGAAATGCAAGTGAAATGCTGCTTCACTTGAAAGGAGTGTTTAGGCCCTTGGACGGTGAGGAGAGAGGAAGTGAAGGGGCAGGTGTTGCATCTTCTGCGTGGGCATAGGGAGGTGCCATAGGTAGGGGTTGAGGAGTAGGGGGTGATGGAGGAGTGGACCAGGGTATCCCGGAGGGAACGATCCCTACGGAATGCCGCCGGGTGGGGTGAAGGGAAGATGTGTTTGGTGGTGGCATCATGCTGGAGTTGGCGGAAATGGCGGAGGATGATCCTTTGAATGCGGAGGCTGGTGGGGTAATAAGTGAGGACAAGGGGGACCCTATCATGTTTCTGGGAGGGAGGAGAAGGCGTGAGGGCAGGCGACTGCTTTGCAGAACACCTGCGGTCTGTCCGCAAGAAAGACCCAAACCTCCCTATCGCTTGCCATTTTAACACTCCACCCTGCTCTCTTGCCCACATGTCTGTCCTTGGCTTGCTGCATTGTTCCAGTGAAGCCCAACGCAAACTGGAGGAACAGCACCTCATCTTCCGACTAGGCACTTTACAGCCTTCCGGGCTGAATATTGAATTCAACAACTTTAGATCTTAAACTCCCTCCCCCATCCCCACCCCTTTTCCGTTTCTTCCCCCCTCCCTTTTGTTTTTTCCAATAATTTATATAGATTTTTCTTTTCCTACCTATTTCCATTATTTTTAAATCTATAACTGTAACACCCTGTCAGTTTTTCCACCCCACCCCCACTAGAGCTATACCTTGAGTGTCCTGCCATCCATTCTTAATTAGCACACTCTCTTAGATAATATCACCACCTTTAACACGTCGTCTTTGTTCCTTTTGTCTGTGACATCTTTTGATTATCTGCTCCTATCACTGCTTGCTTGTCCCTACAACCACCCCCCCCCCCCCAACTTCTCTCCCCCACACCTTAAACCAGCTTATATTTCACCCCTCTCCTAACTTTACTCAGTTCTGCGGAAGGGTCATGAGGACTCGAAACGTCAACTCTTTTCTTCTCCGCCGATGCTGCCAGACCTGCTGAGTTTTTCCAGGTAATTCTGTTTTTGTTTTGCTGTTAACTCTTTACTTATTTAAGTATCTATAGAAACTCTTACTACCCATCTTTATATTGCTAGCTAGCTTTCTCCCATCCTCTAATTTTTCCCTCCTTATTAATCTTTTTGTCATTCTTTGCTGTTCTTTATAATCTTTCCAATCTTCTGACCTGCCACCTGTCTTTGTGTAATTATATGCTTTTTCTTTAATAAAAACAGAAAATACTGGAAAACCTCAGCAGGCCTGACTTCTTCAGAGTCAGACGGAGTCATATGGACTTTAAACATTAATCTGCTTCTCCCTCCACCGATGCTGTCAAACCTGCTGAGTTTTTCCAGCATGTTCTGTTACTATTTCAGATTTTCAACATTGGCTGGAAATTTGCTTTTATCTTGGCGCTTTTTCTTTAAGTTTGACACTGTCCTTAACTTTTTCAGTTAACCACAGATAGTGAGCCCTCCTCTTGGAATTTTTCTCTCTCATTGGAATGTATCTAATCTGTGTATTCTGAAATATCCCTTTAAGTGTCTGCCACTGAACTTCTATTGATATATCTCATAACCTCATTTGCCAGTTCACTTTAGCGAGCTCTGCTTTCATGCCTTCATAATTGCCCTTATTTAAATTTAAAATACGAGTCTCCCTCAAAATGAATGTAAAATTCAATCATATTATGATCGCTGCTATCTCGGGGTGTCTTCACTAGGAGGTTATCAATTAATCCTATCTCGTTGCTCAATAACAGGTCTAGCATAGCCTGCACTCTGGTTGATTCCAGAACGTGCTGTTCTAAGAAACTACCCTGAAAACTTTCTATGAACACCACATCTACGCTACCTTTGCCCATCTGATTTTTCCAGTCGATATGTAGGTTAAAAATCCCCATGATTATTGGTCTACCTTTCTGGCAAGCTCCCATTATCTCTTCTTTTATACTCTGTCCTACTGTTATGACCCAGCAATTGGTAAAGCTAGGTTATTTAAAAATCCCAGAGGGAAACTTTAAACAACTGCATTAACCTATATCTTTAAGTGGTATGTTTGAGATGCAGCTCTAAATTCAGGAATCAGACTACCAGTTCCCGAAAGGTTTTTATATCAAATTACATGAGACATTTATTAATTTACACATATACACATGGCTACAAATTACAACTATCATAACTTTTAACAAATTCCTAAATTAATCTCCACTAAGGCAACAGTAACTCCGCCTCTTCTAACAATAAAATCCCTTTCATAGTACCAATTTTATTAGTAATATAAACATTGCTTGGTCTCTGCTTGCTAGGTGCCAGGTTTCAGTCCCCTTTTTGGGTGCTCTATTCAACAAAATGCAAATGCACTCTACTTCTCTTACATCTGAAAACTAGTATACATCAAAGCACCCAGACTAGCTGGCTTTAATCCAATTAAGACACACCCACAGACTAACCCTGTATTAAAAAAAAGATTTCCAATAACGTTATATATATTAATAGCTTCATGACACCTACTGTGTAGTTACAATTAGGGGGCCTGTACACCACTCCCACAAGTGACTTCTTGCCTTTATCATTCCTCATCTCAACCCAAACTGCTTTTACATCCTGGTTTCCTGAACTTAGGTCATCCCTCTCTAATGTGGTAATACCATCATTAATTAACAGAGCCACCTCGCCACCTTTTCCTAACCTCCCGTCCTTCCTAAATATCTCATACCCTTCATTATTTAGGTCCCAATCTACGTCACAGTAGTTAAAGCACTGAAAGGAACACGACAAAAGACTCTCAGAAGTTCTAGCATGCCTGCAGGAAGCAGGGCTGATGCTGAATGAGAAATGTGAGTTCTCCAACACATCAATTTAATTCCAGGGGCACATTGTCAGCAATGAAGACATCACTGAGGACCCATAGAAAACAAAAGCTGTTAGCGAGTTCCCAACCCAATTATCTATTCTGGACCCCCAGAGATTCCTGGGATGGTGAACCAGTTGGCAACGTTTTTGCCAAATCTGGCACAGGTATTGTGACACAGCTGATGGTAAAGGCTAAGTTGTTCAAATCCCGGAGGGAAACTTGAAACAACTGTCATAATCCATTTTTGCAATTTGTAATTTCAAGATGCAGACTTTGAATTCAGTAGGAATAAGACCACCCAGTCTCGTTTTTATATGAAACTAAATTAAACATTTATTAATTTAACAACAAATTGAACACATACAGATGGCTACAACTACAAAGGGAAGGTGGTGGCAAAGTGGCATTGTCACTAGACGAATATTCCAAAGATTCAGGGTCATGCTCTAGGGACCACGGTTCAAATCCCACCATGGCAGATGGTGGAATTTGAATTCAATAAAAATATGGAATTAAAAGTCTGATGATGACTATGAAACCATTGCCAATTTTTGTAAAGACCCATCTGGTTCACTAATGTCCTTTAGGGAAGGAAATCTGTCGTCCTTACCTGGTCTGGCCTACATGTGACTCCAGACCCACAACAATGTGGTTGATTCTTAAAATGCCCTCTAAAAAAAGGGAAATTAGGGCTGGGAAATAAATGCTGGCCTAGCCAGCGATGCCCATATCCCATGAACAATTTAAAAAAAAAAATTACTACCGTAATAACTTTTTAACAAACCCCCAAATTAATCACCCAGGTAAATTCCACTAAGACAAAGTAACCCATAGACTTTAAATAGACACCAGACAAAATGTATTTGACCTTACGAATTCCAAATGAGGTTCCTTTGCAAGTTGGTTGGAGGCGTACAGGCTGGTTAGGCCTTAAATGCTACTACCTTACACACACAAACCCCGTTCTTTATATACCTAGCTTTCCCTTTGAATGTAAATTTTCCATTGTATCACTAGGTCTTTTGAACTTCGGCTCTTGGACCATAAGACATAGGAGCAGAAATTAGGCCATTTGGCCCATCGAATCTGCTCTGCCATTCAATCATGGCTGATAAGTTTCTCAACCCCATTCCCCCGCCTTCTCCCCATAACCAGCTTCTTCAATAAAACTCCTTTCATAGCACCAATTTTATTAGTAAGCTGAAAAAATAAACACATGTTTGGCTTCTTCTAGCTAAGTGCAAGATGTTACCTGTAGTCTTGAATGGTTTATTCAACAAGTGGAAATGAACACTTTACCTTACTGTTCTCCTTATTGTTCACCCAATTAACTACTCAAAATTACTATACATCAAAGCACCCAGACTAGCTGGTTTTAATCCAGTTAAGACACACACAGACACACACTTAGACACAGACCCTGACTGGAATTCTATCAAAAAAAATAATTTCCAAAAACATTGTACACATTAATACCTCTTTATGACACAGGTCACAGAACCTTTGAGACATTCACTCAAGAAAGAACAGGCATGGTGCTGGGACACACATCAAGAGCAATCATTCACTCACATCAAAGTGATGCTTCTCTTAACTGACATTCTGGCCCACTGTGACCACCCCTGCCCACTACAGATGATTCATCCACAGGCCTCTGAGTGGTCCTATTTCAACAACTACCGGATGGAAGCCCCGACCAGTGATCTACACTTCCAGAGGGCTATCAGATACAGAGACAAGGTACGCTATCATCAAAAAGGAAGCCCTTGCAGTCATGTGGGTGTACAAGAAATTTTCAATCTTCATCATTGGCCTAAAAGTCAAGAATGAAACAGACCATAAGCCACTGGCCTCATTGCAAATATGCCTCACAGAATCCAGAGATTCCACCTATTTCTCATGAGGTTCGCCTATGAGACGGTATACCTCCAGGCCAAAAACCAAACAAATGCAGACACACTTCCCAGGACCACAGTAGACATTCCGACAAAACAGGATGTCAATCTGATTGAGGAGCTTGTAACATACTCTCAATTGACAAGGCGACACTTGCCCGTGACTGCTAGTAAACACCAACAGTTTCGCCTGGAACAAATATGAGATGAGGAGCGAGCCTGCATCCGCTATTGCTGCCAACAAAGGTGGCCACAAAAGAGATCAAGCTGTGATACCATGAAAGCTTGGTTCAAACAACGAAAACACTTTACTATCATGGGCAATCTCCTGGTCTACAATGAGAGGCTGGTCATCTCAGTTTCCCTTCAACCACAGATCCTGCAAAAAATACACCAGGGCCACCTGGGCATCACCAAGTGCAGGACATGGGCCCAATCCACCATCTAGTAGCCAGGCACTTCCAGGTCAATTGAGGACACACTAGTGATCTGTCAGGTGTGTGCGCTGCACCATCAGGACTAAAAGGAGCCCCTTATCCCTACACAGTTCCCTCCAGACCATAGGAGAGGGCGGGCATCGATTTATTTGTCTTCAACAGCAAATTGTTCTTTATTGTAGTGGATTACTTTTCTAGATGGGTTGAGGTGAAGCAATTGTACACAACAAGCACAGTAGTTAAAGCAGTGTAAGAGATGTTCGCGAGCCACAGCATCCCGCACAAGATTGTGTCCAATACTAGCCCACAATTTTCAAACAAGTACTTCACCCAATTTGCCATTACATTCGGCTTCTACCACCGTACCAGCTATCCAAGATACCCACAGTTAAATGGGGAGGCTGAAAGAGGGGTCCACACTATAAAAGCCCTGCTAAAAAAGAACAACGACTTCCAAACAGGACAGTTAACCTACAGGTCCAATCCGTTACAATGCAGCCTAGCCCCTTCTGAAATCCTAATGGGCTGAAAACTCTGCACACAACTCCAGATCCTGCCGAAGAAACTTAATACCAGTATTGATAACCAAGAATTACTAGGACATCCAAGCAAGAGAGCAGTCCTAGTGGCAGAAGTAGGCTTCCGTCTACAACTAAAATTGCCACACTAGACACCTTGCCACAACTACAAAAGGTCAATAAGGTCTGGATTAAAGACCTTGAGAGAGAGAGGGCACTACCATGCGGAAAGTTGATGACCAAACCCGGTGATACCTGGTTGGCACCCCAGAGGGTATGCTCAAGAGAAACAGGAGGAGCCTCCTCCTCGTCCCTCAAAGGGTCCTTCCCACTGCACAGTGGAGAGAAATTGAGGAAGGCACCCAGATGCCAGAACAACCTCTAATTCAACAAAGTATAAGGGACTGGTACATAAAAGGTTAATGTGGGACTGAGTACAGTACCGCCCACACAGTGATGTAAGAGAACTCATGTCCCACAACTAGGGGTCAGTGTAGTTTTGGACAGAGCCATGTGTAGAAGCAAGCATGGAGATAGCTCCTATCTTGGACCTTTACGGTACCTATGTATGTAGTTTCTAGTAATTAATAAATACTTTTGAATTACCTAAGACAACAAATGCTGTAATAAGACCTACCGAACTACGCCCAACACCTTACAACAATATCAAACCTGGATACTGATTCGGGTGTACTGCAAAGTTTCTCTGAACCAGTCCAGGAAGCAGAAGGGCTGCTTGATCACACCAATTGCTTGCTTAATAATATTCCTTGTGGCAATATTGGCTGGATTTTACATTCCCCCGCCAATGGGTGTGAAGGCGAGAAGCATGTAAAATCCAGCGGATGTCCTTCCCACCACCTCGCATGATCTGTTTGAAGTTTTTTTGGGGCTGGGAGAGACATTGGGCAGTGCACCCACCCTTGGGCCATGAACTGGCCACTTAAGGGCCAAATCCTGCCACTACTGGTATTTTACCCAGGGTGGAGGGAAGCCCATGACATGTGGAAAGCCTGGCAGCTTCAGCTGTGCAGGCAGGTGGCGGGCAAGGAGGGGTGTCGCAACCCCTCTTCCCTTCCCTTCCCACCATCTCTTGAAACAGGCCTCCCACTCCCCCCCGTTGCCCCTCTCTCCGAGAACCCCAACCCTGGATTTACCTAGGCTCTTCAGGTGGTGGGACTGACTGTATCTCCAGAAGTAGTCACCATTCCCAGTTGGCCCTCCTGGGACTACAGAGCTGCCAGCCATCCAATTGGCCAGCAGCCCTCTAAGGCAGGATTTCATCTTGAGATAAGGGCAGAAGTTTCACCTTAAAGCAATTAATGATGCTCCCAGTGGTAAATTGCTGTGGGGCAGCTATGGAGATCGTAGACCATCTCCCATCTCCCACGCCCCCCCTCAACTTTTTAGCTATAGGGGCGGGGCCATAAAGAGGTACAATGACCTCCCTAACACATTGGCCTATTGTGAACTGTGATGTTGCTGTGATCTGTTGCAGCTTGAAAGGAGTACATGGCATAAAGGTTGAGGCCAATAGTGACCGTGACAACCACAGGCACTGCTGTCCGTGCCTTTGTTTGAAGCTTTGTTATTTCTGCAGCAATATGGCTCAATGACAGCCATCTTAGTGAAAAGAAGGCATTTCACACATTGCAGCTCAATAAAATTTATGTAGGAAAATTGCTTCCTGAAGACCCTTTGTAGATATCGTCTCCTGTCCAGTGCATGCTCCTCCTCCACCTCATCTTTCTTCTGTGGATAGCTTTTCCTCCCCCATACTGTTTTCCTTGCTGTTGTCCTTTCCTCCAGCCCCAAAGGCCACCTCTGCCTCTACTTCTTCCTGATGCCTCCTGAGCATATGCCTGGAAGGCTATCTGTCACGCTCTAGATACGGGATGTCTCTTCTCTCTATGCCTTTCACCAAGAACCCCAGTGCATCATCGGAAAACCCTGATACTTGCTATATCATTTCTCCTTACAGCCACAGCCCCTTTAAAATATGCAGGCTGCCTTTAGGTGGGGGGGAATGGTGACGTAGTGGTAATGTCACCGGACTAGTAATCTAGAGGTCCAGGCTAATGCTCTGGAGACATGGGTTTAAATCCCATCATGGCAACTGAGAAAATTTTAAGTTAAATTGAAAGCTAGACTCTGATGGTTATCATGAAACTATCATCAATTGTTATAAAAACCCACCTGGTTTGCTAATGTCCTTAAGGGAAAGTAATCTGCTTTCCTTACCTGGTTTGGCTTACATATGACTCCAGACCCACAGAAATGAGACTGACTCTTAACTGTCCTCTGAAATGACCTAGCAAGACACTTAGTTCAAGGGCAATGAGGAATGGCAACAATGCTGGCCTTTCCAATGACGCCCACATCCCATGAAGTAATTAAAAAATTGCACTAGCCACTTGCATTATTGAGCCCCTTCTGATGCATGCAGGAAATGAAGAGAGGGTAGGGTTGGCTGCTCACAGCAATTGTTTAAAATAGCAGGCAGTATGAATTTAATATGCTGCCTGCAATGAAGGCTAACTGTGTACCGCAATCCACAAGCCAATTTTTGGGGATTAGCAAATTTAACCTCCTTACTTTCATTGTCCATGAAATTGAACTAAAAGTACCAATAATGTATGACAAGTGTGCAAGTTTAAATTCAAACACACAGTAAGTACAGTTACAAAGTATAGGTGTGATTAGGTTTCACAGAATTAAATTTGTAGTTTTTAAAAAACTTTTGTTCAACAGCGAATTAAAATTATGAAGATTATTTTCCTCTTGAATACTTTTTCTAGGACTATGTGTGTCGTATTGCACTTAATGAAATGAATGGAATTTTTCCTGTGCTGAACCTACTGAGCTCTGAATATCCTGTCATCCAACACTTGGCACTGCAAGCTCTAATAACCATTTCCAGTGATGCAGAGAGCAGAAAGGCACTATGTCAGAATGACGGCCATGAAAGTCTTCTGCAGGTTCTTGATACACCGGTAATAAAATCAATGCAATAATTTTTTGTAAATTGTTTGTTTCATAAAAGTGTACAGTGTTTGATCCAACTGTTAACAGTATCATGCAGTAATGAAAGTAGTCTCCGTTCTTTCTTGAGCAACTGCGATATCATATGGTAGGCATTACCATCATGACCAACATACAATATTAAATATAATTTGAAATCAGTACATTTTGTCATGTGGCATCAAAATAAATTATTGATTCCATATGTCCTATATAAACAATTACTGTTGACTCAAAATTCTTTTCCAAAATGTTTAATGTTCCTCTCCTCCCACTCAAACAAACCAGTATAATAATTTTGATCCACTTGCCATTGTGGTAAATAGGAGTGCAGCTAGACACCACATTAGAAATTCATTAGCAATCCCAGATTCACTTGAAGTGTAATAGCACACCAGCTTAGCTTCCCCTTCTCAGAACAGAATGTGATCAAATCTTGAAGCTTTGTTATATGTCTATTATCAGCAGTTGCACAGACGAGAGAAAGAAAAGAAAAGCGAAAGACCATTTTAGAATTTATTTATATTTGTAACTGTTGTCAATAATGCAGACCCATTTGACCACACATGGGGGAACAAACCCTAGTGCAACTACATCAAGTCACCACGCTGTCATTTCTTGCTGTTGGGAGAAACATCTAGCAGATCAAAGGGTCGATCCTATGAACCACCAACATATTTTTACTGCGTCAATACTGATGTCAAATTGAAATGTATGATTCTGCTTGTGAATTCATTTCAATAAAGAGGCAGACTAAAATCGTCGAGCACAAGAAAGCATGGAACAAAAAGAACTTGCCTTTTCAACCCCATAGTATAGGTTGCAATATTACAATCCATTTAATCTGTAAAAAAACAAAGTTCTTTAAAGTTGCTCTGTTTCAAACGGTAAATTGAGCAAACCTCTGGAGTACAAAATTTTGTTATAATTTTCATTGATCTTATACTTTTTATTAATTATTTTAGTTTTAACAAGGTCAGTTTGAGTTGGCCAACTTAATCCCAGAAATGCGAATGTTGTCACCTCTTTAAGGGAAATGACTTGATCGCTTCCATATAGGGGTGAGCTTGCGTACCTGTACCTTTTGGCAAGCCTGTCTTCAGAATAAGAACATAAATTAAGAACTAGGAGCAGGAGTACGCAATTCAGCCCCTCGAGCCTGCCCCGCCATTCATTACGATCATGGCTGATCTCATTTTGGCCTCAACTCCAATTTCTTGCCCTCTCCCCATAACCTTTCAACCCATTACTAATTAAAAATCTGTCTATCTCCTCCTTAAATTTATTCAGCGTCCCAGCATCCACTGCACTCTGAGGTAGTGAATTCCACAGATTCACGACCCTTTGAAAAAAGTAATTCCTCCTCATCTCTGATTTAAATCTACCACCCCTTAGCCTAAAACTATGGCCTCTTGTTCTAGAATGCCCCAGAAGGGGAAACACCCGCTCCAAATATACTTTGTCTATCCCCTTTAGCATCTTATATACCTCAATTAGATCTCCTCTCATCCTTCTAAACTCTAGTGAGTATAGGCCTAAACTGCTCAATCTGTCCTCATAAGACAAGTCCTGCATCTCTGGAGTCAATCTAGTGAACCTCCTCTGAACCGCTCCAGTGCAACTACATCCTTCCTCAAGTAAGGGGACCAAAACTGTGCACAGTACTCCAGGTGCGGTCTCACCAATGCCTTGTACAGTTGCAACAACACTTCCCTATTTTTATACTCTATTCCTTTAGCAATAAATGCCAAAATTCCATTTGCTTTCCTTATTACCTGCTGTACCTGCATACTAGCTTTCAGCGATTCATGCATGAGGACACCCAGATCCCTCTGCACTGAAGCATTCTGAAGTTTCTCTCCATTTAAATAATAAGTCGCCTTTTTATTCTTCCGACCAAAATGGATAACCTCACACTTATCCATGCCAAATTTTGGCCCATTCACCTAACCTGTCCATATCCATTTGTAAATTTCTTATTTCTTCTTTGCAACTTACTTTCCCACCTATTTTGGTGTCATCTGCAAATTTAGCTGTAGTACCTTCTATCCCTGAATCCAAGTCATTAATATAGATTGTAAATAGTTGGCGCCCAAGGACCGAACCCTGTGGTACCCCACTAGTTACTGCTTGCCATCCAGAAAAAGACCCATTTATCCGGTCCCTCTGTTTTCTGTTAGTTAGCCAATCCTCTATCCAAGCTAATATATTACCCCTAACTCTGTGTGATCTTATCTTGTGTATTAATCTTTTGTGCGGCACTTTATCAAAGGCCTTCTGGAAGTCCAGATATACTACATCTACAGGATCTCCATTATCCACTTTGCTTGTCACATCTTCAAAGAACTCTAGCAAATTAGTCAAACACAATTTACTCTTCGTAAAAACATGCTGACTCTGATGGATTGCATTTTGACTTTCCAAATGCCCCATTACTACTTCCTTAATAATGGATTCCAACAATTTCCCAACGACAGACATTAAACTAACTGGTCTATAGTTTCCTACTTGCTGCCTCCCCGCCCTTTTTGAACAAGGTCGTTATATTAGCATTTTTCCAATCCACTAGAACCTTTCCAGAATCCAGGGAATTTTGGAATATTATAGCCAATGCATCCACTATCTCCACTACCACTTCCTTTAGGACCCTGGGATAGGCCATCAGGTCCTGGGGACTTGTCAGCCTTTAATCCCAATAGTTTGCTCAGTACTTTTTCTCTAGTGATGGTTCTAAGTTCCTCCTCTATTTCCTCTACACTACCTGTTACTATTGGGGTGGTACTAGTGTCCTCCACTGTGAAAACTGAGGCAAAATATTGATTAAGCGTCACTGCCATTTCTGCATTCCCCACTATTAACTCCCCAGTCTTGTCCTCCAAGGGACCAACATTCACTTTAATTAACAGTCTGTTGTGGGATAGCTTGCATGACTGGTAAGCACACACAATTTTTGTCCTGTATATCCTGCAACCTCATTGTTTTGGTTTAGTTTGATATTTTATTTAATTCTATGAGCAAATCAGTTTGGGAGGTTTGAGGAATAAAAACTCCACGGAAACAGCTGTTCAATGCGACTAACAGAATAGGTTAAAGATAGTATTAGATTAAAGGAAAAGGTTTAGAATGTTGTCCTAAAGCGTAGTCAGATCCTGGATTCAGAGGATTTTAGAATTCCACAAAGGATAACCAGTGAGTTAATAGAAAATAGAATATGAAAGCAAACTAGTAAGAGACATAAAAAGTTTGTAAGAACTTCTATAGGTATGTAAAAAGGAAGAGATTAGCAAAAGAAAATCTGGGTCATTATATTAGGGAATAAGGAGACGGCAGAGACATGAAACAAATACTTTCTATCAGCCTTTATGGTAGAAGACATAAAAAACAATCCAAAAATTGTGGGGCACCAAAATCCAGTGAGAATAGGTGACCTAAAGAAATTAGCATTAGTAAAGATATAGTACTGGAGGAGTTAATGGGGCTAAAAGCCACCAAATCCCCTAAACCCGATAGCTTACACACTAGGAATTTAAAAGAGGTGGCTATAGAATTAGTGGTTGCATTGATTTTGATCTTCCAGAATTCCCTAGATTTTTAGAAGCATCCTACAGTTTGCAAGGTAGCAAATTCAACCCCACTATTGAAGAAAGGAGGGAGGGAGAAAACATAGAACTATAGGCCAGTTAGTCTGACATCATTAGTCAGAAAAATGCTAAAATCTATTGTTAAGAATGTCATGACAGGGTAATATGGATCTATGAAATGGCAATCATGTTTGATAAATCTGTTGAAGTTTTTTGGAATTGTTAGTAGCAGAGTAAGTGAAGGGGAACCAGTGGATGTAGTGCATTTGAATTGTCAGAAAACATTCAGTAAGGTGCAACACTAGAGGTTATTGGACAAAATTATGACCCATAGTCTTGGGAGTAATATATTAGCATAGGTTGAGGATTGATTAACGGGCAGAAAACAGAGAGTAAGAATGAATGGGTCTTGGCTTTGTAGGCTGTAACTAGTAGGATACCCAAGGATCAGTGTTTGGGCCTCAGCTATTTACAATCCATATCAATGACTTAGATGAATGGACTGGGTATAATGTATCTAAGGGCTGAATTTTCTGGTTGGCGGGGGTGCGGAGCAGGAGCGGATGGGCGCAGACCTGATCGCTGCTCGTGATCTGGTCTGTACCACCATTTTACGTGGGTGGGCCAATTAAGGCCCGCCCAGCATACTTCACGACTCCTGTGCATAGTGGGAGTGGGCAGGTGGCAGCGGGTGCACTTAGGCCACCAGGTCCAATGGCAACCTGGCGGCCTACATAAAGGAAGGCCCTGGCAGCCTCGGAAAGGCTACTCGCAGTGGCTGGGCGAAGGGCTGTGCAGAAGGGCAATGATGTTCATGCAGTTTGGAGGGTAGGCCATCGGGGCAGACCAGGCCGGAGGGTAGCCCTTCAGGGCAGGCCAGGCTGGAGGATAGCCCTTCAGGGCAGGCCAGGCAGGAGGGTAGGGCGGGGGCCAGTGTGCCCATTGTTTTCCGGATGACTGCCATGCTGCCCTCCTCGAGGAGGTAGCAGCATGGCGGGAGGTGCTGGTTCTCCAGGATGGGAGGAGGAGGCCCCCTCACATGACGAAACGTGCCTAGGAGGAGGTGGTGAGCTCCCGCGACGTGGTGCGGCGCACCTGGATCCAGTGTCGCAAGCGCTTCAATGACTTGTTGCACCCTGGCAGGGTGAGTAGCAGGTTGGCACTGGTCATTTAACCCAGCAGGTCGGCTTACCCCCCTGCTGCCCCTCGCAAGCCTGAGTGTAGTGACTGCATTGAATCGTTGGCGGTATGTGTCCTTTGCTGGGTGGGCCAGCAGATGTTGCCCATGCTGAGGTCAGCCTGAGAGGATGTGTTTTGCCCTCGCAGCATGTGTTACACTTAGTCCCACATGACTGGTTTGGGGGCAACCTGGAGGAGCTGCACCTAGGCACCGTGCTTGAAATGCAGGACATGTCCAAGTCAGGGTGATGACATGTTTGGAAGGGAGCTTCAAGGTGGCATGGCAACGAACCATCTGCTGCGCTCTGCGCTCCATGTGCTTGCGCCTCCTTGCTATGGAAGGATATACTATGTGGTGCCTAATGTGATGTAGGCAGCACGTGTCCAAGGGGTGGGTGGGGAACAGGCCTAGCATCTTAGTGTGGGTGTTCGACAACAGCGGGGTGAGGAGGCACTGGAGCCCTGATATGTCCACTCTGGTTGGGGTGGGCCGTGTGCAAAGCGAGTCCATGTGCAATTTGCTCGTCTCATTTTCGGGAGAAGAATGCTCATAACGCAGCAGAGTGTGCGAGGACTGGCGGCGGCCAGGTGCACATCGCCATTCTTAGCCGGTTCGAGCAGGAGGCCCTGGATTTGGAGAGGTGCCATGCGCCCAGGCCCACTGGTGTCAGTGAGGCTGGGGTGCCACGGCCAGGTATTTATGCCCAATAGTGAGGTCAGCATTGTTCTCCCAACAGTCATAGCAGTGCTGAATGTTAATTGATTTAATTTCACAACATGGCTTGACCATTGCTTATGGAAGGATGAGCGCATAATGATCCGGGGGACAGGGATGCACTTTGTCATTGTCTCCACATTAACTGATCCACTGTCCTCGTTCTTCCTTTCAGCATCATCAGAGCAGGGCCAGGAGGAGGAGCAACAGAGGCTTCTCTCACACCTGAGGGGCCTGAAGCCTCACCAGCGTCACACCATCTCTGCGAGGCAGGCACCAGCGCAGATACTAGCACCTCAGTGGGAATTCGAACATCGGCTAGTGTCCCACGGCACAGCGGTGAGGGCAATTCACAGTTGCTGGAGGGGCTGGTAGAGACAGAGTGTCCATGGCGCCAGCAGGAGGACTTCAGGGGACCAGGCACATGATCAGTTGGTGCCTGATGATGTGCCATTGGAGTCGTCCGCAACACAACAGGGGCAGGAAATGCGGCCAGGTGTGCAGGAGCATCTGAGGGAGATACATGAGGCTATGCTTGGCTTGGTCTCTGTGGTGGAGGAGTCTACGCGGACGATCGCCTAAGCAATGAGCCACATGTCCGAGTGCCATGTGTCCTCCAAGGAGATAGTGGCGACTCTCATGGAGCGGCTCCTCCAGGAGCCCTGTCATGGCTTCCTGGGGGTGTGCTCTGACCAGCAAGCCCTCACATTGGCATTGACCTGAGCTGGTCACTGCCAGTGTGGGAGATGGTCTGGGCATCAAGTTTCCCAGCTCGGTGCCCATCCATCCACAGTGAGCAGGGAGGTCTAAAGCGACCTCACATCAGCACAGCAGCTGCCTGTCGTCTCTGTGGGTACCTCTCAGGGCGCTCCGGATGAGGGCGGCAGCTCCTCCGCCCCTCTCCCAGTGACCATAGCATCCGGTCAGGCTGCGATGACTGGGGAGATACCAGCTCTGGAACTGGCAGCTCCCTCCCAGGCAGGGTCAGCACAGACTCCACGTGCCAGAGGACGACCGCCAAGGTCATCGAGGCCAACAGGACAGCAGAGTCAGCAGGCTATCTCAGATGCCACCCTGAGTGATGGGGCAGCACCAAGACGCAGCATCCGGAAACGAAAACATAAGGCACCTTAGGGACACCACAGATTTTTCACTGGTGCGTTTGTGTTGGCCCAAGATGAGGTCCTTATGATTTGTTCTGATTTGTAACACTATTGTCTTTTTTGCATAATTTTGTTTGCTTGACATATTAAATTCAGACATGTGACCATGGCTGAGGGTGCCTCTTTTTTTCTGCATGTGTATGGTTTCCAAAAATGTGATGGGTGCTTTGTTGGAAATTCAGCTTTATTAACAAGGCCCTTAGTTACTGTTCCCAACCTGGTAGATTTTGCACTTAGGCGTCAGGTATGGAGCCCATGCTTGTCTTGGAAGTCCATCTGTGGTGTGCTAGCTGAAGGTTCATTGGATTAAAGCCTCCTGGGTGTCCCTACCTCCCTGCAGTATGCCCGGGTCAGCATCTACCCCCTCAGCATTTCCCTGTGCATGCTCATCCTCGGACTCACTGCTGGACTCATCGTGTGCAGCCGCAGCCACTGCGTCGACATCTTCATCGTCCACTGCGTCCCCCCTTTCCAGCGCAAGATTGTGGAGAGCGCAGCATGCTACCACTATCACCGACACATGATCTGGGGGGTTCTGGAGTGTGCCTCCTGAGCGGTCCAGGCATCAGAAGCGCATCTTGAGAAGACCGATGGTTCTCTCCACCACAACCCTTGTGGAGGCGTGGCTCCTATTGTACTGCTGCTCAGCTTTTGTCCTAGGATGGCAGAGAGGCATCATGAGCCACCTTCTGAGGAGATAGCCCTTGTCACCCAGCAGCCATCCATCAAGCCAGGCTGGAGCACTGAAGAGCCCTGGCACCTGGGAGTGTCTGAGGATGTAGGTGTCGTGGGAGCTGCCTGAGTACCTTGCACAGACTTGCAGAATCAGCATCCTGTGGTCACACACCATCTGCACGTTCATGGAGTGGAAACCCTTCCTGTTGATGAAGGCACCGGGCTCACCTGCTGAGAGTGTGAGCAGAACGCAAGGCATTGCGTGGAATGTTTGTGTGGTGAGTGGAGCCGTAGATGGGATGAGGACGTGAGCTCCATGGATATGAGCCTGATGGAGATGTGAGGGTGTGTGTGAGAGTTAGTGGTGTCCTTTGAGGTGTGAGATCCATGTGGATGTGTGATGAGTTTTTAAGTGTATGAGTTGCGAGTGATGAGATGGTTGACTTAGCCTTGTGGAACAGATGAGAGCATTCATCCTGTTCCTGCACTGGATGGCTGTCCTCCTATGTGCTCTGGTGGCACTGACCGCTGCTGCCACCGCCTTCCAGGCCAAATTGGTGACTCTGGGACGTCCTGCAGTCAGAATAGGGGTAGAGGACACCGCGGCGGCCTTCCACTGCATCCAGCAGGTACCCCAGAGAAGCATCACTAAATTTGGGGATTGCCGTCTTCTTTGCTTTCTGTCACCTGGAGCAGTTCTGGTCTGAAGACATGAAGTAGGCATGTGCTCTGGTGCACCTTAAATATGGTACCCGGAGCAAGAAAGTAATGAAGTCACAGTGTGGTGGGCAAATCCGGCCTGCCAGCCAGAGATCCGGTGTGTTTCCTGTGAATGAGTTATTAATGAGGCGGGATGCACCAGGAATGTGACGATATGGTGCAAAAGCCTCCATTGTGGCCAGAGGGTAAAACGTCCTTTTTCCTGCCCGCTACTGCATTTAGTCAAATCTGGGACGATTCTGCCCTTAGGGCTGAATACATTAAATCTCCAATTAGACAGTCTATCTAAAATTGGATTTTTTCATTACGTGATTGGGTGTACAATTCAGGTGAGGCATGTGATTATAGTTCACTGGCCTATTTAAAATAGGATGCTTATTCAATTTGCTGTGTCTACCAGCTCATTGGCCAATTTCCATGACACTAGTGGACATGGTATGAAATCATGTTATGCAATTACAATTTACTTCCAGTTGCAAGTTCCTGCTGGAGTTTACTTGCTTGATTTAATTGGTTATTCAGACTCCAGAAAAAAATACTTTACAAAGTAGAAGACAGTTTTGCAATTTATGATTCATATTTTTTATGATGATATGAAGAATATTTAACAATTTTTGCAAGACCATATTTTAATTGTAAGTGATTGAATTTAATTTTTTTCTCCTAGGACCTTAGTGATCTTCATGCAGATACTTTGCATGTACTGGCAAACTGTCTGGAAGAGACACAGAATGTTACAATCATCCGTGACTCAGGAGCCCTGGAAAAGTTTTTGTTTTTTGTAGAAACGTCCAGTCTTCCAGAGGCACAGAAGCATGCAACAAACGCAATAACCAGATCAGCTCGTAACAGTATGTCAGAACTTAATTTTGCAAAATACAATTAAGATACAATATTACCTAGATTGAAACAATTGGAAATTTCTATAGGTTATTATTTGATCAAAAATAATTCTTAGAACTCTAGGTATAAATAATGCTCATTTTTTGTCTACTGTCACTGATATGTGCAATATAGCACAGCATATTTTTGTATGAAAAGTAAATGATTATCAATAAGTAGTATCAAAGACAGATAGATTTGCACTGGGATTTTTAGAAAGTGCGGTCTTCTGGATGGAAGGCCTGTTGTATGCTCACTTTTTAAACTTCTTTGTAGTTTAATGCTAATTGTCTACTTGCCATATTTTGCAAATATGGCCTTGTGAGCATCATGGACTGAGGCTGAAGCACTCCCTAACTTGTAATAAAACGACAATGGCAATGCCTCACTTGCCACACTCCTGCCCCCTCCCTCCAACTTGATTTTTAAATGCTGCTGGTGTATATTCCTAGCTGGAACATGATTTTATAGTTGTGCACTGCACGATTTGTAGTCACACCACAAAACATGACCCAAAAGCATTGTAAGTGCACAAGAGAATTAGAACAAATTTTGTCATTATTTTTGCAATTTGACACTTTCTTGTGCCAGTATATTAGAAACTTATTTTACCAAAGTCATTGGTGATTTGGTCAATTTCACACATGTTTAATAATGTACTTGAAAAGACCACACGTTACAACATATGGCTTAAAGGTAAGCAACTCTAATGAAAAGTTAGACAGAAAAGTGATGAATCAATAGCCTTAAAAAATTAAAAATTTGAAAACATCTTTGAAGGGATGACCAGTAGTAACTGTCAGCCTGGGTGGAACTGGATATGGAATTTCCAAAAACATTGAAAAATTTAACATAATTCAATTTAATTCCTTCCCCCAACACACTGGCCTTGTAATTGAACATGCACCACAAGAAATCAGAATATGTACAGTTCACTGAAGTATAATATGAAGACAGTGCTTCTCCTCCATACAAAGAACAAAACAGTGCAGAAACTGATAAAAGCTGTAAAAAAGGCACGTGTGGCTCTGGTTGTAGTTGGCCATTTTTGAATACCAGGAGCAGCTCTTAGCTCCATTTTCCTTTTTCCTTCCTTTCTAGTTCTGTTGCTGTCGCATTTCTTGCTAAGAATTTGCTTATGGTATCATTTATTTTCTTTCGTATAATGTCAAATGAGATGTTGAAGAATCAATATTCAAATCTTATTTTAAATGCTGTTATATTTGCATGCTGCAGCCCTTTTAAAATTATAACACCAGGAAGCAGAGTCACTCGTGCTAATCCACAAAGTAACAGTTCCTCTAGATACACTTGCTTTGGGAAAGAAAAAAGAGAAAGCCAATAACTGCAATGTTGGCAGTAGAGTGCCACATTAAGGGATATCGCAACATGAGGAAAATGATTAGGCCACTGAGCCCCTTGAGTCTGCTCCCCTATTCAATTTAATCATAGGTGATCTGCCCCTCATTTCCATTTACCAACCTGAGCTCCATACTCCTTATACCCTTACTGAAAATAATCTATTTCAGTCTTGAAAGCTTGAAATATCCCAGTAGCAAAACCCTTTGGGGAAAAATATTTCCAGATTTCTACTGCCTTTTGTGTGAAAAAGTATTTCCTGATTTTGCTTCTCAATGGCCTAGCTTTACATTTAAGACTGTCTGCCTGTTCTTGATTCTTCTACCGAGAGAAATAATTTCTCCGTAGCTACCCTGTCAAATCCTTTTAACATTTTTAAGCTCCTTGATTGGATCATTTCTCAGTCTTCTATATTCAAGGGAATACAAGCCAAGTTTATGCAACCTGTCCTCCTAATTTTAACCATCTAAGTCTGGTATCGTTCTGATTTACCTGCCTCTTCCTCTATAGTGATGTTAGATAGAAATCCTGTTTACGACTGTGTTAAGAGAAAAATATTGGTAATATTAAGCGGCTGTTTCTGAGATCTACATAATTAAAAGAGAATATTACTGCAGAAGAAAACATTTTCAAAGTAAATTATTTTAATTTAAAATTGTGTCAAAACATTTTTAAAAAGTCTTTTACAATTGCTCCTGAACCTGGACACTTGGTCGTCGATCTTTCCCACGGACTCCACTTAATCTATGCCAACTTCATTCCACCACAGGATCATAATGTTTAACTTTCACTTTCTAACATGGTCTCCTCCATATCCCCAGTTTACAACCAAGACAGTTCTCTCCTCATCTTTTCCATGCCGATGTAACCATTTTTAAAAAATTATCCATTCATGGGATGTGGCTGTTGCTGGCTGGGACAGCATTTATCGCCCATCCCTAATTGCCCTTGTTCAGACGACATTTGAGAGTCAACCACATTGCTGTGGGTCTGGAGTCACATGTAGGCCAGATCAAGTAAGGACGACATATTTCCTTCCCTAAAGGACATTAGTGAACCAGATGGGTTTTTTTTACAATAATCAACAATGGTTTCACGGTCATCTTCAGACTTTTAATTCCAGATTTCTTTAATTGAATTCAAATTCCACCATCTGCCATGGTGGTATTTGCACCCTGGTCCCCAGAGCATTACCATGGGTCTCTGGATTACTGGTTCAGTGACAATAGCACTATGCCACCACCTCCCCTAAATGCTCTGTGAACATTCACATTTTAGCTGAACCTATTACTTCCATCTCCCCTCTTTGTCTTGGGCCTTTATCACTTGACTCTCTCCTGTTATTTGCTCATGTCACTTTAATTTTTCCCAATTCAGATATTTTGGCCCCGATCCATGACTAAAGTCTCTCAAGCTCCAATGATATCAGCTTTTTAAAAGTGATATATTCTTATCAAGGTGAAATATCCTCATCAGAAATTGTGAATCATGCCAACCTCACACCTGAACCATTTACTCCATGTTGTACCACACTCTAGGGCTGCGATTCTTCGGCGCCGCCTACCGCCAGGATCTTCCAGTCCCGCCAAAAGTCAATGGACTTTTAGCTGGCCTGCCAGATATCCCGCGGTGGGTCCTGCCATGGCGGGACCGGAAAATTCCAGCCTTGGAATCTGCAGTGGATCAACAATCAATGTCCCTCCTTGTATTCACTCGTGAATTAAGTCCTTACCATTGATGATCTTATTGCAAATGAAAATCCATTATTTGAGAAGGGAGGGAGGGAGAAGTTAAGTAACTACAGACTGATCAATTTAACAGAAGTTGTGGAGAAGTTACTGGAATCTATCATCAGGGACAGAGTGACTGAACACTTGATTAAAGAGAACTGAAACTTGAACTTGAAACGATTAAAGAAAATAAGCATGAACTGATTAAAGATTCGCATAATAAGCATGAAACGATTAAAGAAAATAAGCATGAACTGATTAAAACTGATTAAATGGATCTGTAAAGAGTAGATCATGTCTGACTAGTTAAATGTTTTGAGAAGATCACTGGCATGCAGAAGTGTCTAAGGATGTTATCTACATGGACTTTCCAAAGGCATTTGATAATAGCGTATCACCCATAGATTATTAGCAAATTTGAGAGAGCATGGAATAGGAGGTAACCATGTGACAAGGGTTGGTAATCAGTTGGAAGGTGGGAGACAGACAGTAAGGAATAAAGGGAAATCTCAAAAATTTGAACAGGCTAAGCAAGCCATTTCATACTGCAGTTATGGAGTGGCTACGCAAGTGCTGCTATCAGTCCAAAAAGACGTTCTGCCCACCCACAATTGAGCAACGTTGTGTATGAATTTCAGTGTTGGTATGATGCCAGGTACATAGGCTGCACCTCCCAATGATTGGTTGATCGAAACATTACAACATCTTCCTCTGACTCATAATAGGCAGAGTACAGACTGTAATCAACCAACCTGAGTTTGCAAAAGCCAAAACAATACTTCCAGTGTTAGATGTGATTGGGCAGCAGTTGCTGAACAATCCTGAGTGCGCAAATAGCTACACTAACAACCAATTTAAGATAATTAGTCAAGCTCGAAATATGGTTCATTTACACTTGCTAGAAGCAACATACATTCATAAGCAAGGACCCATTGCCTGTAAACAAAGGGATTATATTTAAGCCCTGCACCTTTATTGAATTACCTGGAAGCATGGAGAGCCTATAATTCCTCATTTCTTTCTGCATGGCAACACCTCAGCCAATCATAGTCGATTTGCCTAACAATCAGCATCCCTTTCTCCTGGAATTTTCTTCCATCTATCCTGATGAGGGCATGATGAAAAGCTTCAGCAACATGTATCTCTTTACAGCAACAATAAAGGGAAAGTTCTGTGATTAGCAGGATATGACGTGTTGTTTTGCAGGGATCTATACTGTTAGGATCATTTCAATGATTTGAATGAAGGAATAGAGAGTTGTATATCTTAAGTTACATTAGAAGGCATAATAAGCTGTATAGATGTGCCCAGAATTTACCAAGGTTCATAGGCAGACTAAATGGGGCCAGATTTTCATCCCTGGGTCGGGAACATGGCTGCTGATTCAGTTCTAGGTCTCGACCCTGTGTCTCATCAGTGTCACTGACATGACACAATTTTCAAATGGAAATGTACTAAATGGCCCAGGGACAGGTTCAGTGCCCAATGGGCAGCACCCGATTTTCTGATGTTTCCCTGGAGGTTGGTCCTCACTGAGGCTCAAACCGAGAGGCAGCAGATTTTCTTCCTGCCCAGAAACTGCCTACCCCCCACCAACGCTCCCCTCAGAAGACTAAAGGGGCATGGCTATAAGTGGCAGTGGCGATGAGAGATCGCAACATGGGTCCAGTGCTGCAAGCACCTCACTGACCTCATAAGATCTAGAAAGGTGAGTGGCAAGTGGTACCCAGGCCTCCAACTCTGTGCAGAGCAGCATGTACATGAGCTCAACAGACTGTGTCCATAATGTTCCCGAACATTGTCAGAGCAAATGCCTAGTCACATCACTGAGATGTCAGTGACCCTCTTGAAGAACCATATGCAGCACCACTCTGAGTGGCTGCAGGAGCAACATGCTGACATGCACGGAAAGAGTGAAATTCTCTGATGTATGGAATGCTCAGTATTGCTGAAGGCACAGAGATGAAAGGAGTTCTAGAACTCAGCTGCCCATATCTTAACCTGCGCCAAGTCTCATTGACCTAAAGGACTTACTTTGGCTCTCAGTCAAGTAAGGGCTGATATTAAAATTCTCATTCTTGTTCTCAAATCCCTTCATGGCCTCACCCATCCCTATCTTTGATTTCTCCCACAGCCCTCTGATATTTCTGTGCTTCTCTAATTCTGACCTCTTAAAATCCCTGATTTTAATCACACCACCATTGGCAGCCATGCCATCAGCTCCCTGAGCCATAAGCTCTGGAATTTCTCCCTACCCCTCTCTGCCTCTCTACCTCGCTTTACTCCTGACACTCCTTAAGACCTACCTATTTGACTAAGCTTTTGATCATCTTACCTAATATTTCCTTAGGTGGAACAGTGTCATGTTTTGTTTTATAATGCACCTGTGAAGTGTATTGGGACATTTTACTCCATTAAATGTGCTATATAAATATAACTTGTTGTCGAACCAAGCCAAAACTGGTAAGAATCTTCTAATTTTCACCAAACCCAAATTTATGTTACATTTATTTAGATGTCTACTTATTAGCCTATGGTAAATTTATGTATTAAGCCAATGATCATTTAAGTATTGTGACAAGTTTTTTTTGAAGGAATTGTAAAATCATAAAATATTTTTTTTTATTTGTTTCGTGGGATGCGAGCATCACTGGTGAGGTGTGTGTTTATTGACCATCCCTAATTGTTCTGAGAAGATTATGGTATGCTCCCATCTTGAACCACTGCAGCCTGTGTGATGTAGCCACATCCACAGTGCTGGTCAGAAGGGAGTTCCAGGTTTTAGACCCAGAAACAGTGAAGCAACAGCAATAAAGTTCCAAGTCAGGATGATTTTTTATTCGTATTGCTAGGGAAACAGTTATAGTTTGATGTTGAGGTTGCCACCTGAGGAAGCAGAGCCAACACACTAAACACTGCCTCACACACCGTGGTCTACCCAGCAACTACTCAGTCTGACTCAGGAGCCTCCATGCAAATGTGGTAGATATACCTCTGGCCATCCATGAGGATTATTTCTGGGACGTTGAGACAAACATAGCTGAGTGGCTTCCTGTGCTAGCACATATTGAACCTCCTGATGTCCGCAGGATAAACATCCTCCTCAAAGAACATCACCGGCTGACAGCTAACGAAGCACTCCAGTTGACAAAAGACCTTAAAAAAAACCCACGCACTCATCTGAAATCCTGTTAGTCCCTACTAGAACACACTCCACACCATACAAACTGATGATAGCACCACTTCTCGATGGCATACCTCCTGGTTGACTGCAGACATCATCAGCTGCAACCTGGGGTGGAATTTTCCATTCCCGCCAATGGTGAGAATCATGGTGGGCAGGGCACTAAATTTGGCATGATTGAAAAAGTTAGTTTTCCGCTGGCAGAAAATTAGTTTGGAATTTCGTTCTCCTCACTTTGCTGGTGGGTTAAAAGTGGGTCGAGTTTCCTGTTGAGCTATGTCAGGAACCACATTTGCAATCATTTGCACCTCATGAATGCTCATTAAAAGGCCAACTTGCCAGAATTGAATCCCCCTCCAAATTAAGTGACCCGCCGGACGAAAATTAGAATGGTCTGTTTTACAACTGTATATAAGTGGCTTGCACCTGGAGAGCTTCAGTTTATCCATAACTTGGAGGTCTGTAGACTCTGCTTTCGCCTTCCTTTAAGACCATAACTGCAAAATATCGGGTGTCTATAGCACAAGCTGCGCCAAGGCTGGGCATGGAAGGCCTGACCAGCAGGAGGAGTGAGAGGGAGGCAGGACTGGGAGGGGGCGGGGGGGACATGATGCGGAGGGGTGAGACGGAGGCAGGACTGGGTAGCGGGGAACACAAAAGGGGAGGGGTGAGAAGGAAGCAGGACTAGGGGCTGGTCAAGGAACAGAATGCAAGAGTGAAAGACTGTCCAGAGGCAAGAGTCATAAAACTGTCCATGGAAGAGTAAGAGACTGTCCTGGGGCTGAGGCTACACTATTGGGGGCATATGGAAGAGACAGACCTGGGGCTTAGGCCACACTGTCAGGGGCATATTGAAGAGACTGTCCTGGGGCTGAGGCCATGGCTGGGATTTTCCGTGCCCACTGGCATTGAGCGTGCTGGGTGGTGCGAGCAGACAATATGGCGAGAGGGCCAAAAATTGGTTTCACGACTTCCCTGTGTTCCCTGCCATCGAACTTCGGGAACCTCATATATCAGCATATCATTGTAAGGCCAGACTCATCCTGCCCCGTTGGATCGTCCGCCCATGTTGGTGGGAAAACATGTCGACGTGTTTCACAACATATATAAGGCGTGCACTTGGCGGGCTGCACTTCGCTCGGGATTCCAAGGTTTGTTTGACTCTGTCTTCTGTGTGTTAACCAATCCTCAATCCATGCTAATACATTACTCCCAATAGCGTTAGCTCCTATCTTATGCAATAACTTTTTATGTGGCACCTTATCAAATGGCCTTCTGGAAATCCAAATACACTACATCTACCGGTTCCCCTTTATCGACTCTACTTGTTATATCCTCAACGAACTCTAGGAAATTTGTCAAACATGATTTCCCTTTCACAAAACCATGTTGACTCTGTTTGATTCCGTTAAGCTTTTCTAAATGTCCTACTATTTTTTTCCTTAATAATGAACTCTAGCATTTTCCCAACGACAGATGTTAGGCTGACTGGCCTATAGCTTCCAGCTTTTTGTCCCCCTCCCTTCTTGAACAGGGGTGTCACATTAGCGGTTTTCCAATGTGCTGGGACCCTCCCGGAATTCAGTAAGTTCTGGAATACTTCAACCAATACCTCCACTATCTCTGCAGCCACATCCTTTAAAACCCTTGGATGCAGGCCATCAGGTCCTGGTGTCTTGTCTGTCTTTAGTCCCATTAGTTTGTTAAATACTTTGTCCCTCGTGATAGAGACTGTTACAAGATCTTTCCTCCCATTAGCCCCTTGCTGATTTGGTATCTTTGGAATGTTTATAGTGACCTCCACCATGAAGACTGATGCAAAATATTGGTTTAAATTATCTGTTATCCCCATTATCAGTTCTCTCGTTGCATCCTCCAAGGGTCCCACACTCACTTTAGCCATTCTCTTTTTATATACCCGTAGAAGCTCTTGCTGTTTGTTTTTATATTTTTTGCCAATTTACTTTCATAATCAATTTTCTAAGAACTAAGTCCCACTGAGGTACATGTATCTGCGCTGGTGGATGGTGCAGGTGAATGCAGTGACGGTTCTTCATCAGATGTTTGGTCTGCCTCCTCATCTGAGGTGGTGCAAGGGCTGGGGCTGAGTCATTTGCAAGAGGACCTCCTTCACCTTTTCTTACTGGTACCTCGAATAAAGAGAAGAGATAACTAGCGATTGACTAGCCAGGCTCCTATATTATAGATCACTCACAGACATTGTCCACATGTGGTCAGTGAATACTGGATGTACCCTCACTGGCTTGTTGGGGAGGTTAATCTTGCCTTACACGCAGAAACAATCCCTATCCTCTCTAGCCAGCTCTGCGGCCTGTTCCTCGGAAGCGGAGAGTGCCCTCAACTCCGGGATCTCTCCTCTGGCCTCGGCTCTCTCCCTTTTCTTGTGGGAAATCTTGTCCTGCATAAAGACAGATGGTTTGACTGTGAGCAATATGGATGAAAAAGCATGCATGTCTATTGTCTCTACTGAGCAGCCCCACCTCCTCCCCCCCACCCAGTAAGGGATTAAGATGCCGTTTGTGCAGAATCTTACATGAGATGATGATCTTAAAATGGCTGTCAGACAATCAGTGCTGATGACCCATCTGCTGGTTGTGTGTGACATCCCTGCGGGCTCTAACCCTTGGACTACCTGATGCCCTTATAAGTGTGTGAGTTTGGAGTGAGTAGAATTTTTGTTTACCCTGGTGGAGCGGAGCAGATTATTCATCCTTTATTGGCACTGCAGAGTGGCCCTTTTTTGTTTTCCTCCCTGGCGACTTCCTCCCAGGCCGATGTGGTCAGGTGGGAGGATCTCCTGCTCCCATCCTGAGTGTTGTCCAGGACATGCTGCATGCAGGCACAGACTTCAGTACCTGAAGAGTTGCAAATGGCACTGAACACTGCAATTATCAGCGAACATCCCCACTTATAAAGGAGGGAAAGTCATTGATAAAGGTTGTTGGCTTAGGATATTACTCTGAGGAGCTCCTTCAGCAGTGTCCTGGGACTCCACCAACCACAACTAGTTTCCTTTGCGCTGGCTGGAGACCAACTAGTGGAGAGTTTTCCCCTTGATTCCCAAATTAAGATTTGCATTACCACGTAGGTTTCCAGCATGATTAATATGCACTGTTATCAAACTTCCTTTAATTTAGGCATGTTGCAATTTAATCAGGTCACATAAAATTGAGGATCATAGAGCATCATCTGTGCTTCAAATAACATCTTTGTTTTCGTCAATTTTCCCTTTTAGCTAATGAGCAAATGTTTTGAGCTTGGGCAGACAATAAGGCTGACAATGCTATGTGACTACATTAACTCTCCAAGGACCACTTTCAGCAAAAAATATGTTTTGCAAGCAATCCTGTGGAGTTGTAACTGCTTTGAATATTAGGCCCCATGGCTACCTGTTCTCAACAAGTAACATGTCTTTATAAATTTTGTATTTATTGGCAACAAGCCTATAGGATCCTAATTGCAAACACGATGATAGTAATTTTGACCTGCAATTTTCAAAATAATGGATATTTGGGAGTGATTACTGATGATTTACTCGAGCATTCTATCTGACATCAAAAATTGTGGGTTGTGCTGTACTATTCTATCAACTGATCTTCAAGTTTACATTACTGCCTTGAAGTAACTGTTTCTATAGGTGTATGTATTCATTTTATGGAATGATTTTCAGTTTGTTTTGGCCAACCAATGAGTTTCATTGCAGCTGCCAGTGTTTTTTGTGGTGTCAGCGGTCACAGTGAACATTTGCTGACTGTGTTTGTATTACTACAGGCTTTCAAGGAAAAAGGAAATGCTGGCCAGTATATAGACAGTTGTATACTTTCATTTAAAGAATGCAGTCAAGAAATACGCTTTGTGTGATGTACATGGTTTTATTTTCCTTAATATCATTCAATAATGTTGATTGAATATTGCTGATAGTAACCAAATATGTGGATCTTTTGCAAAATGTTCAGAAATTTCAGACCTGAAGCATAAAGGATAATAGCGAGGAAAAAAATAGCCATTTTATAGCGAAGATATGGCGAATGATATCTACTGGTATTGCTGAGCATCTTTGCTATGAATTTTAAGTTATGCACCATCTACTGGTTTGTGCAAAAAAATGTATCAATGAATTAAAAAGAATTAATATGTTAATCTTGAAGATTTAAAGGTCCTATATAGTTACTCAGTCATTTTGCATACTTTTCGTTTGTGATTGCAGTTATTAGATGTACGAAGAACTCTCCATATACAATGCTTTTGTGATTTGAAACTTTCCCTCACATTGATTTGTCTCTTTATGATCTAAGGTGAAAACAGACATATTTTCCATCAAGAAGGTTTGGAGAAAGTACTGGTGATGCTTTTAGGAATCAACAATGATGCAATCAAAGTAGCTGCTTGTGAAGCAGTGTCAGTTATGAGTGAAGATGAGGCTAGCAAAGAGGCTTTCAGAACTGAAGGTAAGTATAAATGATTTGATATCATTCTGTGGTTAAATTTTCATTCCATGAATAGCAAATTTTATAATAGACAACTGTATTTCTGTAAAGTTGAAACTAGATTTCTGAAGTATTTTTTGCAGAAGGTGTTGCTCACGTGGTTGCACTACTGACGAGTGACAACATGGAAATGAAAGAGGCTGCAGCCTTAGCTCTAGCAAATCTAACAACTGCAAATTCCAGCAATGCTAGGTAAACAGATTTATTAGTAATGCTACACTACTTTGCACTTGAGTTTGCCATGCAGATTTTTCCCTGTAAATTTGTTGTTCATTAGAAGAACAGTATCAGTGATAAGGAATGGAACCATTACCCAATTTGTACAACAAAATCTTAAAATTTGTGAATACAGATATTTAATATGTATGAAATTCTTTAGTCTGCATTTTTATTTTAAACAGGATTCAAATAAAGGACTTCCATACGAAGGTTTCAAGCTAATATTTGCACACCATAGTTTCAAAGCCCTAGTGTTAGCATGAATCATTGTCAAGTCAGTTATATACGATAAGATACAAACTAAGGGCTGAAATCCCAGAGTTGGAAAAGGATAGAAAAGTAGAATTCCAAAATGGGGTGGGTCAGGGCTGGGATAAGAATTTGAGGCTGGTTCTGCTGAGACTCTACCCTGAACTTAAAGTGCCACCATAAATTCCAGTGAGGAAAAAGGCACTTCTGCCTCATATCAGCTGAGTCCCTGGGCTCCCCTGCAAATTCTGCCTATTTCCCCCATTTTAAGGCTTTATTAGAAGTTTTGTTAGGACATTTGGATAGATTATAGACCTTGTTTAGACATTCAAAATTGACTCCAAAGGCAGACAGTTATGTTTAATTAAATGCTGCATGGCTCCTTTAAGAACTATAAAAATGACATGCCTCATTTTCACTTTGACCAGCAGTGTGGTTATGGGGTGCTCCGCCATCTGCTGGTAGACTGGTAAAACTGCCTTTGTGCCTTTACAGAAATGGACACCTGTCCTGATCAAATCAATAACACTATCCCCACAATTTGGGATAGGGTCCATGGCTTTATGTGTAGACATATGGGTGTCTTGCTCCATGTGCTTGTACCAGCATAGCAGAACTGCAGACTTTCAGCCCCTAAAGATCTCTCTAAAGTGGTCTAAAAAAGTGCCTTAATCCCAATCACAAAAGAGCATCTCTGTTACATTAGTATGAATTATTCCATCTCCGTCCGGTTCCAGTTGCCTTTACCTTCACATCATGGACAGGTTGTATTTTGAGGCTATGTCCACACACTGCAAGGTTTGAAGTCCCCAGACTTTTTTAGGATATATGCAGTCAGCAGTTTCTAATAAATTTAAATTTTGGTTCCAGAAGTGAAAGGACAATATGTTCAACTTCTACACCAGTCAACACCCTTGGTAATGTACTTTGTACTACTTAAAAATGTAAGAACCCCAAGGGTTGGGATATCAGATACAGATTCAAAATTGCTGTGCAACATGAAGAATAGTGAGACATAGGAAGGCTGTGTCTCATAGGAACAAAATCAACCCCATGAACTTGTTCCGCCATTCAGTCAGATCATGGCTGATCTATACCTCAACTTCATTTTCTTGCCTTAGTCCCTTATCCCTTGATTACCTCACAAACTCTATCAATCTCAGTCTTGAAAACTCCAATTTTTCCAACATCTACGGATTTTTGGGGAGAGAATTCCTGATTTCTATTAGGCTGTTCATAAAAAAATGCTTCCTGATTTCCATCTTAAGTGGTCTAGTTTTATTTAAAATTATGCCCTCTTGATTTTGATTGCACCACCAGAGGAAATAGTTTTTCTGTATCTACCCTATTGAATCCCTTTAACATTTTAAACCTCTCAATCAGATTGTGCTCAATCATCTATACTCAAGGGAATACAAGTTATGTATGTGCAACTTCTCCTCATAATTTTACTCTTTTGGCCCAGCGTCATTCTGGTGAATATATTCTTTCTGAGGTGTGGTGCCCCAAGCTGAACAAAGAGAACCAGATGGAGACTGATCGAGGCTCTGTACAACTGAGCCTAACTGGCCTTTGCATTTCAGCTCCTTCAGACAAGGCCAACATTCCATTAGCCTTTTTGATTTCATTCCTCTGTACTGGTTCTAAATGCCTTGTTTGTTCCTGTACATCACCGTTGCCATTTTTCAGAAAATACACCCATTTATCTTTCTTAGGTCCAAAGTGAATGATCTCGCACTTACCCACATTAAACTCTATCTGTCATCATTTTGTGCATTCACTTAATCTGTCTATGTCCCTTTGCAACTTCCTGCTCCCATTTGCACTACCTAAATCCCTCTTACTTTAGTGTCCTCTGCAAATTTGAATATACAACTCTCAATTCTTTCATCTAACTCATTAATAAATATGGTGAAAAACAGACATTCCAGTACAGATCCCTGGAAACATTACTTGTCATGTTCTGCCAAAATAAGTATCTGCCTCCTCTTCAGTCCATTCTTATTTTTGCCAATACTTTCTTGTGTGGAACCTTATCAAATGCATCCTGGAAATCCATACAGATAACATCCATTGACACTCCTTTGTCTACCTTATTTAGTGACTGCTTCAAAAAGTTCAACTGGATTAGTCAGACATTAGATAGACTATGCTCTTCCAACAAGTGTGAGAAGCTCGTTGAATTCTTTGGGCGGAATTTAATGAGGCCCAGTGGAGTGAGCATGTGGCAGGGGGCTGGGAGAATTAGGCAGGAGTCCGCTGCCAAGATTGCCTGCGACCTTGTAGGGGAGAGTCCCTCAATCACAGGCACTCAGCGCCTGACATTGGGAAGAGGCAGGGCCCTAAAAGTCATCACCTATCCTTGCATCCGAACCCCTCACTCTCCTTGCCAGCAACCCCTACCCTCGCCCCCATCCTGCCCAGTGTTGATCCCTGGTGGAGGCCTCAGTGCATTAATGACAGCAGCCATTGCTCAGACTGATGCTGCCAGCCTATGGCAGACAGCTTTCAGAGGCCCCGACTGGGGTCTTGTTCGAATGGGAAGCCCGAACCTGTCCAGATAAGTGCCTATTTGCAATTAAATAGCATCAGGCTTCCCAGAGAGGAGCCACGTAGGGCAAATAGTGGGCAAGGCCCCATCGCACCAACAAATTCCGTTCTTTTTTAGTGAAGTTGTCTCTGCTGCCTAGTCGTCAACCCCTTTCTTTCTCTGGTTTCTCTTCCATCTCCCCTCATGCCCTTTCTGAGCTTATGTTATCTACTACTGCTCCTCGGCCCTAATCCCACTAGAATGCTGATGATCCACCTTCCCTTTCTGACTTTCATGTATGTTGACATTGTATATACTTCCCTCTCCTCCGTTACAATGCTCATCTCTTTCAAATATGCAGTCATGTCCTCATCTGAAAAGCACACCCTTGACCCCTCTGTCCTTACACCCAACCGCTCTTTCCGCTCCAAAGTCCTTTGAACATATTGTCAGCTCCCAAATCCATGCACATTGTTCTCGCAAACTATTTTTGAACCTTTCCAATCAAGTTTCTCCTGAGACAGCAATGAGACAATGATAATCTGCCCAATCACTCTTTTCCATCTCTCTGCAGCCTTTACACTATCAACTACACCATTCCCCACCAATATTCTGCTCCAGTGTCTAACTGAATAGGATTGCCCTTGACCTGGTTCTATCATTACCTATCTAACCATAGTCAGAGAAACTCCTGCACCCAATTAGAACCTTCTGCAATGGCTTTTCTTCCTGATCCAGAACTTTTACCCAAACATCAAGAGTGGAGAGTGCGAGACTTCGGGGGAATAAACAATGGAAAGTACGAGATTCTGGGGGAGTAAACAGCGGAAAGTATGAGACTCTGGGGGAGTAAACAGTGGAAAGTGCGAGACTCTGGGGGAGTAAACACCGGAAAGTGCGAGACTCTCGAGGAGAAAACAGCAGAGAGTGCGAGACTTCGGGGAGAAAAGAGCGAAGAGTGCACGATTTCGGGGAGAAAACAGTGGAGGGTGTGAGACTTCAGGGGAGAAAACAGCAGAGAGTGAGAGACTTCAGGGGTGAAAACAACAGAGAGTACAAGACTCCAGAGAAGAAAACAGCAAAGAGTGTGAGACTGCTGGGGAGAAAATAGTGGAGGGTGTGAGACTTCAGGGAGAAAACAGCAGAGAGTGAGAGACTCCGGGAGCGAAAACAGTGGAGAGTGTGAGACGTCGGAGGACAAAACAGTGGAGAGTACAGGACTCCAGGGGAAAAAACAGTGGAGGGTGAGAAACTCTGGGGGAGAAAACAGCAAAGAGTGTAAGACTCCAGAGGAGAAAACAGCAAAGAGTGCGAGACTTTGGGGAAGAAAACAGTGGAGGGTGAGAGACTCCGGGGGTGAAAACAGCGGAGAATGAGAGACTCCGAGGTTGAAAACAGTGGAGTGTGCGAGACTTCAGAGGAGAAAACAGTGAAGAGTGAGACTCCGGGCGAGAAAACAGTGGAGAGTGAGACTCCGGGGGAGAAAACAGTGGAGAGTGTGAGACTTCAGAGGAGAAAACAGCGGTGGGTGCGAAATTCGGGGAGAAAACAGCAGAGAGTGAGAGTTTCCGGGGAGTAATCAGTGGAGAATGCAGGACTCTGGGCAGAAACTAGCGGAGAGTGCGAGACTCCGGGGTGTAAGTAGGGAAGAGTGTGAGACTCCGGGGTGTAAGTAGCGAAGAGTGTGAGACTCCGGGGTGTAAATAGCGAAGAGTGTGAGACTCCGGGGTGTAAGTAGCGAAAAGTGTGAGACTCCGGGGTGTAAGTAGCGAAGAGTGTGAGACTCCGGGGTGTATGTAGCGAAGAGTGTGAGACTCCGGAGTGTAAGTAGCGAAGAGTGTGAGACTCCGGGGTGTAAGTAGCGAAGAGTGTGAGACTCCGGGTTGTAAGTAGCGAAGAGTGTGAGACTCCGGGGTGTAAATAGCGAAGGGAGTGAGACTCTGGGGTGTAAGTAGCGAAGAGTGTGAGACTCCAGGGTGTAAGTAGCCAAGAGTGTGAGACTCCGGGGTGTAAGTGGCGAAGAGTGTGAGACTCTGGGGTGTAAGTAGCGAAGAGTGTGAGAGTCCGGGGTGTAAGTAGCGAAGAGTGTGAGACTCCGGGGTGTAAGTGGCGAAGAGTGTGAGACTCCGGGGTGTAAATAGCGAAGAGTGTGAGACTCCGGGTTGTAAGTAGCGAAGAGTGTGAGACTCCGGGGTGTAAGTAGCGAAGAGTGTGAGACTCCGGGGTGTAAGTAGCGAAGAGTGTGAGACTCCAGGGTGTAAGTAGCCAAGAGTGTGAGACTCCGGGGTGTAAGTAGCGTAGAGTGTGAGACTCTGGGGTGTAAGTAGCGAAGAGTGTGAGAGTCCGGGGTGTAAGTAGCGAAGAGTGTGAGACTCCGGGGTGTAAGTGGCGAAGAGTGTGAGACTCCGGGGTGTAAATAGCGAAGAGTGTGAGACTCCGGGTTGTAAGTAGCGAAGAGTGTGAGACTCCGGGGTGTAAGTAGCGAAGAGCGTGAGACTCCAGGGTGTAAGTAGCTAGCCTCCATCACCAGTCTCTGGATTCAGAGCCCCTGTTCGGAAACAAAAATAGAGGTGTGACATCACAGGAAAGCTAGTAGTTGATTGGCTGGTGAGTATATGCTATATATTTTACCTGAACCAGGGAAAATCAATCGTGATAAGAAGGACATAAATTGAAATAATTCAAATATAAGCACAAGAAAGACTGGAGGCATTAATTAAAAGTTAATGAGGAAAATAATAAACTGGTTAATTTTCCTTAGAGAAAAGAAGGCTGAGAGGAGACCGAATAGAGGTATTCAAAATCATGAAGGGTCTGGACAGAGTAAATAGGGAGAAATTGTTCCCACTCATGAAAGGATTAAGAACAAAAGGGCACAGATTTAAAATAATTGGCAAAAGAAGCAAAAGTGATATGAAAAACATCTTTTTCACGCATTAAGTGATGAAAGTCTGGAATGCTGTGCCTGAGAGTGTGGTGGAGGCAGGTTCAATTGAAGCATTCAAAAGGGAATTAGACTGTTACCTGAAAAGGATGAATGTGCAGGGTTACAGGGAGATGGCGGGAGAATGGCACTAAATGAATTGCGCATTCAGAGAGCCAGTGCAGATATGATGGGTCAAATGGCCTTCTGTGCTCTCACAATTTTGTGATTCTGTGATCTACTGTTCATCTGCTCTTATTTCCCACCTACGTGCTGCCCCTCGACAGTCCCTCGGCGTCTTACAAAGACACAACATCAGCTTTAACATTTGCATTGACGACATGGCTTTACTTCACCACCACCTCTCTCAACTGCCCTACTACCTCCGTGTGGTCAGCCTGCTTCTCAAATATCCCTTCCAGATTGAGCTGCAATATTCCCCAGTTGAACTTCGGAAGGACCAAAGCCATTGTTTTTGGACCCAACAGCAACTTTGCTCCCTCGTCACCGATTCGATCCTTCTCCCTGACAACTGACAGCTGAATCAGACTGTTCACAACCTTGGCATCCTGTTTGACTCTGAGATGAGCTTTTGACATAACCTCTTTTTTTCAAAGACACCTACTTCTAACTGCATAACACCACTTTTAACCACCCCTGCCTCAGCCCATGTGCTGCTAAACCCTCATCCATGTATTTTTTTTGTCTCCAGACTCAACTATTCCACTTCTCTCCTGGCTGCTGCCTTATTTTCCATTTTCCGTAAACTTGAGCTCATCCAAAACACCGATGCCAGTATTCTAATGCACACCAAGTCCCACTCACCCATGACTCCTGTGTTCATTTTGGACAATGGCTCCCAGTCCACCAACACCTGAAGTTCAGAACTGTCATCCTCACGTTTAAATCCCTTCACTTCTTTGCTACTTCCTATCTCTGCAACCTCCTCCAGCCCTACAACCCTCCAAGAACTTTGTTCTTCCAACATTGACTTTTACCTATGCATCACCCTCTTTACCTGATCATTGGCTAGCATGCCAGTCACCTCAGTCCAAAGCTCTGGAATTCCTTCCCCTTTTGGAAGGTCAAACCAAGGTAGGACATACACAGTAAATGGTAGGGCACTGAGGAGTGCGGAGGAACAAAGGGATCTGGGAGTTCAGATACATAATTCCCTGAAAGTGGCGTCACAGGTAGACAAGGTTGTAAAGAAAGCTTTTGGCATACTGGCCTTCATAAATCAAAGTATTGAGTATAGGAGTTGGGATGTTATGGTGAGGTTGTATAAGACATTGGTGAGGCCAACTTTGGAGTATTGTGTGCAGTTCTGGTTGCCTAATTACAGGAAGGATATCAGTAAGATTGAGAGAGTGCAGAGAAGATTTACTAGGATGTTGCCGGGTCTTCAGGAGTTGAGTTACAGGGAAAGATTAAACAGGTTAGGACTTTATTCCTTGGAGCGTAGAAGAATGAGGGGGGATTTGATAGAAGTTTACAAAATTATGAGGGGTATAGACAGAGTAAATGCGAGTAGGCTCTTTCCACTTAGATTAGGAGAGATAAACACGAGAGGACATGGCTTTAGGGTGAAAGGGGAAAGGTTTAGGGGGAACATTAGGGGAAACTTTTTCACTCAGAGAGTGGTGAGAGTGTGGAACGAGCTACCATCTGACGTGGTAAATGCGGGCTCACTCTTAAGTTGTAAGAATAAATTAGATAGATACATGGATGGGAGAGGTCTGGAGGGTTATGGACTAGGTGCAGGTCGATGGGACTAGCGGAATAATATTTCGGCACAGACTAGAAGGGCCAAATGGCCTGTTTTCTGTGCTGTAGTGTTCTATGGTTCTAAACCTCTCCATGTTTCTCTGCTCCTTTAAGATTTCCATTAAAATGTACCTTTGACCAAGTTTGAGAATAGGTTGAGATCGTTTCGGCCCCAAGACCTCTAATCATTCGCTTTACCAGATAAAACAGCATGGACGGTTTTGGAAACAAGGATGAGAATTCTAAATTGAGGCATTATTTAACCTGATGCCAAAGTAGGTCACTGAGCATAGGGGTGAGAGGGGAATGGGACTTGGTGTGAGCCAGGAGAGGAGCTGCAGAGTTTTGGATGCCCTGAAGCTTACGAAGGATAGGCTGGCCTGGAATTGTCAAGTCCAATTGTACCAAAGGCATGGATAAGAATTTGAGCAGCAGATTAGCTAAGGCAGGGCTAGAGTCAGGCGATGTTATGTATGTGGAAATAGGCGGTCTTACTGGTGGTGTGGGTATTTGGTAAAAATGTGGTAAATATTACTAAGAAAAATCATCTCAGGGTCAGATATGACATCAAAGGTGCAAATAGTCTGGTTTAGTTACCCACGGTTGCCAAAGAGAGGGAGGGAATCTGTAGCTTGGGAACAAAGTTTGTGACAAGAACAAAAGGCAATGGGTGGTATTTAATGGAGGTGATGGGGGTCTCGCCTGCTAGCTCGAGGACCCCACATGGGGAAGGCCCGCTGTATCATGTGCCACTCAGGCACTTGACAGGTCAGCAATGGTCCTTCCATGGGATCAAGGACCCCAGTCCCACCGACCGAGATGCTGACAGCTGTATTGAGCGGCGGCGGCAGCAGGGAGGTAATGGCTGTTGCTGACAAGACACCCACCCAAGCTCTAGGATCATCATGGACCCAGGCCCCAGGGGAGGGATGATGGGGCGGGGGGTGGGGTGTGGGTCATAGGGGAGGATGGAGGATATCAGCAGCAAGGGCAGGGGGTGGCTCTCAGCGACTCCCCCTTTCCTAATGCCAGGTCTCTTGATCATGTACAGATTGCTTTTGATCAAGGAACCCATCCGCCCAGGAGCCCGCACTACCTCGTACAGGTTTACTTGTTCTCCCCGCATGGTGAGTCCTTCTGCCCACCACTTTGCTAATATTAGCAGCTGTGGAATGAGGCCCTGAAGTGAGCATTAATTGTCTACTTAAGGGCCACACAGACTTAATCGGGGTGGAGTCCCCATCTGCCACCCTCCCGCCTGATTAAATGCTCCACCCACCACCAAACTTGCCACGGAGGAGGGCATTAAATTCCACCCAATGACTTTGATCTTCCAAATATTTTGTTGGAGAAAATTTCTGCTCATCCAAAACTGGATGTCAGGAAAGAAATCTGGCTATTTAGAGACAGTGGAGTGTTTGAGAGAGGTGGTAGTGAGCTGTGTGTCATCAGCGTACTTGTGGAAACTGATGCTGTGTTTTCAAATGGTGTCAACCAAGGGGCAGCATGTAGGTGAGAAATAGGAAAGATTAGATCCTTGGGAGACATCAAGGGCCACTATGTGGGAGTGGGATGAGCAGATGATTCTCTGGCTACAATTGGATAGATAAGAATGGAACCTGGAGTGTGCACACCCAGATGGATAATGATGGAAGGGCGTTGGAGGAGGATGGTATAGTTAACCATGTCAAAAGCTGCAGACAGTTTGAGAAAGACGAGGAGGGATGGTTTACTTTTGCTAGAAGTACATAGGACGGGATTTTCTGATCCCACCCGCCTCCAGAATTGTCCGCTCCCACCGAAAGTCAATAGACTTTTGGCTGGACCACCGAATCTCCCGTGACGGGTCCCCTCACAATGGGGCCAGAAAATCCTGGTAATAGAATGTAATGTATGACTTTGATAAGACCCTTTATTACTGTGGACTTTTGAGAGGGAAGGGAGGTTGGAAATGGACAATAGTTTGCAAAGATGGGAGGGGTCAAGGGTTTTTTTTTGAGGAAGCGTGAGATGACAGCAGATTAGAAGGAAGGGGCAATACTTGAGGAGACTAAACCACTAACAATATCAGCTAATATGGCAGCCAGGAAGGGAAATTGATTTGTGTACAGTTTAATGGGAACAATATTGATAGGGCAGGAGGTGGGTCTCGTGTACAGGATAAGTTTGGTGAGGACGTAGAAGAGATGGGAGAGAAAAATGCAAATTTAGGATAGAACGGGATGAGCTTTAGAGGAAGTTTGGCTCGGTTGACATGGGGTTGGGAAGAAAGCATAGAGGCACCACGAGCTTACTTTTTAATTCTGACCAAGTTTAAGAAGAAATAATTGTTTCTAATATTTATTTAATTTGAAACAGTGCTGTATTTGAAGCTGAAGGTGTGGAGCTGTTGGTGAAATTGCTGACTGCTCCAGGAGATGGTATTGTTGTCAATGCTGCCGCTACAATTACTAATCTAGCCCTGCAGGAACCTATACGTGCCAGTATTCAGAATTGCGGGGCTATGACTGCCATTGTGGAACCATTGAAGTCGAGCAACACTCTGGTGCAGAGCAAAGCTGCTCTAGTTGTGGCTTCATTAGCTTGTGATGCAAATGGAAGAACAGAGGTAGGAATTAGTTCAAAGTTGTGAAAATGAAATAGTGATAATCTTCAGAATGTTATATATAATTTGTATTAAATTTATTTGGATTAAATATGTTTGTTTAAATTTGTATTAAATTGTGTTTAAATATAACTTGTAAGAAATTCCAAGGGCACGATCTTCCGGTCGGTGAGTGGGGGCGGGGCCCACTCACCGAAGAGTAAAATGACGCGGGATGAGGTCGGGTGAAACTGCCGACGTCACCCCGCGTCACTTCCATTTTCAGGTCGGCGGGGGCGCAGCCAAGTCAGCTGCGTGCCTGCCGACCTGTCAACGGCCTATTGAGGCCATTGAAAAACTAATTAAAGTCATTAATGGACCTGCCCATCCAACCTTAAGGTTGGCGGGCAGGCCTGGAGCCCTGACGGGCTTCAGGAAAAGCATGAAACCTCAACCACGAGCGGGATGAGGTTTCATGAGGGTATTTAAATTTTTATTAAAGGTATTAATAAAAGTTATGGCCAAGTCCCAACTCATGTGACAGTGTCACATGATGGGACATGTCATGGAAATTTTTTTATCATTTGTATTAAAAATTTTAATTCCAAGCTGATCTCCTGAAGGCAGCACTTAGCCTCAGGGAGACCTGTGCACTCTTTCACGCAAATGCGCAAAAGAGTGCACTCCCAGCTGAGGGAATGCCCCCCTGCCTGCACAGGGAGCGCATAGCGCTTCTGAGTGGACGTCACGCTGGGCGGGCCTTAATTGGTCCGCCCACGTAAAATGTCGGCGCGCTCGCGCCTGCTCCTGCACTTTTCCCCCAACAGAGGGAAAATTTTTCCCCAAATGTATCAGGCTATAAAACACTGCAAAGACGTATAGTCTGTGCCTATGATTCTCAATATTATATGGTTCTCAGTCAAGGAATAGAAAATGTAAGCATAATATTTCTTCTCATAAGCAGAAAAATCTAAACGGAGAGCCAGCTATAGATGTATAATGTTCCTGGGAAAAGGCCACAAGTAAATATTCCTGGAGGTGGTGCCCAGAGCATAGGCATTCCTAGAATTATGGCTGGGGTTTACCTGCAACTGAGCACCCTGAAGACAGAAATAGACAAAGATCTTCTTAGTGTTGGAGCCAGGGTTGGAAAACTCCTACACTTGCAGCTAAGACAATAGGTGTGTTGGTAGGAATGGAGTTATTTCCTTAGGCTGAGGCCAGGAGCAGAGATGTTCCTGGAGCCCAGAGAACTGGGATTGAAGCCATTAATGCATGCATTTGTGGGACCATGGCCAGAAAAGTAGATATTTGTGGGACCAAGGCTGGGAATAAGCTTACTGGAGCCTGATAATTGAGGCCATTCTAAGGCTGAAACCATGCAGGAGTGCAGGCATTTTTGGATTGGAGTAGAATGGGGGGAGGTGGCAGTTGGTGGCTGGTGCGCTGGGTTGGGTGAGGCAACCCATTTCAGGGACCAGAACCAGGAGAAAAGGTATTCCTGGAGCTGACTGCTGCATAGGTATTCATGGGACTGAAGAAGGGAAGATAGACATACCTAGGATTGAAACTGAAACAGAGAGCCACAGTGAATTATATGAGTTGTCAAGGTTATTGAATGCATCTTCAAATGCCATTTCCTGTCCACTACACCACCAACCTCACTATGCTGCTCAATGCACCATAACCCCATCGCTCACCCATCAACTATCCACAGAATTTGGAGTCATGCCTAGCGTCAATCACTGCTGCAAGGCACATATCATAGTTTCCACATACCCCCAGCTATTCACCTTTGACAGGTACATCACCCAAACACATTGCACACACTTGCTGCCATTCTTCCCTCTCTCTTGCAGGACAAGGTGGCACATAATACAAGGAAGCAGGAAAGAACATTAAGAACGTGAGAAATAGGAAGAAGAGTAGGTCATTTGTCCCATCGAACCTGCTGCACCATTCAATACATTCATGGCTGACCTTCTGCCTCAATTCCACTTTTCTGCCTCTTCCCCATATCCTTGATTCCCTGAGAGACCAAAAATCTGTCTATCTCGGCTTTAAACATATTCAAAATGGAGCATCCATAACCCTAAGCAGTAGCGAATTCCAAAGATTCACGCTAATACAAGAGCAAAATACTGCAGATGCTGGAAATCTGAAATAAAAACAGAAAATATTGGAAATACTGAGCAGGTGAGGCAGCATCTTTGGAGAGAAAACCTCTTTCTCTTCACAGGTGCTGCGTGACCTGAATATTTCCAACATTTTCTGTTTTTATCCCAAAGATTCACAAACCTCTGAGGGAAGAAATTTTCCTTCCCTTATCCTGAGACTGTGCCCCTATGTTCTATACTTCCCAGCCAGGAGAACAACCTCTCAGTGTCTACACTGTCAAGTCTCTTCGGAATCTAGTATATTTCAATGAGGTCACCTCTCTTTCTTCTGTACTCTAGAGAACATTGGCCCAATTTAGTCCGCCTTTCATCATAGTACAACCCTCTCATCCCAGGAACCAATTTAGTGAATCAGCAGGGGATAGGCATTGCTACATCTCCTCAGCCCCGGGAGGAGATAGCACTGACCGAGGCCTTTGAATCCAGTGTTGCTGAAGGTATCCAGCATGATGGTATGTTCCTGGCTTATGCACCTTCTCAAATCCCACTTTATCCTCATCCCGCAAGCTGGTTTGAAGTACAATCTACAGATAGTGTGGACATGAACCACTTGCTTTACATACACTCGCCATTTCCCTCACCCCAATCTCCCCTTCCACATGTATGCTTTCAGATACCCAAGACCTGTCACCTGGCCAGCCAGTGCTGCCTGACTCTGAAAGGTGAGAACAAGCCCACATACCTAAAGAAGAAGCAGCATCATTTGATCTGACACTCATAGCCACCAGCTGAAATACTGGTACTGAACATAATTTTGAGGTTAGCACAGCGGCAGGACCAGCACGCATGGTGAGTCGCCAGGCTTCAGTGGGCTGCAGCAAGGCCAGGGAGAAAAGATAGCACAAGTGTTAGCCTCCCAGAGGCCAAGCTCATAGATGGGCTCTGCTCCAGAGGACTCAGATGAGGGCTGTGATGGGCCGGCCTACATGAAAAGTCTGATGGGCAAGTACACAGAAATGCGTGGTGCATTGGCAGACCTGCCAAAGAGCCTCTTCTCAATGTCAAGGAGCATGGAGGAGTATGGCTCCAACTTGACACAGGGCTTTGCGCAGAGCCTGGAGTCCAGCAGGAAGACGTGGCCAACGCTGTGACAGCAATTTCTGATCCAACAGTGATGCAGCACCTGATGGCCGATATCTAAGCTTCCATTGCAGCACAGGTAGAAGCCACGTGACATCTGAGTGCTGCAATGGAAACTCAGACTGAGAGCACATGTAAATTATGCAAATATATTGACCCTAGAAAATTTTAGGTAGTAAGTGTGCTCTTCAACTAGCCAGAATCACAAAATTAGCCCTAATAGGCTAAGCCCTTTGTGGCAAAAACTAACTTTGAAAGTAGCTCTTGGAGTTGGAGATCAAACAAATTTATAAAACTATTTGTCACAAGAGTTAGAAATTGTTTTGGATTCAGGACTGAAATAGACAGAAATCATGGGCAGAATTTTCGCCCCGTTCGGGGGGAAGTTTAAGAGCAGGCGCGCAGAGGCGTGCCCCCAATCAGTGCCCCCAATTGGGGGCGTGCTGTCATTTTACGTGGGCAGGCCAATTAAGGACCACCAAGCGCGACGTCCACCAGGAAGCGCTATGCGCTCCCTGTGTGGGCGGGGGGGGGGAAGGGGATTCCCTGAGCCGAGAGTGCGTTCTTTTGCACATGCGCATGAAAGAGAGCACTCAACTCCCTGAGGCTAAGTGCTGCCTCAGGGAGATCAGCTCTACAATAAAAAAATCTGAAAAATAGAAAAAAAAATTTCCCTGATATGTCCGCTCATGTGACATGGTTACATGAGTTGGGACATGTCCATCACTTTTACATACACTTTAATTACATTTTTTAAAACCTACATGAAACCTCATCCCGTCTGTGGATGAGGTTTCATGCTTTTTCTAATGCCCGCCAGGGGTCCTGGCCTGCCCACCAACCTTAAGGTTGGATGGGCAGGTCCATTAATTAGTTTAATGACTCTGTCAATGGCCTCAATTGGTCATTGACAGGTCGGCGGGCACACAGCTGATTCTGCTGAGCCCCCACCTACATGAAAATTTAAATGGGGCGGGGTGATGTCGAGAGTTCCTCCCAGCATCATCCCGCGTCATTTTACACGTCAGCGAGCGGGCCCTCCCACCTCCTGCTCGCCGACTGGAAAATCCTGGCCCATATATCTTTTGAATATCAGGTGAATTGAACCATTATATTCCCACTGAAAGTCAATAGATAATAGTTATTTTCTTAATATGTGGCATTTTTCACTAAATTTTTCTGTGTAAAAACTTTCTATTGGTTGGATATAAATAAGAATTATTTCTAACTGAGCCTGTTTTCACAGCTGAGAAATGCTGGTGGATTGGAACCACTTGTTGAATTGCTCCATTCTAATAATGATGAAGTGAGACGCAATGCCTGCTGGGCTGTACTTGTCTGTGGAAAAGATGAGCCAACAACAGCTGAACTTTGTAAACTAGGGTAAGTATGGAGAACAATAAGCAGCTATAATTGAATGCTAAGTGTCAGGAAACAAAAATGAATACATCCTTTCCAATTCCATGAATCTTTGAAGAAGTGATTTGTCATAGCAAGTCAACTATAGTGCATAACATTACTTAGAAGATGTTTTAGATTATAAATGCCCTTTAGGTAGCTTTTATCGCTCTGGCTCCTTTATAATCTCATAGACATTTATGCAAGTTCATCTCCCCAGGAAGCAGCATTTAAATGGCCTTTCATGGCTACTGCCCAGTGTTTGCAGTAATTACATTTTGCTGCATCTGTTAGTCATTAAAAATAATCACTATACAGATGGAATAAACATTCCTGTGTTTTGTAAAGCCTGTTTTCTTTTATTCTCTAGTAATAGTTCTCTATATAACAGTTTCAGTTTCATTTATTTCAATGGAAACATATACAGGTAGTAAGAATTTGTGATAATTCTCAAAGAGGAGCAGTTGACAATAACGCATTTTGGACTATGTTGTAATTACCAAACTCTATTCATTATAGTGTTGACTGAACTGCACTCTATCAGTCTGTCATAAATTTAACTTATATCAATTGTAAATTTATAATGCATAAAATGTAAGTGTGCTGATTAAAAACTGATGGCATAAATTTTAAAAATAATTGGACCAATTTGTCATTTATTTTCCTTCCTTTTCTTTTGGTATCCATAAGCCATCTCACTAAGGAAAATAGACCTTAGCCTATTCTGTAATGTAACTTGTTGCCAGGACCACACTGGAGTTCTCAAGCATGATTTCCATCCTCCCTTAGGCAAAGGAGGCACATGGCATTACCTAGCTGGTTTGCTGTCCAACTCATGTTGAGTTAGGTCCAATATTAGCTAGGCCCTTGATCATCTGGAAATACTCAACAAAGCATTCGTGGCATATCTGATACCGCTTAGTCTGCATTTAGCCAGTTTTTTTTGGTATTTTGGAGTACAAAGTTTGAGTCAATTAGTATAGTTTGGAGAAGGTAAATGCTACTTTGAATTGGTATCCTAGTTGAAAGGTACATATTTCATATGAGTTCATGTTCAGATATTTAGTGCCATGTTCAAATGGTACTGCCGTCAGCTGGAGAGGATGTACTGCTAGTTGAAAAGTGAAAATGCTTTAGTGGATTGGGAAGATCAATCAATCAAAAGGACAGAAAAACCTACCACTAAACCACTAAACATGGAAAAGACCACATTATCAGCTCACTAGAGATGCAAGTCCAACATCAGGTCTAAATTGTACAACTCTCAGAAAAGGCTGCCAGGCTGGATGGAAAATAGATGGATCACCTATTTTACGATCAACAAGTGATGTTTTATCCAAATGAAAAGCAGCAGATGTTGTCATTTATCATTCACTATGGTTTTCCTGGGCTTCCATACAGTTGTCCTTTGGGATTCTGCTCTGTAGTTGAGGTGCATGTAGCTTGGATTCCTCCTTAATAGCTACAGTGTGTTCTGCTTTCCACTCAGATGAGCAACGTTGGCAGAGAGTAGTTGAAATAGATGTTTTAAGGAAACAGACATTTATTCAATAGGCTTTTGAGAACCAGAATAGGCTTATTAGTGAAATACTTTATCTTAATATGTGGGGTTTACTTTACACATTTTTTTTAATGTTTGTGTTTATTGAGATGAAGGACTCCAATGAGGGGGAAATGAGAACATCCGGTAATCTCAAGGTTAGATACAATGCATAACACTAATTGCCCACAAAATGTGCCTAAATTCCACTCAAAAAAAATTCTTAATGCATTAACATGTCTTTTATTTCTAAATTTTTGTTTAGCCTTTGAGTGAGTCGCATGAGCTGATATTGATATTGTTGACTTTGAAGAAAGAACTCACATCATCCATTAATGTTTAGACTTCCCAAATTTTCAAATTTTAGTATCCATTCAAGAGGCTCCTCAAATTGTTTTCTGTTAATTTTTACCTGAAAGTCCAGGTACAATAGGTGAAAGGACAACTCACATACCAATGTGTTACTGGTCCCCCAGTTTGCTTTCTGAGTGGGTATTTAATTTTGTTTTATAGAGCTTTGGAAATCCTTCAAGAAATAAGCCTGTCCTCAAGTCACAGGAACAGTTTTAGTGATGCAGCTGTGAAAAGACTGCTTGACCATAATGCTGCTCTCAAATATTGTCTGACTGGCTACTTGTCATCCAACGACATCATCACAGATGGTTTCTATGATCCTGGTCAGGTAAATTTTAATTAACCATCATATTTTACATAAGATATTCAACACAGAAACAGACCGTTCGGCCCAACTAGTCCATTCCAGCTAATGAACAACTAATTCAATGAAAAATAGGTACCCAGGGTCCTGTTCTCTGCTTTGACGTTAGGTTAGCTGATAGTTAAACCCAGTAAAAATAGCAAAATTTAAATTAACATCAGCAACTGCAGCTGCATGTCGGAATCTGAGTTCTCTGGTATCAAATTGGAGAAACATTTTCATCATGATTTTCTGCTACAAAACTGTTGTTGAAGCCATTTAAATATTAATTGTTATAAAGTTGATTCTGCCAACTGGATCATGTTAATATAAATCTTCTATCTTTATTAACATGATCATTGATTACCTGCCCTCTATTTAAGTGGCCTTAAAATGACATACATTCAGTAATGCTGCATGGTTTGCAGAGTGAGCCGTATTGTCAATGATTGTATTTAATGCAAAGATATAGAAAACTGACTTTATTTATTTATTCATTCATGGGATGTGGGCATTGTTAGCAAGACTGTAGTTACTTTTTTTCCCAAAAATATACTTTATTCATAAATTTTGTAGAAGTACATTCCAAAACATTTCAAATTGACTAATACAGAAAGTGCAATAGAATTAAACTTTTCTTCATACAGCATATTCCACTCTGAGGTGTCTTAATACAATTACAATACTCTTGATACTTACAGTATACATTCCATGTCAGGTGTACAGCCCAAGGGGTTCTGCATAGTTTCCAACCCCTAGGTATATTATAGCTGAAAGGCCTGAGACAGTGGCCTTTCCCCATTGCGCCTCTGCGGTGGATACCCCAATCTTTAGTGTATCCCTCCGAACCTAGTTCTCGACCTTGGAATGTACCAGTCTGCAACACTTGGTTATGGACAACTCTTTGCAGTGGAAGACCAACAGGTTTTGAACAGGCCAAAGAGTGTCTTTCACCAAGTTGATGGTCCTCCAGCCGCGATTTATGCTTATTTTGGTGTGCATCCCTGATAATAGCACATAGAACTCATAGTCCCAGAAGGAGGTGGACAACAGTTTCCTTCCCCAGCATGGCCACATCGAGGGTAGTATTTATGTATTTATTGCTCATCACCATTTTCACTTGAGAAAGTGGTGCTGAGCTTCCTCCTTGAACCAGTGTAGTCTGATTTTTTTAAATTCATTTATGGGATGTGGGCATCGCTGGCTAGGCCAACATTTATTTCCTGTCCCTAATTGCCCTTGAGAAGTGGTGGTGAGCTGCCTGCTTGAACTGCTTTAGTCCATGTGGTGTAGGTACACCCACAGCAGTGTTAGGGAGGGAGTTCCAGGATTTTGACCCAGTGACAGTGAAGGAACGGCGATATGGTTCCAAGTCAGGATGGTGAGTGGCTTGGAGGAGAACTTCCAGGTGCTGGTGTTCCCATCTGTCTGCCCTTGTCCTTCTAAATGGTAGCAGTCATGGGTTTGGAAGGTGCGTTCTAAGGAGCCTTGGTGAGTTCCTGCAGGGCATCTTGTAGATGGTACACACTGCTGCCACTGTGTGTCAGTAGTGGAGGGACTGAATGTTTGTGGAAGGCGTGCCAATCAAGTGAACTGCTTTTTCCTGGATGGTGTCAAGCTACTTGAACGTTGTTGGAACTGCACTCGTCCAAGCAAGTGGAGAGTATTCCATCACACTCCTGACTTGTGCCTTGTAGATGGGTGGACAGGCTTTGGGGAGTCAGGAGGTGAATTACTCATCACAGAATTCCTAGCCTCTCACCTGCTCTTGTAGCCACAGTATTTATATGGCTAGTCCAGTTCATTTTCTGGTCAATGCTAACCCCCAGGATGTTGATAGTGGGGGATATCAGTGATGGTAATGCCATTGAATGTCAAGGGGCAATGGTTAGATTCTCCATTTGATGGTCAGATGGTCATTGCCTGGCACTTGTGTGGTGCAAGTGTTATTTGCCACTTGTCAGCCCAAGCCTGGATATTAGAGTCATAGAGTTCTAGAGCCATAGACTTTTACAGTACGGAAAGAGGCTCTTCGGCTCATCTTGTCCGTGCCGGTCATCAAGCCCCAATCTACTCTAATCCCATTTTCCAGCACTTGGTCCCTAGCCTTGTATGCTATGGTGTTTCAAGTGTTCATCTAAATACTTATTAAATGATGTGAGGGTTCCGCCTCTACCACCCTTTCAGGCAGTGAGTTCCAGATACCCCCACCCTCTGGGTGATAAAATTGTTCCTCAAGTCCCCTCTAAACCTCCAGTCCCTTACCTTAAACCTATGCCCCCTGGTTATTGACCCCTTCACTAAGGGGAAAGGTTTCTTCCAATCAACCCTACCTGTATACCTCAATCAGGTCCCCCTCAGCCTTCTCTGCTCTAAGGAAAACAATCCCAGCCTATACAGTCTCTCTTCATAGCTGAAACCCCTCAGCCCAGGCAACATCCTGGTGAATCTCCTCTACATCCTCTCCAGTGCAATCACATCCTTCCTACAGTATGGCGACCAGACTGCAGGCAGTAGCCCAGATGTGGCCTAACTAACGTTTTATACTGCTCTATCATAACCTCCCTGCTCCTGTATTCAATGCCTCGACTAATAAGGGCAAGTATCCCATATGCCTTCTTAACCACCTTATCTACCTGTCCTGCTGCCTTCTATGATCTATGGACATGCAAACCAAGGTCCTTCTGATCTTCTGTACTTTCTAGGGCCCTACCATTCATTGTGTACTCCCTTACCTTGTTAATCCTCCCAAAATGCATCACCTCACACTTTTCAGGATTAAATTCCATTTGCCACTGTTCTGCCCATCAGACCAGCCCATCTATGTCATGCTGTAGTCTAAGGCTTTCCTCCTCGCTATTTATTACACCACCACTTTTCATGTAATCTGCGAACTTACTGACCAAAACGCCTACATTCATTTCTAAATCATTAATGTACACTACAAACAGCAAGGGACCCTGCACCGAACCCTACAGTACGCCACTGGACACAGGCTTCCAGTCAGAAAACCAACCTTTGACCATCACCCTCTATCTCCTGCCACTAAGCCAATTTTGGATCCAATTCACCAAATTGCCCTGGATCCCGTGGACTCTTATCTTCTTGAACAGTTTCCTATGCGAGACCTTGTCAAAAGCCTTACTGAAGTCCATGTAGACTACATCAACTGCACTACCCTTATCAACACACCTAGTCACCTCCTTGAAAAATTCAGTGAAATTTGTTAGACATGATCTCCCCGGACAAAGCCATGCTGACTATCCTTGATTAATCCTTGCCTTTCCAAGTGGAGATTAATTCTGTCCCTCAGAATTTTTTCCAAAAGTTTCCCTACCGCTGATGTTAGACTCACTGGCCTGTAGTTCCCTGGTTAATCCCTATCACCTTTCTTGAATAATGGTACCACATTAGCTGTCCTCCAGTCTCCTGGCACCTCTCCTGTGGCCAGAGAGGATTTGAAAATTAATGTCAGGGCCCCTGCAATCTCCTCCCTTGCATCCCACAGCAGCCTGGGATACATTTCATCTGGGCCTGGGGATTTATCCACTTTTAAATCCACTAAAACCACTAATACATCCTCCCTGTCAATGCTAATTTGTTCAAATGTATCACAGTCCCCTTCTCTGATTTCTATACCTACATTGTCCTTCTCTATAGTGAATACAAATGCAAGGTACTCAGTTAAAACCGCACCTACGTCTTCCGGCTCCTCACACAGATTGCCACTTTGGTCCCTGATGGGCTACTCTTTCCCTGGCTATCCTCTTGCCCTAATATACTTAAAAAATGCCTTTGGATTTTCCTTTATTTTACCCGCCAGTGTTTTCTCATGCCCCCTCTTCGCTCTCCTAATTTCATTTTTAAGTAACCCCCTAAGTACTCCTCTAGGGCTTCCGCTGTTTTGAGCCCTCGGTATCTACCATAAGCTTCCCTTTCTTTCCTTATCCAATCCTGTACATTCTTTGACATCGAGGGTTCTCTGGACTTGTTGGTGCCACCCTCACTTTACAGGAACATGTTGGCCTTGCACTCTCATTATTTCCTTTTTGAATGACTCGCACTGCTCTGATGTAGATTTTTCTACAAGTAGCTGCTCCCAGTCCACTTTGGCCATCTCCTGTCTTATCATATTAAAATTGGCCTTCCCCCAATTCAGAACCTTTATTTCCAGTCCATCTTTGTCCTTTTCCATAACTACCTTAAATTTTACTGAGTTATGGTCACTATCACCAAAATGCTCCCCCACTTACATTTCTACCACTTGCCTGGCTTCATTCCCTAAAATTAGATCCAGCACCGCCCCCTCTCTTGTAGGACTTTCCATGTGTTGGCTTAAAAAGCTCTCCTGAGATAATTTAAAGAATTCCACCCCCCTCTAAGCCTTTCACACTTTGTGTATCCCAGTTAATATTGGGGAAGTTCAAACCCCCTACGATTATTACCCTATTATTTTTACACTTCTCTGAGATTTGCCGACATATCTGCCCTCCTATCCCTCCCTGACTGTTCGGGGATCTATAGTACACTCCCAGCAATGTGATTGCCCCTTTTTTGTTATTAAGTTCTACTCATATGGCCTCATTTGAGGAACCTTCTAAGATATCATCCCTCCTTATTGCAGTAATTGACTCCTTGATCAATATTACTACCCCATCTCCTCCTTTACAAACCCCACCCCCCTTCACTGTCTCGCCTGAAGATTCTATATCCCGGATTGAGCTGCCATTCCTGCCCCTCCTTCTACCATGTCTCCGTAATAGCGGTGATATATCCCCATGTGTTAATCAACACCCTCAACTCATCTGCCTTACTCGCAAGACTCCTTGTTATGGCAGGCGGATGGTAAATGCCAAGCTGCCGAAATCCCAGAGGGAAACTTGAAGCAGCTGTCACAACTATTTGCAATTTGTACTTATTTTGAGAATGTGAACTTTGAATTCAGTAAAACGAAGACCACCAAACCTATAAGAGGTTTCTTAGAAAACTAAATTAAACCTTTATTAATAGAAGAAAAGATTTTAAGCACATATATAGATCTACAAATTACTACTATGATAACTTCTAAATGCCCTAATTAATCTAAACCCCAGTTTCACCTCCGTTAAGGCAACAGTGAGACACATAGATTTTAGAAGACCCAGGCAAAGTAACACACAATAACCTGAACAGCCAAAATCAAAGTGAGTTTTTCTCAGCTTCAGTTCCTTGTAGACAGCAGCTTGAGGCTTAGATGCTGGCGTCTTTTCACACTTGTGTAAGATCTTAGAATTCCTGACCTTACACAGAACCTTCACTCCTTTATACATATTTTCCCCTTTGAATGCAAATTCCCATTGTTTCACTGTCTTTGGACTTTACCTCTCTAATCATTAAATTTATCATAGTGCCAATTTTACCAGTAACCTTTGGGAAAAATAAACACACTGTTTCTTAACTTCTGGCTAAGTGTAACATTTCAGCCCCTCTTTTAAATTCAAGCTAGTCTAGTTTATTTAAAAATGCAAATGTTCCCTTTACACCTTACGCAGAATATTGCCGTCAGCAGCGGGGGCAGGCCCGACACTCCGACGCGTAAAATGACACACGATGATGTTGGACGTGCATCCTGATGTCATCGCGCCTCATTTCGATATTTCTTTCGGCAGGTGCGCGCCAGAGGTGGCTGCGCCCCGCCGAACTGTCAACGGCCTATTAAGGCCATTAAAAAAGCAATTAAAGTTGTTGACAACGGTGCCTGTCCAACCTTAAGGTTGGCGAGCAGGCGAAGAGCCCAAGTGGCCTTCGCATTTTTCAGGAAACCTCATCCACGGGCAGGATGAGGTTTCCTAAAGCTTGCATAAAATAAATAAATAATTTTTTTTTCACTTCACAAGCATACCCCCACTCATGTGACACTGTCACATGAGGGGACATGTTTAATTTTTTTTTACTTTATTATTTAAAAATTTATAATTTAAAAATTATTTTTAAAAATGGGCGATGCATGAAAGAGCGCTGACCCTGACCCCCCACCCCCCCCTCCCCCCGCCCACACAGGTAGCGCTGAGCGCTACTGGCCACGCATTACGCTGGGCAGGCCTTAATTGGCCCGCCCACGTAAAATTGTGGTGTGCAGCCGATTGCGGGCGGCAATCGGCTCCACTTCCGCCCCCCACTCCCGCCCAGCCTGCCTGACATCGGTAAGATTGTACCCTACATTCTAAAACTTCCCCCATGCTTACTTACTCAACATTTGAAACCTAACTTATCTTCAGATACATCAAAGCCTTCAGACCAGCGGCCTTTAATTCAATTAAGTCCTATACACACACAGACATAGACACAGACCCCACTATTACTCTACAATAAATCCCAATAACATTATAAAAATTATTATATCTTCTTGTCACTCCGTGCATTAAAATAAATGCCATCCAGCTTTGCCATGCTGCCTTGTGCCTTAACGTGACTATATATGCTCTGCCTTCCATACTGACTTGGTTTTTCTTCTATAATTGTCTGTGCATCACCCCCTCCATACCTCCACCCTGTATCCCATCCTCCTGCCAAATTAGTTTAAACCCCCACCAACAGAAAGAGCAAACTGCCCCCCCTCCGCAACCCCTCACAAGGATGTTGGTCCTGTTCCGGTTCAGGTGCAACCCGTCGGACTTGTACAGCTCCCACCTTCCCCAGAAACAGACACAGTGATCCAGGAATCTAAAGCCCTCCCTCCTGCACCAACTCTTCAGCCACACATTCATCTGCTCCATCCGCCTATTCCTATACTCACTAACACATGACACTGTGAGTAATCAAGAGATTACAACCTTTGAGGTCCTGCTTTTCAATCTGCTACCTAGCTCCCTAAATTCTTGTTGCAGGACTTCATCCCTCTTTCTACCTATGTCGTTGGTACCAATGTGAACCATGATCTCTGAATGTTTGCCCCTGCCCTTCAGAATGCCCTGCAGCCATTCAGTGACATCCTTGACCCTGGCCCCAGGGAGGCAACACACCATCCTCGAGTCACATCTGCGGCTGCAGGAGGTTTAGGGGGGGAATGTGAGGAAACACTTTTTTACCTAGAGGGTGGTGACAGTCTGGAATGCGCTGCCTGGGAGGGTGGTGGAGGCGGGTTGCCTCACATCCTTTAAAAAGTACCTGGCTCCAACGAAAATAACCCAAGTCTATCCAACCTCTCTTCATAACTTAAATGTTTTATCCCAGGCAACGTCCTGGTGAATCTCCTCTGCAGCTGTCTGTACCCATCACAATTGAGTCTCCCACCACTATTGCTCTTCCTGTCTTTCTGCTCCCCTGTTGTGCAGCTTGGCTCTTCGCAGAGGAACTGTCACTCTCATGGTTTTCCAATGCAGAAAAACTGTTCTTCACAGAATCACACAGTGCAGAAGAGGCCCTTCGGCCCATCAAGTCTGCACCGACACATGAGAAACACCTGACCTACCTACCTAATCCCATTTACCAGCACTTGGCTCATAGCCTTGAATGTTATGACGTGTCAAGTGCTCATCCAGGTACTTCTGAAAAGATGTGAGGCAACCCGCCTCCACCACCCTCCCAGGCAGCACATTCCAGACCGTCACCACCCTCTGGGTAAAAAAGTGTTTCCTCACATCCCCCTAAACCTCCTGCCCCTCACCTTGAACTTATGTCCCCTTGTGACTGACTCTTCAACTAAAGGGAACAGCTGCTCCCTATCCACCCTGTCCATGCCCCTCATAATCTTGTACACCTCGATCAGGTCGCCCCTCAGTCTTCTCTGCTCCAACGAAAACAACCCAAGTCTATCCAACCTCTCTTCATAACTTAAATGTTTCATCCCAGGCAACATCCTGGTGAATCTCCTCTGCACCCCCTCCAGTGCAATCACATCCTTCCTATAATGTGGCGATCAGAACTGCACACAGTACTCCAGCTGTGGCCTCACCAAGGTTCTATACAACTCCAACATGATCTCCCTACTTTTGTAATCTATGCCTTGATTGATAAAGGCAAGTATCCCATATGCCTTTTTCACCACCCCACTAACATGCCCCTCCGCCTTCAGAGATCTATGGACACACACACCAAGGTCCCTTTGTTCTTCAGAACTTCCTAGTGTCATGCTATTCATTGAATACTTCCTTGTCAAATTACTCCTCGAGTGAGATACACTCTGGGGCTTTCTTGACTACCTGCCTGCCTCCCTTCTTCTGACTGGTGGTTACCCATTCCTTCTCTGACTGCACTTCCTTAAGCTGCAGGGTGACCACGTCTAAAAACGGGCTATCCACGTAACTCTCAGCCTCCCAGATGCATTGCTGTGTCTCCAGCCAACACTCAAGCTCCAATACCTGCTGCTCAAACTGGTCAAACCAGTGGCGCTTTCAGCAGATGTGGTCATCCAGACTGCCAGGAGCATTTAAGACTTCGCACATACTGCAGGCCATGCAACACAAGGAACAGAGCTCCCCAGCCATACCTTTAGTTAAAATACTCTTACCCTAAATTTAAGCCAAGTAGAAAATTATTTAAGTTTCTTTTTTTTAAAAAAAGCTAGAACTCTTACCTTTCCTTAATGTAGCTTTAAAGTGGAGAAAAACAACGTACCCACTGCCTATTGATCAGCTCTCTGCTTTGCGCTGATGTCATTTTCGTCAGTCTTTCCGAATTCTGACAGGGTTCCCACTGGGGTTAACTGCTGCTCCAACTGGTTCGATCTGGGCCTCGACCCTCAAGCTTTTATTGAGAAGCTCCGCTGGCACTGTTCACCCTCAGGTTCGCTCCACTCTGCTCCCACTGCTGCTCCAACTGGCTTGATCTGGGCCTAGATCCTCAGGCTTTTTTTGAAAAGCTCCACTGGCACCGTTCACCCCCAGGTTCACTCCAGTCCTGCTGCTGCTCCGACTGGCTTGTTCAGGTCTTGGGTCATTTTGACATGGACTGCTTCAGTATCTGAGGAGTTGCAAATGTGATGAACATTGTGCAATCATCAGCGAACATCCCCACTTCTGACCTTATGATGGAAGGAAGGTCATTGATGAAGCAGCTGAAGATGGTTGGGCCTAGGACACTACCCTGCGGAACTCCTGCAGTGATGTCCTAGAACTGAGATGACTGACCTCCAACCACCACAACCATCTTCCTTTGTGCTAGGTATGACTCCAACCAGCGGAGAGTTTTCCCCCTCATTTTCATTGACTCCAGTTTTGCTAGGATTCCTTGATGCCATTCTCAGTCAAATGCTGCCTTGAAGTCAAGGGCAGTCACTCTTACTTCACCTCTGGTTGAACACTGAGCGCTCTTTTGCCCACGTTTCAACCAAGGCTGTAATGAGGTCAGAAGCTAAATGACCCAGTGGAACCCAAAGTGAGCATCAGTAAACAGGATATTGTTAAGTAAGTGCCACTTGATAGCACTGTTGATGATCCCTTCCATCACCTTACTGATGATCAAGAGCAGGATGATGGGGCGGTAATTGTCCGGTTTGGATTTGTCCTGCTTTTTGTATATAGGAAATACCTGGGCACTTTTCCATATTGCTGGTTAGATACCAGTGCTGTAGCTGTACTGGAATAGCTTGGTAAGGGGCACAGCAAGTTCTGGAGCAAGCATCAGTACAATTGCCGGAATATTGTCAGGGCCCATGGCCTTTACAGTATCCAGTGCCTTCAGTTATTTCTTGATAATCACATTGAGTGAATTAAATTAGCTGAAGACTGGCATCTGTGATGTTGGGGACCTCTGGATGAGGCCAAGGTGGATCATCCATTGGGTATTTCTGGCTGAAGATTGTTGCGAATGCTTCAGCCTTACTTTTTGCACTTATGTGCTGGGCTCCACCATCATTGAGGATGGGGATATTTGTGGAGCCTCCTCCTCCAGTGAATTGTTTAATTGTCCACCACCATTCACGACTGGGTGTGGCAGGGCTGCAGAGCCTAGATCTGATCCGTTGGTTGTAGATTCGCTTAGCTCTAACACTTGCTGCATATGCTGTTTGACACACAAGTAGTCTTGTGTTGTAGCTTCACCAAGTTGACACCTCATTCTTAGGTATGCTTAGTACTGCTGCTCGCATGACCTCCTGTACTCTACATTGAACCAGGGTTGATCCCCTGGCTTGATGGTAATGGTAGAGTTGGAGATATGCTAGGCCATGAGGTGACAGATTGTGGTGGAATACAATTCTGCTCTGCTGTTGGCCCACAGCACCTCATGTTTTGCCCAGTTTAGAGTTGCTAGATCTGTTCGAAAGCTATCCCATTTAGCATGGTGATAATGCCACACAACACGATGGAGGGTATCCTCAAGGTGAAGACGGGTCTTTGTTTCCACAAGGCTTGTGTGATGATCACTCCTGCTGATAGTGTCATGGACAGATGCATCTGCAACAGGCAGGTTGGTGAGGATGAGGCCAAGTATGTTTTTCCCTCTTGTTGGTTCTCTTATCACCTGCCGCAGATCCAGTCTAGCAGCTATGTCCTTTAGAACCCTGCCAGCTTGGTTTATGGTGGTGCTACCAAGCCACTCTTGGTGGGGGACATTGAAGTCCCCCACCCAGAGGACATTCTGCACCCTTGCCACCCTCAGTGCTTCCTCAAAGTGGTGTTCAACGTGGAGGAGTACTGAGTCGTCAGCTGAAGCTTGTTGGGGGGTGGTGCAGTCTGTGGTACTCAGCAGAAGGTTTCCTTGCCCATGTTTCACCTGATACCATGAGACTTCACAGAGTCTAGAGTCGATGTTAAGGCCTCCCAGGGCAACACCCTCCTGATTTATACCACTGTCCCACCACCTCTGCTGGGTCTGTCCTGTCAATGGGACAGGAGATACCCAGGGACAATGATGGTGGTGTCTGGGACATTGTCTGTAATGTATGATTCCTTACAGGCGTGTGGTGAAAGTACTCCCACAGTACTGTTAGATAGTGTGTGCCAGGAGTTTGACCCAGCAGCAATGGAGGAACAGCAATATATTTCCAAGCCATAATATAGCATGTGACTTGGAGGGGTACTTGGGGTTGTGGTGCTCCCATGCATCTGCTGCCCCATGTCTCTCCAGGTGATAGAGGCGAGTTTGGGATGTGCTGTTGAAGAAACCTTAATAAGTTGCTACAGTACATGTGGAACTGGCACATAATGCAACCATGCTGCACCAGTGTTGGAAGGAGTGAATGTTTATGGTAATGGGTGGGGTACCAATTAAGTGGGCTGTTTTATCTTATGTGGTGTTGTGCTACTTGAGTGCTATTGGAGCTGAACACATATAGGCAAAAGAAGAATATTCCATCATACTCCTGACTCGTTCATTATAGGTGGTGAAAAGACTTTGGGGACTCAGGAGGTAAGTCTTTGCCACAGAATACCTAGGCTGGGACTTTTTGGTTTCACGCACCACTGGGATCTTCCGGTCCCACCAAAGGTCAATGGACTTTTGGCTGGCTTGTCGCATTCCCCGCGACGGGTGCCACCATGGTTTGACAAGAACATCCCAACTGTAGTCTCTGACCTGTTCTTGTAGTCACAGTGGCTGGTCCAGTTAAGTTTCTGGCCAGTGGTGACACTAAGGGTATTGATGATGGGGGAATTTGACAATGGTAATACCATTGAATGTCAAATAGAGGTGGCTAGACTCTCTCTTGTTGAAGATGGTCATTGTATAGAATTTATAGGGTTACCACATCCCTGGCATCAGTAAATGCCCTTAAGACTGACTTCCTAGGTATAAATGTCAGACACCCTAAAAATGCCTATAGTTATTCAGGAAGATGGTCACTGAGTTGTGCCATCGCATGTGACCAGAGTTAGAGCATTGCCCTGCCTGTTGTTCTTACAGTGACCTCAGCCCTGAATATTTATGCCATGGGTCATTTCAATATTGGGTGGTCATGACATTGAGCCATTATTTATGCAGCAATGAATCCAAAGCATCAAAGAACCTCTGCTAGAGCACACTCAGTGTATATGCTTTAGAAGAATGAGAGGTTATATCATTGAAACATGTAAAATTCTTAAGAGGCTTGACAGGACAGATCCTGGAGGTGTATCCCTTTCTAGGGATTCTAGAACTAGGGGTCACAGTCTCAGAATAAGGGATAGGCCATTTAGGAATTAGAAAAGTAAATGGTGTGTTAGCCTTTATTACAAAGGGATTGCGGTATAAGAGTAAGGAAGTTTTAAGGCAGTTGTATAGGGCTTTGGTAAGACTACACCTGGAGTATTGCAAATATCATGACATGCAAAGCTTTTTTGAAGCCATCAGGGCCATCTATAGACCAAGATCAAATAGATAAAATTCCCTTCCCTCACAGGATGGTGCTTCTCTTCTTAAGGATGACAATACCATCTGTCGTTGCTGGAAAGAGCATTTTCAACAATTCCAGATCTTTGTTGTCATATACTTACTGTTGTAGTTTGTGGAAGGTTAGGCTGATGCAGCTGATCCAGAGGTGGCTGCCAATGTATGGGAAGTGCTTAACATATTCCAGAGCCTCTCCTTCACTTCCCATACCTTGGCAGCCATCTCTCTCAAAAGGCCACTATTGATGAGAAACCCAAATACACTACACCTACTGATTCTCCTTAATCTGCCCTGCTCGTTACATCCTCAAAGAATTCCAAAAATTTGTCAAACACAATTTCCCTTTTACAAAACCATGTTGACTCTGCTTGACCACATTGTATTATGATTTTCTAACTGTCATGTCATTAACTCTTTAATAATTGATTTTAGTATTTTTCCAAAGACAGGTGTTAGACTAACTGACTTATTGTTTCCTGCTTTCTGTATCCCTCATTTCTTGAATAGTGGTGTTACGTTGGCGGTTTCTCGATCGCTGAGACTTTTCCAGAATCTAGGGAATTTTGGAAGACTACAACCAAGCATCTACTGTCTCTGCAGCCACTTCCTTTAATACCCTAGGATGCAAGCCATCAGATTCCAGGGACTCATTATCCCTTAGTCACAGAATCACAGAATTGTTGCAGTGCAGAAGGACAGGCTATTAGTTTTCATAGGCCAGAATTTTCCGGCTGACGTGCGGATGGCGTAGCCTGTGCCGACGTCAGCGCGCGCCATCGCGATATTTCAGTGGGCAGGCGCGAACAGTTTGTCCGCCATTAATTGAAGGGCTCGTTAAGCCCCTTAACTTGCCAATTGTGTACGATTTTGAGGAGCCCGATCAAACTTTGGGTTGGTGCACAGGCCCAACGGGAAGGCGGGTAGGAGATTATTTAAGAAAACTTTTGCAATGTCGGGATATGTGGACTCAGAGGGGTTGTTCATGTTTTTCACGAAGTTATAATTGATGAAAGTGTTTAAAACATACCTGTGTGATTGTTAGTAGTTCTCATCGATGTCTAAGAGGTTTTTGTGTAAGGTGAAAGCATTCTGCAGACAGCATTCATTTCCGGCCTTGAAGCTTTCCGGAGGCCTCCATTTAGCCTGGGGCTATGGGTTCTGACCTCTCCGGTGGAGGCAGCTCCCCTGAGGAGGAAGGGAGGGATAGAATAAGGAGGAGGCCAGGACTGGACAATCAGCCTCCGGGGGAGCCACCTTTGGAAGGCCAGGCGCAGGCACAAGGGGCGCAGGGCCAAGAGGTTGTCCAAGGTGGAAGGGGCCGCAGAAGAACGCCACTATCCTGCTGCCAGGGTATACAGACAGCGAAGCAGCTACCTCAATATGACTGAGGTGCAGTGCCGAAGGAGGCTCCGACTCTCAAGGGAGACAGTCAACTATATCTGTCAGATGATTGGCCCTGAGATCTCCCCTAACTATGCGGAAGGACACCCCCATGCCAGCAGCTCTGAAGCTCACAGTTGCCCTCCACTTCTATGCCTCTGGCTCCTTCCAGGGCTCGGTGGGTTATCTTTGCGGTGTCTCCCAATCAGCTGTTCACACTTGTGTCAAACAGGTTACAGACGCTCTGTTCAGACGGGTATCCACCTTTATCCACTTCCGCTGCGACCACGCAAGTCAGGCTCAGCGAACCAGAGGCTTCGCAGCCATTGCTGGATTCCCCTGCATCCAGGGTGCTATAGACTGCACACATGTGGCCATCAAGGCGCCAGCAGGTGAGCCTGGTGCCTTTGTCAACAGGAAGGGCTTCCACTCCATGAACGTGCAGATAGTGTGCGATCACAGGATTTTACAAGTCTGCGCAAGGTTCCTAGGCAGCTCTCACGACTCCTATATCCTCAGACACTCTCAGGTGCCGGGGCTCTTCAGTGCTCCGGCTCGGCTAGATGGTTGGCTGCTGGGTGACAAGGGCTATCCCCTGCGAAGGTGGCTCATGACGCCACTACGCCATCCAAGAACAGAAGCTGAGCATCGGTACAATAGGAGCCAGGGCACCACAAGGGCTGTGGTGGAGAGAGCCATCGGTCTTCTCAAATGCACTTCCGTTGTCTGGACCGCTCAGGGGGTGCACTCCAGTACCCCCCAGATCATGTGTCTCTGATCATGGTAGTCTGCTGCGCCCTGCACAATCTTGCGCTGGAAAGGGGGATGCAATTGACGATGAAGACCTTGACGCCCTGGATGAGGCTGCACATGATGAATCTAGCAGTGCCTCAGAGGATGAGGAAGCACAAGGCGATGATGAGGGGCACAACGACGACCCGCGTTTACACTAAGGAGGCAGGGACACCCGGGACAATTTAATCCAAAGAACCTTCAGTTAGCTTTACACACATGGATCAGCAGGAGCAGCATTGCTTGGGTCTTCCACACGTGGCACTTAGGTGCTACCTCTTCCACCTGATCAGCTGCAAATAAGGCCTTAGAACAGAAACACAATCTCCACTCAAACACTCATGATAATTATGTGAAAATGAAAAAAGCACCACAATGAAAAGACACTCAGTCATGGTAACAAAGGTGGACTTTATTCTGTCCACAATTGAAGCCCACATGATTATTCGACAATGTTACAAAAAGGGGTCCCTATTCTAAGGCCCACACAAAATCACCAGTGACATACCCGGGGAGTGCCTAAGGTGCCTTATATTTTTGTTTCCGGGTGCTACTTCTAGGTGCTGTCCCATCACTCAGAGTGGCTTGTGAGACAGCCTGCTGACTCTGCTGTCCTATTGGCCAAATGACCTTGGCGGGTGTCCTCTGGCCCGTGGAGCCTGTGATGGCCCACCGTGGGAGGGAGTGGCCAGCTCCTGAACTGGCACCTCCCCAGTTGTCGCAGCCTCAACGGAAACAACGTTGACTGGCAGAGGGGCAGAGGAGCTGCTGCCCTCATCTGGAGCACCATGAGAGAAGCTTGCAGCGACAGCAGGCAGCTGCTGCACCGACGTGAGGTCCAAATCTACCTCCCTGCTCCCCGCAGATGCATGGGCACCGAGTGCCGGCTCTTGGAGTCCACAACATCTCCTACAATGGAAAACACCACCTGTGGCCAGAACCGCTGTGAGGGCTTGCAGGTCAGAGCGTAACCCAATCATATTTTGATTCATTTGGTGGAAGCCCCTCTCTATGAGAGTCGCCAGTCTCTCATTGAAGGAATCCTGATGCTCTGCCCTGAGGGCGGACTCTTTGCATGCACTCTGCCTAGATTCCTCCGTCGCAGAGAACAACTGAACCATTCCCTCATGCAACCCTGCCAGATGCAAACGCACTTCCTGCCACCTTTCCTGCAGCTGCTGCAATGGGGTCAACTCCAGAGGCACGTCATCAGTGCCGGACTCAGCATGTGCCTCGTCCCCTGCAGCCCTCCGTCTGCTGGAGCCATCGGCACTCTCTGCCCCTACCATCTCCTCCGGCGATCGTTATGTGCCCTCTCTGTGACCCGGGACACTAGCCGACGGTAAAGTCCCCACCAAGGTGTGTGTGTCTGTGCTGGTGCCTGGCTGGCTGAAATGATGTGTCGCAAGTTGCACATATTGTTCCCCGGTGTAGAGGGGGGGCTGTTGTGGTGATGCTGAAATTAACAACAAGGACAGTGCATCAGTTAGCGTGCATTCACTTCAACTTTTCATCCCTTTCCCTCCCACCCTCATAAGTAGCTCACCCTTAAAGACCCTGAAAAGAAGAACATTGGTGAGGTCCAAATGAGTCAAGACGGGCCCCAAGCATTAAACGCACATGCAAACAGGCTGGTTAGATGGCCTCATGAATGGCACATGGCTTGTAAAGAACCAGAGGAGTGGGGAGAGTGCAGAGGTATCTGAGGTGGATGCATCGTTGCCTGGATAGTTGCGCGGCTGAGGAAACATTTCAAACAGTTGTGTTATTTTCCACCGAACTCAGGAGATTGAGAGGTCATATTATTGCCCTTCATTCTGTAAGGAGGGGTATAGACCGGGTGGCCAGAAGGCAACATTTCCCCATGGCGCAGGGATGAGTAACGTGGTGGCATTCATCTAAGTTGAGTGCCATGAGGTTCACAGCTGAGGTGCTGAGGACCTTCTGGACAAACTAATGTGGGACGCACTGGCTGAAAGGGTGCAGGAGGTCCCAAACTCCCAAAAATGGACTAAGTCTTTGGGAGTGCAGCGGCAATCCAATGGCATGTGAGACCATGGTGATAGTGGCCACAAATGGGATAAGGTGACTTTGGAAGGTGGTGGAGAGGCTATTCCTCAAGGGGATGAGGGTCCCTCCTGTATGACCCAGACATCAGAATGCCTCAGTCAGTGAATGAGCATTGTTGCAGCATTAACGATTGCAGCAACCATCAGTGGTTTGGATGGTGGGCACACAGAGTGGATGGGACTGTGGACCTCAAATACCTGCCCGCTGGACCCCCGCCTGGCCGCCCTGGCCTCCTGCCTCCTGCCCAGCTCCATGGCCTGCGCCTCGAATGGGGTGAGGCGCTGGAGGAGGGCACGCCCACCACCAGTCCTCAGGCGCTCCCAGGGATTGTGGTTAGTTTTTGCCTGCAAAACACATAAGAGGATTTATTGCGGCAGGTCACTCATGTACTCTGCACGCACATGCCGCACCCCAACACAGTGGGCCATCTGAGGCCTCCAGCGGCTCCTGTCCACACTACTAGTGATGAGTCCCCAGAAGATAGTACCCCTCCCCCAACGGTCCCCTTGGACACATTTGGCATCCATCACTTTGAATAGCAACACGGGTCCTAGCGCCCATGAAAAGGAGGATCAAATAGGTGCAGTGCCGATGCCTGCAGATGGGACTTGCCCAAAAGATCTTGAGGCACCCCTTGGACCATGTCATTACCATCACTATGACATGTGTTGGAGTTCTGAGTATGTGTCTACCAGCCTCCCCTGCAGCTTGCCCCCAAACTACTCAAATGCCACAGAAACCAACATATGCTGCGCAGAAAGCCCTTCTTCTCCTCAACCACTAAGGCTGATGGAAGCATTGTCAGTACCCATTTGCCATTTGCCCACCCAGCATACGACAGATGCCCTATGCAGTAACGGCAGCAAGACGTGATGGAGGGGGGGTGCAAAGGCTAAGGCTGCCTTCTGCCTCAAATAGCCCGGACAGACATGGTACTCACCCATCCAGAGCGCAGCAAATCATTGAAGCGTTTTCGGCACTGTGTGCCAGTGCGTCTGACGTCATCATGGGCACTTACAGCTTCGCCCACCTCCTCCCACGCCTGGCTGGTAACATGGGGGGCCCTCCTCCTCCCATTCTCAGGATACAAAACATCATGTCGCTGGCCCACCTCTTCCAGGAGGACAACAAGGCATGCGTCCGAGAATCTGGGTGCATAGTGGCCTCGCTGGCCTCTCCTGCAGCCTGCACACAACGCCCCCCCCCCCCCAACCTCCTCCACCTCCTCCTCCTCTGCCCTCCTTGGAGCATTTCTACCTCTCTGAGTGGCCATGGTGATGCTGCTTCAAGCAGGCTGCCTGGCCACTCTTTAAACAGGCTGCCAGCTCCCCATTGGAACCGGCAGTCTGAGGCCACCTGCCCTCGCGACTATTTTCCCGTTCTCCACGCGAGTTGCAAAGCCGCGGTGCGGGTTTAATTGGCCTGCCCGTGGAAAATGGCGGCGCGGCCCGTTTCGCCAGCGGCAATCGGCCGCCCGCCCGTCACCAAGTCAGTCTGGCCTGTCTGACAGACGAACGTAAAATTCTGCCCATAGTTTTTTTTCTCTAGTGATCATGATTGTTTTAAGTTCCTCCCTTTCGCCTCTCTGGGGATGCTTTCTGTGTCTTCTACTGTAAAGTCAGATATAAAATACTTGTTCAAAGCCTCTGCAATTTCCTTGCTTCCCATTATTATTTCCTGTCTCATCCTCTAAGGGACCAATGCTTACTTTAGCTACTATCTTCCTTTTTATATACTTCTGGAAGCTTTTACCGTCTGTTTTTATATTTCTTGCTAGTTTTCTCTCATTGTCCAATTTCTCACTTTTTTTTCATCATCCTTTGTAGGTTTCTAAATTTTTCCTAATTTTCTGGGCTACCACTAATTTTTGCAGCATTGTATGTCTTTTCTTTCAATTTGATACCAACCTTAATTTCCTTAGTTAGCATGGATGGCGCAACTGTCTTGAGTGAGAGACCTGAAACAGGCACCTTCAAAATCCAGACCAGTGTCAAACAAGGCTGTGTAATAGCCCCATACTATTTACAATCTACCTGATGGTAACTATTCACCTTACAAAAAAAAATCAAATACCCTCTATTGTATGTATTAAATATTACTTAGATGGAAAGCTCTTTAACCTCAGTCGCCTCCATGCCAAAACTAAACTGACCACCATAGAGATACATGATCTACAGTTTACAGGTGACTGCAGTGATATTGCCCTCTCTGCACCAGGTTTGCAAGCCCCTCTCAACTCTTCAATTCCGCTTACAAGAAATTAGAGCTGCCCTTGAATGTTGCCAAAACCAAACTCATATATCAACCCACACCTGGTGAGCCAAATATTCTACCTCCCACATATGTTTAAGGAGAGGCTCTGGAATATGTTGAGCACTTCCCATACATTGGCAGACACCTATCTCAAAAAGCCATCATTGATGAGGAGATCCAACACTGGATCAACTGCGTCAGCTTAACCTTCTACAAACTACAGCAGTGAGTATTTGACAACAAAGTCCTCCACAAGTCAACAAAAGTCCTAGTGTACAGAGCGGTGTTCAACTCCACACTCACTTAAGTGAGACCAGGACTGTGTATCAACAGCACATAAGAGTGCTATAGAAATTCCACCAGCAATGCCTTCACTACCGGATTCAATTGAAGGCCTAATGAACAAATGCTAGTGTCCTTCTTGAAGTCAGCTCCACAAGTGTTCAGGCAAAATTCCTGAAAAATCAACTATGATGGATTGGACACTGTGTCCAGATGGCTGAAAAGCCTCTCCCCTGCCAAATCCTGTTTTCTCAACTCTCAAATGGCCAGTTTTCCAGGGAGGACAAAGAAAATGCTTCAAAGACAGCCTGAAGCTCTTCAAGCACAGCAGCATTGACATTAATGACTAGGAGGAGCTTGTTCAAAGTGTGACAACTTGTCCATCAAGCTGCATCATGCTTTGAGTCTAAAATCCTTAATGATGAGGCAAAGCGGTGACAGAGAAGGAAAGAAAAGGGAGAAAATCCTGCACTCTGGATCTTACTACTTTGTGGTACACCCTGCCTTATGTTCCCAAAGATCTACAGGTCGAGAATCAACCTGTTCAGTCACATGAATCCCCATGGCAGAAACTTGTAACCCTGAGTAGATAACATCCTCGAATCGAGGATTTTTGCATCTTTCTCATAAAGTCTTTCCTTCTCCGTGGAATATGTCTGCTGAGCTATGAATTATCTCCTTAAATGTCTGCTACTGCCTCTATACTGTTTTACCTTTTAACCTATTTTCCCTTTCCATCTTAGCCAACTCGGTCTTCATACCCTTGTAATTGCCTTTATTTAAGTTTAAGACATTAATTTCAGATCTAAATTTCTCACCCTGAAATTGAATGTGAAATTGCATCATGTTATGATCACTCTTACCTAAAAGATTCTTTACTATGAGGTCATTAATTAATCTGATTCATTGTACATTGCCAGGCCTAGAATAGACTGTCCCTGGTTGGTTCCAGGACATTTTGTTGTAAGAAACTGTCTAGAATGCACTCTATGAACTCATCCTCCAGGCTACTTTTGCCAATTTGATTTGTTCAATTTAAAAGAAGATTAAAATCTCCCACGATTATCACAGTACCTTTCTTACAAGACCCCATTATTTCATGATTTATATTCTGTCCTACACTTCAGCTGCTGTCAGGGGGCCTATAAACCAGCCCCACCAGTGACCAACAACATAGGATAACATCGTTCCTAGTTCTACCTAAGAGAATTTGAGGAATTAGGGTCCAAATTAAAATGCAGAACATCAAAGGTAATCATCTCTGGATTGTTACCTGAGCAATGCCCAATTGGCATAGAGTTAAACAGAGCAGAAAATTAAATGCGTGGCTCAAAGCGTGGTGTGGGAAAAAGGGGTTTCGACTCACGGGTACTGGCATTAATACTCAGGGAAGAGTGCGCTATTCCATTGGAATGGGCTCCTGTTGAACTGGGCTGTATTCTGGCCAATTGTATAGCTAGGGCTTTCAACTAATTTGGAGGTGGGGGTGGCAGGGAGGATTCAGGTGAAGGGAGAACTAGAAATCCAAAGAGAAAGATCGAGGTATTGGAACAGTATAGTGATGTGTGTAAAGACAAGCAGAGTGGGACAGGAAGGGACAGAGAGTTTAATAAAAAATGTACATCAGCAAATAAGGTAATTGCAGGGAATAGAAGTAAAAAGATGAAATTAAAGGTTCTTTATTTGAATGCACAAAGCATCAGCAATAAGATAGGTGAACAAGCGGCTCAAACAGAGGTAAATAATTTAGATCTAAGGTCCATTACAGAAACATGGTTACAAGCTGATCAGGGTTGCGAAATAAGTATTCCAGGATACACAATACTTAGGAAAGAGAGTCAGAATTGCAAAGGAAGTGGCTATGTCGTGGGGGACTTTAATCTTCATATCGACTGGGACAATCAAATTGGCAAGAATGGTCTGGAGGATGAGTTTGTAGGATGTTTTTGTGACAGTTTCTTGGAGCAGTACGCAGTGGAACCGACTAAGGCTAGAGCTTTCTTAGATGTAGTATTGTACAATGAACCGGGGTTAATTAGTAATGTCATAGTAAAAGATCCACTGGGAAATAGTGGTCAGAATACCATTTAATTCCATGTTAAGTTTGTAACTAATGTATTCCAATAAAAAGCAAAACTCATAAACTTAAACAAAGGCAATTACATAGGTATGAGGGAAGAACTGACTAAGGCAAATTGGGTAAATAGACTACAATTATGGAGGTATATGAACAATGGGAAACACATGAAGAAACAATTCAAAATCTTCAACAAAAATACATTCCATTGAAGAACACAAACTCAGCAAAAAGGACCCATGCATGGCTCACTCAGGAAGTTAAAGATAGGATTGGGTTAAAACAAGAGGCTTACAATGTTGCAAAATAAACAGTAGCAAGTCTGAGGATTGGGAGTGTTTCAGGAACCAGCAAAGGGCCACCGAAAAGTTGATAAAAAGGGAAAAAGATAGAATTTGAGAGTAAACTAACCAGAAATATAAAAACAGATTGTAAGAGCTTTTATAAGTATATAAAAAGTAAGAGAGTAGCTAAAAGAAGTGTTGGTCCCTTAGAAGCAGTGACAGGAGAAATTATCATGAAGAATGAGAAAATGGCAGCTGCAGGTGAGAGTGACTAACCTTGACATCAAGGCAGCATTTGACCGAATGTGGCATCAAGGAGCCCTAGCAAGGCTGGAATCAATGGGAATCAGGAGGAAAACTCTCCGCTGATTGGAGTCATACCTAGCACAAAGGAAGATGGTTGCGGTTAGAAACATAGAACATAGAAACTAGGAGCAGGAGTAGACCATTCGGCCCTTCGAGCCTGCTCCGCCATTCATTATGATCATGGCGGATTATCCAACTCAATAGCTGCTCCCGCTTTCTCCCCATACCCTTTGATCCCTTTTGCCCCAAGAGCTATGTCTAACTTCTTCTTGAAAACATACAATGTTTTGGTCTCAACTACTTTGGTAACGAATTCCACAGGCTCACCACTCTCTGGGTGAAGAAATTTCTCCTCATCTCAGTCCTAAATGGTCTACCCCATATCCTCAGACTGTGACCCCTGGTTCTGGACTCCCCCACCATCGGGAACATCCTTCCTGCATCTACCCTGTCTAGTCCTGTTAGAATTTTATAGGTTTCTATGAGATCCCCCCTCATTCTTCTGAACTCCAGCAAATATAATCCTAATCGACTCAATCTTGTTGTTGGAGGTCAATCACGTCAGTTTGAGGACATCACTACAGGAGTTCTTCAGGGTAGTGTCCTCGACCCAACCATTTTCAGCTGCTTCATCAATGATCTTTCTTCTATCATAAGGTCAGAAGCAGGGAGGTTCGCTGATGATTACATAATGTTCAGCACTATTTGCAACTCCTCAGATGCAGAAGTAGTCCATGTCCAAATGCAGCAAGACCTGGACTTGGCTTGGACTGACAAGTGGCAAGTAACATTCGCACCACACAAGTGCCAGGCAATGACCATCTCCAACAAGAGAGAACCTAACCATCGCTCCTTGACATTTAATGCCATTACCATTGCTGAATTCCCCGACTATCAACATCCTGGGGGTTACCGTTGTCCAGGAACTGAATTGGACTAGCCATATAAATACTGTGGCTACAAGAGCAGGTCAGAGGCTACGAGTTCTGCGGCGAAACCACACAAGTCAGGAGTGTGATGGAATACTTTCCACTTGCCTGGATGAGTGCGGCTCCAACAACACTTAAGAAGCTTGACACCACCCAGGACAAAGCAGCCTGCTTGATTGGCACCCCATCCACAAACATTCATTCCCTCCACCACCGAAGCACAGTGGCAGCAGTGTGTACCATCTACAAGATACACTGCAGGAACTCACCAAGGCTCCTTAGACAGCACCTTCCAAACCCACGAGTGCTGCCATCTAGAAGGCCAAGTGCAGCAGATGCATGGGAACACCACCACCTGGACGTTCCCTTCCAAGCCACTTGCCATCCTGACTTGGAAATATATCGCCACTCCTTCACTGTCCTTCAGTCAAAATCCTGAAACTCCCTCCCTAACAGCACTGTGGCTGTACCTACACCACATGGACTGTAGCGGTTCAAGAAGACAGCCCACCACCACCTCTCAAGGGCAATTAGGGATGAGCAATAAATGCTGGCCTAGCCAGTGACACCCACATGAGTGAATAACAAAAAATTGAACAAATATTTCATATCTGTCTTCACAGTAGAAGACACGTGTTTCACACCAAAAATAGACAATAACATAGGGGCTAAAAAGAGTGAGGAAATTAGGGACATTAATATCAGTAGAGACAAAGTATTGGGGAAACTTAAGGAATTAAAATCTGACAGATTCCTGGGACCTAGTGGCCTACACCCTAAGGTTCTATAAGAGATAGCTGCAGAGATAGTGGCTGCGCTAGGTATGATTTCCCTAAATTCCTTAGATTCGGGAATGGTCCCACTAGATTGGAAGTTGGCAAATGTTACACCGCTTTTCAAGAAAGGGGGGAGATAGAAAACAGTTAGCCTAAAATCAGTTGTTGGAAAAATGCCTGAATCCATTATTGGGATTTCATGTGACATCTTTACTCTGCTTTCTCTCATCTCCAATCAGACTAATTTTATATCCTGATCCTCTGAACAAAGCTCATTTCTCACCACTCTACTGATCTCATCCTTTATTAACCGAACCACCCCATCTCCTTTTCCTTTCTTCCTAACCTTCCAAAATGTCAAATATCCTTGAATATTCAGACCCCAGTCGTGGTCATTTTGCAACCATGCCTCTGAAATGGCTATCAAATCATATGTATTTATTTCCATTTGTGCTACAATTCATTCATCTTGTTACAAATGCTGTGTGCATTCAGATAAAGAGCCTTTAATTCTGTCTTTTTACCATTTTTCCCTCCTCAGACCTTATTTGCTGGTACACTCTTATGTTTGTACAATCTGCCCCTTCCTGTCACACCCTCGTTATCATTACCCTGATCGCTATCCTGTACTATTGCCTTGTTCTTTCTCTTTAACTTTCCAAATCTCCCTTCATGTGAATTCTCATCCCACTTGTGCCTTGTAGATGGTGGACAGACTTTGGAGAGTCAGGGAGTGAGTTACTCTCTGCAGAATTCCCAGCCTCTGACCTGCCCTTGTATCCACAGTATTTATATGGCTGGTAATCAACCAGGAGGTCATCAACTCAGAGCCAAAGCTCCTCAAGCTGCAGATGTGGTTGCCGTGAATAGGTGTGATAAATCATTTATCACAGGTGTGATAAATACTGTGGCTATGATAACAAGTCCACATCAGTTCATAGCACCCTCGCCTTTGAATCAGAGGGTTGTGGGTTCATGTCCCACTCCCGGAAACCAAGAACTGTGATTGTACTCGAAAGAGTTGCAATCTGTGACTGTTGATAACTCGAAAGAGTTTCCTTCATACTCCAGACTTGTGCCTTGTAGATGGCGGGCAGACTTTGGGGAGTCAGGAGATGAGTTACTCACCACTGAATTCCCAGCCTCTGACCTTTCAATACTTACATTTTCCTCAAAACATGATTGATTGCATATATATTTGGACTCAAACCATGTCTAACCTGATGGAAATAAAAAAGAATATCATGTGGTTAATATGCAGATAGTTTTTGTTATCATCTTAAACATCCTCCATGTTAATATTAGATTAAAGCATTTTTCCCTTAAATTCAATATGCAGCTCTGACAAATTTAACAACTTGAACTTTCATATTTTTATTCAAAAAACCATGACATAGGAATAGTGCATTCCATGACTTGTGTATCCTGCGGCAACCCAACTTCCAAGATCAGTTTCATGGAGGTGATTGGTAACTCCTGGATTCTGAATATCATCTTGGACCATGCCTGAGGGCGCCATTTATTGGATAACCTTTGGGTTGAGTCATGATATAACGAGATTCACGCTGAAACCAGTATGCTCACTGAGCACTGTTTTAGAGTCTTGAATCAATTATTGCATTGCATGGATTACTTGAGGAGCACAGCACAAAAAAAGTGTGCAAAACCGTGCCTTATTAAATGTCCTTATCTGTAACCTAGGGCAGAGTTTTACAGCCCCTCACGCCAGCGGAATTTTCAGGTCCCGCCAAAGTTGATGGAGTTTTGAATGGCTCACCGCATTTTCCGGATCCACCCCACCACCACAGGGCCATAAAATTCCACCCCTAGTTTCTGTCATGTGACCAGAGTGTTTCTGCCCATTGCCCTCACTAATGGTTTTTGACGACTAGGCCACTGTCAATGATGTCTGAGTTCCGCCTATTCACATGTCATCATGATGGAATAGAGTTTTTGAAACCCATTCTCTGGAATTCAAATGCGAACTCGATAGGTCTGCAAGCAGTATTGTGAAAACAGTTTCTTCAATTATTTGGAGAAGGGCAGCCATTAACCACAGGAAAGGTCTCATGCATTTTAATGACTTCTCAAAGAAACATCCTGAAAGTTTGTTTGCATTTTAATAACGTGTCCAGACATGAAAATTAGCTCAAGCGCCTTGTGTATTTCCATGTATCTTGACAGGAAACTTGACTTCTCAACTCCATTTTGTTTTAAAGTGTCCATTTTGAATTTATTCTCCATAAGTCTATATTGCGTGAGTGTGGCACAATTCGTACAAAGAGAAAATGTACTGTGCTTTAGAAGATAGGATACGAGAGGTGGATACCAATCAGGAAGAAAATGGGTGAGGAACTTTGAGAGCATGGTTAGAATTAGTAGGATTTTGAAGAAAGGGTGAGACTTAAGATGAGAAGATGGTCTTGGGAGAAAACTCCAGAGGGCAAAGGCCACAATGGTTTATGGATCAGCCTCTGATGGCGATGTATAGGAGATGAGAACAACCGGAAATCCAGAATAATGCCTGGGATTTATGGCTACAGCAGTTTTCCCAAAGAGGATGTGAAGAGTTTGCAGAGAGGTTTGAAAACATACTTGAGGATCTTCAAGTCAATTTGCTGGAACATTTTTTAAGGTTAGTTAAAAAAAACAAATGCAGTACAAATGCTCACAGGGGCTGAGTTAACTATAAAGTTTATCTTTCCAGTTAAAACCAGGCATGAAGATCTTGCCTCTTGAAGAACTCAGTAATCAGGAATTGAACCAGCACCGGCCAATACTGCTAATTAATGCAAAAAGAACAGAAGGGTAAATTTCATTTCATTTTACTACTCCCAATTCTATTTGAGAAGATCAAATTGTTATTTAATTTTTAGACTGTTAAAAGGGGTCAGTTAGAAACCAAGATGGGTGGACTAAATTTTACATTTTTTAGCGTTCAAATGAATTGCTGGTAAGTAGCCCTTCAGGGGTTCCATCCCTCACCACTCCGCTACTCCCCATATATAACATCAAACTTCAATGCATTGATATGAATGGGAAGTTTTGATTATAGATCCTATTTGTGAATTCACCAGATAGAATGTCAGTCTCAAGTCTTGATTTTAACCCAGGATGCCCAACAAGAAAGAGGCAAAGCAGGTGGTTAAAGTGACTGTTTCTGGTTGCATTGCCAATGCACTTCTGCCTGCCACATTTTAACCACACCGTTTTTTGATTCGGAAGAAACATTCAGACTTCTCAGCATAGATATCTCAGAGTTGTGGGACTGGAGGAGATTGCAGAGAAGGGAGGGGTAAGACCATAAAAGACCTTGAAAACAAAGATGAGAATTTTAAAATGGAGCATTACTTGACTGAGAGCCAAGGTGGATCAGTGAGTACAGGGCTGAGGGGTAAACAGGACTTGGTGCATATGAAAACTAATGCTCTGTTTTGGATTATGTTGCCCAGGGGCAGTATGTGGATGAGAAATAGGAGGGGACCAAGGTTAAATCCTTGGGCCACATTGGAGGTAATAGTCTGGAAGCAGGAAAAAAAGACATTGCAAGTGATACTCTGTCTACAGTTATGGATAAGAATAGAACCCACATGGCAGACCCACCCAGCTGGGTAACAGTGGAGATGCATTCCAGGAAAATAGTGTGGTCAATCATGTCAAAGGCTACAGACAGGTCAAAAAGGACGAGGAGGGCAAGTTTAACTTTGTCAGTCACAGGGGATGGGATTTGTGACTTTGATGAGAACTGTTTCACTACAGGGGCCAAAACCTGATTGAAGGGATTCAAATATGGAGATGGTCACGGATTTGGGAGGTAACAATGAGGAAAGGGGGGGTTAAGGATTGTTTTTTTCCTAAGGTGAGGGGTGCTGGCAACAGATTTAAAGGAGAGGCAGACAGTACCTGAGGAGAGAGAACTGTTAACAAAATCAGCTAATATGGGGGCAAGGAAGGGAACGTGGCTGGTCAGCTCTTTAGTAGGAATAGATTGAGGAAGCAGGATGTGGTTCTCATGGATAAGATGAGCTTGAAGAGGGCATGAGGAAAGATAGGAAAGAAAGTAGAATAAGTTTCAAGTTCAGGGCTAGGGCATGGGAGAAGCTTTAGAGGAAATTTGGCTCAGTGGGCTAGGAGGAAGCAGGAGCTGATCAGATATTCTGAATCTTGGTGACAAAGAAGCCCATGAGCTCCGTGCACTTATCGTTGGAGGTGAGGGTTGAGAAGACAGGGGAGAAGGGTTTAAAAAGATGGTTTGCATTAGAGAAAAGAAGCCTGGGGCTTTGTATTCCAAGATTCCTGGAATAGTGAGCAAGACCCGACTGTGTTTTATGTGGTCCAGCCAGATCTGACGGTGGACGGCTAAACTAGCTGTCTGCCACATCCTTTCAAGTCTGCGACTCTTGGACTTGGAGATGGGGGCCGCACTAGAGGGAATGGCCAGGGTGAGAGAGGGTAATGGTTTTACTGGGGACTAAGACACCAAAGATGGAGGTAAAGATACAGATGAGCAAATCTGAAATATTGTGGTGAAAGAAAGGCAAAAGGCTAAACAATTGGGATTTGAAAGTTCAGTTGTAAGTGAATTATGGGGGCTGCTCTTTCCAGGGGCAGACACAGAAGGAGATAAGGTTGGGACATGGAAGAGGGATGTGTTTGGAGATTGATCAGTGATAGCATTATCTGTGATGATAAGAGTAGAAGAAGTAACCCCTCTTTAAAAGAAGCATCCTGTTTTAAATAGGCCTTAAGAAATGTGCCATAAATTGTGCATGGCATGGGGTTGGGCTGCCCAATTCCTGATGTGATCAAAATGCAGCCTGTCAGTCGTGGAATTGAGGCCTGAGTGTTAAGTGAGGCCCAGGCTTCATGCCAACAGCATCAGGGAGGTTTCTCTCTTGTTCACTCTGCCCCATTCATGCCTTGAGTTAAAGCTAGCCTGTAAATCAATATGCAGATCAATATCCTGACAGTGCAACATGACAATTTACAGGTTAGTTCCTGATTCATTAAAACTTGCATCACTGATGTGGCTTGCAGGTCTGAGGAGCTCTGAAAATAGGAAGCAAAATTGTTACAAGAAAATATAAGTCTAAAATTTGTGTACCTTACATCCCAGAAGAAATGCCAGTTTGCTACCAACTATGACCTCTAGGACTGACTCTGTCAAAGTATTTGTTATCTTGTCATGGGCACCAGATATAAATGTACCTGCCCAATGCCTACACTACTTGGGGTGCAGACAAGGGAATCAACAAAATAGTAGCAGCAGGTGTCTGCCCTGGGGCCAGAGAGAGCTTAAAATGCAAAAACAGACACCAGATGGCAGGATTATCAATAGAAGACAAACTCAGTGACGCTCTGTCAACTTCCAGTAATCGCTTCTCTTCGAGCAAAACCTACAGTAGAGATAAATCATCTAGGTCTGTCTAGCTTCTTTTTATGTAACTTTTCTACAGAATGGTTGTGAAATTATAATTTAATCAAAATTTTGAGGTGATAACCTAAGTCCCTGGTATCAAAATCCATAACTGCTAATCTCACATTCTCTGAGCAAGGTACCCATGTTTTAGCTTTGTCCACTTTACTCACACCTCAAACGTCCAGCCCACTTCCATCACTTATGCCTCCAATGCCATATCTGTGACCTTGGAACCCTCATTCTGTCCTGGGGTTTTATTTTCCATGATTTAAATTCAAACAACATTACTCAGTGCAACTTTCCTTTCAGAGGGGAAGACTGATTTTAAGAAGAGCCAGCTGGCTGCAACATGCACTCTTAATATAACGCTCATTGGCCCCCTGTTGAATGTGGAGGCAGCCACGGTGGCACAGGGGAAGCCAGCGGCAAGGAACCTGCTCAGCCCCAAGCTATAATCATGACAATGAGGTGGGAGCACCAAGCTTGTGTGCTACTCACCTCCAATGGAATTGGAATGGACAACTTGTGGATCATGATCCTCCCGCCAAAAAGCTGAAACTGACAAATGTTTAGCCCATGAAACATCAGATTTGATAATCTTTTTGAAAAATCTTGCAGGATATAAGACTTTGTCCCATGTCCTCAATATCTTTTCACAAAATTCTAACAAACTTGGAACAGAATATTGTAATAATTGCTGTTTTTTTCCCTTTTCCTCCCATGTAAATGAAAATTACTGAAGTTAATGTCTTATTTTGCAGACACCAGATAGCAGGATTACCAATAGAAGACAAACTCAGTGATGCTCCGTCAACTTCCAGTAATCGCCTCCCTTCTAGCAAATCCTACAGTAGAGATAAATCATCTAGGTCTGTCTAGCTTCTTTTTATGTAACTTTTCCACAGAATGGTTGTGAAATTATAATTTAATCAAAATTTTGAGGTGATAACCTAAGTCCCTGGTATCAAAATCCATAACTGCTAATCTCACATTCTCTGAGCAAGGTACCCATGTTTTAGCTTTGTCCACTTTACTCACACCTCACACAGTGCTTCTTTTAAAAACAAAATTCTGTGGATGTTGGAAATCTGAAATAAAAAACAAAGTTTTGGAAATGCTCAGCAGATCTGGCAGCATCTGTGGAGGGAGAAACAGAGTTAATGCTTTAAGTTGAATATGACTCTTCTTCAGAACTAAAGGAGGGTAGAAATAAGATGGGTTTTAAGCCAACGAAGGGGGAGTGGTGGGAGAGAACAAAAGGGAAGGTCTGGCATAGGGTATAGGGCAGGAGAGATTAAATGACAAAGATGTCATGGAACAAAAGGAAAAGGGAGTGGAAATGGTTGTAGTAAAGAGACAAAGCATTTATCCAGAGTGAGTGTAAATAATGAACAGCTCTGTCCAAAAGCAAAAACATGAAGAACAAGATTCAAACCGGCACATGGCAAAAAAAAAAAAATCGAAATTGGGGACTGAGTTCAAGGTATGATGTTGTTGAACTCATTGTTGAGTCCAGAAGGCTGTAAAATGTCTTATCAGAAGACAAAGTGCTATTCCTTGAGCTTGCATTCTTCACTGGAACATTGTTGCAGGCCGAGGACAGAAATGTGAGTGGGCGAGTAAGGTGATAAATTAAAAATGACAAGCAACCAGAAGCTCAGAGTCTTGCTTGCGGACTGAGTGGAGATCTTCTACGAAGCAGTCACCTAATCTGCTTTTGGTAAAAGCAAAATACTGCAGATGCTGGAAATCTGAAATAAAAGAAAATGCTGGGAAAACTCAGCAGGTCTGACAGCATCTGTGGAGAGAGAAACAAAGTTAATGTTCTGAGTCTGTATGACCCTTCTTCAGAGCCTCCTTCATGACCCTTCTTAACCTGCTTTTGGTCTCCCCAATGTAGAGAAGACCACATTGTGAACAGCGAATATGGTATACTAAGTTGAAAAAAATATAAGTAAATCACTGCTTCATCTGGAAGGAATGTTTGGGGACTTGGGCAGTGAGGAGAGAGGAAGTAAAAGGGTAGGTGTTACTCCTCCTGCAGTTGCATGGGAAGGTGCCATGGGAAAGGGACAAGGTGTTGGGGATGATAGAGGAGTGGACCAGGAAGTTGCAGAGGGAACAGTCCCTTTGGAATGCTGATGGTGGAGGGGAGGGGCGATGCGTTTGGTGGTAGTATCATGCTGAAGGTGGCGGAAATGGCAGAGGGTGAGCCTTTGAATGTGGAAGCTGTTGGGTGGAAAGTGAAGACAAGGGGAACCTTGTTGTGGTTCTGAAAGGGAGGGGAAGGAAAAAAAGAAGTGCAGGAAATGGGTCAGAAATAGCTGAGGGCTTGGTCAACACAGCGTTGGAGGCGGGGGGGTGGAATCCTCAGTTGAGGTGGAAGGAAGACATATCAAAAGCATTGTTGTGGAAGGTTGCATCATCAAAACAGATACAACAGAGACAGAGAAACTGGGAGAATGGAATGGATTCCTTACAGGAGGCAAGGTGTGAGGAAGTGTAGTTGAGGTAGCTATGTGAGTCCGTGGGCTTATAATGAATTTTAGTAGACAGCCTGTCCCCAGAAATGGAGACAGAGAAGTCAAAGAAGGGGAGGGAAGTGTCAGAGAAGGACCATGTGAAAGTGAGAAAAGAGTGGAAATTGGAAGCAAAGTTGATTAAGTATTCCAGTTCCAGGCGAGAGCAGGATATGGCACTGATAGCCATCAGTGTACTGGAAAGAGAGATGAGGGAGGGGGCCAGAGTAGGACTGGAACAAGATATGTTCCACATACCCCGCATAAAGATAAAAAATGCTGGAAAAACTCAGTAGATCTGGCAGCATCTGTGGAGAGAAACAGAAAGCAGAATTTTCCCTTTTTGAAGCTAAATGTGGTGGCGGGCAGATTCCATGGTGCATTTTCTGCTTGGCAGAGTGGTGGTAAATCAGGTCCAATTCCGTGCTCGAAAGTTCGTTAATTATGTACAGATGAGTATCTCTCTGAATCACGTGGCGGGTCGGGAACTGATTTGTCCGCCCCACTGTTACCTAATGATATCAAAGGCCCAGGCGCCATATTTAAATGCCACCTAAGCACACACATTTCACTCTCTCCAGTCCAGCTGACCTCAGAAAACCCTCAGTAATGGCTGCCAACAAAATGAAGGTGTTTTTTTTTATTCATTCATGGGATGTAGGCATCGCTGGCTAGGTCAGCATTTATCACCCATCCCCAATTGCCCTTGACAAGGTGGTGGTGAGCTGCCTTCTTGAATCGCTGCAGACCATGTGGTGCAGGTACAACCACAATGTTGTTAGGGAGAGAGTTCCAGGATTTCACCCAGAGACAGTGAAGGAATATTGATATAATTATAGTCGTTTGGTAGTACAGAACTTGAGTGTTGCTGAAAAAAAGAGAATTTTTGTTGAAACTTTTCATCTTGCACTCATCAGGACAATTCGCAAAGAAAGCCAATGTCAGGGGAAGCAACAACTTTATACTGTATGAGAAGAGAGTGCTGATTGGTTGGCAAGTGGACTCTGTTTGGTAGAGGCGTTGCCATGGAGAATGCGCCACTGGATGGTGACTGACAGCTAACTGCTAAGCATTGTTTGAACTTTAAACTTGGCAGCTTGACATTGCCCTGGGAATCAACCAGCGAATGGCTGTCACTTATTTTGTTTAGCTGAAACAGGTGCAATGTGTGTACATGTTCTTTCTGTCTGCAAGGAACAAGGCCAAGTGTATTAATATATGTAGATTCTAGTACATGCAAATGCGCCACATGGTGAGCCTGACTGACAATCTTAAATTGGTTGTCAGCGTAATTCTTAGCACACAGAACTATTTAGCAAATGTTGTCCAATTGCAGAATCACATCTAATGTTGGATACTGTGTTTTGAGTTTTGCAAGCATAGGCTAGTTAGGTACCGTCAGTACCTTGCCCGTTGCGAACAGCAGAGGGAACATGCTGTTTGATACGATCCGCCAGTCTTTGGGGCATACGGCCTACATACTTAGCACCACACTGGCACTGAAATTCATACACCACATCACTTATTTGTGTGATAGGCAGAACGTCTTTTTGGCTTGATGGCAGTACCCTGTTAATGGAGAATACACTCATGTTGCTACTGCATAGTAGCAGCGTGAAACAGGTAGCTTCACTTGTTGCTCAACTTTTTAAGATACCTTGCCCTTCCAGGGTAATCTGAGGTAAACTGGGTACTTTTCACGGCTGAAAGTGATAGCCTTGGGCCCATTCAAACATTTGTGTGATATACATTGTGAAATGATCTGATCCTTTATCCTTTAACCTTTATTCTGCAGGATGCCTTTGGTGTGCCTTATTTCAGCATCAAGCTTGCATGCTGAGCAAATGGCTTGGGCCCTATTTACAAGGTTGCTGGTAAGGCTTATAGCGCATGGAACTGTAAGAGTCCCAACGTGTGTATTGACCAGTGAAGGTAAGCTTGTGGTAGAGAACCCCTTGGCAGATTTCTCAACTAATATGTCAAGGAAAGGGAGTTCATTTGACTGCTCCATTTCAAAGGAATTTGAGCGCAGGATGGAGCCCATTAAGACATGCAAGGAAATATTACATACAGCTGTGGATTTAAATATAGCAAACGTATCATCTACATATCGGAAATGTGCAAGGAGTAGGAGGTTGGGTGTCATTCCATCGAGAATATATTTCTTATGGAACCCAACAAAGATTTTTGCGAGAGCTGAGCCTAGAGGAGATCTCATACAATACCATCTATTTGGGCGTACATGGTGCCGTTAAAACTGAACTCAACTGCACGAGTTGCCAAGTTCATAAGGTCAATGAATACTGATTCGTGCAATGGTGGCGGCTTTAGATTGCCATGATATAGTGCTGCAACTCGATATGACTGGCTGGACATTCCTTTCAATGCAGCGGAATGGCATTGAGGCACAGGAGGAATGTGGCCATCTCCTGTTGCCTTCTCATTACTCCTCCTGGAACCTGATGGCAATTAAAGTGGTACAGGCACATTTTCCACATCATGCTTCCTCAATGGCTTCGTCCCGTGGAAGTTGACCCTCATTTCTCTCTTCAGGTTCCTGGTCCTCCTGCTCTTCATCCTCCAAGGAGCTCTCATATTCTGCCATTTCTCCATCTGGCAAGGGATCACCCCTTTTCAGTGCCAGGTTGTGAAGGGCGCAATGCACAACGATGATGCGGGAGACCCTATCTGGAATGTACTGCAGAGTCCCTCCTGAGAGGTCTAAACATCGGAAGTACATCTTCAGGATGCCAATGGTCTGCTCAATTATGGACCATGTGGAGCAATGAGCTGAAGTGTACCTCTCTTCTGAGGCACCCTGAGGCCGACTAACAGGTGTCATCAGCCATCGTTTGAGCGGATACCCCTTATCCCCAGGCAGTCATCCCTGTAGATGCTCAGGCCCTTTGAATATGTGAAGCACCTGGGAGTGACTCAGGATGTATGAGTCATGGGAACTCCCAGGTTACCTGGCACGTACGTGCGTTATGTGCTTCCAATGATCGCACACCACTTGAACATTGATGGAATGAAATCCAACATTAGTGGCTACTGCCATGGAGCCCTCAAAGCCACTTGGGTGCAGTCAATTGCACCCTGCACTGCAGGGAAGCCTGAGATAGCTGCAAACCCATTGAATCTAGCAGCCTGGATATCTTTATCAAGTGTAAACCTCACATATTGATGAGCCTTGCTGTTGAGGGCATCTATTACCTCCTTGATGCATCTATATGTGGCAGACTGCGAATGCTGCACAGGTCTCCTGTGGATCCCTGGAACGATCTACAGGCAAAGAAATTGAGCGCAGCGGTCACCTTCAAGGCCACTGGCAGGAGATCGCCTCCCACCCCATGGGGCGTTAATCCTTCCCGAAGAATATGGCAGATGTGATCCACCAGAGCTTCACAAGCGCAGACATGCGTGACGTTGTCTCTTGTTCATCTGCAGATAGGAGAGTCTTCTTTGGTAGACCCTTGGTCTAGCAAGTCGCCTCCGTGGTCTGGGTCTACCCTCCTGATCTTCGTGTTATTGCTGGGGTTCCCCTGGACTCAGGAACTCAGGCGGGGCCTCACCCTGAAGCTGCGGTCAGTGGCGCCTGTCCCTTCTTCTCCTTCTCCATTCTATTAGAACCCTCAAGAAGGCAGCATTGAGCTCAGGCTCCAGTATTGTTTGCCTTTCTCTTTGTGAAATGATAGATTCAAGACATTAATGAATAACGAGTAAAAACAGTGAAGCTCACAATCTTGAGGCTTATTACCTAAATGGTGAGTGATTGCAGAGCTCTGAGATTCAGAGGAATCTGGATACCCTAGCGCATGAATCACAAAAGGTTAGTATGCAGGTACAGCAGGTAATTAGGAAAGCTAATAGAATGTTATCATTTATCGTGAGGGGAATTGATTACAGAAGTAGGGAAGTTATGCTTCAGTTGTACAGGTTACATTCAGATCAGCCACGATCTTCAGTCATCCGGACTAGAAATATTAACTCAGTTTCTCTCCACAGATGCTGTCAGACCTGCTGAGTTTTTCCAGCATTTTCTGTTTTTATTTCAGATTTCCAGCATCCGCAGTATTTTGCTTTCCTCCTTAATGGTTGCCTGCATTCCTAAATTTTACTTACCTGTGTATTAATGTGGAAATGAAGTGACTGTTATGGGAAGGCAATGACTCCTGCATTTTCCTGTCACTACACACAAAAGGCATGAGTTCCAATGGCAATCTTCTCAAAGAAGTCTTCCTACTTTCGCTCAGCTCTGAATCAGTTCCAATCTTTTGGCTCCAACAAGTTAGAGGGCACCCCCAGAAAGGGCCCCTTAGTCCAGGTTTACGCTCCTCCCACGCTGCCTCTGACCCCTCCTGTGCAGATTCATTTCCAGTTTTGATTTTAAACTGTGCCATACTTTGTGTGTTATTCATGAGCCTCCCCCAGGAATACTGGATCCCGTTGTTGTGGTCAACATTCCAACCATCCCCCCTGAACCCATCACTGTTGACATTCCCATGCGCCATGTGAACATCATTCCTCCCCGCCTAGAGGCTGTGTGCATGGTCACCTTGAGAGGAGACCTCCCCACCTGCCCCCCCGCTCGCCACCGCTACCTTTATTATGTTTTCCCCAAACACAGGCTGCAGATGCCTCCCATAACCTTTACCGTCCTATCTGCAGACCAGTACAGAGCCAGACAAGCCAATGGATATGGACTGTAAAAACATCCCGCACACCAAGTTGTGCATTATCTCAAGTGAGCACACAGCCCTTGCCCTCCCTGGAGTGGGAATACAACATGTGTGCCATGCATAGCCCTGTAGCATGGCCCTCTATACCCCAGGACTGCCTCTACTCTCTCAATCTTGACTATGAGGTCCACAGAGCCCAAGGACTGTCTTTCCTCTCTCAGTCCTGATTATGAGCCCCAGGACTGTTTCTACTCTCTCACTCCTGACTACGAGCCCCAGGAGTGTCTCTACTTTTGCACTCCGACCTGTTGGCCCCAGACCGAGGAATTTGACTTTCAGTGAGTTTCCCATTCCCCTAATGATCGATCACTACAATGTCTTCCTTCCCACCCACCCCACGACTCTCTGCGCGACCCATCCTTCTTGTGCCACACCAACACACACAGCCCCCTTCTTATTCCGGAGTCTGAGTGCATCCCCTCCCATCCATTCATGTGGTATCCCATCGCCCTCTTGTGTGACAGTGTTTCAGTTTCCCTTGTTGGGCTTCAGCCTCCCATCCTTCGGTCTCCCCTCTGTCTGCCATTGTTCCCCCTCCCCCTACACCCTTGCAATGCGTTCCTGCTACTTTGCCCCATGTGACCGACATGCTTTCCCCCTCATTCTGGTTGCAATGCCGGTCTCTGAATGTACAGCCCTGCCTGAGTGCCGCTGCACAGTGTTGTCCTCCAGGACTATGGGGGCACCCACTGGGAGCAGATCAACCCTACACACCAGCAGTGAGGCGTTCCACTGGAATCACAACGAGACTGGAGCAGCGCTGTCACAGGTAGGATATCGAAGTCACAAGTGAAATGAGGTCTGTACGGCACTCATTTTCAAACATGAAACAGACCGGAGTGAATTCCCGCTGGTGTGATGCAAGATTGGAAGGCGCCACGTAATTCCAGCAAGAAGGATATTTAATTAGCATTCTTGAGATTGTAATGAATGCAAATGGCATGTATGTCACTCATCAGCAGGATACCCGATCCGCCATCAACCCACCATTAAAGAGTTGTTGGGAGAATTGCAAATTGTTTTCATGTCGGCAGGAATCCAAATTTTGGCCTCTCTCCAGATACTCTGCTCCTGCCTGCCATGAAATTTGCCGCAGGCATGATGAATTAACGTTTCGAGTCTAATTCTTCAGAACTGGTATTGGAACCAGAACTGGAGTTCAGATAAACAGCATATTGGATTCGAAATGTTAACTCTGTTTCTCTCTTCACAGATGCTGCCAGACCTGCTGAGTTTTCCAGCATTTTCTGTTTTTATTTCAGATTTCTAGCATTCACAGTATTTTGCTTTTATATAACCAGGACACATGCAGGTACCCATTGCAACACCTTTTATTTGGAGAACACCTTTTTTTTGTTTGATTACACCTTTGTGGAGTGCCTTAAGATGTTTTTCTACCTTAAAGCTGCTATATAAATGCAAGTTGTTCATCTCGCAACCAATGCTTGTTCCAGGCACTTTAAAATTCAGCCACAGCACTTTGTGAGTTATTGTTGCTGCGCATGCATGATATTTCAGTGTAAGCACAGAACAGCAACTACAAAATACATTGTGAGGTGTTAATCTACGCCTGGGCTTCCCACTTGAATGTTGGCAAGTATGAATAATAGATTAAGGCATAATTTTAGCAGCTAGAAGCCTTTTCTCAAAAAAGACATACTATTGAACTAATACCATTGTTCAAATAAAATCAAGATTTAATTCTAGCTAAAGTGTATTACCATATAACAATATTACATCTTTTCAAACAAGCAATCATTTTAAATTGAGAAAATTCACTGAATAGGTGAGTGCTTTTTGATTCTTTAATTTTTGAAGCATATGGAAGTGAATGATAAAACAGATAAAACAATGAAACTAACAAACCAGAATTCCTTTAAACTTGATGTTTTCATGATATAATCATCAGAAAACCAAAATGTGTATTCCTTCACAATTTTCATCTTCCATATTATGATTGAAAGCAATTATAATACTTTACCTTCTTATGCCCACAAAGCTAATTGCATAGCCATAGGTGGAATGTGAGACTGTTAGTGATTAGTGAAGTGCATTGGTGGCACACCAAGCTGTAACCAGTGTACCCAATTCAAATATAAAGACACTGAACATTTTTCAGAGCAGTTGGAAACATATTTGAAAAGGATATATAATTGTAGTCAGCATAAGCAGTATTTTCTCCGGTGTTTGCTTTAGAAAAGCTAACCGGCCATTTTTAACTTGATATTGTTTTCAATTTTCAATTTTGAAACCAAAATCTAGAAACTTTAATAGCAGTGTACAAATTCATAGTTGCCAATTGTCCATGATTCAAGCAGACATGTATTTTTGGCCCGTTTGAGCAGCTTACCTCTGGGTTCTAAAAGTCATTGATTTAACAATGTTTTACTTACTAAGACATAGTTCCTTCGGTCCCAGGCGGGACAATGAGCAGCAAGACTCCGCCACCGGCCCCTGTCCATCACAATCTCTTTCGCTGCAGCTGAGGTGGTGTCTTGCTCTTGAAGGTTCTCTTTAAATCTAATTTGCCAGGTCTTCTTTGGCCGGCCCCGTCGTCTTCTTCCATCTGGAGGTGTCCATTCTACTGACACTCTGGCGTATGCCCAGCAAGCAAAATATGTGTCCTGCCAGCCTCAGTCATCTCTCTATCATGATGTCCTGCAGGTGCCTCTGACCGGTTCTCTGCAGTACTTCTTCATTGGTAATGCTGTCTGTCTATGTGATTAATGCCCAGGATCTTACATAGGCAGTGCTGGTGAAAGACGTCCATCTTACGTACTGACCTCTTTCATATCTTGTTGGCATAGATTGTGCTTGATACTACTATGGACTCCACCAAAGTCAGTCTCAAGCCTGGTTGAAAAGGAGGAGGGTTGGGCATGGGTTAGCGCCCTTACCGTGTTAAAATCCATCACCACTACAGAAATACCAATAAGTAGTGATCTGATAGGATACTGGTAAGCTACTGATAAGGTACTTGAGTCTGCGCACACTTGGAGGCAGAGCTCCAAGCCATTGTCAACACCTTCACTGAAGCGTACGAGAACATGGGCCTTACACTAAACATCCGTAAGACAAAGGTCCTCTACCAACCTGCCGGCTCTACACCGCACTGCCCCCAGTTACCAGAATCCACGACGAGGCCTTGGACAACGTGGACCACTTTCCATACCTTGAAAACCTACTGTCAACAAAGGCAGACATCGACGACGAGGTTCAACACCACCTTCAGTGTGCCAGCGCAGCCTTCAGCCGCCTGAGGAAGAGAGTGTTTGAAGACCTCAAACCCGGCACCAAGCTCACGGTCTACAGAGCAGTAGTGATACCCGCCCTCCTATATGGCTCAGAGATGTGGACTATGTACAGCAGGAACCTCAAAACTCTGGAGAAGTACCATCAGCGTTGCCTTCGCAAGATCCTGCAAATCCATTGGCAGAATAGGCGCACCAGTGGAGGTGTTCTTGCTTAGGCCAACATCCCCAGCATCGAAGCATTGACCACGCTCGATCAGCTCTACTGGGTGGGACACATCATCAGTATGCCTGACAGGGGACTCCTGAAACAAGTGCTCCACTCGGAGCTTCAATATGGCAAGCGAGCCCCAGGATGGCAAAGAAAACACTTCAAGGACACCTCAAAGCCTCCTTGAAAAAGTGCAACATTCCCACCAACATCTGGGAATCCCTGGCCCAAGACCACTCGAAGTGGAGGGAAAGCATCCGGGAAGGAGTTGAACACCTTGTGTCTCATCGCCAAGGGCTAGCTGAAGCCAAGCGTTGACAGTGAAAGGAGCATGGGCACCCCACCCACCCATTCCCTCTACCACCGTCTGCCGTATCTGTGATAGAGACTATAGGTCGCGCATTGAACTCTTCAGTCACCAGAGAATTCATTTTTAATGTGGAAGCAAGTCATCCTCGACCCCGAGGGACAGCCTAAGAAGAAGGCGGCTTTATCTTGTACATATAGCTAATTAGGCTACTAGCGCTAAATTTTTCTGATCTTGGGATTGCTGACAATGGGTTATTTGTCAATGCTGTGAAGCAATGACTGTGATAGAGGAGTACATTCCGAAAATGATCTGACAACCTGAAAGAAACAAACTGAAACTTATATCTATATATAGTAAGAGTATCTGGAAATATCTCATGTAGTTTTAAGTATTTTCCTGATAATGTTTCCTTGTCTACTGTAAAAAAATTAAATGTATTGTTGCCAACTTCCTGCATTTGGATTGAACAGCTAATTTTCTCAATATCTAATCATGCTGCAGCTTCAAAATTGGCTTTTCTAACACTGGTTGCAATCTTTGTATAAAGTATAGTGACTTGTTTCTTCTGCTCATGCACTGAAACACAATTGTGCTGAAACTTGCACCAAAGATGGACTGCTCTCTGGGTTTTTCTCCTTAACGTCACTGAGCTCTATTCCAATCTTCCTCTCCTTAATGCAGAATCACAATGTGCTTGAAAATTCTGCAAGAGTACTAAAACAGTATTGAAAATTAATATCTTCTTTCAGGGTGTACGCCTCCAGACTCTCTAGGAAATACATTTTACACCATCAAGAGTTCACTTCCTGCTGCAAACATTTCTAAATCTACCACTGAATAAATGTACTTTTGTGTACTCTCTTCATGTGAGTGGCACCCAAGTAATGTTTATTCCCTGGTCGCTAAGTATAGGTAATAGGAATGGAGGATTGTGAAACTGCCTCTTCAGTGCATCGGGTTTTCTAGGGACTCTTCCGTTAAAGGGGCTCAGACTGCTTGTAGTTGTAATAGGCACTGGCCAGGACAGTCATTCAAATGAGATGGAGGCCTCATTTGTCCTGCATGTAATTTTCTTTTCTCCTTTATAGAGATATTGGGCTGAGGATCAGGTGACAGATTTTCTTCCCGATTTCCAGCAGCAGGACTGGAGCCCAGACTATTGAAATGTTGGCTCTACGGTTTGCAGGATGTCAAAAACACACAAAACAGGATTTATTCTAATACCCAGGAAATCAGAGTCATAGAATGGTTACAGCACAGAAGGAGGCCATTCAGCCCATCCTGTCTATGCCCACTCTTTGCAAGAGCAATTCACCTATTGCCACTCCCCCACTATTTCCCTGTAGCCTGCTAATTTTTCCTTTTCAGATAATGATCCAATTCTCTTTTGAAAGCCATGATTGAATCTGCCTTTGCCACACACTCAGGCAGTGCATTCCAGATCCTAAACACTCACTGCATAAAAATTTTTTTCCTTGTGTCACTGTTGCTTCTTTTGACAATCACCTTAAATCAGTGTCCTCTGGTTCTCAATCCTTCCACCAATGGGAACAGTTCATCCTTATCTACTCTGTCCATGATTTTGAACATCTCTACCAAATCTCCTCTCAGACTTCTTCAAGGAGAACAGCCCCCGCTTCTTCAATCTATCTACAAACTAAAATTCCTCATCACTGAAAAATTCTCGTGAATCTTTTCTGCGCGCTCTCTAATGCCTTCACTTCCTTCCCAAGGTGAGGTGCCCAGAAATGGATGCAACACTCCAGCTGAGGTCAAACTAGTGTTTTATACAAGTTTATCATAACTTTATATCTTTTGTGCTTACTGCGTCTATTTATAAAGCCCAGGATACCGGACACTTTATTAACTGTGCTCTCAACCTGCCCTGCCACCTTGAATGATTTGTACACATATCCCATTGGTCCCTTTGCTCATACAACCCCCTTTGAATTGTACCCTTTATTTTATATTGCCTCTGCCGGTTCTTCCTACCAAAGTGAATCACTTCACATTTTACTGCATTAAATCTGCTCATTCCACCAACTGTTGGTGTCCTTTTGAAGTTTAGGACTATCCTCCTTACAATTCACAGTACTTCCAGGTTTTGTATCATCTGTAAGTTTTGAATATTTTTAAAAATATATCAAGGATAGCAGGGGTCCCAACACCAACCCCTGGGAACCCCACTATAAACCTTCCTACGGTCTGAAAAACAACTGGTCACCATGACTTTCTGTTTCCTGTCACTCAGCCAATTTCATATCCATATCCCTTTTATTCCATGATCTCTAACTTTGCGCACAAGCCTGTTGCACAGCATTTTATGAAATGCCTTTTTAAAGTCCATGCACACCACACCGGCTGCATTGCCCTCATCTATTCTCCCTATCACCTCATCAAAAAACTAAAACAAGTTAGTTAAACATGGTTTTCCCTGAACAAATCCATGCTGACGTCCTTAATTAATCCACATTTGCCCAAGTGACTGTTAATTTTGTCCCAAATTATCGTTTCTAGAAGTTTCCCCACACCAAAGTTAAACTGACTGACCTGTAGATGCTGGGTTCATCCTTACATCCTTTTTTGTATAAGGATGCAACATTTGCAATTCTCCAGTCTGCAATTTCCACCCTTACTTCCCTCAGTGTCCTTGGATGCATTTAATTTGGTCCTGGTGATTTATCATCTTTAAGTACAACCAGCCTGTCTAATAGCTTCTCTTTATCTATTTTTAACCCATCAAGTATCTAAACTACCGCCTCTTTCACTGTGGATTGGGCAGTATCTTCTTTCTTAGTAAAGACAGCTGTAAAGTACTCATTTAGTACCTCAGCCATGCCCCCTGTCTCCATGCATAAATCCCCTACTAGGTCCCTAATCGGCCTGACCCTTTTACCACCCTTTTATTATTTATATGCCTTTAGAAGACTTTTGGATTTCCTTCTATGTTCACTAATCTCATACTCTTTCTTTCCTTCCCTTACTTGTTTTTTCAATTCCCCCTGAACCTTCTATATTGAGCCTGATTCTCAATTGTATTATCCATTTGGCATCTGTCATATGCAACTTTTTCTGCTTCATCTTACTCTCTATCTCTTTCACCATCCAGCATGCTCTGGATTTATTTGCCCTACTTTTCCCCCTTGTGGGAATGTAGCTTGACTGCATCCAAACTATCTCCTCTTTAAAAGCAGCCCATTGTTCAGTCACTGAGAAGGGGAAGCACATTGTTGAAAAAGTATTTTATATCCTCTTTAAATGATATTAATTTATAACCAGTTAATATTTCACCTGATCTTCATTTTGCTGTTTCTCTAATACTTCCCTTCTATTTCTGTCCCTCTCTTCTCAAGTCTTTTCTTCTTGGGATTCCTCCATCATTGCATCCTCTGATACTCTACGCTTTAAACAGCATCTGAATTTCACTCGCCCGCCACACGTGTCCCTGAAATTGGGCAATGGTCTGTTGATGCTCCACCTGACTCCACCCACCTACATCAACTTTAACCCATTACAGGACTTATGACTTTAACTCTGACTCTCTTATTGTCTCCCCTCTATTCTCATTCACTACTAGGATTAGCACTGCATAACCAGGCCTTTGTAACTTAAGCTTTCCCTGTGTGAGAGCATTTTGGCTGCCGCTCTAGACCCCAGCTTATGATTTCTATTTCTACTTTATTATTTTCCTTTCTCTCTTTACTTCATTCCTCTATCCTCATGAGCAGTAAGACCAACTGCCCCATCCTACTCTCTCATCTCCCTGCCCAGTGTACCAGTCAGAGGTTGATCTTGCCAACCCCCTCCCTGTCCAACTCACCCTTTCCAGTGCTGATCCTGTAGACTCTGCCTGAGGTTCAGCTATCATCAGCTCTCTCCGTACCTTCCTCCAGAATGTCGATTCACCCGTGAAAAAAGCTGTTACAATCTATGAGCTTATTGTGGATGATTGCATCAACATCATTACCTCAGCGAAAACCTAGCTAAGGGCTGATGATGCCTTTCCCTTAACTGAAGCCTCCCCACCTGTCACTTTTCAGCATATTTTTCACCACTTGCCTCGCCCAGACCATTGCTGTGATAGTGTGGCTTTTATAACTAATTATACCTCTCCTCTGACACTTTCTCCTCCTTGAACATCTCACCTTCTTCCATTCCTCTCACTTGTCATTTAAAATCCTGGTTCACTACAGCTTGCCCAAGTACTGTGCCAATTTTCTCAATCAGCTATCATCACTCCTTCCCTCCCTCAGCCTCTGCACCATACAACTTCTCATCCTAGGTACTTTTAAATTCTATCTCAATTCACCATGTTCTCTCTCCTCCGAGTTCACTGTCCTCCCATTAGCCCTTAATCTCATCCTCCATGTAAACTCCCCAACCCATATTTATGGCCACCTGCTTGACCTTGCCATCTCACATGGCCTCGCTACTTCCATGGTATGAATCACAGTTAAGGCCTTCTCTGATCACTTCTTTGCAGCACTCTCCACATCTTCCATATCTCAGTTCCCTTTCCAACCCTACTTTATTCTGTATCTATCCTTGTAAAAACTGTCCCCTAATTCACATACAACTGCACTTTCAAGATCCCATTGTCTAGATTTTGGCCCTCTGTTCACCACAGCATTTTTGCAGCTACTGATCTGCCCACCTCCACCTTTGATGTCCTAGTTCCCATTAATATCATTATCGTCTCTCACCCTGGACATTCCCCCTGCTATGACACTCATCTCTGCCTCTTTGAGTACAAGTTGAACAGATACGCCGGACAATTGATTTCGCCGTTCACTGCCAGATCTGGAAGACTACTTAAAACTATCAGACCTGTCTCTCATCTGTGAAAACTGCTTACTATTTCAGCATCATTTTGGAATGCAAAGGTAACCCTGGCTACTTTTCAGCAAGCCATCTTCTTAAACCCCTCTCCCCTGTCTCCTCCACCTTCACCTGCAACATCAAGTGCAAGGAACTCGTGGATTTCTTTGATTGAGACCATCCGATCAGCCTCTGCCACTTCCTTTCCCCTGGTCCACCAGCCTAAATTTCCTCGAAGGCAATCCCTGCTCTAGCCCTGAATTTGTAAATTTCTCTCCAAGCTCCCCTCATATCCTCCCTGAGCTTATCTTGTTCACAAAACCCACCTCCTGCTCTCTTGACCCTATTTCCACTAAACTGCTGACCACCCAATACCCCTTCCTGGTTCCCAAGTTAGCTGACATCGTTAGGGTTCTCTCAGATTCTGTCACTCTTGCCTTCAAATCTGCCATAATTACCCCTCTCCTCAAAATTCAAACCTTGAGCCCCCTCCGTCCTTCTGAACTACCACCACATCTCTAACCTCCCTATCTCTCCAAAGTCCTTGTACATGTTGTCACCTCCCAAATTCATAACCATATTTCTTGGAACTTCATGTTTGCATACCTTCAATCAGGTTTCTGCTGCTGCCACAGTACTGCAAAAGCTCTTATCAAATCACAAGTGATGTTATTTGACTGTGACGAAGCAAACTATCCCTTTTCATCCTTCTCGACGTGTCTGCAGCCTTTGTCACACTTGATCACACTATCCTTCTCCATCGTTTCACCACTGTCCTACCTACCGAACAACATTGTGGAAATACGTTCACCACAAGGACTGCAACAGTTCAAGAAGGCCTTCTAAGGGCACTAGGGATGGACAGAAAATACTGGCCTTGTGAGCAAAGCCTATCTCCTGAGTATCAGTTAAAAAAAAATGTATTTTAAAGAGTGTCTGTGGGTGGTAGTAGGGCCCACAGGAATATTCCATGCTGGGCTCATGGCATGGAACAGTCCAAGTGACCACAAAGGGATCTATGTGTCCTCTAACAGAAGGAGTCAATTTCAAATTTGGGTGATGTTTGAAGCTGGTCTTGGCTTCACCTTCAAATGACTGGCAAGTGCTGAACTTTGCGACCCTCCCATTTTGCCTGGGCAGCTCAGTGGGAACTCAAGGTGCATGAACACCTCCTATATTGCATGAAAATGGTCTGATCCTGGAAATTCTGTGGATGCAATTCCCACTCCATCATACTGATGAGAAAGGATTGTGAATTTTTGACCCCATCGTCTTAAACAAGTCCCCAAATATTTTTTATTAATACAGCAAAGGAAAAAGCAGAGGGAAAAAAGAAGAGGAAAAACCAGCCCAGGTTAAGGCTGAAGAGGAAGAAAAAAATAAACCATGGGAATGTCCTTATGATGTACTTTTTGATGCTTACCTCAGTGAAATTACAAGAAATATTTTACCACTTCCCAGCACAAGAGGACAAATTGTGGCACTTGCAACGTAAGTACTTTTCTACACAATTTTGCATGTATATTGGCATAAATTTAAAACATCCAAACAGGTGATATTTTTGAATTGGGGTCCTGATTCATAAAACTTGTCCTAAGCTTCAAATGGTTACTTCACAGAGGTAGTAATGTAAAGAGACTACAGAAACTGGGATTGTTCTCCACAGAACAGTAAAGGTTAGGGTGGTGATTAAAATTACGAGGGTTATTAATAAGAGTTTCCTCTGGCTGTTGGCTTGGTAACCAGAAGGGGAACTTCCAAGTGGTGGTATTTCCATCTGTCTTCTGCCTTTGTCCTTCTAGTAGTAGTCACCATTTCTGACTTGGAAATACCTCGCCGTTCCTTCACTGTCACTGGGTCAAAATCCTGGAACTCCCTTTCTGACAGCACTGTGGGTGTACCTACACCACATGGACTGCAGCGATTCAAGAAGGCAGCTCACCACCACCTTCTTAAGGGCAATTCAGGATGGGCAGTAAATGCTGGCCTAGGCAGCAATGCTCACGTCCCATGAACAAATTTTAAAAAATAATTAGCAGAAGAACCTGAGGGAAGATGAGAAGTTTTTTAATGCAGTGTGTTGATAGGATCTGGATTGCACTGCCTCAAAGTGGTGGAAACATTAATAACTTTCAAAAGGGAATTGGACATATGCTCGAAAAGGGCAAATATCAACGTCAATGGGGAAAGAGCAGGGAAGTGGGTGACTAATTGGACAGTCCTTTCAAAGAGTTGGCACAGGTATGAGAAGCTGAATGGCCTCCTTCTCTGCTGTATGATTTTATAATTGTAGTTGATTATCAAACACAAAAATGTACACATTTGTTGTGAATTCATCCATTTTCAGACAAATTGCTTTTTCCTCATTTAATTAACTTACAGTAGCTGAAGGCAGACTCATAATCCATAGGGATCATGGAAAATTCATCACATGCTTCTCAGGCTTTTTTCTGCTGCCATCAGAAGTAGGGCTTTGCTGTTGTTCCTTCAGTAAGAACATTTTCTTTTACCAAATCTAATCTTATTTTGAATTTGCCGATTCATATTTGTGGCACATCTGGGTGAATTTTACTTCCCCAATGGCAGAAAGTAGATAAGCAGCAGTCAATATGGAGCTTACCTGTTGGTCTCCTGCTCCAATCCTGCCGACTGCAACTTTAAATTGCAGGCAACAAGGAAACCAATTCGAAGCTGGCTCAGTCAATCTTTAGTTATGCACATTATGCCCCATTGATGTTATTTGGGACATTGATTTGCCTATGGGAGGCATTAGACTATAAGACATAGGAGCAGAAATTAGGCCATTCGGCCCATCGAGTCTGCTCCGCCATTCAATCATGTCTGATAAGTTTCTCAACCCCATTCTCCCGCCTTCTCCCCGTAACCTTTGATCCCCTTACCAATCAAGAACCTATCTATCTCGGTCTTAAATACACTCAATGACCTGGCCTCCACAGCCTTCTGTGGCAATGAATTCCATAGATTCACCACTCTCTGGCTAAAGAAGTTTCTCCAAGGTCTTCCCTTTATCTGAGGCTGTGCCCTTGGGTCCTAGTCTCTCCTACTAATGGAAACATCTTCCCCACGTCCACACTATCCAGGCCTTTCAGTATTCTGTAAGTTTCAATCAGATCCCTCCATATCCTTCTAAACTCCATCGAGTATAGACCCAGAGTCCTCAAACGTTCCTCATATGTTAAGCCTTTCATTCCTGGGATCATTCTCATGAATCTCCTCCGGACCCTCTCCAGGGCCAGCACATCCTTCCTGAGATACGGGGCCCAAAATTGCTCATAATATTCTAAATGTGGTCTGACCAGAGCCTTATAAAGCCTCAGCAGCACATCCCTGCTTTTATATTCTTGAAATAAATGCCAACATTGCACTTACCTTCCTAACTACCGACTCAACCTGCAAGTTAACCTTAAGAGAATCCTGGACTAGGATTCCCAAGTTCCTTTGCACTCCAGATTTCTGAATTCTCTCCCCATTTAGAAAATAGTCTATGCCTCTTCTTCCTACCAAAGTGCATGACCTCATACTTGCCCATGTTGTATTCCATCTGCCACTTCTTTGCTCATTCTCCTAACCTGTCTAAATCCTTCTGCAGCCTCCCCGCCTCCTCAATACTACCTGTCCCTCCACCTATCTTTGTACCATCTGCAAACTTAGCCAGAATGCCCTCAGTTCCTTCATCTAAATCATTAATGTATAAAGTGAAAAGTTGTGGTCCCAGCACTGACCCCTGCGGACCTCCACTAGTCACCGGCCGTCATCCTGAAAAGGACCCCCTTATCCCCACTCTCTGCCTCCTGCCAGACAGCCAATCTTCTATCCATGCTAGTACCTTGCCTCTAACACCATGGGCTCTTATCTTACTGAGCAGCCTCCTGTGTGGCACTTTGTCAAAGACCTTCTGGAAGTCCAAGTAGATAACATCCATTGGCTCTCCTTTGTCTAACCTGCCCATTACCTCCTCAAAGAATTCTAACAGATTTGTCAGGCATGACCTCCCCTTGATGAAACCATGCTGACTTTGCCCTATTTTACCATGCACTTCCTAGTATTCTGAAATCTCATCCTTAATAATGGACTCTAAAATCTTACCAACGACCGAGGTCAGGCTAATCAGCCTGTAATTTCCCGTCTCTTGCTTCACTCCCTTCTTAAACAGGGGGGTTACATTAGCAATTTTCTAGTCCTCTGGGACCCTCCCTGACTCCAGTGATTCCTGAAAGATCACCACTAACGCCTCCACTATCTCTTCAGCTATCTCCTTCAGAACTCTGGGGTGTAATCCATCTGGTCCAGGTGATTTATCCACCTTCAGACCTTTCAGTTTTCCTAGCACCTTCTCCTTGGCAATTTCCACCGTACTCACCTCTGCCCCCCGACTCTCTTGAACTTTGGGGATGTTACTCGTGTCTTCCACCGTGAAGACTGACGCAAAGTACCTATTCAGTTCCTCCGCCATTTCTTTGTTCCCCACTACTACTTCTCCAGCGTCATTTTCCAGTGGCCCAATGTCCACTTTTGCCTCTCTCTTACCCTTTATATATCTAAAAAAACTCTTGCAATCTTCTTTTATATTACTGGCTAGTTTACCCTCATATTTAATCTTCTCCCTCCTTATTTCTTTTTTAGTTGTCGTCTATTGGTCTTTGTAGGCTTCCCAATCCCCTGGCTTCCCACTGCTCTTCGCCGCATTGTATGCTTTCTCTTTAGTTTTTATGCTGTCCCTGACTTCCCTTGTCAGCCATGGTTGCCTCGTCCTCCCTTTAGTATGCTTCTTTTTCCTAGGGATGAATTTTTGCTGTGTCTCCCAAATTACTCCCAGAAACTCCTGCCATTGCTGTTCCACTGTGTTTCCTGCTAGGCTCATCTCCCAGTCAATTCTGGCCAGCTCCTCCCTCATGCCTCTGTAGTTGCCTTTATTCAACTGTAATACCGTTACATCTGATTCCAGCTTTTTCCTCTCAAATTGCAGGGTAAATTCTATCATATTATGGTCACTTCCACCTAAGGGTTCCTTCATCTTAAGCTCCCTTATCAAATCTGCCTCATTACGCATCACTAAATCTAGAATTGCCTGTTCTCTAGTGGGCTCCACCACAAGCTGTTCCAAAAAGCCATCTCGTAGACATTCCACAAATTCCTTTTCTTGGGATCCACTACCAACCTGATGTTCCCAGTCTGCCTGCATATTGAAATCCCCCATGATCACTGTAACATTGCCTTTCTTACACACCTTTTCTATCTCCTGGTGTATCTTGTGCCCCACATCCTGACTACTGTTCGGAGGCCTGTACATAACTCCCATTATGGTTTTTTAACCTTTGCGGTTCCTCATCTCTGCCCACACAGATTCTACATCATCTGACCCTACATCATTTCTTGCTATCGATTTAATTTCATTTCTTACGAACAAAGCAACCCCACCCCCTCTGCCAACCTGCCTATCTTTTCGATAGGATGTATATCCTTGGATATTTAGCTCCCAGTCCTGATCCCCTTGCAGCCATGTCTCCGTGATGCCCACCACATTATACCTGCCAATTTCAATCTGCGCCACAAGCTCATTTACCTTATTTCGTATACTGCGTGCATTCAGATACAACACCTTCAGTCCTGTATTTCCCGTCCCCCTTCTCATTGTCGTCCCTTTATCTGATGTGCTTGAAGTTAGATTCCTAGCCCTTTCCAAACACTCTGTCCTATTTTGTGTTCTGAAGACTTTAATAGCCTCTCCTGGGCTCTCCTTTCTTTTCAGTTTTTTCATAATTTTCCATGAAGTTGAATCCACCTCCCCCCGCACCACATGCTAACCTGCTGCTTTGTTTCCCATTAGTCATACTTCTTGGAGTTTTACCCTTTCCTTCTTGGAGGCTTGCATATTCTGACTACAGACATCAGACGATGTGAGACCTGATGATGTGAAGCATGCTCATGTGGCATCTGCAAATATTATTGCATTTACCTTATGAGGTTTGCGTGTGCTGTAGTTGAAGATCTTTGACCATTGTTTTCTGTTAGCAGCTGTCATAGAATTATAGAATGATACAGCACAAAGGAGGTCATTCAGCCCATTATGCCTGTGCCAGCTCTTTGATAGAACTATCCAATTAATCTCACTTCCCTGTTCTTTGCCCATTGCCCTGTAATTTTTTTTCTTTTGAACCTGCTTCCACTGCCCTCTCAGGCAGTGCTGAAGTCTTCAGCACTACAACTGGGTTGTTGTCAGAGCTCATAACTTTAGCTATGTCCAGCATGCAAGGCCATTGCTTGATATGTGGTGTGACTTAAGTGGCTGAAGATTGGCTTCTGTTATTGTGGGGACCTTAGGAGTAGGCTTCAATGGATTATCCACTCAGCATTTCTGGCTGAAGATAGTTGTAAATGCATCAACCTGGTTATTTGCACTCATCTGCTGGGATTCCATTGTCATTGAGGATGAGAATATTTATGGTGTCTCTTCCTCCCATTAGTCTTTTAATTATCCACCACCATTCAGGAATGGATGGGGCACTGGTGCAGAACTTTGATTTGATCCATTGGTTGTAGAATCACTTTGCTGTACCTACAGCATGCTGCTTCTGCTGTTTAACTAGTCTTGTGTTGTAGCTTCACCAGTTGGCACCTTATTTTTAGGCACCTGCTGCTACACTTGCTACTCTTTATTGAATCCAGGTTGGTACCCTGGCTTGCTGGTAATGCTAGAGTGAGGGATATGCTGGACCATAACGTTACAGAATACAATTATGCTGCTACTGATGGCCTCATGGATACCCAGTTTTGAGCTGCTAGATCTATTCTGAATCCATCACATTTCACATGTGGTAATGTCATGCAACTCAATGGAGGCTGTCCTCAGTATGCCCCCACAAAGACTGTGCAGTGGTCATTCCTGCAAATACTGTCATGGACAGATGCATTGGCAATAGGTAGATTGGTGAGGACAAGGTCAACTAGGCTTTTCCCCCACGTTGGTTCTCTCACAACCTGCTGCGGGTCCAATTTGAAACCTGTATCCTTCAGGGCTCCATCAGTTGGGATGGGCAACAAATGCTGGCCTAGCCAGCAATGCCTTCATCCCTTGAAAGAATAAATGGAAAAAAAAAGAAAAAGTAGCGATATTGGATATTGGTGATGGATACTGAAGTCCCCCTCCCAGACTATATCTGTGCCCCTGCTACCCTTAGTGTTTCTTTCAAGTGATATTCAACATGAGGGAATGCTGATTCATCAGCTAAGGGCAGTTGGTGTAATCAGCAGGAGATATACCTGCCTATGTTTGACCTGATGCCATGAGACTACATGTCAATATTGAGGAGTCCCATAGCTACTCCCTCCCGATGTTATGCCACAGTGCTGCATGGTGACATACTATTCCTTATTTTACTGGATTGACCCACAATTGAGCCCACTGTCCTGTGTCCCGGGTTGCATGCATCTGGGACACTGTTTTTCGTTTAATTGTGGCCTTTAAATCTTGAACATGTGCAATAACCGCTCTCCTTCTGTTTTCACCCTCTCACAGTTTGTCACCCCACCCCACACTCAGTTCTGGCAGCACATATTCCCCTCCTCACCCACTCTAACAGACCCCCATGCCACAGTGTCCCTTATTTTTCTGCACATGAGTTGGCCACCCTGCAGTGCTATCAGCCCTGGTGTATCTGCCCTACCAACAGGATAGGACATACCCAGGGATGGTGATGGAGGCATCAGGCATATTGGGTGAAAGGCATGATTCTGTGAGTATGACTGTGTCTGGCTATTCTTTAACTAACCTATGTCAGCTCTCCCAATTTTGGAAGAAGTTCCCAGATGTTAGTGAGGAGGGCTTTGCAGAGTGATCCCTGCTGGCAGGAAGCCATGCATGTCAGTCAGGCTGGCTTCTGGGCAGCGAGCCTCTTGAAATAAAGACAAACGCTGTGAAGTCATAACTTCCAAGCTTCCTGGTCAAAAGGGTTTTAGCCACAGTAGAGGTGAGGTAAAGGCAGAGGCATGTAATTTATTGGAGATGGAAGTAAGCATTCATAGATAAGATGTGGACTTCAAGCTCAATCAGGGTCAAATACAATACCAGTGCCTGGTTTGGCTTGAGCATACAGCTAAGGGTTTTTTGAGGGGGGAAGGGGGGAGGGGGTGGTGATGGCATAGTGGTATTCTCAATGGACTAGCATTCCAGAGATCCAGAGTAATGCTCTGGGGACCAAGGTTCAAATCCCACCACAGCAGATGTTGAAATTTGAATTCCATAAAAATCTGGAATTAAAAGTCTGATGATGACCATAAAACCATTGTCAATTGCCATAAAAACCCATCTGGTTCACTAATGTCCTTGCCTGGTCTGACTTACATGTGACTCCAGACACACAGCAATGTGGTTAACTCTTAAATGTCCCATGAACAAGGGCAATTAGAGATGGGCAATAAATGCAGACCTAGCCAGCAACGCCCACATCCCATGAATGAATAAAAAAAAGAGGGAATTATAGTCAAGACAAGAGTTCAGAATTTTTGATGTTAGCCGATGAGTTGCTGCAACCTTCCCGATTTTCAATTAGAAAAAAATTCTGCCTCATCCATAACCTGAGCCCTGATTTTAACTGGGCAGTAATGGGGCAAGTGTGGTGTGGAACTGAAAATAAACACCCCCAAAGAGTTTATTGCAAGTCCTGAACCATTTAACTCTCCGGCTTCATTTGTATTCAAGATGTCGATTCCCACCCAAAGCAAGCGGGAATGATGCACCATTGTCTTTGGATGGAAGCCAAAATTCGCAGGTGGGTCAAGCTGCTTCCAGGAACTCATGGAAACAGTCCCCAGCGTGGTGAAATGAGGAGGTGGTGTTAGTGGGGCAGGGGATGGAGGGCAGAGTGAATTCAGTATGGTTTGTGATTGGGGAAGGAAAGGGAAGCATGGGGCAAGGGACACTGTGGGTCTCTTTATCAGGCAAGGACGACATGAGCCTCAGTTAAAATGGCAAATGTTTCCCAAAGATGTCATTGGGATGAAACCGCCTTTTATTAGGCCCTGCCTGACTCCTCTGGGTAGGCAGGCTTCCCATACCTGAAGACAGTATTAAGATGGGATGGAGCAGGAATGTGTTTGGAATGCAGCGCAAACTCCCTTCCAAATACCCCACCCCACCATCTTAGACCTTCCTTTTGCACCATTCCTTTTATAAGGAGGTGCTGGCATAATGGTGTTGTCACTGGACTAGTAATTCAGAGGCCCAGGCTAATATTCTGGGGACACGGGTTTAAATCCCACCATGGTAGCTGGTGGAATTTGAATTCAATTAATAAATCTGGAATGAAAAACTCGTCTCAGTTATAGTGACCATGAAACCATTGCCAATTGTCGTAAAACCCCATCTGACTCACTAATGTCCTTTTAAGGAAGGAAATCTGCCTTTACCAGGAAATTTACCTGGTCTGGCCTACACGTGACTCCAGACCAACAGCAACATGGTTGACTTTTAAATTCCATCTGAAATGTCCCAGCAAGGCACTCAGTTGTATCAATTCACAACAAAGCCTAAAAACAGGAACGAAACTGGACGGACAACCAACATTGACCTAGGCACCGGAAATGACAACAGTAACCCAGCCCTGTTGACCCTGCAAAGCCCTCCTTACTAACATCTGGGGGCTGGTGCCAAAATTGTGAGAGCTATCCCATAGTCAAGCAACAGCCTGATATAGTTCCAAAGAAGAGACGTATTGGAGTCGAAACATTCACTGTTTCTATCTCCACAGATGCTGCCAAACCTGCTGAGTTTTTCTTTAAGCCTGACATAGTTATGCTCACAGAATCATACCTTGTACACTATGGGAGGAATTTTACAGCCACGTCACCATGGAGCCGGGACGGGGGCCAGAAAATGCAATGAGCATTTTAAAACTCCATTGACTTCGGCGGGACCGGAAGATCTCTCCAGCAGAAGGGACCGTAAAATTTTGCCTTATGTCCCAGACACCACCATCACCATTCCTGGGTATGTCCTGTCCCACTGACAGGACAAACCCACCAGAGGTGGCGGCACAGTGGTATACCGTTGGGAGGCAGTAGTCCTGGGAGTCCTCAACATTGACTCCAGACCCCATGAAGTCTAATGGCATCAGATCATACACGGGCAAGAAAACCTCCTGCTGAATACCATTTACCATTACCCCTCAATTGATGAATCAGTACTCCTCCGTGTTGAACAGTAGTTGGAAGAAGCACTGAGGGTGACAAAGGCACAGAACGTACTCTGGGTGGGGGACTTCAATGGCCATCACCAAGAGTGATTCGGTAACATCACTACTGACTGAACTAGCTGAGTCCTAAAGGACATAGCTGCTAGACTGGGTCTGCGGCAGATGGTGAGGGAACCAACAAGAGGGAAAAACCTACTTGACCTCGTCCTCACCAATCTCCCTGTCGTAGATGCATCTGTCCATGACAGTATTGGTAGGAGTGACCACCGAAATGAAAAAGAAGTCCCGTCAGCACATTAAGGATGCCCTCCATCATGTTGTGACACTCCCACCATGCTGAATGGGATAGATTTCAAACAGATCTAGCATCTCAAAACTGAGCATCCATGAGGTGCTGTGGGCCATCAGCAGCAGCAGAATTGTATTCAATCACAATCTGGAATCTGATGGCCCGCCATAACCCCCACTCTACCATTACCATCAAGCCAGGGGATCAACCCTGGTTTAATAGGGAGTAATGGAGAACGTGCCAGGAGCAGCACCAGGCGTGCCTAAAAATGAGGTGTCAATCTGCTGAAGCCTCAACATAGGACTACTTGCGTGCCAAACAGTGTAAGCAGCATGTAATAGACAGAGCTAAGCGACCCCACAACCAACAAATCAGACCTAAGCTCTGTAGTCCTGCCTCATCCAGTCATGAATGGTGGTGGACAATTAAACAACAAACAGGCGGAGGAGGCTCCACATGTATCCCTATTCTCAATAATGGGGAAGCCCTGTACATCAGTACAAAAGAGAAGGCTGAAACATTTGCAACCATTTTCAAAGTGATGAATGGTGTCATCAACAGTGCTATTAAGTGGCACTTACTCAGAAATAACTTGCTCAGTGACGCTCAGTTTGGTTTCTGCCAGGGCCACTCAGCTCCTGACAACATTACAGCCTTGGTCCAAAGTAGTGTAAGAGAAATGAGATGAGAGTGACTGCCCTTGACAGCAAGGCAACATCTGACCAAATGTGGCATCATGAAGCCCTAGCAAACCTGGAGTCAATGAGAATTAGGGGGGAAACTTTCCACGGGTTGGAGTCATACCAGGCACACAGGAATGTGGTTGTTGGAGGTCAGTTATATCAGTCCCAGGACATCACTGCAAGAGTTCCTCTGGGCAGTCTCCTAGGCCCAACTATCTTCATCGGCTTCATCAATGGTCTTCTGTCTATTATAAGGTCAAATGTGGAGATGTTTGCTGATGATTGCCCAAAACCATTCATGACTCCTCAGATACTGAAGCAGTCCATGTCCATATGCAGCAAGGCCTGGACAACATTCAGGCTTGGGCTGATAAGTGATAAGTAACATTCATGCCACACTGTGGCAGCCAATTACCATCTCCAGCAAGGGGAAATCCAACCATCTCGCCTTGACCTTCAATGACATTACCATCACTGAATCCCCCACTATCCTGGGGGTTACCATTGACCAGAAACTGAACTGGACCAACCATATAAATAGTATGGCTGCAAGAGCAGGTCAGAGGCTGAGAATTCTGCAGCAATTAACTCACCTCCTGACTACCCAGAGACTGTCCACCTGCTACAAGGCACAAGTCAAGAGTGTGATGCAATACTCTCCACTTGCCTGGATGAGTACAGCTCCAACAACACTCAAGAAGCTCAACACCATCCAGGACAAAACAGTCCACTTTATTGGCACCCCATCCACCACCTTCAAAATTCACTCCCTCCACCAATGGCGCGCAGCAGCTGCAGTTGTCCCACATAGATTACAAGATGCACTGCAGGAACTCACCAAAGTTTCTTAGACAACACCTTCCAAACACATGCTCTCCACCACCAAGAAGGAGAAGGGCAGCAGATGCATGGAACACCACCATCAGCAAGTTCCCATCCAAGCCATACACCACCCTGACTTGGAAATATATCGCCGTTCCTTCACTTTGACTGGGTCAAATCCTGGAACTCCCTTCCTAACAGCGCTGTGGGTGTACCTACACCACATGGACTGCAGCGGTTCAAGGCGGTGGCTTACCACCACCTTCTAAAGGGCAATTAAGGATGGGCAATAAATGCTGGCCTAGCCTATGATACTCACATCCTGCAAATGGAAAATTTTAAAAAATTCCTGCCTGGTAAGGATTTGTAATCAGGATTACGATGTCAGACAAGCAGTCTAACAACACAGATCTGATCACAAAATTACAGGTGGTGGAAAAGCTAGATATCATCAGCATGCATATGAAAACTGACCCTATACTAACACTTAATGTTGCCAAGAGGCAACATGAATGAGCAAAAGAAATGGTAAAGCATTGGGTACTCTTAATGTTACTGTCCAAGGTAGGGTGGGAAGCAACGGCAGAAGATTTGTTGGATAGGGATAGAACCAAGCAATCTTGCAGATGCAAACTATCAGAGAAGGCCAAAGAGGAAATTGGGATGCTTCAGTGTGTTGAACATCACAGAGATTGAGAACGACCAGTAGCTGCAGTCACAAATCAGTCATACTGTAAATCTCCATGCTGAAATTCTCATTGTTTCAAAGATTAGAAAGCATGAAGAAAGCATCAGGAAAGAAGATAAATTATTCTCAGGAATCCCACATTGAAACTGCATAGGTTCATAACTGCTCAGGGTCTTTTATGAATATGCAAGATATTTTCAGATATTGATCAGAATCTACCTTAGCAAACTGGCAGAACTTTGTGAAATTAGTGATTAATTTGAACTTCATGCCTCTTTTCCCTAAACTGTCTGTACTTAGTTTGTGGCACTTCCTGCCTTGGTAGTGATATCCAGAGTCCCACAAGGTTCCACTCTTGGCCTCTTCCTTTTCCTTGTTCATTTTATCCCTTTGCTCCATCATCAGCAATTGATTTATTTTACTTTGTTTAATTTTCAATACTAGGTTTGTTTCTGAAAAGATGGGTGGACCTTTAAACAAGGAAAAGCTTCATGAATTCACCTGGGAACTTCACATGGCTGACCTGAAATTTGAATTAAAATCTAACATCATCCCCATTGGGAAAATTCAGAAAGGAATCTACTACCACAGAGCCCTTCTATTTAAGGTAGATTTTATTTCTGGTAAACAATTAAATTGCACTTTCATACAGTTTCCATATTGAAGCAATTTAAAGTATCTGTAATAACTTGCTTAATAAATCCATTTGTTTTTCAGGCTTTAGCAGATAGAATAGGGATCAGTTGCAGCCTGGTTCGTGGAGACTACAACCGAGCCTGGAATGAAGTCAAGTTGATTGACCAATCATCTCACGATACTCCTGGGCTTTTCATTCCACCAACGGCATACATCTTGGATCTCATGTACCAAGTTGGCAACTTGATGAGGACTGACAGTCCAGACGCAGCACACTATGAAAGTTATACTAGTTGTAAACTTACACCTTGTAAATGTTGTAAGCAGTTGTCTTGGTACCTAGATAACTTTAAGCAAAACACATAAATTGCAAATGTCTCTGCATTTGACAACATTAATAGACTTAAACACATTGCAAAATGTTGCTGCAAAATCATAAATACCATCTTAAAACTGGCCATTAAGTCACCATTCCAATTTGTTTAGTTAAAATATCTCAGATCATCCTCTATGTTATTTCTTTATCATTTGATGAAATTACCTTGTTTCTGAATAGGAACATTTAACTTGTTACTCGATTTTCATAAAGACAAACACTTAAATAGCTCTTTTGCCTGTTAACATTCTCACAAGATCAGCATATTATTTTACATTATAAATTGTAAAGCAAATAATAAAGTTGTAATGACAGAAGCACTTCTCATTGAAAGAATCATTATTAATGTCCCTCCTCCTACACAATGCTTTAAAATCATGAGTCAAACAGTTGTAGTTGATATCTTGTGCTACTGTTCAGAACTGAATTCTCAGCCAACATCTTAAAGATACAGGACCATTCATCTCTTTGTAAGTAAATTCACCACTAGTTTTAGTTAAATAGAAAGAAAATAGGAACCAAGGAGCAGGAGTAGGCCATACAGCCCCTCGAGACTGCTCCATTCAATAAGATCATGGCTGATTTGATCTTGACCTCAACTCCACTTTCCCACCTGTTCCCATTATCCTTGACATCCTTGTAGTTCAAAAATTTGACCATCCCAGCCTTGAATATATTAAATGACCCAGCATCCACTGTTCTCTGGCTTAGAGAATTCCAAAGATTAGTGACCCTCTGAGGGAGGGTCCCTTACTTTGTGCTGCGTTCCCTAGTTCTTAGGAAAACATCTTCTCAGCATCTACCCTGTCAAGCCCTCTCAGAATCTTGTATGTTTCAATACAATCACCTAAACTCAAAATATTCCTCATAAGACAACTCCTTCATCCCAGGAATCAACCTAGTAAACCTCCGATCTTTCTCCAATTCAAGTATATCCCTCCTTAAATAAGGAGACCAAAATTGTACACAGTATTCTAGACATGGTCTCAGCAACACCCTGTACTGTAATAGGAAGGCTTTGCTACTTTTATACTCCATCCCCTTGCAATAGAGGCCAACATTCCATTTGCTTTCCTAATTACTTGCCGTACCTGCATGCTTTTTGTCTTTCATGTAGGACACCCAGATCCCTCTGTATTACAGCACTCTATAGTCTCTTTCTATTTAAATAATATTTTGATTTTATACTCTTCTTACCAAAGTGAACAAACTCACATTTTCCCACATTATACTCCATCTGGCAAATTTTTGCCACACATCCCTTTGGAGACTTTTTGTGTGCTTCTCACAACTTGTCCTTCCCTTGTCCCCATGCACACCCCACCACTAGTTCTCTGATTCTTCACTTGAGGTCCTGCTGCTATTATGAGAGCCCACAGAAAAGTATTGTTCCCCACAGCCATGAGATGGGGGCCAGCCTCTCTGATCAAATGGGTGTTTCTCTCGTCTCCCCCCACATACCCTCTGTGAGCTCATCTTGTCCATGAGACGCACCTTCTGTTCCATCGAATTTATTTCCACTAAACTGATCACCTAACTTCCCCTCCTGGCCCCCATGTTAGCCAATATTGTAAAATGGTTCTCTCTCTTCAGGTGTTGTCCCTCTTTACTTTAAACCTTTGTCATCACACCTCTCCTCAAAAAAAAAAACCAGACCCCCTCCGTCCTATTTCCAACCTTTCTTTTCTCTCCAAAGCCTTTGAATGCGTTGTCGCCTCCCAAGTCCATACCCATCTTCCTCGTAACTCTGTATTTGAATCCTTCCAATCAGGTTTCTGTCCCTGCCAAGGTATCAATATGGCTTTTAGCAAAGTGACAAATGATATCCTATATAACAGTGACATCTTTCTCAACCTGTAGCCTTTGATATGGTTGACCACACCATCCTCCTCCAATGCTCCTCCATTGTTGTCCAGCTTGGTGGAACTGTTCTCATGGGTTCCATTCTTATCTATCTAATTGTAGCCAGAAAATCACTCGCAACGGCTTCTCTTCCTGCTCCCGCACTGTTACCTCTGGCATCCCCCAAAGATCAATCCCCCAAAGATTCCCCCCCTCCTATTTTTCATCTACATGCTGCCCCTTAGTGTCATCATTGGAAGGCATGATGTTAGTTTTCACATATACACTGACAATAACAGCTCTACCTCACCACCACCTTTCTCGACTCCTCCACTATTAGTCGCTTAGTAGTACAGAACTTAAACATTTCTGAAAAAGGAGACATGCTGTCGAAGCTTTTCATCTTGCACTCATCAGGACAGTAAAAGGCGCAATGTGTGGACATTCAAAAGCTATCTGACCTGTTCTTACCTATGTAAAAATAATCAAACTATGTTGTTGATATCCCAAATTTGGTCTTTGTTGTGCCTCTGTCTTGGGTATACAAATAGTTGCTTGGTAGTACAGAACTTGAGTATTACTGAAAAAAAGAGACATGCTGTCGAAGACAATTTAATATCATAAGTCGGGCTCAAAATGTGGCTCACTAATTCATGCTAGAAGCTACAAATATTCACACAGGGCCCTGTTCTTTGCAAACAGAAAGAACGTGCCCACTCATTGTGCCTTTTTCAAGCAAACAAAAGCTTAGGGGGTAGCCATTCCCTGGTTCATTCCCCATAGGAGTGCCTTGACCAGAGTCGACCTGCCTAGTTTGAATTTAAACAAATGCTTGGCAGTTAAACAATTCCCTGGTGCATTTTCCATAGCAACGCCTCTACCAATCAGAGTCAACTTGCCAACCAATCAGCACCCTTCTCTCTTGCAGTACAAATTGTTGTCCCCTTTACAATTGGTATTCTTGCAGTTCTATCCTGATGAGTGGAAGGTGAAAAGCTACGATAGCATATCTCAATTTCAGCAATCCTCCACAGTTGCTAAATTATCAGACTGCTTATCTGACATCCAGTACTGGATGAGCAGAAATGTCCTCCAATTAAATATTGGGAAGACTGAAGCCATTGTTTTCGGTCCCCACTCCAAACTCCATTCCCTAACTATTGACTCTATCTTTCTCCCTGGCAACAGTCTGAAATTAACCCAGTGTTTGTGCACTTGGTATCATATTTGATCCCGAAATGAGTTTCTGACTTCATACTCATGCCATCACTAAGACCACCATTTTCCACCTCTGTAACGTCACTCGATTTCACCCGTCTCAGCTTATCAGCTGCTGAAACCCTCATTCATTACCTCTATCCCTGTGCACTCATAGCTGGTCTCCCACATTCTATCATCCATAAAATTAAGGTCATCCAAAACTCTGCTGTCCACGTCTTAACTCACAGCAAGTCCCGTTCCCCTATCACCCCTGTGCATGCTGATTTTCATAGGCTCACGGTCAAACAACATCATGATTTTAAAATTCTCATTCTTGACTTCAAATCACTCCATGGCCTTGCCCCTCCCTATCTCTGTAATCTCCTCCAACCCACAACCCTCCAAGATATCTGCACTCCTCTAATTCTGGCTTTTTGTGCATTCCCAATCATAATTTCTCCACCATTGGTGACCATGCTGCTGCAAGCTCTGGAGTACCCTCCCTACAGCTCTCCACCCGTACTTCACTTGCCTCCTTTAAGACACTTCTTAAACCCACTTTGACAAAGCTTTTGGTCATCTGACCTAATATTTCCTTATGTGGTTTGGTGTCATATTTTGTTTTATAATACCTATGTGAAGTGCCTTTGGAGGTTTCATTATGTTAAAGATGCTATACAAATGCAAATTGTACTTGTGGTTGTTGTAGTATTTGTTTTAAGCCAGTTGTAATTTGGTAGGCAAACTCGCCTTTGAATACTGTGGATGTTTGACCTCCTAAACGTAGCCATGGGAAATACAATTGTCCTTCACAGGGATATCTTAAAAACAAAAAGCAGTTATATCTTAGGCAGTATTGCACATAGCTAGAAGAGATAAAGAGCTAGTCAATGACTCAATAGTAGTATACAGCCAAGTAAGAAGTAAAGGAACAGCATTTTTGGGCCACCTGCTAAATTTCAGTTTTATCTTCTTTACTAACATTAATGAAAGAAACACTTGCATTTATATACTCCCATATCATATTGTCAGAACATCTCAAGTCATGTCACATGTGGAATGATAAATGAGAAGAATGACCAGTTCATAAGCTTTTAGTTGATGGAGGAATATTGGTCAAGACTTCAGGAAAATTTGTATTCTTCTTGGATAATGAAATAATATCTTTAACATCCCACCTAAATATCTCGGCTGAAGAGTGGCACCTTTAAAAACTATCATGCCCCGGCGGAGCACTACAACCGCAGGCTAGGAAACATAGGCTGGAATTTTCCAGTCCTGTTAGCGTTGGGTGTCATGGCGGGCTGGGTGTTGGAGGGGGGAGGGGGGTGGTGTGGGGTAGTGAACAATATGGCAAAGCAGCCAAAAATCGGTTTCACGCCATTGTGAAACCAGTTTGCAATCATCTGCTCCACCCATCAATGGCAGGCCACGTTTCCCACTGCTGCATGTCGGGAACCTATTTCAATATTTCAGCATCTTGTCATAAGCCCTGCTCACCAGAATCAGCCCCCCATACTGGATCATCCGGGTATCACACCGACGTGTTTTACAACTGTACACAAGCCACATGCAGCTGGCAACCTGAACTTTGCTCGGGACTGCAAGGTTTGTTTCCCAACCTTGCTTCGGGCAGCACAGGCAGTCATCAGCGCTAGGCTTCGCAAGGCAGCACCGCATCACTTTTAGGGGGGGCTGATGGGCAGGTCTCTACTTACCAGGCCAGCCGTAAGGCAAGGGTGGCTTTTCAACAGCTGCAGGGCTAGGGCTTGCTTGGAGAAGGGGGAGAAGTGGCCTCAGGCAAGCGAAAAGGCTGCAGGGCAAAGGCTGTGCTGGGGAAGGCTGGCATCCCAGGGTGTGTGTGGGGGCACATGTCGATCAGTGCAAGTGGCCACAAGGTGGTGAGGCTGAGGAGGCAGTCTCCAGAGGAGATAAGGCCAGGTGGACGTGTGAAGGTATGTGTGTGAGAATGGGTGGTGATGTCCCTTGAGTGGCAGTGAATGGGATGCTAGTGAATGTGTGATGGCCTTGTGAGCGTGAGAGTTTAGAGTAGTACAGTAGCACGGATGAAATCATTCATCCATTTTCTGCACTGGATGGCCGACCTCTTGTGTGCAGCATTGACACTGACCACATCTGCCACTGCCTCCCAAGCCAGAGTGGTGAGACTGATGGGCCTCCTGTGGCCAGAACTGGGGTAGAGGACATTGCAGCAGGCCTTCATGGCGTCTAGAAGGCATCACAGGGATGTGTCACTGAATCAGGGGCTGCACTCTTCTTGGCTTTTGGGGCCATGTCTTCACTAGTGCCTTCCTGGGCCGCAAGCATTGAGAAGTGTGTGCGCGGCTGCAGTTAAATATGGCACCCCATGTGAGGAAGCAGCGAGGTAACGGCTTGGCGGGCAAATCGGAGGCTGTTCACCAGCGAGACGGTGTGTTTCCTGTGGCTGCATAATTAATGAGGCAGGAATGGGATGATTAGGCGTGAAAAGCCACCATCGCGGCCAGCAAGTAAAACGTCCTCTTTCCCGCCTGCTACCACACTTTAGTGCAAATCTGGAACGGTTCCATTCGTAGTCAATTCTGATGTAGAACCCATTAGCTTCTGACCTAGTGGTGCACTGATAGCAGCTTGAGTTAATCCAAGCTAAGTTGCAACTGGCACTTTATGACAGGACAGAAATGATTATACATAAGCTGCATTTTACATAATTTAAAACCCAGTATGTATACATATAATTAATGTATATTTCCTCTCTGTGCCATGAATTGCAGAATACCGCACTATAGTTAAACCTTTTCTCAGTTGGCCCTTGTCAGAGAAGATTACTGATTCTTTTGTTATGTTTCGGTTTCTGTGATAAAGTGAACCAAGCATATGTGATTCTCCCAACATTCAACCAAGAAGGTACATCATTGAATCAATTCATAATCTTGAAATTATTCTCCAACTGCAATTAAAAGGCACAGTTTATGTGACTCCTACCATATGCTTACAGAACAATTTTCTGTCACCTGTGCAAATTATGCCGTTGTATTGGATTTTTCCACATCAAAAATTAGATGCATTGAATCATACTTATTTATGAATCCCCACTGATGGTAATAAAACCATTAAATCACACTTTATAACCTTAAGTCACTCCTCTTGTGAAATTCAAGCTTAACACACATGGCAAAGTGAAAACTGGTTCAAAATATCTTATGTTTCTGATCAAAAAATCAACATGTTTGATACAGTACAGCCTGATTTGCGCTGCTTTGAAATAGATGCATCCAGCTATCTCAAATATTTCTTTGTGTGGCTAACAATAGTTACATTTGTGATTATCAAGATACAGCGTGGTTTCATTTATTACTTTTGAAGTTGAAATGTAAAATATCTAGAACACACAGATAAATTTAATATAAATATATAAAATTCCTTGGATTCTATTCAAACCGTAGTCATGCAGCTGCAATGCTAGTTATCACAATCAATTGAAAGAAGATATACATTTTTTCTATAAATACTGGTGGAGTCCCTGTGAAGATGTTTATGCTGAATTGAACAATAAGGTTTTGTTTTACAACAATAGGAGTTGTGGCACAGTTCACAGTATTGGTTACTTACCAAGGAATATTTCCATTCCTTTTTTTTTCATTGTATCTTCCTAATTGTTTACTCTCTTTCCTTTCCTGATTTTTGTCTTGCTTTTTAAAATTCATTTATGGGATGTGGGCATCGCTGGCTAGGCCAGCATTTATTGCCTATCACTAATTGCCCTTGAGAAGGTGGTGGTGAGCTGCCTTGTTGAACCGCTACAGTCCAGACCCTCTTTCTTTGTTGTGCTTTTGCATTTGATATTTACCTCCTGCCATGATTTCTGGCTACTAGGCAAGTGGATGGGGAATTAGATGGTCAGATGTCTGGGCAGATAGGAACAGGATGGAAAGGTCAGTACTTTGGGCAGGAAGGTTTTGAAATTCAGAGGCTGGGTAGACAACTAGGAAAAAGGAAAAAATGACACAAAAACGAAAGTAATTGTGAAAGAATGTACCCTTAGCTAAACTATTCCTGTGAAGGGGCAATACAACAATGTTATAGAATCATAGGGCTATATTTTCGTCCCCAAGCCCCGATCCCACTGTCGGGTGAAACATCGGTCAGAAACCCACAAATGCAGCAATGGGACTCAGGGGGCAGTTTTAAAGTAGGTGGCCAGTTAAGTGATGGAAAGAGTCACCAACAGTAATATCGAGTACTATCAAGTGGCACTTGCTCACCAATTATCTGCGCACCAATGCTCAGTTTGGGTTCTTCCAGGACAACTCAGCTCCAGACCTCATTACAGTCTTGGTCCAAGCATGGACACAAGAACTGAATTCCAAAGGTGACACGAAAGTGATTTCCCTTGGCATCATGCAGCAGTTGAACAAGAATCCCTGTAAAATTGAAGTCAATGGGGATCAGGGACAAACTCTCCAGCAGCTGGAGTCATACCTGGCACAGAGGAAGATGATTGGGGTTGTTAGAGGCCAGTCATCTCAGTCCCAGAACATCACTGTAGTAGTTCCTCTGGATAGTTCCTCTGTTTTCAGCTACTTTATCAATGACCTTCCTTCCATCATAAAGTCAGAAGTGGAGCAGTTCACTGAAAATTACACGGTGTTCAGATTCATTCACAATTCATTAGCTAATGAAGCAGTCCATGCCTGCATGCAGTAAGATCTGGACACTATCCAGATTTGGATTGGTAGGTGGCAAGTAATACTAATGCCACACCTGTGCTAAGCAATGAAGATCTCTAACAAGGACAGAGCTAACTATCTCTCCTTGACCAATGGCATTACCATCGCCAAATACCCCACTACCAATAAACTGGAGGTCACCATTGATCAGACACCCAATTTGATCAGCCAGGTGAATACTGTGGATAGTGGAGCAGATCTAAAGCTGGGTATTCTGCATTGAGTGGCTACCTTTCTGGCTCTCCCAAGTGTCTACCATCTATAATGCACAAGTCAGGAGTATGGTGGAATACTTGCTACTTACTTTGATGGATGCAGCTGCAAAACATTAAAGAACCTCAACAATGTCCAGGACAAAGCAATCCCTAATCAGCATTTCATCCATTAGCCTAAACATTCACCCCTGCACCATTGGCAGGGACTATCTACTATCGTGGACTATCTACAAGATGCGCTGAAATAACTCACCAAAGCTTCTTAAGAGGTTACTCTAAAACGTGCAAAAACCACCATCCAGAAGGACAAGCGGGTACAAGAAAACACCATCACCTCCAAATCACACACCATCCTGACATGAACATAAATCACCTTTATCATCACTGGGCAAAAATCCTGGAACTCCCTACCCAACAGCACTGTGGGAGACACTTTTGCCACACAGAATGCAGTGTTTGATGAAGGCAGCTCACCAGGAGCTTCCCAAGGTCAACATAAAAACATAAGAACATAAGAACTAGGAGCAGGAGTAGGCAGTTCAGCCCCTCGAGCCTGCCCCGCCATTCATTACGATCATGGCTGATCTCATTTCGGCCTCAACTCCAATTTCCCGCCCTCTCCCCATAACCTTTCAACCCATTACTAAATAAAATCTGTCTATCTCCTCCTTAAATTTATTAAGCGTCCTGGCATCCACTGCACTCTGAGGTAGTGAATTCTTCAGATTCACGACCCTTTGAGAAAAGTAATTCCTCCTCATCTCTGATTTAAATCTACCACCCCTTAGTCTAAAACTATGGCCACAAGAATGAAGATAAAACAACATGCACAGAAAACAGGATTCCAAACCACATTGTAAGAGAAAGAAATAGATAAGAACTAAGCCAAAGTTAATAAATGAGGCTGGAACGATAGTGCAAGAATTTGAAATACGATACAATCAATTCTATGGGTAAATAAAATGATTTTAGCACAATCATAAAATACCATAGAAAGATACATTCAATGGTTTGATTGGTAGAAATTCCAGCTTTTCAAAAGGATTTCTGCAAATTTACCAATGTAGGAACAAAACAAAGAGAATTAAAGAAATTAATTCAAATATTTTGAAAATCCTTTTGGGCACTATCTTGCAATCTGATGGAACTGAGGAAATCAATGCTAGAATATGAGCTTCGTAACATAATAAAGACATGGGGTGGAATTGCCCCAGATTTGCACTGTGCGGTAGTGGATGTGAAAAAAATGTTTTACCTGCCTGCCGCAATGTTGGGTTTTAGCACTGTATTGTCCGCTTCCTGCCTTATTAATGATGCAGCCACAGGGAAACACACCATCTCGCTGGTGGGCAGCCTCTGAATCGCCAGCCACGCAGTTACCTCACTAATTTCTCACTCCGGGTGCCATATCTAAACAGCAGCTGTGCAAATAGTTCTCAATGTTTGCAGCCCAGGTCTGCTCCAGTGAAAGACATGGCTCCAAAAGCCAAGAAGAGTTCAGCGAAACGTCACTGGAATGCCTTTTGGAGTCCTGTTGTGATGTCCTCCACCCCTGCTTTGGCCGCAGGAGGCCCATCAGCCTCACCACTTGGGAGGCGGTGGCAGAGGTGGATAGTGCCAATGCTGCACAGAAGAAGTTGGCCATCCAGTGCCATCAGGATAATGCAACCATCTCATCACTCTAAACTCACACACTCACAAGGCCATCACGCATTCACTGGCATCTCACTCACTGCCAGAGCAAGGGACATCACCACTCTCTCTCTCACACACACCCTCACATCTCCAACTGGCCTTATCTCCTCTGGAGACTCCTCAGCCCTCACCATCTTGAAGCCCCATGCACAGATCAACATGTGTCCCCACACACACCCTGGGATACCCCCCTTCACCAGTACAGCCCTCACCCTGCAGCCTCTTCCCTTGCCTGAGGCCACTTCTCCCCCTTACCCAAGCAAGCCCAGGCCTGCAGCTTTTGCAAAGCCACCCTGGTGGCTGGTCTGGTAGGTAGAGACCTGCCTGTGAGCCCCCCTAAAAGTGATGTGGTGCTGCCTGCGAAGCCTGGTGCTGATGACCGTGAATGCTGCCCGAAGCAAATTTGGCAAACAAACCTCCAAGTCCCAAGCGAAGTGCAGCTCGCCAAGTGCACGTCGCTTATGTACAGTTGTGAAACATATCAGTGTGATCGTGCCCAGATGATTCATTGTGGGAGGATGATTCCAGCGAGCAGGGCTTATGATTAAATGCTAAAGTATTGAAATTAGGTTCCCAACATGCGGTGGCAGGAAATGCGGCCCGCCATTGACGGGTGGAGCAGACGATTGCAAACTGGTTTCGCCGCAACTTAGATCGGTTTTTGGCCTTCTTGCCATATTGTCCGCTCATGCCCACCATGACACCAGCCAGCAATGGGAGCGCAAAATTCCAGCCATAGAAAAGTAAAATAATTTGAAGGCATTGATTATATTTGCATGAATTGTCGCGGTTTGGATATTTAAAATGCATCTAACAATGTTTTTTGTTAAAATTCTGTTCCTGAGAAGTCTCAGGCTCAAATTCATCGGCTCATCCAAAGCAATTACTGTTGGCAATACGAAGACAGTGGAATCCTATTGTAATATACTATCTTTTTAAGTCATTATTGACCATTCACACCATACGTAATTAAGCCAGTAATCCAGGTGAGATTCAGCAGTAAATGAGAAGGGGATCAATTTTGCAAATTGATCACCTCACCGAATAAAAATTATAGCTGTTCAATTTTTCGTTCCTCGGCTCAGAGATTCTGCAGTCCTTACTCCACAGATAAGAAATTTCTTAGCGGTGGGAATCGACTTGTGTCAATCATCACTTTGTAACACTGAACACTCAGCACCAACATTACTTATATTGAACATGGAAAACATTTCCAAGGTTCTTCATTGAGGACTAAAGTAGCAGGAGCCATTGTGTGATGGTTTAAAAATGCTATCCACCTGTCACATTGGTCATAGGGATAGTGTAATCTAACTAGGCCTATTCAGGAAGAAAAAAGGGTTTAAAGAAACAGGAATTTCAGCACTTCTAAAAAAAAACCCAAAATAATATTTAATTTAGTTTCTTTAATATATGCCTATATATTAATACATTGATTACAGACATATACATACACATATTAATATATACATTATTATATGTATATTTATCACCAATGAATAAAACAACACATTATCTAAGAGTAGACTGGGCATATTTTTCAGAATCTTAATGACAGTTCTTTCAGCGAAAGCTAATCATGTTATTGAAATAACTATACACAAAGTTAATCTCCTGATGGTAGATATTCACACTTAAGCACATACACTGCCATCCACATATGTGTTGAGAAGGTTTTTAAATATGGCAGGGGAGGCCGTAACAGAGGGGCCAAGGAATTTGGGGAGGGAGCTTTAAAGAATAAGGCCAAAGTGGCTGAAGGTCCTGAACCACTTCAAAAATAGGCAAGATAGAACAAAAATCATCTCAGAAAGTTGCAGCAACAACTCAGTGGGTGTGAGCAACAAAACTGCTTCCGATTTGGCACTCTCATGAGTATAGCAGATGCTTTAAATTGAAGTGTTACTGTGATCTATAGAGGGTTCTCTTATGAAGTTACTATTAAAAAATACTTTCCCGAATGCATAGGAAACATCTACCCTATCTGTGGACTAAGCTGCACAAGACTTTAGTATACTTTCAACACAGGCACTTGGTGCAAAAGCAATGGCATCCCTTACTTTGGTCAGACCAACACAAAATCTTGATCAATTTGTTGATCAATGTGTTGATCTTGCTTTAATGTGCTTGGGCAGCAAGATTCTGATCTGAACCTGAGATTGCGCTCACTATTATTTTCTAATGTTTACTGTTGGAAGGGGCATCAAATGGGATCACAAATGCTTCCTTACAGGGAGGGAGTCAAAATAGAAAAGAAATAAGATAAAAGCAAAAAGTTCCTCTGACATGTCTTCCTTCTTCCTTGACCGAGGTTTTCCACCTACGGTGGTTGACAGGGCCCTCAACCGTGTCCGGCCCATCTCCCGCGTATCCGCCCTCACACCTTCCTCTCCCTCCCAGAAACATGATAGGGTCCCCCTTGTCCTCACTTATCACCCCACCAGCCTCCGCATTCAAAGGATCATCCTCCGCCATTTTCGCCAAGTCCAGCATGATGCCACCACCAAACACATCTTCCCTTCACCACCCCTGGCGGCATTCCGCAGGGATTGTTCCCTCCGGGACACCCTGGTCCACTCCTCCATCACCTCCTACACCTCAACCCCCTCACACGGCACCTTCCCATGCAACCGCAGAAGGTGCAACACCTGTCCCTTTACTTCCTCACCATCCAAGGGCCCAAACACTCCTTTCAAGTGAATTTCACTTGCACTTCCCTCAACTTAGTCTACTGCATTCATTGCTCCCAATGTGGTTTCCTCTACATTGGAGAGACCAAACGCAGACTGGGTGACCGCTTTGCAGAACACCTTCGGTCTGTCCGCAAGCATTACCCAGACCTCCCTGTCGCTTGCCATTTCAACACTCCACCCTGCTGTCATGCCCACATGTCCGTCCTTGGCCTGCTGCATTGTTCCAGTGAACCTCAACGCAAACTGGAGGAACAGCACCTCATCTTCCCACTAGGCACTTTACAGCCTTCCGGACTGAATATTGAGTTCAACAATTTTAGATCATGAACTCTTTCCTCCATCCCCACCCCCTTTCCGATTCCCCCCACCCCAAACCTTTTTTTTCCAATAATTTATATAGATTTTTCTTTTCCCACCTATTTCCATTATTTTTAAATGTATTTCCATCCATTGCTTTCTCTCTACCTTTTAGCCTTTTTCGATTCCTTCACCCCACCCCACCCCCACTAGGGCTATTGTAACTCTTTTGAGTCAAAACAATAAACTAAATGAGCAAAAAGAACAAGGGAGAAATCAAGCACAGCCCCTAAGTCAGGTCAGCTGTAAAATCAAGGAAAAACTTTAAAGGAACCTTACAAACATCAAACTAAGATTAGGGCTATTGTACCTTGCTTGTCCTGCTTTCTACCCTTAATTAGCACATTCTTTAGATAATATCACCACCTTCAACACCTCTTTGTCCTTTTGTCTGTGACATCTTTTGGTTATCTCCATCTATCACTGGCCCTCTATCCAGCACTACTTGTCCTACCCTCCCCTTAAACCAGCTTATATTTCACCTCTCTTCTATTTTTACTTAGTTCTTTTGAATGGTCATTTGGACTCGAAACGTTAACTGTGTTCCTCTCCGCAGATGCTGCCAGACCTGCTGAGTTTTTCCAGGTATTTTTGTTTTTGTTTTAGAAAAGAAATATCAAGCCTATGTTCTAACCCCTCACAGAATCACAGAGTGCAGAAGAGGCCCTTCGGCCCATCATGTCTGCACCAACACATGAGAAATACCTGACCTACCTACCTAATCCCATTTACCAGCACTTGGCCCATAGCCTTGAATGTTATGACGTGCCAAGTGCTCATCCAGGTACTTTTTAAAGGAAGTGAGGCAACCCACCTCCACCACCCTCCCAGGCAGCGCATTCCAGACCATCACCACCCTCTGGGGAAAAAAGTGTTTCCTCACATCCCTCCTATACCTCCTGCCCCTCACCTTGAACTTATGTCCCCTTGTGACTGACTCTTCAACTAAAGGGAACAGCTGCTCCCTATCCACCCTGTCCATGCCCCTCATAATCTTGTACACCTCGATCAGGTCGCCCCTCAGTCTTCTCTGCTCCAACGAAAACAACCCAAGTCTATCCAACCTCTCTTCATAACTTAAATATTTCATCCCAGGCAACATCCTGGTGAATCTCCTCTGCACCCCCTCCAGTGCAATCACATCCTTCCTATAATGTGGCGAACAGAACTGCACACAGCTGTACTCCAGCTGTGGCATCACCAAGGTTCTATACAACTCCAACTCCATGACCCCCCTACTTTTGTAATCTATGCCTTGATTGATAAAGGCAAGTGTCCCATATGTCTTTTTCATCACCCCACTAACATGCCCCTCTGCCTTCAGAGATCTATGGACACACACGACAAGGTCCCTTTGTTCCTCAGAACTTCCTAGTGTCATACCGTTTATTGAATACTTCCTTGTCAAATTACTCCTTCCAAAGTGTATCAACTCACACTTTTCAGGGTTAAATTCCATCTGCCACTTATCTGCCCATTTGACCATCCCGTCTATATCTTCCTGTAGCCCAAGACACTCAATCTCACTGTTAACCACACGTCCAATCTTTGTGTCATCCGCAAACTTACTAATCCTACCCCCCACATAGTCATCTATGTCGTTTATATAAATGACAAATAATAGGGGACCCAGCACAGATCCCTGTGGTAAGCCATGGACACTGGCTTCCAGTCACTAAAGTATCCTTCTGTCATCACCCTCTGTCTCCCACAACTAAGCCAATTTTGAATCCACCTTATCAAATTAACCTGAGGAACCTTCTTTATAAAAATCTCCCATGTCAGACCTTGTCAAAAGCTTTGCTAAAATCCATATAAACTACATTAGCTGCACTACCCTCATCTACACACCTGGTCACCTCCTCAAAAAATTCAATCAAATTTGTTAGGCATGACCTCCCTCTGACAAAGCCATGCTGACTATCCCTGATCTAACCTTGCCTCTCCAAGTGGAGATAGATTCTCTCCTTCAGAATGTTCTCCAATAGTTTCCCTACCACTGACACAAGACTCACTGGCCTGTAGTTCCCTGGCTTATCTCTACAACCCTTCTTAAATAGCAGGACCACATTAGCTGTTCTCCAGTCCTCTGGCACCTCCCCCGTGGCCAGCGAGGAATTAAAAATTTGGGTCAGATCTCCTGCAATCTCCTCCCTTGCGTCCCTCAGCAGTCTGGGACACAAATCATCTGGACCTGGAGATTTGTCCACTTTTAAGCCTGCCAACACCTTCAATACCTTGTCACTCCCTATATCAATTTGCTTAAGAACCTTGCAGTCTCTCTCCCCGAGTTCGAAACCTTCATCCTCATTCTCTTGGGTGAAGATGGATGTGAAGTATTCATTCAACACTCTAGTGATGTCCTCTGGCTCCACCCATAGATTGCCCCCTTGGTCTCTTATGGGCTCTACTCTTTCCCTGGTTATCCTCTTCCCATTAATATACTTATAGAATATCTTGGGATTTTCCCTTTTACCAGCCAGAGCTTTCTCATATCCCCTCTTTGTTCTCCTAATTGCTTTCTTAAGCTCCACCCTGCACTTTCTGTACTCCACTAATGCCTCCACTGATTTGCTTCCCTTGTACCTGCTAAAAGCCTCTTTTCCTTCTCATCATAACCTGAATATCTCTGGTTATCCATGGTTCTCTGGGCTTGTTACTCCTTCCTATCACCCTAGAGGGAACATGTTGAGCCTGTACCCTCCCCATTTCCTTTTTGAATGCCCCCCACTGCTTCTCTGTACATTTCCCCACAAGTAGCTGTTCCCAGTCTACCTTGGCCAGATCCTGCCTTATTTTACTAAAATCCACTCTCCCTCAGTCCAAAATATTTTTTTGCAACTTGTCTATTTCTTTGTCCATAACAAACTTAAACTGTACCATGTTATGGTCGCTATCACTTCAAGATTTGCATCAGCGGGAAATTGCTTGCCAGTTTTTGTGGGTAGAATGTGGATAACAAAAGATTGTTATTTATAAAGCTGTCTTAACTAAACTGTTGGTGCTAAGTGCAAACAACAATTTTCATTACACTTAAAAACATAGTGCAAGGTATTCATCTTTATACATGCGTAAAGTGATAAGAACTGTTTTCTTTATTGGTCTAATAAAGCTGTTTTGCTAGTTTATAAAAACACTTCATTGATAAAGTAGAAGATTGTGTCACTTTGTTCAGAAATTTCCCCCCATTGGGGAGGTTGCGTGCGGGCGGGCGGGAGCGGGCGCGAACCCGATTGGTGCCCACAATTGGGGACGCGCCGCCATTTAACGTGGGCAGGTCAGTTAAGGTCTGCCCAGCGTGACGCTCGCCCGGAAGCGCTGAGCGCTCCCTGTGCTGGCAGGGGGGATTTCCTGAGAGGTTCCCTGCGCTTTTTCACGCATGTGCGCGAAAGAGCGCAGAGGTCTCCCCGAGGCACGGAGGTGCCTCAGGGAGATTTATTTTGTGCTAAAGTTTTAAATAAAGGTTTTTAACACTTTCAAGACATGTCCCCGCATGTGACACTATCACATGAGCTGGGACATGTGAAAGAATAAAAGTATAAATTTTTATTAGATTTTAAAGCACTTCATGAAACCTCATCCCGCTGGTGGATGAGGTTTCATGAAAAACGCGAAGGCTGCCTGGGCTCTTCACCTGTCCGCCAACCTTAAGGTTGGACGGTCAGCTCATTAAATTGAATTGATTAGGTTTTAAATGGCCTTAATAGGCCTTTGACAGTTTGGCGGGCACGCAAATCTAAATGATGCGCGGTGACATCGAGACGCACACCCGACATCACTGCACGTCATTTTATGCGTCGGCGAGCGGACCCCGCCCCTGCTCGCCGACGGGAAAATTCTTCCCCTTGTTCCATTCCACTAATTATGTTCAGGTGACACTCATCCCTTGTGAGTGTGTAAAAAACTCATGTCCTGAACAGAACTTTGAACCCCCTAAATATTCTAGTGGAAAATCCATGCATGTAATGCAGACTGGAAATAGTTTGCCCATCTAATCTTTATTTACATATGGGTGAGAAAAAATATGACAGAGTTAACTTCTCAGTACATATTTGTTTGTCAGAGTATTCGCTTTAAAATTCTTGTAGGGTCATTCCATGAGTGGTGGTGCAGACCTAATGTCAACCCAAACATGCAGGTCCAGACCTCATGAAAAGTTGTAGGGATGTTGTCACTTGAATACGTAAAATGGGGACTTAATGCTAGTAATGCTTCAGCAGCCTTTGGGATGTCAGATTGGCACCATGCCACTCCCAATGGGGAAGAGGACACCTGAAAAGGGCCCAATGAAAAGGTTAGTCTTATTCAGCTTTGCCTGTTAATACAGTCAGGAAGCATTTTTTTTTTAAAAAAAAGAGAATCGATCCTTTTGTTGGTTTTTGAGGATATGAGTTCTTTCCAATAGAATCAGTGAGACTCACCTGCTCTAACACAATGCGTTTCACTGAAGTCTTAAATGGAATTACCTGGATAGTTTTGGAACTCCACCAGACACACCAACTTGGAGTGTGCAAGGATGGGGAGCAAGCAGAAAGTTTGTACTCTTGCCTCCATTGAAATTTAAATGGACATTTGGGCATTGGGTCCTTCTCAGGTATCCGCTTTCCTGTTGGAGTGTCATGGTGTTGCTCTGACATTCAGATGCTGGTTTGGGGCAAGGACTGCTAAAGCTTCCTTACTGATATGAATCCTGGCAGAACCGGGTCACGCTGCATAGATCCCGGTGGAAATCTTTTTTTTTTTTTTGCCCTCCTCCAAACTAGGGAATTAAATCTGGATTTTAGGACCAAAATGTAAATACTTATCTATAACCTACCTTTGTGACATAGTTCCGATTTAGCTTTCTCATTGGTATCAGTAGCCAAATTTGGGAGCAAAAATGTTGGCATAAATTTGATTCTGGGCTGCTATATTTGTAGTGAGCAGTTTTCAACCTTTTTAAGCAATTTCTAGCAGCTTTACATCAAGCCAGATTCAAAACATGTATTGGTTGGTTATTAGTCGGAACATGTCATGAATGGATGCCTCTTCTACAAACTGCTCGTGATAAAGTCCGATAGGACTTAGAGCAGAAGATGTCAAAACAAGCGAAGCAGAGTGGAAATAGTTTGCTTTACTAATCATTGTGTAAGGTTTAAGGTCAGAAATAAATTGACTGAGTTTTTAATTATCCATTTTTACAGTCGGTTCATCTGAAAGGCTCCAGGTAATAACAACTTGTAATTATATAGCATATATAAAATAAAAATAAACAGCCCCAAAATGCTTTGCAGAAGGAGAAGGGAAAAAAAAGAATAGATAAGAAAATGATGCGGGGTGATGGTGGGAAAGATTGAGAGAGGCGATTGTAGGCTTGGTCAGAAAACATTTTGAGAGGGTTTTTAAAGGTGGAGAGGCAGGTGTAGGCATTTAGGGTTGAAGTTCCAGAGCACAGGGGAAAGATAGTTGAAGGATCCACCACCAAGCCGATGTGAAGTGAAAAAAGGATGCACAAAAGAGCAGAACCAGAGGATCAAGGGGTGTGGAATGGAATAGAAGGCAGGAGGCTGTTGCAAAGATTAAGTCATGGATGAATTTGACAACAGGAAGGAGAGTTTTGAATGTAATAGAATGAGTGGTTTGGAGATATAATTCACCAAGGACATGAGACAAGCAGCTGTATTTTGGACCAGTATAACATTTTCCCTTAAATTCCATGGTAATAAAGATGAAGAATGGAACATTTCTTCACCTGAAAGTCAGTGTCAACATCAAATGCTTCAAAATCAGATGCAGCATGGGTTAGTTTTTAATAAAACTCCTTTAATGCTGCTCCAACAATGTATGTTGTGCCTAGACTCAAAGCAGTACCTATTGCTGTACCAGTATAGTGTTTACAGTTCTTAAACAACTGTCCTTGTGGCTTGCATGAGATCAACAACTTAGCATTTATAGGTGGAGTCAGACTAAGAAATGAATGGAGTCTCTGCAAACTTTTTATACTGATATCCCTTAAAGCCAATTAAGAAGAGCAACATTCATCCCATCAGCCTGGGCTGCAATCTTAGGAATCAAAGGTGAAAGGCCAGTGTGCTAGTCCACTAAACTAAGCCTGATCAAGTATTATATCTCCATCAGCTACTTAAGTGCATGCATTAAGCCTGATAAGCTACATATAAAGTTTAAATCCACGTTATTATTAATGTGCATTTATCTCAAGCAGCTGATATTAACAGCTGCTGGTGTTCTGATTTAGGAATTATGAGGCAACAGTACTGAGAATAGCTTTACCCAAATCTTCAGGTTCACAAAATTCTTTAACAGTGAGATTGCGAGAGAGGAGTGACCTTTAACAGTGAGGGAGTGAGAGGACCAGGGGCCTTTAACAGTGAGAGACTGTGAGAAGAGTGGGAGACCATTAAAGAGCGCGAGAGGGAAAAGAGAGTGGAGAGCAGCTGATTGGTGAATAGGATTGGTGAGTATTTCTAGCCTTTAAAGTAAAACTAAGGTCTTTTTTTCTCTTTTTCTTATAGATAGCTTGGCAAGTATAAGATTGATACTGGAGTGTATAAAAAAGTAATTATAATAAAGTGTAAAGAGTGGGGATACCAGAGTAATTAATTAATAAATTGAATAAAATACGATAGCGATGGCAGGACGGGTGATGCGTTGCTGTTGCAACATGTGGGAGCTGCTGGACACCAAGGTGATCCAGGGCGAACACATCTGTACCAAGTGTTTGCAGCTCGAGGAACTTCAGATCAGAGTGAAGGAGCTGGAGTCCGAGCTGCAGACATTGCGCCACATCAGGGAAAGGGAAAGTTACCTGGACACTTTGCTCCAGGAGGCGGTCACAGCCCTCAGATCAGGTCATTCAAATTTGGTCTGTGATCAGGGTCAGGAGGGTATGACTGCAGGTGAAGCAGGTGTGGGGGTCTGGGGGGTAGTGTTCAAGGAGCCTTGGCCCCTGCAACAGTCCAACAGTTACGAGGTTCTTGCAAGCTGTGTGGACGAGAGCGGGGACTGCAGTGAGGTTAAGTGAACTGACCACGTCACCGTGGTACAGAGAGCCATTCAAGAGGGGGGAAGGAAATAGGAACCTAGTAGTGGTAGGGAACAGTATAATTAGGGGGATAGATGCTGTTCTTTGCAGTCAAGAGCGTAAATCCTGAAGGCTGTGTTGCCTGCCCGGTGCCAGGGTTAAGGACATCTCCTCTGGGCTGGAGAGGAACTTGGAGTGGGAGGGGAGGGATCCAGTTGTCGTCGTCCATGTTGGTACCAAGGACATTGATAAGACTAGAAAGGAGGTTCTGCTGAAAGAATTTGAACAGTTAGGAGCTAAATTAAAAAGCAGAACCTCCAAAGTAATAATCTCAGGATTACTACCTGAGCCACGGACAAACTGCCATAGGGTAAATAAAGTCAAGGAGTTAAACGTGTGGCTCAAAGCTTGGTGTGGGGGAAATGGGTTTCAGTTCATGGGGCACTGGCACCAGTACTGGGGTAGAAGGGAGCTGTTCTGATGGGGCGGGCTTCACTTGAACCATGCTGGGACCAGTGTCCTGGCGAACCGAATAACTAGGGCTGTAGAGAGGGCTTTAAACTAAATAGAGGGGGGAGTTCTGGAAAGGGGATACCTAGGCTTACAAAGCAAAAGGATATGGCAGCCTTTGAGGGCAGCTATTTAGGTAATGATGCCCAGAGTGTGATAGGAAGGGACAGAGTGTACAAGCATAAACAAACAGCAGCTAATAGGGCCAAAGGGGGAAAAAAATGGTAAAAAGGCAAAATTAATGGCTCTTTACTTAAATGCACGCAGTATTTGGAATAAAATAAACTAATTAACGGCACAAATAGAGGTTAATGGGTATGATCTTAAAGCCATTATGGAGACGTGATTACAAGGAGATCAAAGCAGGGAACTGGATATTCAGGGATATGTGACTTTTTGAAAGGACAGTCAGGAAGGAAAGGGTGGTGGGGTAGCTTTGTTAGTACGAGATGGAATAAGTACGATAGCACAAAAGGACCTTGGATCGCAATCCATATTGGCGGAGGTGGAAGTAACAAGGGGAAGAAGACAATGGTGGGAGTAGACTATAGGCCCCCGAACAGTAGCCATACCATAGGACAGAGAATAAATCAGGAGATAACGAGGGCATGTAAAAAAGGCAGTATATTAATCATGAGTGACTTTAACCTTCATGTAGATTGGGAAAATCAAATTAGCAGAGGCAGTCACAAGCAAGAATTCATAGAGTGTATTCAGGATAGTTTCCTAGAACAATATGTTGTGGATCCAACCAGGGATCAGGCTATTTTGGATCTGGTAATGTGTAATGGGGCAGGTTTAATAAATGATCTGAGTAAAAGATACCCTAGGAAACAGTGACCATAATATGGTAGAATTCAGCATTCAGTTTGAGAGTGAGAAACTTTGGTCAGAAACAACTGTGCTAAACTTAAATAAGGGTAATTACAAAGGATTGAGGGCAGAGTTGTTTGGAGTGGACTGGGATAGGATTTTAGCAGAAAAAACGGTTGATGAACAATGGCAGATGTTTAAGAAAATAGTTCATGACTCACAACAAAGATATATCCCAGTGAGGAAGAAGGATTCAAGGAAGGGGATAAACCAACCATGGTTAACCAAGAAAGTTAAGGATAGTAACAAATTAAAAGAAAAGACATACAATGCGGCAAAGATTAGTGGTAAGCCTGAGGTTTGGGAAAGTTTTAAAAACCAACAAACGATGACCAAAAAAATTAATAATAAAGAGAGAGAAAATAAACTTTGAGGGTAAACTAGCAACTAATATAAAAACGGACAGTAAGAGCATCTTTAAATATATAAAAAGGAAGAGAGAAAGTAAACATATGCCCCTTAGAGAATGAGGCTGGGGAAATAATAATGGGGAACCAGGAAATGGCAGAGGAGTTGAATAAATACAGACAGACCAGTAATAGCATTCCAATACTAAATAATCAAGGGGCAAAAGAAGGGGAGGAAATAAATACAATAACTATCGCTCAAGAAAAAGTACGAGGGAAGCTCATGGGCTAAAGGCCGATAAGTCCCCTGGACCTGATGGGTTGCATCCTAGGATATTAAAGGAAGTAGCTACAGGGATAGTGGATGCACTGGTAGTAATCTTCCAATAATCCTTAGATTCTGGAGAAGTCCCAGAGGATTGGAAACTGCAAATGTAACACCCTTATTCAAAAAGGGGAGTCAAAAAACAGGTAACTATAGGCCAGTTAGCTTCACATCTGTCATTGGGAAAATGTTAGAGTCTATTATAAAGGATGTATTGGCAGAGCATTTAGAATTACGTAATCTAATCAAGCAGAGTCAGCATGGCTTCATGAAGGGGAAATCGTGCCTCACAAATTTATTAGAATTCTTTGAGGAGGTAACAAGCAGGATAGATAAAGGGGAACCAGTGGATGTAATATATTTGGATTTCCAAAAGGTGTTCGATAAGGTTCCACATATAAGGCTTCTTAATAAGATAAGAGCCCATGGTGTCAGGGGTAGTGTATTATCATGGTTAGAGGATTGGTTCACTAATAGAAGACAGAGGCTTAGGATAAGGAGAGCATTTTCAGGATGGCAACCTGTAACTAGTGGAGTGCCACAGGGATCAGTGCTGGGGCCTCAAATATTTACAATATATATTAATGACTTAGATGAGGGAAGTGAATGTACTATCACCAAATTTGCCGATGATACAAAAATAGGCGGGAAGGCAAATGTTGAGGATGACACAAGGAGTCTACAGAGGGATATAGACAGGTTAAGTGAGTGGGCAAAAAAGTGGCAGATGGAACACCATGCGGGAAAATGTGAGATTATGCACTTTGGCAGGAAGAATAGGGGAGTTGAATATTATTTAAATGCAGAAAGACTGCAGAAGGCTGCAACACAGAGGGATTTGGGAGTCCTTGTGCATGAATACCAAAAAGCTAACATACAAGTTCAACAGGTAATAGGGAAGGCAAATGTAATGTTGGCCTTTATTTCAAAAGAAATGGAGTATAAAAATAGCGAAGTTTTGCTAAAACTATACAAGGCACTAGTTAGACCACACCTAGAATACTGTGAACAGTTTTGGTCCCCTTCTCTAAGGAAAGATGTACTGGCATTGGAGGCAGTCCAGAGAAGGTTCACTAGGTTGATTCCGGGTATGGAGGGACTTTCTTATGAGGAGAGGTTGAGTAGGTTGGGCCTATGCTCATTGGAGTTTAGAAGAATGAGAGGCGACCTTATTGAAACATATAAGATTCTTAGGGGGCTTGACAGAGTAGATGTTGTGATGTTGTTTCCCATCTAGGACCAGAGGGCATAATCTCAGAGTAAGGGGGCGCCCATTTAAAACAGAGATGAGGAGGAATTTCTTCTCTCAAAGGGTCGTTAATCTGAAGAAATCTATACCACAGAGGGCTATAGAAGCTGGGTCGTTAAGTATATTCAAGGCTGAGATAGACAGGTTTTTAATCAGTAAGGGAATCAAGGGTTATGGGGAAAAGGCAGGAAAGTGGAGTCGAGGATTATCAGATCAGCCATGATCTCATTGAATGGCGGAGCAGACTCGATGGGCCGAATGGCCTCTTTCTGCTCCTATGTCTTATGGTCTTAAGGTCAGACATGACATACCAGCAGCTGAGAAATATAAGTACAATCAGAAAATGAGTTTGCTTGGCTTAGAAGGCCAGATTGCTAAAGCTAGTAACAATGTATGATGCATGATCACCACTGTTTTAGGATGTCCAGCTCTGCTACACATGAGCTGTGTGCTATTTGCTTCACTCATATTTTTTTCAATTGCTTTCTTAATAAGGTTATTCTCCTCCAAGAGGCAATCTGTCAGTTTTCATCAATTGCTTAAACAACAGTAGGTACAAAGATATTATAGTAACTTTGGTGATAAATGTCAGGATGTTCTCAACAAAAACAAAATTACCTGGAAAAACTCAGCAGGTCTAGCAGCATCGGTGGAGAAGAAAACAGTTGACATTTCGAGTCCTCATGACCCTTCGGCAGAACTGAAGTATAGTTAGGAGAGAGGTGAAATATAAGCTGGTCTAAGGTGGGGGGCGGGGGGAGAGAGAAGTTGAGGGTGGGGTGGTTATAGGGATAAGCAAGCAGTGATAGGAGCAGATAATCAAAAGATGTCACAGACAAAAGGATCAAAGAGGTGTTGAAGGTGGTGATATTATCTAAGAGAATGTGCTAATTAAGAATGGATGGCAGGATACTCAAGGTACAGCTCTAGTGGGGCTGGGGTGGAAAGACTAACAAAGTTTTAGTTTTAGATTTAAAAATAATGGAAATAGGTGGGAAAAGAAGAATCTATATAAATTATTGAAAAAAAAAAGGGGGAGGGGGAAGAAACGGGTGGGGATGGGGGGAGGGGGAGTTTAAGATCTAAAGTTGTTGAATTCAATATTCAGCCCGGAAGGCTGTAAAGTGCCTAGTCGGAAGATGAGGTGCTGTTCCTCCAGTTTGCGTTGGGCTTCACTGGAACAATGCAGCAAGCCAAGGACAGACATGTGGGCAAGAGAACAGGGTGGAGTGTTAAAATGGCAAGCGACAGGGAGGTTTGGGTCTTTCTTGCGGACAGACCGCAGGTGTTCTGCAAAGCGGTCGCCCAGTTTGCGTTTGGTCTCTCCAATGTAGAGGAGACCGCATTGGGAGCAACGAATGCAGTAGACTAAGTTAGGGGAAATGCAAGTGAAATGCTGCTTCACTTGAAAGGAGTATTTGGGCCCTTGGACGGTGAGGAGAGAGGAAGTGAAGGGGCAGGTGTTGCATCTTCTGCGTGGGCATGGGGAGGTGCCATAGGTGGGGGTTGAGGAGTAGGGGGTGATGGAGGAGTGGACCAGGGTGTCCCGGAGGGAACGATCCCTACGGAATGCCGCCGGGGGGGTGAAGGGAAGATGTGTTTGATGGTGGCATCATGCTGGAGTTGGCGGAAATGGCGGAGGATGATCCTTTGAATGTGGAAGCTGGTGGGGTGATAAGTGAGGACAAGGGGGACCCTATCATGTTTCTGGGAGGGAGGAGAAGGCGTGAGGGCGGATGCGTGGGATATGGGCCGGACACGGTTGAGGGCCCTGTCAACGACCGTGGGTGGAAAACCTTGGTTAAGGAAGAAGGAGGACATGTCAGAGGAGCTGTTTTTGAAGGTAGCGTCATCAGAACAGATGCGACGGAGGCGAAGGAACTGAGAGAATGGGATGGAGTCCTTATAGGAAGCGGGGTGTGAGGAGCTGTAGTCAAGGTAGCTGTGGGAGTCGGTAGGCTTGTAATGGATATTGGTGGACAGTCTATCATCAGAAATTGAGACAGGATGTCTCAATTCAGGATGTTCTCCTTCGTCATCTAATGGCATATTTTCCTGCTATAAGGCAATGCTTCTACAGCCTTGCTGGGAATTGGTAAAGAATTCCTGACTAGTCCATGAACTAATTAGTTTGGGATTCAGCTTCGGAATCATTTATTTGGCAGCCATGCCTTCAGCTTCCAAGACTCCATGCTCTGTAATTCCTTCCCTAACCGCTCCGCCTCTTTTCCTCTCCTTCCTCCTGGAAAATGCTCCTTAAAAGCTACATCCATGACTAAACTTTTCGTCACCACCTTAATATCTCCTTACATAGCCTGGGGCCAAATTTTGTTAGATAAGACTCCTCTGAAGTGCCTTGGAATGGGTATATACAGCCAGCAAGGCTTTTTAAGACCTGTTTTTTACCAAGTCAGAGGAGGGATCAGAAGGATATACTGAAAGCTACAGGTCTCTCTCTCTCTTGAAAATATTGCGTCCAATTTGCAAAGAACTATCTTACGAAGAGAAATCTACTGCAAACCAAGAATTTTTGGGAATAAAACATGGAAATCTGCTCCATACAACTACACCAATGGAGAAAACTGAACGGCTGCAACATGGAATCACTGCATTGAGATCAACCAAAGGACAGTTAACTGTATATTCCTTTGATTGTTTATTTTCCTTCACAAACTATAAAATATCTTTAAATCTATCCTCTCACTCTACCATTTGTACTAGTGTATGTGTGCGGCCCAAGAAATCTGTGTGTGTATGAATGGTGGTTGCAATTTACCTAGTTTTTTAAATTCGGGAAGTAGCTTCAATAAACTTACCTCGTTCTTAGATTTAAACTCAGAAAACCCATCCGATTAATTCTTTATAATCTGAAAGAGTGCACAGTGGGACTCCAGCAGTCTTGGCAAAGCACATCCTTGCTAAATTCACAACAAAACCCTGTTACAGCCAGCCTAGAGTGGTAAATCATGGGATGAATTTTTACCCTACCTCATGTGGCTGTAACACATTAAAGGTTCTACATACATATGAGTTGTTGTCATAATGATACAAGCATGAGTCTAGGCTTTCTTAAAGGAACTTTTTTATGCAGCGAGTGATAATGACGTGAACTCACTGCCTATGGGGGTGGTGGAAGTGAAAACAATCAATGAATCCAAAACGAAATTAGATAGGCACTTGAAGGAAATTAACTTACAGGGCTACGGGGATCGAGCAGAGAAGTGCAACTCGCTGGATTGCTCAGAGGAGAACCGGCATGGACTCAATGTGCTGAATGGTCTCCTGTGCTGTAAATGATCATGGCTAGAATTTTTTCACAGATGGAGAGGCTCTCCGGCTTAGTGAAAATGTTGGCAGAGGCCTGGATCTGGATGTCCCACCCCCGAATCCCGCCTCCACCATTTTTGCAGTAGGGGAATGGAGGCGGGATCTAATACGCACATTCGTGGTTCATGGAGGCAACTTCACATGTTAAAGTGCAGCTGCTTTCAGTCAGCTCTGATTTTCATTACTGAGATATCCAAAACATGATTTGAACACTTTTGACCTGGTAGGAGAAGGTCTAAAGCTGCCGGAGTTTTTTGGGAAGGTAGCGTGCCCTTTTGGAAAGGTAAGGTACCCTTTTGGATATGGTCCCAGGATACCTTTGGGAGAGGTCAGGTGCCCTTTGGGATTGTTAAAATTAGTCAAGAAGTGCGTAAAATGTGCAAAAATTCATTGGAACTCTGAAGCTCATTAGAACTATCAAGAGAACTATTAAATGAACTGTCAAGAGACCTGTCAAAAGAAATTTCAAGAGAACTTCAAAAGAACAGTCAAAACAACTGTCAAGTTGTCAAGGGGTTTAAAAGTCCTGCCCTTAAACCACTGTCTACAGCGTTAAAAAAGATCAGTGCTTGCTATTTTACTCTGTTGACATAAGCCTGGGGGTTATCATTACAGAATTAATGTTACATGACTGATTTCACAACCTTTTATCACAGTGGTGTGCCTGGCAGTTCAAAGTTTGATTGACAGCTCCAAATGGTTATAAACACTTTGAAGTGGGACTATGAATACAAATGCAGTTTTTATAAGGGATTAAAGGAAGTTAAATGTAATTAATGTGTTTTATCCATGAGAGTGTTTTTTTTAAGGGCAAATTCATCAATAGACACTTAAGAACTTTATTTAATCTCAAGTTTCCATGGTGGTTGTAAGGGCAAAGGGTGGTGGGTGGGTGCATGAGTTGGCATTAAGTTGGCAAAGGGGCTATAAAGGTGGAGGCCAGAGGTTGGTTTAGGGGCTATAGAGGGCCATGGGGTGGGGGTGGGGGGCTTGTGAAGGGCATTGGTTGGCACAGAGTCTATAAAGGGCCATGGGGGAGGTGGTGGGTGGAGAGCATAGGTTGACATAGGGGCTATAAAGGGCCATGGGGGATGAAGGGCAGAAGTTGGCATGGATGGTGTGAGGGGGTAAGGGGCATGAGGTGGCATAGGGATGTGTAGAGGGGTGAGGGGGGGCAGTGAGGGCTAGAGGGCTGTTTTTTATTTTGTTAATTTTTTTGGTATCTTTGAAAAAGTGCCGGAGCACCAAGGCAGACCTTCCTCCCAGTCCACCTCAACACGGGGCAGCCCCAAGCTCTTTCTGGGGTTGCTCCCCTGACTCCCATTTTCACCTGCCCCTTGGTCCGAAAACATCTGGGGCATCTTTTTGCTGGGCTGAGTTTATGGAGCTGGGAATGGTCCAACTGTGCAAATTCAGGCTTATGACTCTATGACATGCACAAAAATGATTCCTCTATTTGATACCACTTCATAGACCCAAATTCAGTGTATGTTGAAGATTTCATTTAAAGAATTAGAGCTAACACATAGGTTTAGAAGCACTATAACAAGAAGGAGAACTGTCTTTCATACAGCGTACAGTACCTGAGAAATTTATATTTTCAAAATATTATTTGATTGCCTATCACTTTGCTCGTGGTGAAGCAGGGGCTATGCTACTAACAATGACAGAAGTATTACACCATTATAACATATAATGTTAATTTCCCATGACAGTGCTCACAAAGTGTTGTTTTCCCTGTTCCGAAGAGGAATCATATTGAACTCAAAACGTTAACTCTGCTTCTCTCTCTCCAAAGATGCTGCCAGATCTGCTGAGTTTTTCCAGCATTTTCTGTTTTTATTTCAGATCTTCAGCATCCATTATAGGAATAGTGCTAATGATTGATTTCACATTATCATGAAAGTGTAATAATTTTCATAATATTTTTCTGGTTTATTATAAAGTAGGTTTATGGGGGTAAGTGGTTGGGTCTGTGTGTGTGTGATTTACTTACATCTGGAGTCAAGTAGACTGAAAGCTTTGACTCATCAAAATAAGCTAGGTGCTTGACATGCTAATGAGTAAACATGGATGCTGGCTTAGCATGCAAGATGTGAAGGGAATTTGCATTTTTAGATAGATGAAGGGAGATTTGTATTTCAAAGGGATTTTAGTCTGTTTACAATTAGCCATCTAAGCAAGGCTAAGAAATGTGTTTATTTTCCCAAAGGTTACTGACAATAAATAGTAGCAACATGAAAGCTTTTATGTTATGATGAAGATACAATTTTAAAGACATATGAAATAATAGAATTTACATGTTAAAAAAAGAGAAACATATATAAAGGAGAATGAGGCTATGTGTCAGAGTATGCATCGTGAAATCTAACAGAAGTGTTTGAAATAGCTTTAATTAAGCTGACAGTACTTGTGCTTATGTAAAGTCTGCTGTTTATTGAAACTGAAGCTGGAGAAGAGCCATTTGGAATTCCACTGTCCAGGATATGGTGTTAATTTGCTGTATTTGTTTAAAATCTAAAATCTATTTTTGGGCCATTGCCTAAACGGGGGTTTAACTGGGAGTTAGGTTAATTAGGAATTTTAGGAGTCATTATAGTAGTAATTTGTAGTCTTATGTATGTGCTTGAAATCTTTTCCTTTGTTAATAAATATTTTCATTTCATTTTTTTAAATCACAAAGTCTGGTGGACTTATTACTTCTGAATTTAGTGCACGCATCTCCAAATAAATACAAATTGCAAAACCATTGTGATAGTGCGATCAAGTTTCCCTCATGGATTTGGTCCACCTGGCACACATCATCTGCCGCATCATAACAACTTGGGGGCTTTTTGCAGGATATTTGAAATTCCTTGATTGGTTTGGAGTTGGTGAATCTTAAGGTTATGAGTACGAGAAGCACTTTGAATTCAGGAGTTGGTGTGTGGGATTTTTAAAGTGGTGAGACTGCAAAAATGGCTATATCCATGGCTGAAGCTTTATTGGTAGTAGAAGATATAATTGGGTTATAAAAAGTATTGAAGGGTAAGTTATCAGAGTTGGCTGATACGTTGCAGCTGAAGTTACCTCTAGAGGGAAAGAAAGCAGACATAGTTGAAGCGATAGCACAGAATTTGAAGTTGGAAGTGACACCTGACACTAGTGAGTCACAGCTGGAGGTAGTGAGACTTCAGTTCCAAATGAAGCAGCTTGAATTTGAACAAGCAATTGAAATGAAAAAAATTGAACTAGAGGCAGCAGGAAAAGAAAGGGAGGAAGTGAGATTATTTCAAAGAGAAATGGAAATGTGAAAACTTGACCTGCAGAGGGAAAAGTTAGCAATGGAAGAGGAGGAGAAGAAAAGAGACAGAGAGTACCAACTTAAAAAACTGGACTTTAAAAAAAGACCTCAGATGCCGAGGAGAGTTCTGATGATGAAAAAACCTTTAACCTAAAACCCAGTGGGGAAATGTTTAAATTTGTGCAAACTCTTCCGAAGTTCGAAGAGAGGGATCTAGAGGCGTTCTTTATGTCATTTGAGAAGATAGCTAAACAGATGAAATGGCCACAAGAAAACTGGACATTGCTTTTACAGTCTAGGTTAGTGGGTAGAGCTCATGAGGTTAACGCTTCACTGTCAGAGGAAGCGTCAGTGGATTATGAAGTGGTTATAAAGGCTATTTTGAGTGTATATGAGTTGGCTCCTGAGGCATACAGGCAGAAATTTAGGTATATAAGGAAACAGCCTGGTCAGGCTTATATTGCGTTTGAGAGAGTAAAATAAAGTGAATACAAGCATCAAAGGTAGAGACAACATATGCAGCTCTTAGAGAAGTAATTCTTTTGGAAGAATCTAAAGATTCAATTCCTTCAGTAGTGAGAACTCATGTGAAAGAACAGAGAGTTAAAACGGTAAGACAAGCAGCAGAGATAGCTGATGACTATGAGTTAGTTCATATATCTAAACCTTTTTTTTGTCACCCTTTTAAATCAGAAGAGGGTAGAAAGTGGGAAGGTGAAAGGAAGGTAGGTAGTTAGGGAAGAGAAGATTATAGTTGGATATTCCCAGGAAGTTTTTTTTCTCAGACTAAAAAGGAAAGTGCTGAGGGTAGAAGTGACATTCAAAAATTGAGGCGCTTTCATCATAATAAAGTTAGGCACACAAAGTCAATGTGGTGGAAATTGCAGGGAAAATCTGTTATTATTGGGATGCGGAAAGGTTCTGGAAGTAAAAGTACTGTGGGTTCTTAGGTTCAGACACAGGAGAAACCAGTGGTTTGTGTACAAGTAAAAGCAGGAAGAATCAGTGATAGGTAAAGAGGTGGGAATGTGTTCATAATTTACCAAAGGGAGTTCCAAGGACCAGGTTGCAGAAATGTTTAAAGATTTTGTATGTGAAGGGAAGGTCTTTTGATATGTACAGGGTGGAACAGAAAGATATTAAAATTTTAAGAGACACAAGGGCTATTCAATCTTTAATGTTATGGGGTAGTGATATTTCTTGTTCAGAAGGAGTATTGCAGGGACAGGTGATAATAAGTGGGATTCATAGAGATGCTAAACCTATTCCATTGTGGAAAGTAAATTTAAAGAGTGAGTGGAAAACAGGTGAAATGATTGTTGAAGTAGTGGAAAAATTGCCCATTGCAGGGGTTCAATTCATTTTAGGTAATGATATAGCTGGGTCACAAATGTGGATGATGCCTGTGGTAATTGAGCAGCCTGTAGAGGCATTTTCAACAGAATTGTTGCAGAAAGAGCATCCTGGATTGTTTCCAAACTGTGAGATAATGATATCACAAGCTCACAGGTTGAAACAGGAAGAAGAGGAAGTTAAAAGGCAGGAAAAAGGTGTTGAAGTTCAATCTTTGATAAGATTGTTCAGGAAGAGAGAATGGAAAAGAATGCAGCTGAAGTGTTTAGCTCAAGGCAGTTGGTAGAGTTACAGCAAAAGGATCCATGATCTGGTTAAGAAGAAGAGAGAGGTGTATAGCAGGTATAGGCAACAAGGAGCAAATGAGGTACTTGTAGAGTATAGAAAATGTAAGAAAATACTAAAGAAGGAAATCAGGAAGGCAAAAAGACATGAGGTTGCTTTGGCAGATAATGTGAAGGTAAACCCGAAGGGTTTCTACAAGTATATTAAAAGTAAAAGGATAGTAAGGGACACAATTGGTCCCCTTGAAGATCAGAGTGGTCGTCTATGTGTGGAGCCTCACGAGATGGGGGAGATCTTAAACAGTTTTTTTGCATCAGTATTTACTCAGGAAACTGGCATAGTATATAAGGAAGGAAGGGAAACAAGCAGTAGCGTCATGGAGATTAAAGAAGTGGAGGTGCTTGCTGCCTTACAGTGAATAAAGGTAGATAAATCCCCCGGGCCTGACATGATATTCCCTTGGACCTTGAGGGCGACTAGTGTAGGAATTGCAGGGACCCTGGCAGAAATATTTAAAATGTCCTTAGCCACGGGTGAGGTGCCAGAGGATTGAAGGGTAGCTCATGTTGTTCCGTTGTTTAAAAAAGGCTCCAAAAATAAACCAGGTAATTACAGGCCAGTGAGCCTGACGTCAGTAGTAGGTAAATTATTGGAAGGTGTTCTGAGAGATCGGATATACAATTATTTGGATAACCAAGGGCTGATTAAGGATAGTCAGCATGGCTTTGTGCGCGGTAGGTTGTGTTTAACGAACCTTGTAGAGTTTTTCGAGGAGGTTACCAAGAAAGTAAATGAAGGAAAGGCTGTGGATATTGTCTACATGGACTTTAGTTAGGCCTTTGACAAGGTCCCACATGGGAGGTTAGTTCAGAAGGTTCAGACACTTGGTATCCATGGAGAGGTTGTAAACTGGATTCGAAATTGGCAGTGTGGGAGAAGACAGAGAGTGGTAGTGGATGATTTCTTCTCAGACTGGAGGTCTGTGACTAGTGGTGTGCCTCAGGGATCTGTGCTGGGACCATTGTTGTTTGTTGTTTATATCAATGATTTGGATGATAATGTGGTAAATTGGATCAGCAAGTTTGCTGATGACACTAAGATTGGAGGCGTTGAGGACAGCAAGAAAGGCTTTCAAAGCTTGCAGAGGGATCTGGACCATCTGGAAAAATGGGCCAGAAAATGGCAGATGGAATTTAATGCAGAAAAGTGTGAGGTGTTGCATTTTGGAAGGACAAACCAAGGTAGGACATACGCAGTAAATGGTGGGGCACTGAGGAGTGCGGAGGAACAAAGGGATCTGGGAGTTCAGACACATAATTCCCTGAAAGTGGTGTCACAGGTGGACAGGGTTGTAAAGAAAGCTTTTGGCATACTGGCCTTCATTAATCAAAGTATTGAGTATAGGAGTTGGGATGTTATGGTGAGGTTGTATAAGACATTGGTGAGTCCAACTTTGGAGTATTATGTGCAGTTCTGGTCATCTAACTACAGGAAGAATATCAGTAAGATTGAAAGAGTGCAGAGAAGATTTACTAGGATGTTGCCGGGTCTTCTGGAGTTGAGTTACAGGGAAAGATTAAACAGGTTAGGACTTTATTCCTTGGAACGTAGAAGGATGAGGGGCGATTTGATAGAAGTTTACAAAATGATGAGGGGTATAGACAGAGTAAATGCGAGTAGGCTCTTTCCACTTAGATTAGGAGAGATAAACACGAGAGGACATGGCTTTAGGGTGAAAGGGGAAAGGTTTAGGGGGAACATTAGGGGGAACTTCTTCACTCAGAGAGTGGTGAAAGTGTGGAACGAGCTGCCATCTGACGTGGTAAATGCGGGCTCACTCTTAAGTTTTAAGAATAAATTGGATAGATACATGGATGGGAGAGGTCTGGAGGGTTATGGACTGGGTGCAGGCCAATGGGATTAGCGGAATAATATTTTGGCACAGACTAGAAGGGCCGAATGGCCTGTTTTCTGTGCTGTAGTGTTCTATGGTTTCTATGGTTCTAAAGCAGTTATATCAGACTGCTTACTCAGAAACAGAAGTAGAGTGTATTCGAGAATGTTATTACCGTAAGGGTAATGTGTTAATGAGAAAGTGGTGACCGTACCAAGTTTCAGCAGTTGAAAAATGGATGGAAGTGCATCAGGTTGTTATACCATCTGGATATAAAAATGAAATACAAAGAATAGCTCATGAAATTCCAATAGGGGGCCATTTAGGAATTAAAAAGACACAGGCAAAAATACAAAAATATCTTTATTGGCCTGGATTGCATTGAGATATAGTCAAACTCTGTAGAACATGTCACACATGTCAGGTGATAGGGAAACCATAAGCAGTGATTAACCTGGCACCAAATCAAACATTTGAGGAGCCTTTTACTAGGATCTCCCTAAGACTAAAATTAGTACTTGTTGACAATAATGGATGTGTCTACATGGTTTCCTGAAGCGATATCTTTGATAAATATTACAGCAAAGAGAATTGTGGAAGAGTTGACTAATGGACATGCAAGCACCTGAATTGAGAGATACTCAGGGCAGGAAAAGGATGAGTGAGCTATCAGGCTGGGAAATGCTCAAGATTGTTAGGAGAAAAGCAGGTAGAACTGAGAAGGTGGACAGAACTGGAGTGGATAGGTGACTGGGTAGAAGATTGGGAAGCATATGGGTGGTAGGCTAGCAAGTAAAAATGGAAAAAATGCATTCATATACACCTTTCATGGCCACAGGGTGTCCCAAAGCACCAGTGAAGTAATTTTGAAATGTAGTCTTCCTTTCCATCATAAGGTCTGAAGTGGAGATGTTCGCTGAAGATTGCACAATGTTCAGCACCATCCACAAATGGTGGAAACAGACCATATCCATATGCAATAAGATCGGGACAAAATTCAGGCTTGGTAAGTGATAAGTGGCAAGTAACATTCACGCCACACAAGCGCCAGGCAATGACCACCTCCCATTGACATTCAATGGCATTGCCATTGTGTTGTGAATCCCCCACCATCAACATCCTGGGGGTTACCATTGCCCAGAAACTGAACTCGACCAGCCATATAAATATCGTGGCGCAGGTCAGAGGCTGGGAATTCTTCGGCAAGTAACTCACCTCTGGACTCCCCAAAAACTGTCCACCATTTACAAGGCTCAAGTCAGGAGTGTGATGGAATACTTTCCACTTGCCTAGATAAGTGCAGCCCTAACAACACAAGAAGCTTGACAACATCCAGGACAAGGCAGCCCACTTGATCCACCATTGACGCACAGTTGCAGCAGTGTGTACTGTCTACAAGAGGCACTGCACCAAGACTGCTTCACCAGCAACTTCCAAACTTGTGACCTCTGCCATCTAGAAGGACAAGAGCAGCAGCCACATGGGAACACCGCCACAAAATTTTAGCCAATCAACCATTTGTGCCTCATGATCGTGCCCTGAAGTAGGCCACTTTGAGATGCCAGACCCAGAAATGTGACACTTTCAGGTGTGACATCTTCAAAGGCATGAAGCAATGGCTGAGCGCCAGATGGAGAGTTAACAACTCAGGTGGTCAACTTTTTTCCTACAGCTCTCACCTTTTGCCTTACATAGTCTATTCACTACAGAAGAAATCAATGTTTACATTCATATATCATATTATCCTAAAATTAATAGCACAACATGCCAACCCAACAGTAATTGTTGTTCTCATTTTTCTAATTACAGCCATAAAATGGAGGCATTGCTGACAATGATTAACTAAGACAAAGCTTAGTTTGATTTAAGTAACACTGTATATCACTTTCAGTGTAGAGTGGGTCTAAGTTACTTATAAGTACGGTTTTATATTCCAATTCAATTTCGATAAGCAGACTTTCCCATTCATTGAACCACTCGAATACTAAAGCATTGTTAAATTGCTGTGCTTGGCTAAAATGAATACTGACGAAAACAAGCACAGAAGTAAAAATCCCCTTAATTTATCTTCGTCATGCACCTGGAAAACCCCCAAGGATTGTCCAACAAGACCTCAAACAGGGTTATCAGAGATAAAGCAAACTCAAGTCTTTCTTTGTTCACAGGATCATTCCTTTTCTGAAACAACAGTTATAATTAGAGCAAAGGGGATATACACATTTGAAGGCAATACACGTTTAAACATGCACACTGAAACAAACGCCACTCTATTTCGGCCTGGGAATGAGGTAAAGAAATGATAATCCAATGTTTAAAAAGCACCATCATCCAGCCCTTTCGCTTGCCTCTCTGCACCCAGTGGGGAATCTTGCTGTATTCCCCTTTGACACTGACAAATATGGTAAAAAATGCTAATAAGCTGACGACGTCAGCGAGGCCGCGGGGGGCGAGGGGGAGGGGCTGAGTGGTTTCTGAGGCTCCAGTGACTGGGGAAGGAGACTGTGAGAATCATGGCTGGGGTTGTTGCTCGTTTTTCCAAAGTTTTCTTCAGGGAAAACTTTTCCAAAGCCCTCATTGCATCGAAGAGTTTTCAGTGGCCACGACATGTTTATACAATGACGGGTAGGTGGAGCTGATGTTGGTTTGTTGGGATCTGACCATCAGTTAAAAGCTGGATACGCTGCAGCAGGTTGGAGTGGAAATTTCCACTCTGCGATTCTGGGGTTTTGCGGGGAGGAGCTGCTTTTGAGTAGAAAGATAAACAGCTGGTCCGCATATTGATGTGAATGCGTTTACCAAGTGATTTGAAACACTACGCTGGATGTTGGTTGGAAATGTGACGGAATGTGAAATTTTAATCCTCTCGAGCGAGTCATGCAACATATCTTCAGGGAGGGCAACATATTGCCGTTTCACTGGTCATAAAGTTAAAATGTCAAAACGAAAACATCGGGACAATGCATTCCCCGGCTCTTATTTTTAAAGCGATCGTATATGAGCTTTTCCTGCCGGCTCGAACGGAGTGAGCGGTCAGGAATTATTTGGGACTAACTCGAGAGGAGGGATTGGCAAATGTAGGATTTTTTTTTTATTTTTGTTTACTTTGAAGCGACATTCTTCTGAGCTGGTCTGGGTCAAAGCAGAGAACAAATGTATCTGTCTGTACTTAAAAGTTGAAATCCTTGGATGCTCGCGCTAATCCTCGGATGCTCGCGCTGCTTGAAAGATGCCTGGGAAGATTTGGTTTGACATACGGGATGGTCAGATCAGATCAGATCACTGTTTCCCATTCAACCTTATCTTTATATTGTTGGGTAGAAACCCTCCTCACGGCCACACCTCATAAATAGGGAGGAGAAGGTACCTGCAGCCGTCATGTGTTTTGATCGTAAATCCAAAACTTTTATTGTTTGACAAAAGTATAGTGGGAGTTGAAGTTCCTAATTAGCCCTGTATGATGTGATCAACAATAGCTCCCCCAATATACACAGCACAGCTATCAGCCTTGGCCCTTGGTCGGCGGTAGCGTTCGCACCCCTGTCCCTGAGTCAGAAAGCTGAGATCCAGTTCAACTCCAGAAAATGGAGCACATAATCTAGGCTAGTAAGGGGAAGGCGGTGGTATAGTGGCATTGTCATTGGACTAATATTCCACAGACCCAGGGTAACGCTCTGGGGACCCGGGTTTGAATCCCACCACTACAGATGGTGAAATTTGAATTGAATAAAAATCTGGAATTAAGAGGCTGATGATAACCATGAAACCATTGGTTTGGTTCACTAATGCCCTTTAGGGAAGGGAATCTGCTGTTCTTACCTAGTCTGGCCTACATGTGTGACTCCAGACCCACAGGAATGTGGTTGACTCTTAAATGCCCTCTGAAGGGCAATTAGGCCAGCGATGCCACATCCCATGAACAAAAAAAAAGGCACTGTACACTGTCAACCCTGCTGTCTTGCAAGTATTAAACCAAAACACGATCTGACCTCTGACCTCCAAAAGAACATTAAAAATAGGAACTGGAGTAGACCATTCAGCCCTTTGAGCCTGCTCCACCATTCAATAAGATCATGGCTGATCTTCTTGTGTTTCGATTTCCACATTCCCAGCTAACCCCGATAACCTTTGATTCCCTCGCCTAACAAGAATCTATCTACCTCTGTCTTAAAAACATTCAATGTCCCCGACTCCACCATCAGAAGCAGAGAGTTCCAAAGTCGCACAATCCTTTCAGAGAAAAAAATTCTCCTCATCTCTCTCCTAAAAGGGTGATCCCTAATTTTAAAACAGTGCCCCCTAGTCCTGGACTCACCCACAAGAGGAAACATTCTTTTGACGTCCACCTTGTCAAGGCCTTTCAGGTTCTTGTATCAAATCAAATCACCCCTCACTCTTCTAAACTCCAATGGAAACAAGTCCAGTCTGAACCTCCTCCAATACATTTACATCCTTCCTCAAATACGGAGACCAAAACTACACACTCTATTCATGGTGCGGTCTCGCCAATGCCCTGTATAACTGAAGCATAACACCCTTACTTTTATGTTCAATCTCTCTCGCAATAAAGGATAGCATTCCATTAACCGCCTTAATTACTTGCTGTACCTGCATATACTAATTTTTTGTGACTCATGTACTAGAACACCTAGATCCCTCTGCACCTCAGAATTTTGCAGCCATTCTCCGTTTAAGTAATACTCTGCTTTTTTGTTCTTCCTGCCAAAGCGAACAACTTCACATTTTTCCCACATTAAACTCCATTTTCCAGATCTGTGCCCACTCACTCAACCTTTCTATATCCATCTGCAACCTCATGTCCTCTTCACAACATACTTTCCTACCTATCTTTGTGTCATCTGCAAATTTAGCTACCATGCCTTCACTCCCCTCATTTAAGTAATTGATGTAAATCGTAAAAAGTTGAGGCCCCAGCGCAGACTGCTGTGGGACTCCACTCGTCATATCCCGCCACTCCGAAAAAGACCCATTTTTGCATACTCTCTGCTTTCTGCCAGCCAGCCAATCGTCTATCCATGCTAATACGTTACCCCCTACACCATGCACTTTTATTTTCCGTAATAACCTTTGATGTGGCACCTTATCAAATGCCTTCTGGAAATCCACGTACAGTATGTCTACAGGCTCCCCTTTATCCACCACATATGTTGCTCCTTCAAAAAGCTCCACTAAATTAGTTGAACATGATTTTCCTTTCACAAAACCATGCTGACTCTTCCTGATTGCCTTGAGCTCTTCTAAGTGCCCAGCTATAACCTCCTTTAATGAAGCTAACTGGCCTATAGTTTCCGGTTTTCTGCCTCCCTTCTTGAATAGAGGGGTTATATTTGCTACTTTCCAATCTGATGGAACCTTTCCAGAATCTAGCGAATTTTGGAAAACACCAGCGCATCAACTACCTCATTAGCCACCTCTTTTAAGACCCTAGAGACCCGGAGACTTGCCAGCCTGCAGCTCCATCAAATTGCTCAGTACCGTTTCCCTAGTAATTTCAATTTCACCAAGTTCCTCTCTCCTTTTCACGTCCTGATTTGCAGCTATTACTGGAATGTTTTTTGTATCCTCTATAGTGAACACAGAAGCAAAATATTTGTTCATTTCTTCTGCCATTTCCTTATTATCTACTGTTAGTTCCCCACTGTCACTCTCTAGAGGACCAACACTCACTTTACTTACTCTTTTCCTTTTTAAATACCTGTAGAAACTCTTGCTATCCATTTTTACATTTCTAGCTAGCCTTCCCTCTTCCTCTAATTTCTTTCTCCTGGCTAACCTTTTAGTCATTCTCTGCCATTCTTTATATTCTGACCAATCATCTGTCCTGTCACTCATTTTTACAAAGTCGTATCTTTTCTACTTAAGTTTGATGCTTTCCTTAACTTCTTTAGTTAACCACGGATGGTGGGCCCTCCCCTTAGAATTGTTCCCTATAGTAGGAATGTACTTATTCTGAATACTCTGAAATACCCCCTTAAATGTCCTCCACTGCTTCTCTATTGATCTATCCTATAGCCTAGTTTCCCAGTTCACTTCAGCTAGCTCAGCTTTCATCCCCACATAGTTGCCCTTATTTAAGTTTAAGATACAAGTCTTAGAGCCACTCTTCTCCCTTTCAAACAAAATGTAAAATTCAATCATTGTGTTTGCTGCTACCTAGGGGTGCCTTTACTCTGAGGTCATTAATTAACCCTGTCACATTACACAATACCAAGTCTAATATAACCAGCTCTCTGGTTGGTTCCAGAACATGCTGCTCGAAGAAATTATCTCGAAAGCATTCTAAGAACTCCTCATCCAGGCTACTACTGCCAATCTGATTCTTCCAATTTATATGTAGATTAAAATCACCCATGGTTATTGCCGTCCCTTTATCACAAACACACAATATTTTCTCTCCAGTACTTTGTCCTACACTGTGGCTACTGTTAGGGGGCCTGTAGACCACTACCGCTAATGACTTTTTTCCCCTACTATTCCTCATTTCCACCCAAAGCGATTCCACATCCTGATCTCCTGAACTAAGGTCATCTCTAACAATTGCACCAATGCGCTCTTTGATTAACAGTGTTACCCCTCCATCTTTACCTAACTTCCTATTCTTCTTGAATGCCATATACCCCTCAATATTAAGGACCCAATCTTTGTCTTCGTGCAGCCACGTCTATGTGGTTGCTATCAGATCATATTTATTTACTTCAATGTAGGCCATCAATTAATTTAATTTGTTATGAATGCTACGCACATTCAGATAGAGAGCCTTCAGTTTTGTCTTTTTGTTACCTTTGTAACATCTAGTCTTGACAGTTGATGTATTCTTAGGTTTTTTCTCTCTGTTCCTTCCTGTCACTCTCTGACCCTAATTTCTAACGTTACTATTTTGCTGTCCTGTCTTGACTCTACACCTTGAATTGTTACCTCTACCCAAGCTTAATCCCTCACCACTCTTATTTAGTTTAAAGCCCTCTCTACTTCCCTCGTTATGCGATTTGCGAGGACATTTGTCCCAGCATGGTTCAGGTGCAGACTGTCCCAACTGTAATGCCCCCACTTTCCCCAGTACTGATGCCAGTGCCCCATAAACTGGCACCCAGTTCTCCCACACCAGTCTTTGAGCCACACATTCATCTCTCTAATCTTATTTGCCCTATGCCAATTTGCACATGGCTCAGGTAATAATCCAGAGATTATTACCTTTGATGTTCTGCATTTCACTTTGGTACCCAGCTCCTCATACTGGCTTTGCAGAACCCCTTTCCATGTTCCACCTATGTCATTGGTACCTACATGGACCACAACATCTGGATCCTCCCCATTCCACTGCAATTTCCTTTCCAGCCCTGAGCAGATGTCCCAAACCTGGCACTGGGCAGGCAACATAGCCAACTGGAATCTTGCTCTTTGCTGCAGAGAACAGTGTCAATCCCCCTACTACTCATACATTCCTTTTTGACTAAGATCAAACAAGGTGTTTTGTGAAAATTGGCTATGCTACCTTTCCCTACATTACAATAGTGACAATGCTTCAAAATACCACCCCTTCCTGTCCCTCGGACCCCATCCTTTCTGCTAATCCCAGCCTTGCCGTGTATTCACCATACCCTCTGACCTTCCCCTCTCTGATACTGAATGTTCTATACTCAGCAAAGGACTCAGTTTCACCCCCTTACACCCTCACCTCAATGAATTTCAGGCTCGGCATGACCCAGAACTCTTCTTCTCCGTGCTCACTTCTTTGGGCAGCGGCATAATGGTATTATCACTGGACTAGTATTTCAGAGACCTACAGTAATTCTCTGGGGACCCGGGTTTGAATCCCACCATGGCAGATGGTGAAATTTGAACCCAGTAAATATCTGGAATTAAAAGTTGGATGATGACCATGAAACCATTGCCGATTTACGTAAAAACCCATCTTGTTCACTAATGTCTTTTAGAGAAGGAAATCTGCTGTCCTTACCTGGTCTGGGCCTACCTGTGACTCCAAACCCACAACAATGTTGTTGACTCTTAGATGCCCTCTGAACAAGGGCAATTAGGGATGGGCAATAAATGCTGGCCTAGCCAGTGATGCCCATATCCCATGAACGAATAAAGAAAATGTGTCCTCCCCCGGTTCAATGGATCCTTTCACCCGCCTCCAATATTCTCCCTCTACCTGGACCCATCCCTCTAGCCTCTTACCTGCTCTTGATCTTTTAATTAAGAACTGTCGGCATGACATCGGCCTCTCAATTTCTCTGCTCCCCTCACCGACTCCAACCTGTCTCCTTCTGAACTTGCTGCACTCCGTTCTCTTAGATCCAACCCTGACTTTGTTATCAAACCCGCCAACAAGGGTGGTGCTGTTGTCTGATGTACTGACCTCTACCTCGCAGAGGCTGAGCGCCAACTCTTAGACACTTCTTCCTACCTTCCCCTGGACCGTGACCCCACCACCGAACATCAAGCTATTGTTTCCAGGACTGTCACTGGCCTCATCTCCTCTGCAGATCTTCCCTCCACAGCTTCCAACCTCATAGTCTCCCAACCCCTGACAGCCTGCTTCTACCTCCTCCCCAAAATCCACAAACAGGACTGTCCCCGGTAGACTGATCGTTTCGGCCTGTTCCTGCCCCATGGAGCTCAATTCTTCCTATGTTGACTCCATTCTCTCTCCCTTGCCCAGTCTCTTCCCATCTACATTCGCGATTCCTCTGATGCTCGTCCCAACCGCCACCTCTTCCCCATGGATGTCCAATCCCTCTACACCTCCATCTCCTACCAGGATAGTCTGTGGGCTCTCCGCTTCTTCCTCGAACAGAGGCCCAAACAATCCCCATCCACCACCACCACTCCTCTGTCTGGCTGAGCTTGTTCTTTCACTGAACAATTTTTCCTTTAACCTGTCTCACTTCCTCCAAATAAAAGGTGTGGCTATGGGCACCCACATGGACTCAGTTATGCCTGTCTTCTTGTGGGGTACGTGGAACGTTCCTTGTGGGGTACGTGGAACATTCCTTGTTCCAGTCCTACTCAGGCCCCCTCCCACAATTCTTTCGGCACATCGATGACTGTATTGGTGCCACTTCATGCTCTCACCTGGACCTGCAAAAATTTATCCATTTTGCTTCCAATTTCCACCCTTTTATCACCTTCATATGGTCCATCTCCGACACTTCCCTTCCCTTCCTTGACCACTCTGTCTCCATTTCTGGTGATAGACTGTCTACCAATATTCATTACAAGCCCACCGACTCCCACAGCTATCTCGAATACAGCTGCTCACGCCCTGCTTCCTGTAAGGACTCCATCCCATTCTCTCAGTTCCTTCACCTTTGTCGCATCTGTCCTAATGATGCCACTTTCCAAAGTAGTGCTTTTGGCATGTCTCCATTCTTCCTTAACCGAGGTTTCCCCGCACTGTGGCTGGCAGGGCCCTCAACCTTGTCCGGCCCATCTCCCACACCTCTGCCCTCACCCCTTCCCCTCCCTTCCAAAACCATGATAGGGTCCCCCATGTCTTCACGTTTCACCCCATCAGCCTCTGCATTCAAAGGATATCCTCCACCATTTCTGCCAATTCCTGCATGATGCCACCACCAAACACATCTTCCCCTCACCCCCTACCAGCATCCCAAGTTCTGTCCGTGACAACCTAGTCCATTCCTCCATCACCCTCAAAACCACATCTCCTTCCCACGGGACCTTCCCATGCAGCTGCAGAAGGTGCAACACCTGCACCTTTACCTCCTCCCTCCTCACCATCCAAGGCCCCAAACACTTCTTTCAGATGAAGCAGCGCTTCACTTGCAGTTTGGCCTACTGCTCCCAATGTGGTCTCCTCCACACTGGGGAGATCAAATGCAGACTAGGAGACCACTTTTCCTTCGCTCAGTCTGCAAGCATGATCCAGACTTTCCTATCGCTTCCCATTTCAACACACCATCCTGCTCTCATGCTCTCATGCCCATCCTTGGCCTGCTGCAATGTTCCAGTGAAGCCCAACGCAAACTGGAGGGACAGCACCTCATCTTCCGGTTAGGCACTTTACAGACTTCTGGACTTAACATTGAGTTCAACAACTTCAGACCATGAACACTCTCTTCTACCTTTACCCCTTTTTAAATCCTTTATTCACATTTATTTTTATTTATTTTATTTATTCTTATTCATATATTCACTTTTTTTTATCCTTTCCCCCCAAACACCTCTCCCCCCCCCACCGCCACCACACACACACGCACGCGCACACACACACACAGGGCCATCTGTCACTTGTTTTTATGTTGCTCTTTCACAGAGTGCTGACCCTTGTTCTGCCATTAGCACATTCTGCTTTTCTTACCTTTATGCCACTATCAGTATCTTTAGTCTTCCCCACTTCCATTAACACGCTCTTTGTCTTATGTCCATGACATCTTTGCCAATCTCTCCTTCGCCCCCACCTATTGCTGATCTATTTTGCTTCACCTGCTCCATGCCCCCCCCCCGCCCTAAACTGTATAAAGTCCATCACATTTCTACTCTTTAGCTCTGAAGGAGAGCCATGTGGACTCGAAATGTTAACTCTGTTTCTCTCTCCACAGATGCTGCCAGACCTGAGTTTTTCCAGCATTTTCTGTTTTTACTTCAAAGTACCTCATTGGCTTTGGAATGCCATAAAACATCCTGAGGTTGTGAAAGGGTGTACATAAATCCACATTCTTTCATTCTGTTCCAGTCAGGCACTACCTAATTTATATTTGAAAAGTCGTATGGGCTTGAAATGTTAACTCTGTTTGTCTCTCCACAGATGCCGTCAGACTGCAGGTTTTTCCAGCGTTTTCTGTTTTTATACCTAATTTATACTGCCTGGCTCCATTTACAATGTCCCCGCTCTGGAGAAAACTCTGCCATTAAAATTGGAGAGCACGATTAGGTTCGCCTACATTTGGTAAACACTAAAATCAATACTGAATGTGATGTAGAAGTGCTCAGAAAGTACTCCCTGAGTTTTTTAAAACCGATTTGACACTGCGGTGTCAAACAAAAGTGCTGTAAGACTGACTCCTTCAGGGCTTTCAGACAAATGAGAACAACATGTATATTCTATGTTTAAAAACAAGTGTGTAACATTTTGGAATGTATAAAAGAGATGCCTTAAAGCAGAACTCTTGATTTGCCATATTTGAACAGCCAAATTTGCAAACTTTTTTGCAAATTGTTTTTCATTTGTTTTCCCTTTGGAAAATTTACAAGGTGCTAACTGGATGAAGAGTTTTCACTTATTCCTTTACTCTTACATTGGAAGTAAAAACATAAGGTTTCCCATATTCATGTTTCCTGAAGGAAGAGCAGAATGTCAAACAGATCAGGTTACACTACACCAATAAACTATCCTCCAAGCCACATCTATAAACTGGTGCCAATAATGCCTCAAAATGTTGGCCACCGATAGGCATACACACTAAGTGACTGATACACTGTTTGAAAAGCCAGCGAAGTGATTTCTATCCTAGTAGAAAAGAGTGACAAATGTAATTCTGGTTTGAATGGCAGGATTGTCTCAATTCAAGGGGATGATAGCTGAAAAACATTTGATCCCAAGGCAATGTGTTAATTATTTTTATACATGTGTCTTGAGATTGTATAAAACTATAATTCAAAAATAATTCTAGGAAGATACACTCCAGAGTTGTTTCCATTGGTTAAAATGTAAGCCTTGTTTTTGAAGTCTGATTCTATTTATTCCTCACCACAAACCAGATGTTAATGTGCCTCATGATTAAAGCATCAAAAAATTAATAAATTGCTTGAAAAACTCAGAATGTAATATCTAACCTTAGATTGATTCTGCGATTGGACAATACTTGCTGAATAATTCCAAGTGTGCTAAGAATTACGCTAACAACCAATTTAAGATTATCAGTTGGGTTCGCAATGTGGCTCACTTATGCTTGCTAGAAGCTACATATATTCATACACAAGGACCTGTCCTCTAGAGGCAAAAGAAACATCCTCAGGCATTGTGCCTTTTTTGAATTAAGTAAAAGCATGGATGACAATAGTTCCATGGTTCATTCTCCATGGCAATCAGAGCTGACTTTTCAACCAATCAGCACCCTTTACTCATGCAATATAAATTGTTTCTCCTTTTGAAATTTGGTATTCTTGCATCTGTCCTGATGAGTGCAAGATATAAAGCTTTGACAGCATGTCTTTTTTTTTAGCAGTACTCAAGTTCTGTACTACCAAGCGACTAAACTAACAGATAGTGAATCTCTGGTTGAAAAGTGCCAGCCAGAAGCCATCAGTGCACATGAACTTTAAATCTGCACTTGAGGACCATTTGATTCAGCCAACAGTCAGTAAATGAGCTTCACCACTTGTGTAGCCATAGGAAGACTTGCAGCTGCAACATGTCCCTACATCACCTGTAGAGATCACTGTTGACAACTGGTTAAACCCTAGGTCTCTTGGTATGTTTCTTCATAGGATCATAGAGAGTTTTGGCACAGAAGGAGGCCATTTGGTTGCTCATGTCTTTGCTGGCCCAAAAAGAGCAATCCAGCCTAACCCCACTTTCCAGCTCTTGTCTCTTGACCTTGAAGTTTACAGCATATCAGGTGCGTATCCAAGTACTTTTTAAAAATAATGAGGGTTTCTGCCTTTACCATTCTTTCAGGCAGTGACTTCCATAGCCCCACCAGCTTCTGGTGAAAAGGTTTCTCCTCAACTCTCCCCTAATCCTTCTACCAATTATTCTAAATCTATGCTCCCGGTCATTCACCTCTCTGTTGAGAGAAATAAGCCCTCCCTATCAATTCCTTTGAGGCTTCTCATAATTTTATACAACTCAATTGAATCTTTCCTCATCCCCCTCAGCCTGTTGAATCTTTCCTCATAGCTAAAATACTTCATTCCTGGCACCATCCTCATTAATCTCCTCTTTATCCTCTCTAGTGTATAACATCCTGTAATGTGTTGATGAGAATAACACTTTATCTGTGGCCTAACTGGAGTTTTATACAGCTCTAGCATTACCGCTCTGTTCTTATATTCTATGCTTTGACTAATACAGGAAAGTATCCCGTATGCCTTCTTATCCACCTATCTACCTGTCCAGTCCCCTTCAGGAATCTATTGACATGTCCTCCAAGGTCCCGCTGTTCCTCTACACTTTTTAAAAAATTCACTCATGGGATTTGTGCCTCGCTGGTTAGGCCAGCATTTATTGCCCATCCCTAATTGCCCTTGTTTAGAGGGCATTTAAGAGTCAACTACATTGCTGTGGGTCTGGAGTCACATGTAGGTCAGACCAGGTAAGGACAGTAGATTTCCATCCCTAAAGGACATTAGTGAACCAGATGGGTTTTTTTTACAAGAATCAGCAATGATTTTGTGGTTATCATCAGACTTTTAATTCCAGATTTTTATTTAATTTAAATTTCACCATCTGCCATGGTGGAATTTGAACCCAGGTCCCCAGAGCATTACCCTGGGTCTCTGGAATACTAGTCAGTGACAATACCACTATGTTACCACCATCTCAATATCCTGCCATTTACTGTGTATTTCCTCGCTTTGTTTACCCTCCCAAAAATCATTACCTCACGCTTCTGCAGACTGAATTCCATTTGCCACTTTTCTGCCCACCTGACCAGTCCATTGATATTCTCCTGCAGCCTACTGCTTTCTTCCTCAGTATGAACTATGCAGCCAGTTCCGTAAAGTTATTAATCATAAACCCTTCATTTAAATCTAAATCATTGATATATACCAGAAAAAGCCTGGGACCTATAACCGAACGCTGTGAAAGCCCACTGGAAACAGACTTCCAGCCATAAAAGCACCCATCAATCTTTGCCTCCTGCAACTGAGCACTTCAAGATCCAACTTGCCACTGCCCTTGGATCCCACGGTTTTTATTTTTCTGACCAGTCTACTATGCTAAGATCCATGCAGACTATATCAAACGCAGGGTTCTCATCAACTGTCTTTATTAGCTCAAATATTCAACCAAGTTAGTCAAACACAACTACTACTTAACAAATCCACGATGACTGTCTGTGATTAATCTGTGCCTTTCTAAATGGTGATTTATAGTGTCAGAATATTTTCCAACAATTTTTCAACAATCCATCGCAAAGGTTAGGCTAACTGACCTATAATTACCAGTTTATTCCTTTCTCCCTTTTTAAATAAAAGGACAACATTAGCAACCCTCAAGTACCATACCCACAGCCAGGGAGGATTGGAAATTGATGGTTAGAGGCTCTGCTATTTTATCCCTTACTTCTCTTAGTAACTAATGGTTCGTTTCGTCTGGGCCTGGCAATTTATCCATTTTCAAGGATGCTAAGCAACTCCCTTAATATTTCCCCTCTTGTTATGTATCTCCCATCCAATATTTCAAAATCCTCCTTAGCAACAACCACATCCACGACTTCCACCTCCACACACAGGTTACCATTTTGATCTCTAATAAGCCCTACTGTTTCCTTAATTACCCTCTTGCTCTTTGTGTATTTACAAAATATCGATGGGTTTTCCTTGATTTTACTTGCCAACTTTTTCATGCCCTCCTTAATTTCCTTTTTAACTTCATGCCCGCACTCTTCAATACTCTTCTAGACTTTCTACAGTATTGAACTCTTGGTATCTGATACAAGCTTCCCTTTTTTACCCTGAATGTTCCTTGAGGTCAAGGGCTCAAGATTTGGGAGTCCCACCCTTTTTGTTTGAGAACATATTTGCTGTGAACTCTCAGTATCTCATCCTTGAATATTTTCCACTGCAGTAACACTTATTTATCTTCAAATAGGTGTTTCCTGTCCACTTTTGTCAAGTCACAAAGATAAAAGCAAAATACTACAGATGCTGGAAATCTGAAACAAAAACAGAAAATGTTGGAAAAATTCAGCAGGTCTAATAGCATCTGTGGAAAGAAAACATAGTTAACGTTTCGACTCCGTATGACTGAACCCTGAAGAAGTCATACGGACACGAAACGTTTACTCTGTTTTTCTCTCCATAGATGCTGTTAGACCTGCTGAGTTTTTCCAGCATTTTCTGTTTTTGTTTGTCAAATCACATATCGGCCTAGTAAAATGGGCCTTTCTCCCAATTGAGAACTTTTACTACTGCTAAAATTGGTCTTTTTCCATAACTACGCTAAACCTAACTGAATTATATTCACTGCCACCAAAATGCTCCCTCACTGCCACCTGCCCAACTTTACCAGAACTGCCCCTTATTGGCTCAAAACCTTTAAAAAAATTTCCACCCTCAATATCTTTTACACTTAATATTCTTTTACAGTTAATATTAGTGGTTGAAGTCCCTTACTATTACTGCCTTACTGTTACTGTATTTCTCAGAAGGCTGCATCTACTGATGTTTAACATTAGGGGAGCACTTCTCTCTCTTGCACACCTGCGCGCGCGCACACACACACACACACACTCCGCAGTTAGGCAAATGAGCAGTTTAGTAAATTTCATAGTTACAGTGCTGTTTTGAACCTACCATCTATATCCCCAGCAACAAGACATCATAAATGAATGACATTTCACTGCATTTAGTGCAAAGCAACAAGTTACATCTAAAATCCTTTCTCAGGACCTTTCATTTAATTGATCCTCATGTCAATCTGGGATTTGATAATCTGAATCCTGAGACTGTGTCCCCAGGTTCTAGATTCCCCAGCCAGGGGAAACAACATCTCAGTGTCTACCCTGCCAAACCCCTTCAGAATCCTGTATGTTTTATTGAGATCACCTTACATTCTTCTAAACTCCAGAAAATATAGACCCATATTACTCATCCTTTCATCATTGGACAATCCTCTCATCCTAGGAGCTAATCCAATGAGCCCTCACTCTACCACCTTTTAGTCTCCATATTTAAGTCAGGATATCTTTGCATTGGAGGTGATAGAATGAGGGCTCATTGGATTAGTTCGTGGGATGAGTAATATGGGTCTATACTTTCTGGAGTTTAGAAGAATGTTAGGTGATCTCAATAAAACATATAGGATTCTGAAGGGGTTTGGCAGGGTAGACACTGAGAGGTTGTTTCCCCTGGCTGGGGAATCTAGAACATGGGGACACAGTCTCAGGATAAAGGGGTTGGCCATTTAGGACTGAGTTGAGAAGAAATTTCTTCACTCAACAGGTTGTCAATCTTTGGAATCCTCTACTCCAGAGGATTGTGGGCGGGAAAGTGGAACTGAGGCCAACGATCACCCACAATCATATTGAATGGTGCAGATTTTGGAGGTGGCATCTTGTCTCTTAAAAGGACAAGAGCCTCGATGGCAGCTAATTAGTGTCTGATTGCCACAGATTCCACTCAGTGCTCCGAGAAGCGGATGAAGCAGGTTTGCGCCTTCCTTTCCAGCCCACTGTAAGGGCACTCCGACAAAACTCAGCCTGCGGTTGTCCAGGGTATGAGAAGCATCTTGGAGTTCCCACATGGTACACAACGCGATTGAGGTGCCCTGCCATACCTCTAAGTTTAACAGAAATAAATTTAAGATTTATACATGATATGAACAAAAAAAAACACAGCTACATACCAATCAGCTTCCCTTGTACTGATACCACTTTGGGTATTTTTTACCTCTATCCCTGATGCTCCTCTTCCCTGATTTACGGATTCTCCTTTAGCCAGTTTCATCTTCTTTAGAATTGCAATATAAATTACACAGCCACAAATCCTTTCTCCCTTAATGCCCATGTAAAAGCAATTGAAGCATATGAGGGCTAGGATTTCCCAGCCCCGTCGTGGCAGGACCCGCCGTGGGAAGTTTGGCGGCCCAGCCGAAAGTCCATTGACTTTCGGTGGGACTGGACAATCCTGGTGGCGGGCAGGGCCAGAAAATCCCGCCTGAGGTTTCCTACCCACCACCTTTTGTGCTCCCACTACTAGCTTGTTTCTTTAATGCTAATGAGGCAGTTACAGCTTTCTGAAGGTGTCAGATTAACTTTGACAATGTTGCATCTATTAGATTTCTTAAAACCTCCAGAATACCAGCGCAGTATAGGCTTTTATAGAGCATAATTATCTCAATTTATGCTAGTAGGGATTGGGGATGCCATGTTGTTTAGTTTTGTAGTATTGTGCGTGAGCTGCCATCGGGGCTCTTGTCCTTTTAAGAGACAAGATGCCACCTCCAAATGCTGCGACATTCAATATGATTGTGACTGAACCTAGGCCTCAATTCCACTTTCCTGCCCACTCCCCATATCCCCTGATTCCCTGAGAGACCAAATATCTGTGTTCGCAGCCTTAAACATATTCAACAATGGAGCATTCACAATCCTCTATAGTAGACAATTACAAAGTTCACAACCCTTTGAATGAAGAAATTTCTCCTGAACTTATTTAATTAAATAATTGGATAAGCTAACTGTATAGTTTAGTCTCTCGTACATGCGAGCATATGAAGTTGGAGCAGGAGTAGGCCACTAGGCCCCTCGAGCCTGCTCTGCCATTCAATAAGATCATGGCTGATCTGATTGTAACCTCCTGCCTAACACAGTAACCCTTCACTCCCTTGTTTATCAAGAATTTATCTATCTCTGCCTTGAAAACATTCAAAGACTGTGCTTACATTGCCTTTTGAGAAAGGGAGTTCCAAAGACACTCTACCCTCTGAGAGAAAAAATTCTTCTCATATCTGTCTTAAATGGGCGACCCCTTATTTTTAAACAGTGACCCCTAGTTCTAGATTCTTCCACAAGAGGAAACACCCTCTTCATGTCCACCCTGTCAAGTCCCCTCGGGATCTTATATGTTTCGATCAAGTCACTTCTTATTCTTCGAAACTCCAGCGGATACAAGCCTAGCCTGCCCAATCTTTTCTCATAAGATAACCTGCCCATTCCTGGTATTAGTTAAGTAAACCTTCTCTGAACTGCTAATGCATTTATAACCTTCCTTAAATAAGGATACCAATACTGTACACAGTATTCGAGATGTGGTCTCACCAGTATCCTGCACAACTGAAGCATAACCTTCCTACATTTATATTCAATTTCCCCTCGCAATAAACAATAACTTTCTATTAGCTTTCCTAATTACTTGCTGTACCTGCATACTAGCCTTTTGTGGTTCATGCACTAGGATACTAAGATCTCTCAGAGCTCTGCAATTTCTCAACATTTAGATAATAAGCTGCTTCTTTATTCTTCCTGCCAAAATGGACAATTTCACATTTGCCCACATTGTACTCTATTTTCCAGATCTTTACACACTCACTTAACCTATCTATGTCCCTTTGTAGCCTCCCTATATCCTCTTACTTTCCTATCTTTCTTTGTATCATCAGCAAATTTAGCAACCATAACTTCGATCCCTTCATCCAAGACACTTATATAAATTGTAAAAGGTTGAGGGCTCAGCACTGATCCCTGTGACATACCACTAGTTACACCCCACCAACCAGAAAAAGACCCATTTATGGTTACCCTCCGTTTCTTGTTAGCTGGCCAATCTTCTATCCATGCCAATATGTTACCCACCATGAGCTCTTGTTTTCCACAGCAACCTTTGATGTGGCACCTTATCAAATGCCTCCTGGAAATCTAAGTGCAATACATCCACCAGTTCCCCTTTATCCACAGCACATGTGACTCCTTCAAAGAACTCCAATCAATTGGTTAAACACGATTTCCCTTTTTCAAAACCATGTTGACTTTGCCTGATTGCCTTAAATTTTTCTTAGTGCTCTGCCATAACATCTTTAATTATAATTTCCAACATTTTCCCCATGACAGATGTTGGACTAACTGGCCTGTAGTTTCCTGCTTTCTATCTCCCTTTTTGAAGTAAGGAATTACATTTGCTACCTTCCAATCTAATGGAACCTTCCCTGAATCTAGGGAATTTTGGAAAATTAAAACCAATGCATCAACCATCTCACTAGCCACTTCTTCGAAGACCCTAGGATGAAGTCAATCAGGATCTGGGGATTTGTCAGCCCGCAGCTCCAACAGTTTGCTAAGTACCACTTCCCTGGTGATTGTAATTTTCCTGAATTCCTCCCTTCCATTTCCTGATTTAAAGCTATTTCTAGGATGTTATTTGTATCATCTGCAGTGAAGACCAATGCAAAATACCTGTTCAATTCATCTGCCAGCTCATTATTTTCCACTATTAATTCCCCAGACTCACTTTCTATAGGACCAGCGCTCACTTTATTAACTCTTTTCTTATTTAAGTATCTATAGAAACTCTTACTACTCGTCTTTATATTTCTAGCTAGCTTTCCATCGTACTCTTAATTTTCCCTCCTGGTTAATCTTTTTGTCGTTCTTTGCTGTTCTTTATATCCTATCCAACCTTCTGACCTGCCACCCGTCTTTGCGCAACATATGCTATTTCTTTAAGTATGATGCTATTTTTTTTTTGTTAACCATGGATGTTGGGTCCTCCCTTTGGATTTTTTCTTTTTCATTGAAATGTATAAGAACATAAGAAATAGGAACAGGAGTAGACCATTAAGCCCCTCAAGCCTGTTCCACCATTCAATAAGATCATGGCTGATCTTCTAGTGTTTCGCTTTCCACATTCCCATCTAACCCCGATAACCTTAGATTCTTGTTAGGCAAGGGAATCAATCTACCTCTGCCCTAAAAATATTCAATGACCCCGCCTCCACCACCTACTGAGAAAGAGAATTCCAAAGTTGCACAACCCTCTGAGAGAAAAAAATTCTCCTAATTTCTGTACTAAAAGGGCAACTCCTTATTTTAAAACAGTGCCCCCTAGTTCTGGACTCACCTCAAGAGGAAACATCCTTTCGACGTCCACCTTGTCAAGGCCGTTCAGGATCTTGTATGCTTCAATCAAATCACTGTTCACTCTTCTAAACTCCAGTGGAACCAAGTCCAGTCTTGTCCAACCTTTCCTCATAAGACAACCCACTCATTCCAGGTATCAGTCTAGTAAACCTCCTCTGAACAGCCTCCAACACATTTACATCCTCCCTTAAGTAGGGAGACCAAAACTGCGCACACTATTTGAGGTGCGGTCTCACCAATGCCCTGTATAGCTGAAGAAAATATCCTTACATTTATGTTCAATCCCTCTCGTAATAAAGGATAGCATTCCATTAGCTTCCTTAATTACTTGCTGTACCTGCATACTAACTTTTTGTACCTCAGAATTATGCAGCCGTTCTCCATTTAAGCAATCCTCTGCTTTTTTTGTTCTTCCTGCCAAAGTGAACAACTTCACATTTTCCTACATTCAGTTCCATTTTCCAGATCTTTGTCCACTTGCTCCAGTTATCTATATCCATCTGCAACTTCCTCATGTCCTCTTCACAACATACTTTTCTACCTCTCTTTGTATTATCTGCAAATTTAGCTACCACGTCTTCACTTCCCTCATCAAAGTCATTGATGTAAATCGTAAAAATTTGAGGCCCCAGCACAGACTCCTGTGGGAGTCCACTCATCACATCCTGCCAATCCAAAAAAGACCCATTTATGCATACTCTCTGCTTTCTGCCAGCCAGCCAATCTTCTATCCATGCTAATATGTTACCCCATACACCATGTGCTTTTATTTTCCTCATTTCTGTCCTAAAAGGGCAACTCCAAATTTTAAAACAGTGCCCCCTAACCTTTGATGTGGCATCTTATCAAATGCCTTCTGGAAATCCAAATACAGTACGTCTACAGGCTCCCCTTTATCCACTGTGCATGTTAAAAACTCCAATAAATTGATTAAACATGATTTTCCTTTCACAAAACCATGTTGACTCTTCCCGATTGCCTTGAGTTCTTCCAAGTGCCCAGCTATAACCTCCTTACTGATCGATTCTAACAACTTCTCCACGACAGATGTCAAGCTAACTGGCCTATAGTTTCCTGTTTTCTGCCTCTCTCCCTTCTTGAATAGAGGGGTTATATTTGCTACTTTTCAGTCTAATGGAACCTTTCCAGAATCTAATGAATTTTGGAAAATAAACACCAGCGCACTGACTACCTTATTAGCCAACTCTTTTAAGACCCTAGTAGTCATCGGGACCTGGAGACTTGCCAGCCCGCAGCTCTATCAATTTGCTCAGTACCGGTTCCCTAGTGATTTCAATTTCTCCCTTTCACCTCCTGATTTGCAGCTATTACTGGAATGTTTTTTGTATCTCCTATAGTGAACACAGAAGCAAAATATTTGTTCATTTCTTCCGCCTATTATCTACTATTAACTCCCCACTGTCACTCTTAGAGACTTTGAATAACAGTTAGTGGTTTCAGTGTATTTCCCGAAAAGCATAATCATGGCCTGACTTAACATTTCTACCTGGTGAGGTATTTGTTTAATTTTGATTTTAGTTTCTTTGTGTGTTTTTTGCATTGTTTTCCTTTCTCAGCCACAGGGCAGAATCTTCTGCTTTGAAGTTTAAGGTGGGTGGCGGGCGTGGAAGTCAGAGTGATTCCTGCTGTTGGCGGGACCAAAAGACTGCCCACAGTTGCTACAAATTAAATATCTTTATAAATTACGTCGAATACAGAGTGGTCTCATTTTTGCTGAGGGTAATGTTTCATTAGCAGAAAAGAAGCTGTATAATCACTACAGTTTATGAAAGAGTTTTATTTGCATTCACCTGTACGGTTAGCTTCCACCTACATCAGTCTATACTGCCACTTTCAACCCATAGTTATGGGAGATAGATTCAAAACTTGAATATTCAAGGTTAAGAGCTGGAGCACTACATTAGAAGAGCATTCTAGAATCATAGAATGGTAACAATGTAGAAGGAGGACAATGCAGTTCGTCATGTCATTGTTGGCTCTCTATAAGAGCTACTCAGCTAGTCCCACTCACCTGCCTTTTTCCCATAGCCCTGAATTTTTTTTTACAGCCCTCTCATTTTATCAAATATCTTAAGATTAGTTTGTAGCATTTATCTCATTTTTATTTTTAAATAGGTTTGAGATCATTGACTCGATATGATGAAACAACTGTAAATGTTGATTGGCAAAAGAAGCTAACCCCAGAACAGTACTTTGTAACTCGGGAAAAGGGGACAGAACTGGTAAGTCAATTTTAAATTCGGAATCTTGACCAACTTTAACTCTGACTTTTGTAAGACCACGATTAAAACCATTGAACGTGTTTTTTTCATTATCTAGATGAGGGATATTAGTGCTATAGTCTGAAATTTTCAGATTTCAGTCACACACTGTCAGCATCAGCCACTCCCAGGTCAGTTGTAGCACAGCCAGCTTAAAGTACCTTCTCCTTTGGCTAATCAGCATTCTCCAGCCCAAGTTCAGAAGAGCTTCTCAGTGTGACATTTTTCCCTTTTCCTACACCAGCCAGCTTGTGACCTTTTGGAGTCAGATTGCCAATCAGTGCCAAATCATGGACTGTTTGGTACTATAGACTCTCACCCACTTGAAACTGGATTAAGACAACCTAAACTAAATTCACAAGGTCGTTAAGTGTAAGAAATACCATTTCAGGCTTCTTATCTTATCCAGAAAAACGCTACATTCACCCAATTCCATTTCATTCTTAAGTAGTTCCCAAGGTTTTTGCTCGTACCATTCTATCTGGGTTTTCATTCCATATATTGCTCACTCTTGTGTGAAGGTCTTCCTGATATTGGTCCTAACTTTGCCTTTTATTAGTTTGAGCCTTTATGGTCCTCTCACAATTGAGTCTAAATTTCACTTACGGCTGTCACAGCCAGCAAACAAAGGAGGTTATCAGTTAGTTTATAAAACATGTAGTATTTGAATCCTGTTCCCAGACGTAAAAGGCTCTGTACTTTGTCCTCTGATCCACTCTGTCCTTTCCTCAGCTTAGTGACTCTCCTCACTCTCCTATTCATTTTGTCACCAATTATTTACTTTTTGCTGAAAAAAAGAGACAGGAAGAGGTATTTGCTGAGTTCAAACTCCTCTACTCCCAACTGTCCTGCCACAAACAGTATCTACTGAAGACACTGAACCCTTGAAAGCATGCCTACCTAATCTAGCGCACGCATATTGCGGGACTCCGAATGATATGGCCGATTTTCACAAGTAACGCAAATGTCTGGTAGCGTTGGAAGGCATCAAGGCCAACTCATACATATATGTAAACCTGACAAAGGGAATTGTCATCCTTAACAAGTGTGACTAGATCAACAAAATGCACGCCATTCTTAATGTTGGGCCCAAATTCGAATCCATTGGACCTGCTGCTCAGCATAACCGGACAGCCTTGCTCGAAAGAAAGCTAAAAAAATACCCGCTTGTTGGACTTGTGTAAGCGCAATGAGCTGCCGGCTGATATATATGATAAGATTCATTCTCACAGCTCACTGCGTCCGCAAATGTATGGGCTGCCCAAGACACACAAAAGTGATGTCCCTTTACGTCTTGTCTTATCTATGGCTAGTTCTGCACAACATGAATTGGTCAAGTGTTTGGGCAAGTTGCTACAACCAGTTTGGAGCAAATTTTCCACACACACGGTAAAGGATTCCTTCACATATGCGAAGACCATACAGGACTTGCATATCGATAGCAATGCTGTGTCCATGTGCTCATTTGACATTGCTACCCTATTCATCAATGTACTGCTCAAGGAAGCCATAGGCATTCGCAAAGCTGCACTTTATCATGGCAATCTGGACCTGCCACCATTGTGTGAATCAGTATTCATTGAATTTATGAATTCAACAACTCGTACAGTTGAGCTCAGTTTTAATGACACCATGTATGCCCACATAGATGGTGTTGCCGTGGGATTCCCTCTAGGGCCAGATCTCGCAAACATCTTTGTTGGGTTCTGTGAGAAACATGTCTTTGATGGAATTACACCTAATCTCCTAACTGTTGCATATTTCCGATATGTTGATGATACATTTGCTACATTTGAATCCGCAGCCGCATGTAAGAATTTCCTTACACACCTTAATGGGCTCCATCCTGTGCTCAAATTCACCTGTGAAATGGAGCAGTCAAATGACCTCCCTTTCCTTGATGTGCTAGTTGTGAATTCTGCCAGGGGATTCTCTACTGCCATCTACCATAAGCCTACCTTCACTGATCAATGTACGCTTTGGGATTCCTACAGTTTCACGCGCTATAAGATTGGCCTTATCGGCAACCTCGTAAATAGGGCCCAGACCATTTGCTTACTGTGCAAGCTTGATGCTGAAATAGAATGCATCAAAGCCACCCTGTGAGATAATGGCTGCCCTGATCAGATCATTTTGCACTGTATATCACATAAACTCATGGGCCTAAGGCCGCCACTTTTGGCCCTGAGAAGTGCCCAGCCTACCTGAGATTACCCTGGAAGGGTAACGTATCGCAAAAATTTGAGCAACAGGCGAAGCTAGCTGTTTTACATTGCTATTATGCAGTAACAACATGTGTGGTGTTCGCCACTAATAGGATGCTGCCATCAAGCCAAAAAGGAGTAATGTGATATAAGAATTTCAGTGCCAGTGTGATCTTAGGTATGTAGGTCATACGGCCCAAAGACTGGCAAATCAAATAGTATGTCCCTTCTGCTGTTCACAACGGGCAAGGTACTGACCATACCCAACCAGCCCATGCTTGCAAAGCTCAAAACATTAGGTGTGATTCCGAGATTGGACAATATTTGCTAAACAATCCTGAGCGTTCTAAAAATTACGCTGACAATCAATTTAAGATTATCAGCCGGGCTTGCAGTATGGCTCACTTACACATGCTAGAAGCTACATATCTTAATACACAGAGCGCTGTTCTTTGCAGACAGGAAAGAACATGTACACACATTGCACCTGTTTCAACTGAACAAGATAGGCGACAGCCACACTCTAGTTCGTTCCCCAGGACAGTGCTTTGCCTGATTGACCAATCAGAGTCAACCTGTCTGGTTTGAATTTAAACAAAGTTTGGCAGTTAACTCTCAGTCATCAGTTAACTTGTGCATTCTCCATTACAATGCCTGTACCAATCAGAGTCCATTTGCCAACCAGTCAGAACTCTCTTCTCATGGAGTATAACTTGTTGTTTCCTTCACATCTGTTAATCTTGCAAATGTCCTGATGAGTGCAAAATGGAAAGCTTCAACATGTCTCTGTTTTTCAGCGATACTCAAGTTCATGACAGGCAAATCCCTGCGAGGTTGCTTGTGGGCTTCCGGGCCGGGGTGGAGGGGGGGTTCCCTCATTCAAAGGCACTCATGCCTGATCAGGAGACCTGGCATCGGAGAGGGAGGCCTGCTCAGAGCCACCTTCCACTGCCCTTATTGCTGACAACCTTCCCCCTGCACTCCCTGCCACCACTCACCTGTGGTTTGGTGACAATACTAGGCCTCAGGTGGGTGTAGTATGCCACCATTCAGAGACCAGCAGCTGTCGCCGGGTGGGACTTCCGCTGCCAGGGTTCTTGATCTCAGGGAAGGACCGCTGCTGTCCAGTTAAGTGCCTGAATGCCATTTAATTCAATGGGCCTTCCCTAAAAGAGGCAATGTGGGGCCCTTGCCAGCTCTTCAGCCAACGAGCAAGACCCATGTCACCTCCATTAAATCCAGCCTGTGATGTCAGATTTCACATGTAGGCTGTATGACACCCACTCTGGATACCAGCTTTGAGGTGTCAGTTATGGCTCAGTGGTAGCGCTCTTACCTCTGGGTCAGAAGGTTGTAGGTTCAAGTCACACTGCAGTACTGATGGAATGCTGCACTGTTGGAGGTGCCATATTTTGGGTAAGACATTAAACAGATCGACATAAGAGATTCTGCGATGTTACAGTTCAGAAAGCTGGGTGGTGGTGGATGGAACTGTCACTAATCTTTGCACACTTCTATAAGCATTTATTTACAGTGTTACACATTACAAGCATGTGCCTCTTCTCCACAGTTTGTCTGTTCCTTTTTATTTTTTTTTCGGAGCGCCTAGACAAACGATCACCATAAATTGTGCTTCCAAAATCTCTTGATATCGATTCCGCTCGGATAAAGTGCAAGCGCCTCGTCCATGCGCTATTCATAGCAAAAACCATGGACACAGATGAATCTCCAATTAATGCCCACCATCTGCATACAATTAATTCAATTAACACATGACACTATTTTGAAAAAGAGCAGGGAGCTTTCTGTGGTGCCCTAGCCAAAATTTAACCCTTAACTTAACACCTAAAACACAGACATCTGGTCATATAACTCGAGCAATGATGTATTGCTGCTTTTCTTCTGTGTATGCTGAATTATATTGTGGCATTGTTCATGGATGTTGGGTTCCCTCTAGACATTTGGTGTTGGCCAGATATTTGACTGATAGGGTATCACAACTGAAACTGACCCTCCTTGTACCTTCAACCAGAGGTTAGGAGTGAGAGCCTTGGCTAGTGTTTTTTTTTTGCTGCACCAGTCCATGAGACCAATAAGGGCTACCCTGGCTTGCATTAACTAATTCATCATAACCCGTGTCTCAAACCTGCCATCTTCCTAGTTTGTATTGGCTTTGAACACACCAGATGGTGCATTTCAGTGAGCTGCAAGGGAAGCTGAAGGAACAGGGTTTCACTGCTCATAATATCACAGTTACAGTGCAGGCTTGCCAGTAGCAAAATCTCTTCCAAATTACCAGAGCCAAAGTTGCAATTCAGTGCTGAGAGTTTCATGTGAATATCAATTTGCTAGTGATAGTGAAACCTGGAAGTGGCAATGTACCCCAGCTGATGTACAACTGACTTTTAAATTGTAACCTTTAGGATGTATTACTGCTTATCTGTATCACCTTTAAAAGTAGAAAGACATAAAATGGCTGTGATCTTGTCAGCTTTCTTTCATACTTTATAATGAGTGTGGAAGAAAACATGCAAAGAATTCGTGCATTCCCAACTGAAGAGCAAGCAATAGAATCATGGTTGTCTGCCCATACCGCTCCTGATACCACATTACCCGCTGTAGTTTAAACTAGGTCATAAATAATGCAAAGAACAATTACCAGTTCGGTATTGGTGATACCTCATTCAAAAATCACAATAGGAGTACATTTTCATTTGTTCATAATCACATTTCAATCAGGGGTTAACAAGTTTTTTCATTTACATATGAAAAGATTTATATATAAACATCAAATGCAAATACCAATGTAAATTGAAAGCTTCCAGGTAACTGCTAATCCCTCACTGGTCTGTCTATATGTGAATGAAAAAAATGTCAGCTGCTGCAGCAATAACAATGATTAAATTTTGGCAAGTGATATAGAGCTGAGATGCTTTTCCACTTATGTATAGAGAGAGGGTCCTCCTTATCTCCCTTTTATATATTTTTAATCGTGTGCCGTTGCCCGGCTCAGCTGTGTGATGTGGAAACTTGATTACTACTGAATGCAAACACAGGAGTGGTTCCCCGCATTGCCAGCAACTGATGGCAGATTTGTGGATCTTGGATGCCTGTTGTTCCCTGGGCACCAGGATTTTCACAAGGAATGCAACTGATGGGGAGACAACTATGGATTTGCTGTCAGTTATACTTCTGAAATATAATATTCCTTTAGTTTCAAGGGCCCTTACTTCCGAGCTCTGGGGCGTTGTAACTGGGGGGGTACCCCCAAAATCTGCGCTGCGCAAGTCCCCAGGTAAGGATTGCCCAGGAAGGTCAACCTTCTGTTGGGCAATTGCCCTGCACTGGGAAACATCTGAAATGTGGTTGAAATCACAAACTTCAGATGGGTTCCTACTGTCTTACGCTAATAGTTACGCAGGAGTTATAAGAATTGAAACCATGTCTAAGTCCTGGGTAACTATAGTAATGCCCTCACCCACTGGACTCCACCTGACCACCTGACACCCCAACTAATCACCCAGATGACCATCTGGACCCCCCCACCCCCACAACCACGACCACCGCACACCCCCATCCCCTAGCTGACTACCCAACCCCCCCCCGACCACACTCAGACACCCACTCAGACCATGCAACCAGCCACTCGAACCCCCTCCATGACCACACGATCCCCCCCCCAACCTGACCCCTCCCCCACTGACCAACCGACCCCCTCCCACCACCCAATCCTATCCACTTATCTTACAAACTTAACTTACCCCTGGCTTCAGAAAGCGGCTGGACCTTTAGATTTACCTGCTTTATGGCAGCTAGTGCTGTAAAACAAAGGGGTGTGGCTTCCTTACCTCCGACTCACCAGCTCTCAACACAAGGCCGCAGGAGCACTAGCGAGTTCTTGCCCGGCCTGAGTCTGAAGGTTGGGCAAGAAAGGAGTGGCTGGAGAAATGGAGTAGGAGGGAGGGCTTTAGATTTCTGAGGCATCGGGGCCGGTTCTGGGGCAGATGGGATGTGTACAAGTTGGACGGCTTACACCTTAACAGGACTGGGACAAATGTACTCACGGGGGGGGTTTGCCAGCGCTGTTCGGAAGGGTTTAAACTAGATTGGCAGGGGGATGAGAATCGGAGGGGAATTTCAGAATGCAGAGGAGAAAAGCTGGCAATGGGAAGTAGTGAAGTGTCAACTGATAACGAGGATATATCAGAGAGTAGTATCAAGATAGATAGAATACTTGGAGAGTTTGATAGAATTAGAGTAGGCAACAGTAAGTCATTAGATGGGGTCAGAATAAGGTGGAAAGTAAAAAAGCCTGAACCATGGCTAATGTGCATATATGTGAATGCGTGGAGTGTGGTTAATAAGATTGGTGAACTGCAGGCACAGGTTCACAATTGGAATCAAATGTTGGCAGAAAAGATGGTGGCTGAACAATGGGCCACCTTCAAAGAAAAAGTATTGCAGGCAATGTCAAGATATATTCCTTTGAAGGGGAGAGGTAGGACAAATAAATCCAGAGCACCCTGGATGACGAGAGGTAGAAGTAAAGATGAAAAGGAAGAAGTACACGTACAACAGATGTTAGGTAGAAAATACAATGCAGAATCAGGCTGAATTTAGAAGGACCAGAGGGGAAGTGAAGAAACCAATAAGAAGAGCAAAGAGAGAGCATGAAAAGAGGCCGGCAGCGATTATAAAAGGGAATCCCAAGGTCTTCCACATGCACATAAATAATAAAAGGGTGGTAAAAGAAAGTGAAGGGCCGATTAGGGACAAAAAAGTGGACTTGCATGTGGAGGCTGGAGAAAAAGCGGAGGTATTGAAAGAGTACTTTGCATCTGTCTTTACAAAGAAAGAAAATGCTACCCAGGCTGAGATGAGAGAGGAGGTAACTGGTACACTAGAAGAACTTACAATTGAGAGGAAGGAGGTGTTGGAAAGGCTATCTTAACTTAAAATTGATAAGGAACCAGGACTGGATGAGATGCATCCAAGGGTATTGAGGGATGTGAGAATGGAAATTGTGGAGGCATTAGTGATAATCATCCAGTCTTCCTTAGACACAGGGTAGGTGTCAGAGGACTGGAGAATTACAAATGTTATACCCTTGTTCAAAAAGGGATGCAAGGGTAAAGCTGGCAACTACAGACCAGTCAGTTTGACCTCAGTAGTAAGGATAAAATCAATAGTCGCTTAGGCAAGTGCAGGATAATTAAGGAAAGTCATGACAAATTAATTAAGGGAAAACCATGTTGAACTAACTTGCTGGAGTGTTTTGAGGATGTAACAGAGAAGTTTGACAAGGGAACCACTGTTGATATGGTGTGTATGGATTTTCAAAAGACATTTGATGCAGTGCCATACGACAGATTTCTGATCAAAATTCTAGCTCATGGAGTAAAAGGGAAAATAGGCACTTGGATAAGAAATTGGCTGAGAGACAGGAAACAGAGAGTAGTGATAAATGGTTGTTTTTCAGATTGGAGGAAGGTTTGTAGTGGAGTTCCTCAGGGGTCAGTGTTGGGACCCTTGCTGTTCCTGATATATATTAATGACCTAGACTGTGGTGTGCAGGGCATGATTTCAAAATTTGCAGGTGATACGAAGATTGGAAATGTTGTCAACTGTGATGGAGATAGTCTTGAACTTCTAAAGGACTTAAACTTGTTGGTGGATTGGGCAGACAAGTGGCAGATGAAGTTCAATGCAGAGAAGTGTGAGGTGATTCATTTTGGCAGAAAGAATATGGTGAGACAGTATAAAATAAAGGGAGAGCCTCTAAAGGAGTTGCAGGAACAGAGGGACCTCAGTGTATACATACATACATAGGTCATTGAAGATAATAGGGCATGTTGAGAGAGCAGTTAATAAGGCATATAGTATCTTAGGTTTTATTAATAGGAGCATTGAGTACAAGAGTAAGGTGGTCATATTGAACTTGTATAGGACACGAGTTAGGCCTCATCTGGAGTACTGCATCCAGTTCTGGGCACCATACTTGAGGAAGGATGTGAAGGCATTGGAGTGAGTGCAGAGAGGATTCACAGAATGATTCCAGGGATAAAAAAGTGTAACTATGAGGATAGATTGCAGAGTTTGGGACTCTTTTCCTTGGAGAACAGAAGGCTAAGAGGAGACTTGAAACTTGATAGAGGTATTCAAGATCCTGAGGGGTATGGACAGGATAAATAGTGAGAAACTGTTCCCACTCAAGAGTAAATCAAGAACGAAAAGGCACAGATTCAAAATAATTGGCAAAAGGAGTAAATGTGATATGAGGAAATATTTTTTCACCCAGAGGGTGGTTGGAGTCTGGAACAAACTTCCTGAAAAGGTGGTGGAGGCAGGCTCGACCGAGATATTGAAAAGGGAATCAGATTGCTCCCTGAAAATAGAGAACATGCAAGGTTACTGGGATAAGGCACGGGAGAGGGATTAGGTGGAATGCTCTTTCAGAGAGCCAGTGCAGACATGATGGGCCGAATGGCCTCCTTATGCACTGTAAAGATACAGTGATTCTGTGATAATGTGATTTCCAGGTAAGAAACTTGGAGCAGAGTGGCAATCTGACTGCGATGGTCACTCCACGGAAGTTCAGGTCCAAGGTGTGTTTATCATCAATTGCATAATTTTGTTGCAGCTGATGCAAAGTAGATTGACCAATTTCCATTCAGGTGATGGCTGTGGAGACACACTTTTTCTTAGTTCTCCTAATCTGGCTGTGTAATAATGACCTGCTTCCCTGGCCTGCATTGTGCATCAGTGTACTTCTGTTATTCTGCAAAATAATGTTACAGTGAGAGCAGGCAAATTTTTTGGCTAACCAAACAAAACTCCTCCTTTGAAACACCACATATGATACCAAGAACATAAAAAATCCTTTTAGCCTCTTTAAACAAGTTGCCAGTTGAGTGCTTTTTGAGCTGGGAGCCCACGCCTGCTCAGAACTCCATAGATTGCTGAAGAGAGGAAGCTTCAATCACACTTAAACTGGATTCACACCCAGATCCTAGATGTGAAAGGGTCATATACTAACCCACTATGTCCCCAGTTCTTTATCTCTTCACCATATCATTATTGTACAATAAGCTGTATATATGAATGCACTTTGTTTATTTTATGTCATGCTAGTCCATGTGGAGGTCTTGTGGCACCCCGCCTCTGAGTCAGAAGCTCTGGGTTCAAGTTCCACTCCAGGACTTGTTGGCTGTGGCAGGAACGTTTATGACATGGTTCAACAGGTTCAAAATCAGCCTGCTAATCCTTCCAACACTTCCCCACTATTCCCCAAAGGAAAAAAAGTGTGTGTGAAGATATGAAACAAACAAATATGCCAGTCCATGAATAGTTGTGGTGTAATAATATTGAGGGATGCCTGTATGCCAGGATATAGAAAATACTACTTTATTCTTCTACAGACTCATATATAAATAATTGTATTCAGTTAAAGACATATGGCATTTTCTCTCATGTCATATTCCAGTCGTAAATCTCCTTGTTTAAAGATTTATTTTCCATCATTATAATGTAAGCATCTTTATTCAGTGAACATGTAAGTTTCATTTACTTTGGAATATTGTCAAAACCTTAAACTATGCAGATAAATTTGTGTATGTAAAACTGAAAAAATATCATTGGTTACCGCAACAATAAAGGTCCCACTGTGATTCTAGCATTTGAAATAATCCTGCATATAGTTCTAGATTAAACATTTAGTTTCTTCCATAGTGAAACACGTCATTACTGTTTATGTTACTGAGGAGTTATTATTCCCAATAGCCCACGCTGGATTCTGAACAGACTGCAGTTAAAAACCAAAAACATTCTAAACTTAAATATTCAAAGTTGATGTTTCAGGGTTTATTTTATTCAGCTTCTCCACAGTAATTGTGCCTTCCAAAGTGGTAAGAATATTAAACAAATTCTCCTCTGCACAATTGGTTTGTAGTTCTGAGTTTCCTACAGCAGGCTTTTAATCCACAATCCCCTTAACATTGACTCATTGCCGAATATCCCAGCATCAATGTCTTAGGGGTTACCATTGATCAGAAACTTAACTGGACCAGCCACATATGAAGACATATGAGATATTCTTTGAGATATTCTGAAAAAATAAATGCAAGTTCTTTCTTGTTCATTATCAGCAGCAGCCACACAAAAATTTTAATAGCTGTCCTCTACATGAGGAGAAAAAGTAGAAAATCTCACCAAGAGGACCCCACATTTTAATCACAATGTAGCTATTGCTAGAGACCTGTTAGAATGGAGATGACTCTGCCATGGGTTGCACCATCATACTGCCGCAGTGGAATGTTTATTTTCTTTCTGGTTAACCTTTACAAATTCCTCAGTTATCATTTGGCTGTATTGAAGAGGCAAGCTTTAAAGGGGCATGCTTTCCAGAAAATAACAATAGCTACCATCCAAACCATACTTAAAATAGAGAGCTGAGAGAGAGCCAGAGTATTTCAATTTTATTGTATTTGTTACTTGTTTGAATATAATTGAAAGAATAAGGAGAATTAGAGAAGCAGAGCAGCCAATGTATTGTCTTCAAGTCCCAATCGTGAGCACTCTGATCCACTGTGAGGTATCGGGAATAGGGTCACCAAAAAGCGTGGGACATATTTTGTCAACTTAACGGCAGTGATTTTTAAGGTTGACCAAATAATTGAAAGAGTAATTGTTTTATTTTGGATAATGGGGGAAAAAGAAACTCAAATCTTTTTTGGTGAATACAAAGCATTTTTGTCTTCATAAAGGTGCACATGACGAGAGGCCACACAAGTTGCTTTTCAGTGCAAAATTTTCACATAACTGTGGCCTACCCTTAAAAAAATGCAAATCAATTAATCAGGTTAATTAGTAGATCTAATCAGGCTGATTAGTTGATTAGTGGAGTGTACTTATCTCCATCTGATATCAAGAATTGGCTGAAGGCACTGGACATAGCAAAGGCTACGGCCCTGCCAACATTCTAACTGTAGTGAAGATATACCGAAGACTTGTGCTCCATCCCAATTCAAGCTTTTTTCAGTACTGGCATCTACCCAACAATACGGAACATTGCTCAGGTATGTCCTGTCTACAAAAACAGAACAAATCTGATCAGCTACGACCCTATCAGTCTACTTTCAGTCATCAACAAAGTGATGGAAGATGTCATTGTCAGTGCTATTCACCAATAACCTGCTCAACGATGCTCAGTTTTCGTTCTGCCAGGGTCTCTAAGTTTCAGCCCTCATTACAACCTTGTTTAAACATGGACAAAAGAGTTGAATTCTAGAGGTAAGGTGTAAGTGACTACCTTTAACACCAAGGCACCATTTGACTGAATATGGCATCAAAGTGCCCTAGCAAAATTGAAGTCAATTGGAACCTGGTAATGTTTGTATTACTTTTCTCCATATATGGCAATGACTTTCCCTGACTTTTGACTTGCTATTTAATTTACATACTTTCCTCTGCTTTTGGTTCCTTGCCTTCGGCTGCCTAACCTTCCTAGCTTTCACATTTGGATGCATTGGACAGCCTTTTACTGTGGCTAAAACAGTGTTGTCTATTAGTTCTTTAAAGAAGTTGCCCTTTCATCGCCTGTACAATTTTGCTTACTTTCTCACCAACCTGGCTATAAATTCTGTCTTTTCTTACTCTGATCCACCCTGGAAATGCTAATACCTGCCAAAGGTGCCTACAATGCTACCTTCCGAAGGGCTCAGTTAATATTTGTTACTGAGATAGCTCTTCTACTCTGATCACTTCTGCTTCAGGCATTACAACTTTGAGATTTTCCAACTGCTCTTACGAAGCCTTCAATGTCTGCTACATTTTCCAACTCTCACCTCCTGTATGCTACAGCACAGCTTTCAGGTACCTCACTCAAGCATCTATTCTTCATGCGTTACTTTAGGCAATGTGGATCAGCAAGCATGGAGAGACTATGAAGAGCATCTCAGCTGAACCTGATTCTATTTTCAACCATTCAGCATACACGCTTACTTCATAGTAGAAGCCCCAAGATAGCAGCCAGAATCTGTGCTGATCTTCTCCTTTCATTCAGGCCAACAAAGTTCATTGTGTAAGGTTGCAAATTGGCGCTGAGCGCTGTATCAGCATGCCTGCACCATGATGCTATTTTCTATCATTCTACAAGCAAGTTGATTCGTTTAATCAGCTGACCATGTTCAGCAAGCCACATAAGGTCACAAAACCCATATAAAAAATTGTTCCTTTTGTTGTCAGCCACATGGAGGTTGATCTATTTCATTCTTGTGTCTTTAGTGCCACAAGACCTGCATACTTGCAGTTGACCTCACTCCAGGAGGAGGATGACAGTGCATTCGTGTCAGTTATGGTGAGCACTTGCCACCTGTGAGAAGCTCCTGATAGCACCAGTCCACCTAGATAATGCTTACACTCCCATTTGGCATATGTCTAACAACGAACTATTCATCTTGGGGAGGAAGGATAAGCAAGGTCTCTTTGAGGTCTGTGATAGACTTAGTAATCTGATAGCAGAATTAGGTAGGTGTGCAGTACAGCAAAACATTCTTTATAATGCTGACCTGACTCGCCAATGGAACCTGGAGAGTAGGCGTGCAACTTAGGGCTAGGATTCAGATAAACCAGGTAACCCACAGCAGTAAGCTGGGCCGTTTTAATTGATGAAGCTCTGGCAGTGTTTTGTCCATCTAATAAGCTTTAGCTTTAAAAACAGAAAACACTGGGAAAAAAAACTCAGCAGTTCAGCCAGTGTAGAGAGAGAAACAATTATCGTTTCAGGTCTGTGATCTTTCATCAGAACTGGGAAAAGTTAGAGATGTAATAGGTTTTGAACAAGGGGTGGGTGGGGGCAAGGACAAAAGGAAGTTCTTTGTTAGGTTGGAAGACTGGAGAGATTGAATGACAGAAAAGTTAGTCCTCCAGGGCCAAGGGAATGGTAATGGGACAAGAAAAGAAACAACGAAACAAAAGACATGGCTAGAGCAGGTGTGCTGCTGTCTGAAAGAAAAAAACAAAACAAGGAAAGAAAATGGGGGTCAGAGTTTGTGGTCTGAAATTGTAGAACTGAATGTTGAGTCCAGAAGGCTGTAAAGTATCTAATTGAAAGGTGAGATGCTGTTCCTCAAGCTTGCGTTAAGCTTCACTGAAACAGTGCAGCAGGCCAAGGACAGAGATGTCAGTGTGAGAGCAAGGTAGAGAATTAAAATTACAGGCCACAGAAAGCTTGTGGATTGAATAGAGGTGTTCCACAAAGTGGTCACCCAACCTGGGTTTGAACTCCTCAATGTAGAGGAGATCACACTGTGAGCAGTGAATACAGTAGACCAAATTGAATGAAATACATGTAAATCACTGCTTCACCTGGAAGAAATGTTTGGGGTCTTGAGCTTGGAGACAGGAAGTAAAAGGGTAGGTGTTACATCTCCTGCATTTGCATGGAAAGGTGCTGTGGGAAGGGAATGGGGTGTTGGGGATGACTGAGAAGTGAACTAAGGCAATACGGAGGGAACGGTCCCTTTGGAATGCTGAAAGAGGAGGGGAGATAAAGATGTGTTTGGTGGTGACATCACACTGAAGGTGATGGAAATAGCAGAAACTGATCCGTTGAATTCAGAGGCTGGTTGGGTAGAAGGTGAGGACAAGGATAACTCTATCATGGTCCTGTGAGGGAGGGAAAAGGGCAGGAGCAGAGTGTGGGAAATGGGTCAGACACAGTTGAGGGTCCTATCAACCAGAGTTAAGGGGAATCCTTGGTTGATGAAAAAAGAGAACGGGCGGAATTTTCTGTGCCCGCTGGCGTTGGGCATCAAGGCAGGTGGGCAGACAATATGGCGGGAATGTCAAAAATCGGTTTCATGACACCGTGAAACCAGTTTGCAATCGTCCACTCTGCCCGTCAACGACGGGCCGCATTTCCCACCGCTACACGTTGGGAACTTAATTCTAATACATCTGCATATCAATATAAGCCCAGCTTGCCGGAATCATCCCCCGATGCTGGGTCATCCAAGCACGTTGACCTGATTGTACACTGACGTGTTTCACAACAGCATTTATAAGGCATTCAGCTGGCATGCTGTACTTTGAGGGCGACTCAGAGGTGAATGCAGCGCTCACAAGGGTCGTCTGTTGGACCTCGAGGTTGAGGCACCGCACATTCAGGTGAGGGCACAGGCAGGTCGCTTTTTCCCAGCTGCTGACAGTGTGGTGCTGGGGTAAGGGCTGCACTGTGGTTGAGGTGAGTTGTGGGGGGGACAAGGGCTGTACTGTGGTTGAGGCAAGTTGGGGGGGGCAAGTGTTGCACTGCGGTTGATGGTAGTGCACAAGCACATGCAGTGGGGTGTGGCCACGCATTAGGGAAACCTTGTATAAAGTGACCATTCCTCCACAGCTGAGACAGTTCAGATACAGCCACATTGACAAAGAGAGGGCACGAAAAAAAATTAGCAAGTAAAGTTAAAGATAACCCAAAGATGTTTTACCAATACATTAATGCTAAAAGGTTAGTTAAGGAAAAAATGGGACCTATCAGAGATGAAGATGGAAATTTGTGTGTAGATGCAGAGGCTGTGGGAAGGGTTTTGAATGAATATTTTGTCTCCGTGTTTACAAAGGAAAAGGAGGATGTAGATATAGTAGCCCAGGAGGAACACTGCGAGATATTGGATGGGATAGTCATAAAGAGAGAGGATGTACCCGAAGGGTTGAAATCCTTGAAAGTTGATAAGTCACCAGGGCCAGATGGATTGTTTCCAAGGCTGCTGAAGGAAGTCAGGGAGGAGACAGCAGATGCTCTGAGGATGATTTTCCAATCTTGACTAGATACAGGGGAGGTGCTGGAGGACTGGAGAAATGCAAACGTAGTTGCATTGTTTAAAAAGGGATCAAAGGGAATGCCAAACAATTATAGGCCAGTTAATTAGTCTTACATTGGTGGTGAGCAAATTAGCAGAAACAATCCTGAGAGATAGGATTAACTGTCATGCGGAAAGGCACGGACTAGTCAGGGATGGGCAGCATGGATTTGTTAAAGGAAGGTCTTGCCTCACAAATTTGATTGAATTCTTCGAGGACATGACAAGAGGGTTGATGAAGGTAGTGCAGTGGATGTTGTGTACATGGATTTTAGCAAGACATTTGACAAGGTCCCACATGGCAGATTGGTCAGGAAAGTAAAAGCCCATGGGATTCAGGGTAATGTGGCAAACTGGATAAAAGATTGGCTTTGTAACAGGAAACAAAGGGTAATGGTCGATGGATACCCTTGCGAATGGAAAGTTGTCTCAAGTGGTGTTCCACAGGGCTTGGTGTTGGGACCCTTGCTGTTTGTGTTATATATTAACGATTTGGACGTGAACGTGGGGGGGCACGATTGGGAAATTTGCAGATGATACAAAGATTGGCCGAGTAGTGGATAGTGTAGAGGATAGCCATAATCTCCAAAACGATATAGATGGATTGGTGGAGTGGGCGGTAAAGTGGCAGATGGATTTTAACATAGAGGAGTGTGAGGTCATACATTTAGGGAGGTCAAACAGTTACAGGAGTTACACAATAAATGGGAATATACTAAGAGGGGTAGATGAAGTGAGAGATCTTGGCGTACAGGTGCACAGGTCCCTGAAGGCAGCAGTTTAAGTAGACAAGGTTGTAAAGAAGGCATATGGAATGCTCTCCTTCATTGGCAGAGGTATAGAATATAAAAGTAAGGATATAATGTTGGAATTGTATAAAACACTGGTGAGGCCACAGCTGAGGCCACAGCTGGAGTATTGTGTGCAGTTCTGGTCACATTACAGGAAGGACGTAATAGCTCTGGAGAGAGTGCAGAGGAGGTTTACAAGAATATTGCCAGGGTTAGAAAAGTGTAGCTACGAGGAGAGATTGGATAGGTTGGGGTTATTTTCTTTAGAACAAAGAAGGCTGAGAGGTGACTTGATTGAGGTGTACAAAATTATGAGGGGAATAGATAGAGTGGACAGGATAAAATTGTTTCCCTTGGTGGAGTATTCTAGAACCAGGGGACATAGGTTCAAGATAAGTGGCAGAAGGTGTAGGGGGGACATGAGGAAGAACTTTTTTACGCAGAGGGTAGTGGGTGTCTGGAATTTGCTGCCCAAGTTGGTGGTAGAGGCAGGAACTAAACTCTTTTAAAAAGTACCTGGATCTGCACTTTAAGTGCTGTAAGCTGCAGGGCTATGGGCTGGGTGCAGGAAGGTGGGATTAGAAAGGGCACCTGGGTGTCCTCGGGCTGGCATGGACAAGATAGCCTCCTTCTGTGCTGTAACTTTTCTATGATCCTATGGACATGATTGAAGTCGGGCTTCGAGCTTATCTGCCCACTCAAGCAACGCAGAGTCATGAAATTGCCACCAAGTTCTCCAGAGCTTTTCACCCCTCGGGCATAGATTGCAAACTAATGAGCATTTCAGTCAACTGTAGAACAATTGGACGACTGGGCACTTTGTACAATCTCCTTGCGAAGCTGGCTATGGAGTGGTCACTGGTGGAGGTGCTCACAGCCCCTTGCAATGTCAGCATCCCGGTTTGGACTAGTCTCCCCCGTGGTTCAAGCTAACAGTGCAGCCTTGCAGTGTGGGTTAGGAGAATGCCTGCGCCAGAGCTGAGAGCACAACATGCAGTCCAGTGGGCAAGGCTGCCGCCAATCGGTCAGGTGGAGTGGAGCGGAGGTGGGTGGGGTTTCGGGCTGCCATGCAGCGCACTAATCTTTGGCCACCCAAGTGGTGGCCAGCACTCTCCAGGAAGCATTAAGGGGCCTTCAGACTTAATACGCCAAAACTAACCCACGCATCTCTCTCCCTCATCCTGCAGGAGGAGTACATCAGGAGCATAGAGCCTGGTGACCTAGCAAGATACCTCATGCTTACAGAGAGCAAAGACGAAGGAGAGGAGAGCGACTGAGGGGTCTGGAGATGGTGGAGCAGCACCCTTGGGAAGAAGGGGCGGCTGGGGCTCCCACACACACTGCTGATGGGCCACAGAGAGCGATCGCTGGTTGGTGCCTAGCTAGACCCAGGGTCTATAGAGGCTGCCTTTCATTCCTGCAGATGACCAAGAACCAGTGTTGCCGAAGACTGCACATGTCCAGGGAGCTGGTTGGTCACATCTACCACGCGCAGCAGGATTTTGTGCCACAGGGACATGGAGGGCATCCACTGCCAGTGGCTGTGAAAGTGACGGCAGTGCTCAATTTTTACGCCAGTGGCTCCTTTCAGGGCTCCACAGGTGACCTCTGTGGGATAATGCAAGCCACCACCCACAAATGCATCCATGAGGTCACGGAAGCCATCTTCACAAAGGCATTTTGCCTGGGATCAGGAAAGCCAGGATGAAAGAGCGCTGGGAGTTGCGTAGATCTCAGATTTTCCACAGATGCAGGGTGCTATTGACTGCACTTATGTGGCACTCAGATCTCCATGGCAACAAACGGCCAACTATGTCAACCACAAGGGCTTCCACTCGCTGAATGTTCAGCTGGTGTGCAACCACCACAAACACATCCTGCAGGTCTGTGCAAGGTTTCCAGGGAGTGTGCATGACTTTTACATTCTCAGTAGGTCTCAGATCCCTGACATCTTCCAGGGTCCAGAGAGGCTGCAGGGATAGCTCCTCAGGGACAAGGGCTACTCACAGAGGATGTGGCTGATGATGCCTGACGGTGGTCTCAGACTACAGCAGAGCGAAGCTATAACGAGGCTGATACTGCAACTCGCAACTTGGTGGAACAAATGATTGGAATGTTGAAAATGAGGTTCCGGTGCCTGGACTGGTCTGGTGGAGCCCTGCAATACAGTCCACAGAGTGTGTCATGCATCATTGTTTCCTGCTGAACCCTTCATAACCTGGCGCTGCAATGGGTGGAGGAACTGCATGTACCTTCCAATGAGGATGACCTCGAATGAGGGGGAGGAGGTCCTTGAAGGAGAGGATGACAGCGATGAGGCCATCACACTGCTAGACGAGCCAGGAGGCTTGGGAGGCCCTCATAGCTGCTAGATTTGTGGAGGATGTTGACGACATGCAGTGAGGAGACATCATGGATCCTCACATTGCATCTGTGCATGTTTGATTCCAGTCTGGCCAACGGCAGTGCACATACCCTCTGAGAAAAGGCCCCTGTCATGGAGACACAGCAGATGCCCATAGTTTCTACATTCCAGGATGAGGATGACGACATGCAGTGGGGACACCCCATAAATCCTCCTATAGCTTATGTGAATGTCTGACTCCTGTCTGGCTGATGGCAGCTTGCACTCGCTCTGTGAACAGGGTCATATCGTGGAGGTGCAGCGGGGATCCTATGGCATCCTTCATGAGCAGAACCCTTCAGGACCACACTGTCATCGGACACAGATGCTGATGAGATGGGGGTGCCAGCCGCAACTCAAAGGTGCTGGGAGCACACACAGAGAATGACGGAACTCTGTGCCACTGACCCAGGATATTCTGGCAGCTATGATAAGCCCCATCGCGATGCAGGCATGACTGATGTGTCCAGTGACTGTGAAGGCGCACCATTAGTGTGCTGGGAAAGTTGCACAAAGCACAGGGAAGAGGCCCTGGGGTGAGAGACCTGCCTTTATCTTGTGCAGGACAGGTGAACAACACGAACACTGCTCATCAGAACAAGGAGCCATAGGCAAAGCGACACTCTTGGGAGCTTATTAACAAGGTGAAATTATGTACAAGTGATTAACACACGTGACCAGGCTGCGCAACTACATCTTAACTTTCCTAACACTGCCGTTATGTCTTGGTGCTCCCCGGACATCCACAGCAGAGGTGGAGGCAGCCTGCTGACTGCCAGGCCCTATTTTTGATGACTTTGATGGGCGTCCTCTGGAGGGCCGAGACCTGGAGGGCCCCAGTCTGCTTTCGGTGTGGCAGTGGCACCCTCCTTGGCCTGTGGAGCTGGATCCACTGGGGTCACAGGAATTCGGATGGGCCGGACGCTCCCAGAGTCACCTGGTGGATGGCCCCGGGATGTGCACCTGCTGATCCTCCTCCCTATGGGTGCCTGAGAGCCCCTGACTGACTCCTTGAGGATAGGGGGAAACTGGAATGAGACTGAGCTGCCCTGCACCGCTCTCAAGTTGACACTGTTGGAGGCCAACTATGGCATCAGCGATGAGGTTCAGCCCCTGTGGCAGTACAGGACCGATGTCCTGCACCAAGATGCCATCCTACCAGTGTTGACATTGGCATGCCTGCGCTATCACCTCAGACTGAAGGTGAACGGACTCCTCCATCATGCCTTGCAATCTGAGGAGTGTAGCGGACATCCCTTCCTGATGTTCCCGAGCTTGCCTTTGCAGCTCCAGCAACTGAGGTATGACCGAGGCCAGAGGCTTGTCATGTGACTCGGGCTCAGCAGATTCCTGGTCTACAGCAGTCCTCCAAGTACCGGACGCCTGGGAAGTCCCTGCTTCCACCTGCTGTGGATCAGACAGTGTGATGTGCTCACCAGATTGTGACCCCGAGGCTACACTAAAGCTTGGCCCCACCAAGGTGTGTGTCTCTACACACAGCCGCGAGTGCTGTGATGGGGTTTCAATTTGGGTTTCAGCAGATTCCTCTTCTGAGGTGTCTTCGGGGCTTGAGTTGAGGACCTGGCTCATGGACTCCTCGGCTGTTTCCTACATGTGCCTGCGAAAGCAAGGAGATTTAATTAGTGCATGGCAGTGACCTGTGACACAGGACACATCACTCACAGGGTGGCTGCCTGGTGGATGTCACACTGCTGGATTCAGTACCGCCGACCTCACCATCAGCACAGAAACGGTCCAGATCATCACTGGCCAGCTGGATGACTCAAAGACCATGAGGACCTTGATTTCAGACATTCCTCCACCAGTCTATGACCTCTCCCTTTTATTGTGTGCCAGCTTGCCCTGCATGAAGACAGATGGAGAGAGTGTAAGCAGGACACCTGCCAGGCCAGATGGTTTGCATGGGTGGTGAGTGGTGCCATGGACGGGATGAGGACAATGACGGTGAATGTGTGAGAGTGAGTGGTGATGTCCCTTGAACTGGCAGTGAGTGAGGGCCCTGTGGATGTGTGATGGGTTTGTGAGTGTGAGAGTTGAGAGTGATGAGAAGAGTGACTTACCCTGGCGGAACGGTGGAGATCATTCATCTTCTTTCGGCACTGGGTGGCTGTCCTCTTTTGCAGGGTGTTGGTGCTGACCAATGCTGCCGCTGCCTCCCAAGCCAGATTGGTGATGTTGCTGGCCCTCCTGCAGCCAGAGTGGGGGTAGAGGACATCACGGTGGGCCTGCACGGCGTCCAAAAGGCATTTCAGGGACGCATCACTGAATCTGGCGGCTGCTGTTTTCTTTGCCTTTTGGGGCCGTGTCATCTGTGCAGCAGTCCAGGGCCGGAAGCACTGAGAAATGTGCTCACGTCTGCACTTTAAATATGGTGTCCAGTGTGAGGAAGCAGCGAGGTGATGGTGGGGTGGGTGAATCAGAGTCCGCTCGCCAGTGAAACGGCGTGTTTCCCAGGAATGCATGCTTAATGAGGCAGGCTTGGGACGATGTGGTTTGAAAAGCCGCCATTGCGGCCGGTGGGTAAAACATTCTTTTTCCCACCTGCTACTGCACTTTGTGCAAAACTGGGACGGTCCCACCCAAAACCCCAGAAACATTGGTGTGGAAGGTTGCATCATCAGAACTGATGTGATTGACATGGAGGAACAGGAAGAATGGGACCGAGTCCTACAGGGTGTAAGGTATGAGGAAGTATAGTTGGCATAACTGTGGGATTTAGTGATGATCTATAATGATTTTTAGTTGATAGTCTATCACCAGAAATGGAGACAAGAAGTCAAGGAAGGGAAGGGAAGAGTCAGAGATGGACCACATGAAACTGAGAGAAAGGTGGAAGTTGGAAGCAAAGTTGATGACGTTTTCCAATTCAGGGCGAGAGCAGGACATGGCACCGATACATTCATCAATGTGCTGGAAAAAGAGTTGAGGGAGGGGGCTCAAGTAGGAGTGGAACAAGAAATGTTCAAATTTCATTGACCCATAAGCAAAGATAAAATAGAGAAGTAAAAAACTTTACATTTGGAAAGATTTGGGTTTAAGAGCTGTGAAAACTATGGGACCTGAGATGAAAGGGAGCAAAAATGGTAGTTTTGAGATACTGTAGAGAGCTTAGAATAGAGAAAGCTGGAGCTAGATGGTGGAGTTGAGCTATAGCTGGAACTCTGGGCTGGGAGAGGATGCCATTTGAACCAGCCATTCGGTCAAGCCAGAAAGGTCTTGGGCTGCAACAAGCAGTTTTATTTTGAAGTGGATCCCACCGCAGAGTGGATGAGAGTAGAGGTCATGTATTATGCCTTTATTGAAGCTACAGCAGTTTGCCTTGGATAATATTACTTGATTTCATAGTTAGACATCTATAAGGGAGTGTTGCCTGGAAGATGCTTACTTGTGGGTTTGGCCAAGTCGAGAGTTTTTTTTGTAAGACTAAATTTCACTGTGTAACTGTAATCTTATGTGCTTAAGTTTTCTTTTATTTCTGTTAATAAAACTTTTACTTTTACTTTCTATCATCCCAAAAGTGTTACTGGACCTCTTACTCTTACTGCTGAGATCAGCATATTTTCTTCTCATTTTCAGAATGCAAAAAAAGGATTATGGCCCATAAGCCAAGCATCCCTCTGGGATTTGGTTTGTGCAGCAATTAACGTCATCTGTGGTCATAACAGTGGGAAGAAATCAGCTCAGTGGGTCAGGAACAGGCTGAAATGATAAGTCTATCAGGGCAGTCATGTTTATGGATATTGGGAAGGGTTGTGAAACTATGAAGTGGGAAGCAGCGGAGGGAAGATCCTCAGAGGAGATGAGGTCAATGACTATTCTTTAGTTTTGCTAGCTACAGCTGAACTGCCTACGTTCAGGCAAGTGGGTTGTGTTCTTATGGGGAGAGAATATGCACTCCATATCAGGCAGATAGATACGTCACCCATGTAGATATTTTTGAAACTTTGTTTAGAGACTTATAAAGACAGTGATGTGTATCAGACACTTGGTTGATGAAAAATATTAAATTTAAATAGTACATGAATTTTCTTGTCATCTTTGTCTACTCTCCATGGTTGCATTTTTTATGAAATGCAGATTGTGATTTTTAACGTTATAAAATATAATGTTTTACTGTTTGCAGCCTTTCAGTGGAATCCATCTGAATAATACTGAGCAAGGCATGTACCATTGTGTGTGCTGCAATGCTGCACTGTTCAGGTAAGCCACCAGAGCAAAGCAGAGTCGTATTGTCTGTAACCAGCATTAGATGTGGGTATATAAGGTCTTTCAGTATATGCGCTAGAAAATGGTTAAACAGAAATAACAATTTTAAAAACTACAAATGAATAGCACCAATGGGAATAGATGTGATCAAATCAAAGATGGCTAAGTTTCTTGACTCTGTCAGCAACTTTAGGTGAATATCATTGTCTTGAGGGTCATGTACAAAGTTTAAAGCATTGTTTTCTGCTTATTTGCATTGATCTATACTTGTGAATATTAACAGAGCTTGGAATTTGGATTTAGGATTTACCCACTAATGAGTCAGTAATGCTGCTTTGAGATAAAAACAAAAAACTACTGCGGATGCTGGAAATCCAAAACATAACAAAATTACCTGGAAAAACTCAGCAGGTCTGGCAGCATCGGCGGAGAAGAAAAGAGTTGACGTTTCGAGTCCTCACGACCCTTCAACGGAACTCGTAGAACAGTAGAACAGTTCTGTTGAAGGGTCGTGAGGACTCGAAGCGTCAACTCTTTTCTTCTCCGCCGATGCTGCCAGACCTGCTGAGTTTTTCCAGGTAATTTTGTTTTTGTTGATGCTGATTTGAGCCCTTTCCAGAACTGCAGTTCCATGAATTTAAACAGGATAGACCAGCAAGTATGAAAAATAGGTGCAAATGGAAAGTAAGACTGAAGTATCTGGTGTCACCACACCCTCCTGATTGCTACAGCTGTAATAAATGTTCAAGATCACTGGTCCATTACAGAATGGATAGAATCACAGAATGCGATTTCCAAAAATGAATAAGAATCCAAGACTTACAGATGTCAGCCTGCAGTAGTTAATGCAGATACTTTAAGTTTTTCAATAAAAATTGACTGCCCACATTTTCTCTGCGTTTTCAAAACTCATGAATGACTCTAAAGAGGATCAACTTTGCAAATAAATTTTTAAAATGTCAGCTCATTGCATCTAATTTTTTTCAGTTCCCTGCCCTGTTTTACTTTAATGTTTGTTTTTGCAGTGTTTTTGAAGTTTTTTTAACTAAAATAAATTAACTTAAAAATCCAGCAGGGAATCTGGATATGCTGCTTGATGGATTTTTGACTGATCAGGTAAGCGGGACGTTTGAAGGATGCACAGCCAATGGAATTGTGTGCTGTCTATTTTACTGATATTGGAGTAGAAGAGGTTTTCTAGTTGCTTTCTTCTATTTGCAGCCCCATTAGTTATAAACTTCACCTTCCTGAAAATCCCCAACATGAAATGCATAGGTACTGAATTTCAAATAAAGGAAAACTGGTGTCATGATTAGTACTTCCTCTATATTTAGGACACAGATCTAGAGATATTGTTGAATATCTGCTGGTTTGTTTCTTTTCTTTCTTAACCTGACCTTGCCCATCAACTGAAGATCATCAAGAGCTGGCTGAGATAGAGAAAGTGAATACAAACAAAATGAATGTGGGGGTCCTGAGAAATCTATTATTCATGAATGGCAGGAAATGGTGCAAATCAATGGAGATAGATTGGAGGGGGCGGGGGGGGGGGGGGGGCGGGTGGTGGTCGGCTACAGGGATTAGCACTAAACAAAGCATGTTGGAGGGGTATGGAAAGAGTCAGGAAATCTGATACAGACAATATACAATGTACAGAAGAGGCAGACAGACATAGAGGTCAGTAGTTAGTATGCATCATAGGTGGGTGTGTGGCTGCTACATCTGCAGTTATAGAGATGGGGTTAAATCTTCCAATTGGCAAAATTTGCATATCAATGCTTAATGTACTCCTACAGCAATCCTCTGTGAGTTTTGTTAGGCACTGCCATGGATTACCAACCTGCAGAAAAATATCTCACAGGAAAACATCTAAGCTTGTTATGTACAGCCATCTAGACCCTATGCTCTGGAATTCACTTCACCTTCTTCTTTCAAGAACCTCCTTATATCCCACCTCTTCGACCAGACTTTTGGTCACTCACCTCTGAATCAGCTTCCATGTTTTTTCCAATTACACATTTGTGAATTGTTTTGGGTTTCCTGTCCATATTGTATGCACTGTTAAGCGTTTGATATCTGAATGCCATTGAATGGAAAATATATCCCATAATCCCAGTGTTATATAACATTTTCTGTGTTGACACCTCTAGGAATCCCATGTAATAAGAACAGGATTGATTTAAAATAGTCATCTTGATTATAGGGAATAGCAGACAAGGCAGCCTATTTTGTATTTTCACTAAATGTGATTCCGTAATGCCAGTAGAAATCCCAGCATTCTGTGTAACAAAAATAATTGGTAAATTAATGAATAGAGAGCATAAATGTAAGACCTTCACCAAATGAAAGACTAAGAGCTGATATGAGATGAATGCCTTACCAGAAACAATGTTGGAAGCAGAATGAATAGCTTTTGAAAGTGAAGTGGATAAGTATTTAACAGTATATAAAGAGAGAGAAAGGAAGTGGAACTAAATGGATAGCTTTTTCAGAGTGCCTTGCAAGCGCAATGGATGAAATAACCTCCTGCTATGCTGTAATATTCCAATAAATATCAAATAAATTTTGAAATATCACGTGTACATTTAGTGCTGGATGTAAATACATTTAAATTCATTGTTGGGTTGTGAGTTTTTTTATTTATTGCCCATCTCTAGTTGCCCCGGGAAGGTGCTGGTAGACCTTCTTGTTGAACCACTGAGCAGCAGTTTTGATACAATTGAGCAGCTTACTAGGGAGCAGTTCAGGGAGCAGTTAAGACTCGACCACACTGGAGTAGCACTGGAGTCACACATAGATAAGGACAGCAGATTTTTTTCTCTAAAGGACATTAGCGAATTAGGTGGGTTTTTATGAGAATCCAGCAGCTTTGTGGACATTGTTACTAATGAGAGATTTTATTTCCAGATCCTCTTTTAACTGATTTCAAGTTCTCTAAAACTTTAATAATCTGATTTGAAATTGCGTTCTTTGGGTTCTTAGTCAAGGGCTCGGGATTATTTGTCCAGTTGCATAACATAGCCAGTACACTACCATAAACTGGTTGATGGCGGGATTCTTTATGATCACAACTTGGGTTAATTTCTAGCTGATCTAGCACGTTTTTCTATTTTAATATCTTAAAAGCTTTATTTATTTGCATAGATTGCAGTATTACAGCATTTCTTTATCTGTTTTTATTTGATTTGTGAATTATTGAGATTTATTGATACTGTGTTTATCATAATGAATTTGTTACATTTTATATGGTTAACAATAGCTCTGAAACCAAGTATGATTCTGGCACTGGTTGGCCTTCTTTCTGGCAAGTTCATGGTACTGTGGATAGTGATGAAACCAATACAAATGCATTACGTCGAACAGATAACTCCATGGGATCGACTGGAACAGAGGTTATTTGTAAAAAGGTAGATATAAACAGGACACCAATGTTGCTAACAGTGTTACCAATTTTCAATCAAAATTCCTTATTGTGGTTAAAGTACCAAATTTCCTGTCAATATAAATCATTGGGGAAAACCAGTTCCTCTCAATGAAAATAAACATTGATTGCTATGAGACAAATGTGCAGAATCCAGCTTTTAAAAAGGCCACATTCTCTGAACTTTGTAGAATGTAATTCCAGTTTTGCACATTTATTTTTTTCTAAAAGGAGCACCTCCTGGCATACTTAGTTAAAATGTGAGATGGCCATAGACAAGATTACAGTATTATCTTTTTGCAAATACAGTATGCTACTGACAAAGTTTATACGATAACTTTAGAACTTATAATTATAACACTTATCTATGTATGATTTATAGCATCCAGCTACTTTTAAAAATGGTTCTGAATACTTGATGTTAATGGCTCATGTTATTGCATACCATAGGGTGGGGGATGCTGGGAGCCCGTCCCCATAAAAATATACATATTTAACATGCATAAACACCTGACAATTTAATTTTGAAGATTTAAGCCTGCAGCTAAGGTATTCTTAGCATCATGTAAGTCCACTGAACTCTTTGTTTTATTTTCACCATTTAGTGTGATGCGCACCTGGGCCATGTGTTTGATGATGGACCAGAACCTACAGGACATCGATTTTGCATCAATAGCGTTGCATTAACTTTCAAACCCAAATCTACACAGTGATTTCCACGGAATGTTATGTAGCAATATGTTATGTAATAACTGGTTTAACCTAGATTGAGTGTCCAACAGTGTCAGTGCCATAATTTAGTGCCACTACTTGCTTTCATAGTGGCTTCTCCTGTGTGGTACCATTCTCTAAAATATTTATTTTGCATTAACAGAAAGAGCAAATTGTATGTACCAGTGTTTGTGCCAAGATATTGGAGATACACTCCTTATAGTTCAAGTGAAGGTCATATTTCACTTTATGCTACAAATCTATTAATCATGTAATTTTGTAAGAAATAAATGTTAACTTAATATCAGTGATTTTATTTATGCAAATAATTTTTTTAAAAATCAAATAAAAAATCTGTGATATTTCTCATATATAAAACAGAAAATGCTACATATACCAGATATAAAATGATATGTTAATATTTTGAGTAGAATCATCAGAACTCAATCCCACCTGTAATATTCTATCCTTACTTCTTCTGGAGGCTGCCTAAAATGATGTGTTTCTGGAATTTGAAGTTTTCTTTCTATCTTTGCTGCATTAAACTTCTAATTTCTCTAATTTGAACTAATCCATGTTTAAGATGTCATGTAGATGTTGTTCTTATTAACCTGTTGGCATTCATTGAGATAATATTTCTATTCAGTATTCAAAAGGCCAGCCAAAAATTAAAATTTCACTTATTCAAATGTGTATTCAGTCAATTGTGATTTCCTGGTTCAACAGGATCCGAGACTCTTCAATCTGTTTCCTGTTTGATGTGCTAGAGGTTAATTGTGTGATTTATAGTGTGAATAGATGTGATATGTAATTTTAAAAATCTACATATCTATTCCTGAAGTTCATGAATGCCATTTAATACATTAAAATGGGTAGTTACCCTGAGCTATTATGAATGAACATTGTAAAAGGTTTCTCTAATTAATGAATTAAAACAAAGAGGTAAAGATTACAACTAGGCAGGTTATGTATTAATCAATACAGTTTGTTTTAATAATGGGTGACATCTAATATCAGGCACCCAGTCACTCCTAAGCAAAGAACTTAGGTTAACCATATATTATGTTAAAGATAAAATGCCACAATTCTTCAACTGTAAGATAACCTTTAATTTGCATTCCACTACTACTTCCTTGGACTTTGCCAGCAGATCATAACCAGATTTCTCTCCAGGATTCACTCATGAACAAGGTCCTTGCTGCCAATGACCTTATTGTGAATGGCTACACGGATGTCCTGGCTTTTGGTGAAACTCACCTCATGGTGGCAAAACATTGCTCCTTGCTGAAGCCTGCCTGCCTGGATACGTTTTCCACCATCAAGATCCACTGTATCATTTTAAGACATAGTGTATTTGAACCCTCGAGTCTCACTTTCATCTACATCTTTCAGTGGGATCGGAGATAAAATACCCAGGACCCCACCTTTGGGGGTCCCAGCTCTACCTGCTACTAATTTGAAATGGTAAAGCCAAATGTTCAGGCACTGGTACCAGTAACTCCCATCCCCAAAGATTCAGCTCTTAACCAAGAGTAATAGATGGGCAGGTAGTCAGACACTCGGGAGTAGTTGAGAGAGGGGGACAAAAGGTTCTTCAATGCTAATGGACGTGTCATTCCTTGTTAATGTTTCCCTTCCATACAATTTCCTTTTATGAAGCACTTACAACTTCGCCTGGAATATAGTACGGACAGCAAAGACCGCACTGCCCCTCTTGTGTGACCTATTTGGAGACAATCCTTTATGATTGGTCCTAAAAGCACTCTATGCTGGTAGGATACTCACTTGATCAAAATACAATGCCAACAATGACATTCTACTTTAGTCTTAAACATTAATGATGTGTATAAAAATCAAATAGATTATGTGATGGTGTAACAACATTTTAGAAACAGTATAAAGAATATTCATATATATCCCGGAGCGGTTATAAATTCAGATCATTGTCCCCTTGTGGCAAAAATTGAAACTGAAAATACCAAAAAGAAAAAGATCATTTAGACCTTGACATGTTGAAGGATGAGGACATCACTCTTAAAGTAAAAAAACAAATACGAATGTCTCAGAATTTAGGAATCAGAACAAAAAGAGGTCTGAGAACTAGAAACAGAAAGCAAATGGAAAAACATGAAAGAGAGTATACAACATGCTGCAAAGGAAATATTACCAGAACAGAAAAGGAAAAGAGACAAGGGGCAGAAATGTCCCAGAATTGCACTAAGTACAGTAGCAGGCGTGTGAAAAAAGACGTTTTACCCGCTGGCCGCAATGGCGGGTTTTTGAGCTACATTACCCCCTTCCCACCTCATTACACATCCGCAGGGAAACATGCTGTCTCGCTGGTAGGCGGCCTCCGGATTTCCAGCCACGCCGTTACCTCTCCATTTCCTCACTCCGGGTGCCATATCTAAACTGCAGCCATGTTCTCAATGCTTGCAGTCCAGGTTTGCTCCAGTGGAGACATAGCCCTGAAAGCCAAGAAAAGCTCAATGACCAATCACTAGAATGCCTTTTGGAGACCTGCCAGGATGTCCTCCACCCCCGCCTTAGCTGTGGGATATCCAGCAGTCTCACCACTCCAGTTTGGGAGGCGGTGGCAGTGGTGGTCAGTGCCAAAGTTGCACAGAAGAGGTTGGCCATCCACTGCAAAAAGAGGATGTATGATCTCATCCGTGCCGCCAGGGTAAGGCAACCATCTCATCGCTCTGAACTCAAACACTCACAAACCCATCACATTCACTGGCATCTCACTCACTGCCAGCTCAAGGGACATCACCACTCACACACACACACTCTCACATCTCCATCTGGCCCCACCTCCTCTAGAGACTGCCTCCTCAGCCCTTACCCTCTTGAGGCCACTTGCACAGATCAACATGTGCTGCCACACACATCCTAGGATACCCCTCTTCCCCAGTACAGCTCTCACCCTGCATCACATGGACTGCAGCAGTTCAAGAAGGCAGCTCACCACCACCTTCTCAAGGGCAACGAGGGATGGCCAATAAATGCTGGCTTAGCCAGTGAAACCCACATCCCCTGAATGAATATAAAAAAAACTCTTCCCTTGCCTGATGCCACTTCTCCCCCTTCCCCAAGCAAGCTATAGCCCTGCAGCCATTGAAAAGCCACTTTATAGCTGGTCTGGTAGGTAGAGACCTGCCCGTGAGCCCCCTTAAAAATGCGAAGCCTGCGCTGATGACCACGAGTGCTGCCCGAAGCAAGGTAGGCAAGCAAACCTCAAAGCCCTGAGCAAAGTGCAACTTGCCAGGTGCACGTCGCCTATGTACAGTTGTGAAACACGCCGACGTGCCCAGATGATCTAGCTTGAGGGGATGATTCCAGCAAGTAGGGTTTAAAATTAAATGCTGAAGTATTGGAATTAGGTTCCCGATGTGCAGCAGCAGGAAACACAGCCCACCATCGACAGGTGGAGTGGACAATCACAAACTGGTTTCAAGATGGCGTAAAACCGATTTTTGGCCTTCTCGCCATATTGTCCGTTCATGAAACCAAACATGCCAACGGGAGCAGAAAATTCCACCCAAGGAGTGGATGACAGATGAGATACTAGTAATGATGATAGAAAGGGTAAAAAGATACACACGTGAGTATGAGGGAATTGAAAAGAAAAAAAGAATGCATTTAGACAGGTTAAAGAGAAATAGTGTAATGAGATATGTGTGATGGAGCTGGAAAGAAATCACAAATGAGTTATATGCACCAGAAGGTGAAATCTTTGACAGATAGAAAGAAAGGGACAATAACAGATAGTGGGTGCATAAAAGACAAAGATGATAAAACATTGTTCGAAAGAGATGCAGGAGCAAAAAGGATGGATAGAACTGAATTGTACGATAATCCAAATCGAGGGAGTCCTCAAGACATAGAGGCAAACATTCTGATATCAGAGAAAAATCATCCGGCATAGATGAAGTAACAACAGAACATCTGAAAGCCCTTGAAGAAACAGAATTAGAAGTTATAATAAAAAATTGTGATCAAAGATATACCAAAGGAAACATTCAAAGTGACTCAAGATATTCACAATTTGTTAAATTACCTAAGAAACCTAAGTAATGGAGTACAATCATTTTAGAACTATAAGCTTAATCAGCCATCTCATTAAAGCAATCTTGAAATTGTAATAGAAAGAAATAATGACACATTTGAAGCAGAAATTGGTGAAACACAGTCTGGATTTAGATAAAAGCAAAAAACTGCGGATGCTGGAAATCCAAAACAAAAACAAAAATACCTGTAAAAACTCAGCAGGTCTGGCAGCATCTGTGGATAGGAGCACAGTTAACGTTTTGAGTCTGCATGACTCTTCAATAGAACTAAGGAAAAATAGAAAAGGGGTGAAATATAAGCTGGTTTAAGGGGGGGTGGGGGGGGGGGGACAAGAAGAGTTGGGTAGAGGGCCAGTGATAGGTGGAGATAACCAAAAGATGTCATAGACAAAAGGCCAAAGAGGTGTTGAAGATGGTGATGTTATCTAAAGGAATGTACTAATTAAGGGTAGAAAGCAGGATGAGCAAGGTACAGATAGCCCTAGTGGGGGTGGGGTAGGGTGAAGGAATCGAAAAAGGCTAAAAGGTAGAGATAAAACAATGGATGGAAATACATTTAAAAATAATGGAAATAGGTAGGAAAAGAAAAATCTATATAAATTATTGGAAAAAACAAAAAGGAGGGGGAAAATCGGAAAGAGGGTGGGGATGGAGGAGCTCATGATCTAAAATTGTTGAACTCAATATTCAGTCCGGAAGGCTGTAAAGTGCCTAGTTGGAAAATGAGGTGCTGTTCCTCCAGTTTGCATTGAGCTTCACTGGAACAATGCAGCAAGCCAAGGACAGACATGTGGGCATGAGAGCAGGGTGGAGTGTTGAAATGGCAAGCGACAGGGAGGTCTGGGTAATGCTTGCGGACAGACTGAAGGTGTTCTGCAAAGTGGTCATCCAGTCTGCGTTTGGTCTCTCCAATGTAGAGGAAACCGCATTGGGAGCAACGAATGCAGTAGACTAAGTTGAGGGAAGTGCAAGTGAAATGCTGCTTCACTTGAAAAGAGTGTTTGGGCCCTTGGACGGTGAGGAGAGGAGAAGTGAAGGGGCAGGTATTGCATCTTCTGCAGTTGCATGGGAAGGTGCCGTGGGAGGGGGTTGAGGTGTAGGGCGTGATGGAGCTGTGGACCAGGGTGTCATGGAGGGAACGATCCCTACGGAATGCCACTGGGGGGGTGAAGGGAAGATGTATTTGGTGGTGGCATCATGCTGGAGTTGGCGGAAATGGCGGAGGATGATCCTTTGAATGCGGAGGCTGGTTGGGTGATAAGTGAGGACAAGGGGGACCCTATCATGTTTCTGGGTGGGAGAAGAAGGTGTGAGGGCGGATGCCTGTGAGGGAGATGGGCCGGACACGGTTGAGGGCCCTGTCAACCACCATGGGTGGAAAACCTCGGTTAAGGAAGAAGGAGGACATGTCAGAGGAACTGTTTTTGAAACTGGCATCATCAGAACAGATGCGATGGATTTAGACCTGGAGTTGGAGCAATATGGGGAATACTTAACCTAAGAACAATCTTTGATTAATATCTAGAAGTAAATGAGCAATTACAAATGCTTCATAGATTATGAAAAAGTATTGTGTTTATCACTGTCATGAATGTGTAATTATGGTATCACAGATTTTAAAGTTAAAGCTCTTTTAAGGGTACATTTCTGTCTTCAAACATTTACATTGAGTTTAAAAGCCTTTTTGAAAATGGAGATATAGACACAAGTTGGCATCTTTCTGTATTAATTCAAACCTTGTCAGACTCGTATCTCTAGAGCTGTCTACGAAGAGTCATTAAAATGCAAAAAGACATCCAGGGATGTCCAGTGTATCCTTGAAAATGTGAGAAAACTCCTTGGCTTCAGAGGGAACAGGAAACAGGAAGGGGCTTCAAAAGACCTCTTTGCCTGGTGGAACAGTGATTCATTAAAATTAACATAGCAGCCATTTTGTTCTTGGTTGTGATAAAGGCAGGCTGCAAAAGCCATCTGTGCAGGACCCTCAGGAAGAACTCTGAGAGACATCATCAGAGGGGTTTTCTCTCTGTCAGTGAGAGTCAAAGAGGGAGGTATGAAGAAATCAACTGTCATTCTGCCAAGAGAGTCCAGGAAATCTGCAAGTGCCGTAACCATAGAACTAATGAGGAACAAAAAACATTCTCTCTCCGAAAACCTGCTTGACCTGCTGAGTCCACCTGAAAAAGGCAAACACAGACTAGTCAACTGCAGAAGTCATCACATCGGCTAAACTGAACTTAAGGGTTCAACCCCTTCACTAAAGAAGGAATTCATTAACAGGCCCACAATAATATCTCGCAGAGACTGATTTGAAATCTAATCTTTAATGTATTTTTTCCTTCATCTGCATTTTAATCTTTGTATCTGTATTTTAATTAATAACTTTATCACTTTTACTTAAGTAACTTTCAATGGTAGTTCTGTAATAGTCTTGCTTAAGACTAAAGCTTATCTGCTGGATTTTTAAAAATTGAACTAATCATAAATCCACCCTAGGCGGCTGCACACAAATTCTTAGTTCATGGACCATTTTGAGGAAACATTTTTGATGTGGTTATGACAATCACCGAAACCTAATGGACATGTTGCTGAAATGTGACATTGACAGTAAAGATGTGAGTTTTACCTAGGGCCTATGTTGGGACCAAATAGTGAGCATTAAGCTAGAAATGGGACAATCAGATATGTTTCAAATGAAGAGTATGAAAAGGCTGTGTATTGTTGCCAAAATTATTCCAAATATTCAGAGAATTAGATCGACTCCCAGGGTAAAAATTGGAGACAAGAACATAACAAACTTGTGGTATGCTGACGACACAGCACTGCTTGCAGAATCAGAAGAGGCCCTACAAGATATTGTAAATCAAGTAAAATCCAGAAGTTTAGAACATGGATTAAGTATAAACACCATAACGACAAAAACTTTGGCCGTTGGAAGGGATACAGTAAAAGAAACTAGAGTGAAGATTGAAATGGATGGTGTCACACTGGAACAAGTAGATAATTTTGTCCATTTAGGACAAATGATAACAGAAAAATGACAGATGTGGTGCCGAAGTGAGAAGAAGGATAGAGATAGCCAGAAGTAGTTTTGTGAAGATGAAAGATGTGTGAACAACAAGAAAACTCAAGCTTGTAACAAGGAAAAAAATCTCATAAGATGCTACATTCCATCCACTTTCCTGTGTACCCCAGAAACCTGGACCATAAGTGAAGATCTGTGGAAGAAAATAGAGGATGTGAAATGTGGGTGCTAAGACTTGTGATAAAAAGTCCATTTACAGACCATTTGACCAGAAGAGGTACTTGAAATCGCATGAACAGAAAGAACACTAAAAAGTGACATCAGATAAAGAAAATGTCAGTATTTCGGCCATTTGATCAGAGATGAAAAGCTACAGAGATCTCTTCCAGACAGCAAAGAGGACAGCAGTAGAAAGAGGGGTCGACCTAGGCGCAGATGGATGAGGGACATCACAGAGCAGTTGCTGACAAGCTACAGTGCATGTGTGAGGATGGTGCAAAGCAGACGAGCGTGACATACCATGACAGCAGATCTCCTAGCAGGCGTAGCTACAAGCAGCAGCAGCAGCTATTGGTGATTTGCTTCAGGTCTAATCTAAACTAGCTTTGGGATGATTGAAAATAGTAAAATCAGTTGGTATGTTGACAAAGTACACCTTGTCAATCGTTCAGACAGCTGTTAATGATATTTGTTTATTAAATAGCTCTCACATGAACAGAAATTTTATAAAAGCTGTTACATTTGAGGTCTAAATTCTTATTTAGGATGGAGAACAAATCAAAGTGGTTGCAATAGGATAGAAAAACTTACAGTGGACAGTAAGCAGATTAAAACATAACAATGCACACACACTTATTACGGACCTATATAGTTATATAATCTCAAAATAAAGCTACAAGGCACATCAATTATTTATTTCAACTTCCAAATTTCTTTACAGCTTTTCCCACAAGTAACACCGAGAGAAAAACACGACTGAGGCCCAAGCCTTTATTTTTTTATATGCCGATTCCCATGAATATAAACAGCAAGAGAATTTTAAACGTTAACTAAGGAGATTAGAAATGCTTTATTCAAATTCAAGTCTATCTTTTATAGCAGAGAGTGCAGAAATCAATGGCTGGTCACTGTTATTGAAAGTTCTTACTGAGCTGAGACTTAATAATTTGTTAACATTTTCTGTTTCCTGAAAGGAAAACAACTGCAAAACATAAAGGTCAACAAAACCAAGGTCAAGCCCTTGATTCATTCCCATAGACATTATAATATAGATTATATGTTTTCGCAGTACAAACTGGAGGACAAGCCAAATCGAATTCTTAGATCAACTGTTCGAAATATAGAAATTTTGGATTGTACTTAATCATTTCCTTAATGCTTTTTATGTCCATATGTTATTAGAAAGTTATATTTTACGGATTTTATTAAATATCACAAGCAAAGGCAATCTGACAATGATCTACAGTATTTCATTGTTGAGAGCTGTTTTATCTATTTGTTTTTTAGAGTTAGAACTACCATCTAACAAGGAGAATGATGCAAGTGCTAGGTGTCACATAGCCCCTAGAAGCCGGTATTGCCTCAAACGCACTTCAGGTGTAAAATATTCCGACACTGCCCCATCAAGCTGGGGCAACAACTGCATCCAGGCTTGTTTGCTCAATAAATAGGAGACTGGGTAATTACACCAAAAGGTGAAGGGAGTTTCCGCAGAGCCGGTGTGTTCCTCCTGTATCCATAGAGGCCATTGTATCCAAATATAGGTTTAATTCCAGAGAGAAAGAGAGAGTGCCCCTTCACTTGACCTGCAGAGTGACCTATCACCAAGCACATAAGCAAGATGTTCTTAGCATTTTCTATAAAATGTTACATTTCCAGCAGCATCATCAAAATCAGTCAACTCTGCACAGTACTGTAATTCCCAAGTATAACCCTCTTTTTGATGTTAACAATGTAGGGGAAAAACCATTTTGCCTACGAAACAGCAACTGCACTTTTGAAGTAATTAATTACTTCTGAGGCACTTTGGGTGTCGTGTGGATGTGAAAGATACCAAATTAGTGCTAAATATAGACTTTTGATTGCATTTTTAGGGATCTAGCGTTGCAAAAATTAAATGACCAAGGTTTATGTTAGAATAATTGTACTATTCTGCACAATACCACAGCTTTCAGACTGCAGGTACTGGGTACATCACAAACGACCTTATGTATAGTAGAATTTTACTCGTTCTTTTACTAAGAAAGGCTTTGGAGAAGGACAAGGGCAGCTCCCAACTATCTCAGTCTTACCTCTTATCTGGTTCATGTCTGAGAGAATGTGAAACTTAACTAAGCCACCAGAACATAAATAAATAAATTATTTTACTAAACTTCATTATTAAGCTTTGCTACACCATTGTTTAATATTAAGATTGCTAGTTTATAATTAGTTTAGTTTTACTTTATTAGTCTTATTCCTCCTCTGTTACAATCAGGGGAAGGCATATTGTAAAGTAGATCTTAACTACAATAAACTTATTTGTCATCAAGATCCTGGGTTATGGCATCACTATGGAAACAGAATAGGCTTGTGCTAAGGCTGAAAAGCAGATAAGAGAGGTCCAAAGGCCTCTGCTGGCCACAAGTGTTGCCAAGCTCCTGATTGGGTAGAATGGGAGTTCTGGTTTTGGGGCAATGTCCCAGTGGGTTTGAGTCATTCTTAGTACGAGAGGGCCAGGAGGGACATCAACACAGACAGGTGCAAACATGTATCTAAGTAGAAGGAACAAGAATGGGCCATGTCTACTACCTAAAGGACAGTTAGGATAGTTATTCTTAATTATTTTTTGTAAATTATTGCTTCAATACTGTAATGTATTACATCTCACCTAAGTAAAATCATAACTGTTACCAAGATAGAGTCAGCTTCAAACCTTTGAAAATAGAGTCCTAAGGGATTCCATTTTTTTCTTACAACAGTGATATATTTTCTTGTGGGTAGAATCCTAGTGCTGGTGTGGCCAGTAGAGGAAAGAAAACCTTCAGGAAATGTAGAACAGCAGTGGTATTGTGGCAATTTATGAAGTATGGTAGGGACAAGCAATATTGAGAGGGGCGGAGATAAACTATGTGGGACAGAATTTATATCATTTTTGAGCAGTCCAGACTTGGACTCACAAGGAAGAGCAACAGAATTACGGGAGGTGGATTCAAACGACGTTGAGAGGGCAATGGATAATACATTTGAGAAGTTGTGTGTGACAGATTTATTGCCCACAATTTTGAGCAGTCCAAAAGGGGATGGATATCAAAGGGCGACAGCCTGAATACAGAGCCAGATAACACTGGGCAAAATCAAACTGGATAAAGTCAGACAGTTGTTGTACTATACAGCTCATCTTTGTTGGCAACATAATAGATACCAACTATCAGGGAGATGAAATAGAGAGGGGAAAAACGCCAGATGTCATTCTTAGAGAGCTTCCCGTAGGAGGCCAGGAAAAAAACATCAACAATGTCTGTGCGAGGGCCAAACTTCGAATTTTAAATGTTTATTCCCCAGCTGATAGCTGGAGGTTGGAATGAGCATTCTTGCCTGTTTCCTCTCTCTCTCTCTCTGCTGCTTTCTAGCAGCTATTTACAACGTCCTAAGGGTCTCTTATACTTTTTATTTTTCTCATTTCTCGTATTATTGCCTATTTTTGTCACATCATTATCACTTCTCTTAATTAACCATCTGTGCTCCATCTAATCTCAATCCATTCTCCTTGTTGGCTCTGCTCCTCCATGTAAGAGGCTCAACTTCAACAACTCCCAGTTTTGACCAAAGGTGCTGGCTCTGTCTCGCTACTGATGCTGCCTGACCTGCTGAGCACTCCCAGCATTTTGCTTTCTTCAATGTCGTTACTATGCTGTACGATGTTGTACCTGCTCCGTTTTTGTTTCTCGTTCGCAGGTAGCTGGCTGCAGCTCCTTGCAACTGGGGTCGATCGACGGTCGCTCCGTGAATTGAGGTCCCGCTGGAAGACTAGGGGGGGCAGAGATTTAGCAGCAACCATGAAGGATTCAATTAATATTTACAACTGCATTCTTCCAATTTATTACTAATATACAACACAGAACTAACAAGTGATATAAAGTAAGTTATTGAAAAATATGGCACTGTAGTGCAATAAGATTCAAGGAATAAACTATTTTAGTGGGTTATACCCAGACGATGCACAAACACATTTGCCATTCCTTTTATGGTTCTTTAATGTAAAATAATTTACATTTGCACTGTACCGATTAAATAGCAGTCACATTAAATGAATCCTGACTCTGGATTGTCCTCTCTGTCGGTGATGGGCAGCCTATTAGATCAGCCCGCGCTCACAGCGCTGGATTCTCTGGATGCATCACTCTGGCCAGAGGCGAGCAGCTCTCACTAAAGTGCAAAAACATTGCTTGAACCTGTCCAACGTGGTCTACTTACTTGACCGGCCTTTCTTAAAAGTGGTGGGAGAGGCTTGGTCCCAACACCGGCCAGCACATGGCGGTGGTTCTGTGGGTTGGAAGGCGGGATGATCGTGGCGGCTCTGGGCGCAGAGTGGCGATGGACCCGGGCGATCGAGCTGACAGCCACGCAGTCCAGCAGGAAAGCCTTCTCCCTCCGCCTCAACTCCGCTTTCGGAGGAGAGGGGGCGAAGCGAGGTGGCAACCCGCTGACCACCATCGCCATGGTGACGGCTGCTGGCTTTCCGGGGTTTTTGTTGTTATCGGTGATGAGAACTCAGCCCCGAGGAAAGGGACAATCGAATGATTTAAAAAGGCGACTGCAGGCAACCCGACTGATGGATGCGGTCATTCTGAATGGCCCGAAATCCAGCTTCTTGGAAATGATTATCCAATGGGAGTAAAGGTGTACAGTGTTTGTTTAGTGTTGCTATAGAGACAGGTACAGATTAGTAAACTAACACTTAAAAAAAAACAAATAAAAGGTCATCGACCTGAAAGCGAATCTCTCCCTCTCCTTTCTCCACAGGTGCCTTTTCTTTAGAACCCAGTGCCATCAAAGCAAAACATCTAAAGTGCTCCATTTTTAGAGGGACACAATTAATAGAAACCCAAATCATTAAAAAACATGAAGGGAATTTAACAAATGAATTATTAACGACACCACCCGTGTGGGCAATGCACTCCAGCCCTTTATGCCCACCAGTCACAGAAAGCACCAACAGGCTCTTCACAGATGCTACCTCACTAACTGGGTGTCTCCAGCATTTTCTGTTCTCACCGTAAAAGCAGAAGAGCCCTGGCCTATTGTTTCTTTTTCTATTAGGTATCGCTGAGGTGAAATAACGTTCACATTAATCTTCAACCTATTTCATGGGTTATCTCTTATATTTAAACTTACAAAATCAATTTACTCTTTCTCATCTTACTATCCGTTAGGTCAAAACTAAATTATATTGTCTTTACCCACTTGTATATCTATAATCTACAGATTTTATTTTAAATATGCGTTAAACCCTGTGTGAACTACCGGGAAGGGGAGCCAATTAACAGAATTAGACTTCTACTTATTTCATGAAACTACCGCTCTATCACAACTACCTACTTCCAGACCAACAGCAATGATTTTATATACGGATGTGTGTTCAGAGATCGCCTGTTCAGAAAACCACTTGAAGCCAGTGTATTGGCTTATCTAAAAATTCAAATGAAATGACACAGATTGGATTCTCATTAATATCACATAATGTTCCCCACATGAATATGGTTATTGGCGTCACTTGCATAGAACCGTGAAGAACCGTTTCAGGTGTTACTTGCTTAGGTGGACTACAGGTACGTGGATCAATGTCTAAACATCTTCAGTTCCAGCTCAGTATACTGCCTGAAAGCTGCAACTCCACTGTGCCTGAACACACTTGCCATGGTCTTATATCTGCGGAAAGACCAGCAGCTGGCATCACATTACTGGGATTTGCTCTAATTAATGTCCTCACAAAACCAGTGACAGCAGCTAAGAGCATCGTGGGAATTCACCACTAGCTGCACAGACTGGCATGATATTGCTCAGCTGAGGCAGCAATGCCTCCTAAGAAGGTTCCTCTGCTCTTAGCTGGTACAGAAGTTATGTGACTTCTTCATCCCTCCCTTGAGCAAACAGTACACTTCATAGGCAAGGCACAACATTGAACCAATATTATGCTGCAACATGGGGTCTAACTAACCAATAAGACACTGTCCAAATGAAACAACCCTGTGAGATTTGATTGTGCTCTCTGTTTCCTACCACACACTATGTCTGCTGCCCCATATAAAGTCAGCATGCAGAACTGACTCAGCCCACACAACCCAGGCTTCCCCAGAGATCTGTAGACTGAGTAACACTCTGTGGGTAACTTGCACACCCCCACTATACTCTGAATTAAGGCATTTCATCTTCTGCCTGTGAACATTCTGGATGCAGAACCTGTTCTGATTGGTGAACTCTCTGTCCCTCCACAAGATGGTTCACAGCCACTGAAGTTACCTGCACTGATTCCCATTAGATTGTTCTTTCTCCCAGCCCCAGCCTTCTCCCATTATTGGACAAAACTTCCACATCATTTAAATCAAAGTCAATTGGTGCTGAAATTCTAACCTCCTTTACACCCATCCAGGATAAACACTCCAGGGATATTTTGAGCCTACAAAAGTTCCTAAATGTGGGAACTTTTGCCCTTTATTTACTGATTATTTTGCACTATTTGTAATTGTACACTATTGGACTATACTGTACATCAGGCAAGCCATTTTTGGCCGGTCATTTATAATCGGGTTTAAGTGATACCAGATTCTTTGCATTCAGGCTCACTATACAGCTGGCCGTCGCATGTCTCATATTAGCATCATTCGCCTTGGCTCTGATTATTTATAGCATTTACTTTTTCTAGCATTACTGTTAACAAGATGTAGGCTGATCAACTAGTTTAAAGAAAATAAAAACTTACTTTATATGATGCCTTTCAAAACTTCAAAGCCCAAAAGAACTTTACAGCTAATGTAGCACATTTGAAGTGTAGCCACCACTGTGAATGTAGGAAATACAGAAACTAATTTATGCACAGCAAAATCCCACAAACAGCAATGAGATAATGACCAGATAATCTGTTTTAATGCCAATGTGTGAGGGATAAATAATGACCAAGACACTGGGGAGAACATCTGCGCTCTTCTTTGAGATAGAGCCCTGAGATCTTTATGTCCACCTGACAGGACAGACTTGGTTTAACGTCTTATCCAAAAAAATGGGACTTCCCTCAGTGCTGCCCTGGTGACAGCCTAGATTTTTGTGTTCAACTGAATTGGTTCTTGAACCCGCCACTTTCTAATTCAGGGAAAACGCTAACATAGAATCATCGTGGCACAAGACATGGTGACCTGTCAATTGGTCAGAATGGGGCATCTGCCTTCCCAGTGGCTTATTATCTGCTCAACTCTTGAGATGACACAAAATGACTGCCTTGTTCAGTTATTTGATTTGAGCTGATAAGCTTATAATTTTGGAACCATAATCATAACGCAGATACAATGGAATAGATTTCAAAAAAGTATCTTTTGAAATGATCATTTATTTCTTTATAGTCCATTCTGTTTTCCCTTATACTAGCTAGATCAAAAAGTGTAAAAGAGAAGATGAGGTAAACCATAAAGTAATGACTAGCTGATGCCAAGTTTGGGTTTTAAAAGACTAAAGATTGTGAAAGAGAGGAAAGACTGGGAGTTTGGGGTGAGGGGAAATGAGAAGTTTTGAAATTATTGAAAAGAATAGGAGACTTTGATAGGCCTTGATTTCAATGTTTTGAAGTCAATGGAAATAAAACTCAGGCTCAGGTTTCTATAATGGACGGACGAGAGCACAGTTGATGTTTTGAGTCCTTATGACCCTTCAACAGAGCTTCCTCATGAGGGTCATGAGGACTCGAAACGTCAACTGTACTCTCCTCCGCCGACGCTGCCAGACCTGCTGAGTTTTTCCAGGTATTTCTGTTTCTGTTTTTGTTTTGGATTTCCAGCATCCGCAGTTTTTTTGCTTTTATTTCTATAATGGATCCTGAACACCAGCTTTAAGCCAGAATGATAAGCTGAAATCTATCCGTATGTAAAAACAGGCTCTCCTTTTCTAATTTGTGTTAATTTCATCCACTTCTCTTCAAATTTACTTCCACCTGTATTATTCTTTCTACCTTGCTTTCTCTGTATCAAACATTGTGTTTTTAATTAGGACTGAAGCTCCCATCATTTAAAAGGTTGTATTTTACACAAATCAAATCAAATAGCTTGTGATGCTTTCTACCTTAAAGATGCTACATAATTTATTATTTTATTTTTCTTATACTGAATTATGGAAAACTTGTGTGATGAGAATTAATTGCCCCTCAATATAATCAGATCATTTACTGTCTACAATTTCTTTCAGGTCTCATTAATTTTTTATAATTAAATTATAACCACAGTCAATATATAATGGTGAAGGAAAGTCTAGGATTAACTCTTCAGTTCAAAGTATTGACAGATTTATGTCCTGGTTATATGTGTGAGTGTTTACAATTTACTGTATTGAAGTGTGCTCTTGAGTTGAATATAACATAAATTGGTTGAAATATATTTTGTTATTAATCAAAGGCAGCCTTGTATATGGAACATTTTCTCTATTTTGGATCCAATGGCATCAGATACCCTCCGCTTAGCTACAGCATGGGAAATCTAGAACTTTTCCATTATCCCAACAATGCACCTTCACCACAGTCTGAAATCTATATACTGGTTCCACCAACATAACAAGCCACAGAGCAGCTAATATAGTAATACATGTGAAGGTTTGGAAATAGCTTTAATAGTGGTCTTGGGAATGAAAAATTTATTATCTGTCCATCCTCCACTTATATATCTACCTATGAACTATTTTTGGCATAAATTTAATTTTTTGGAATTTTTGGAAGTGGAATTTCTGCAATCTAGCAACATACAATGCAATACCTTTGTTATACAGAATTGAAACAACATATTGTTTATAATTATTTTGCTTTCTTGCCTATCTGATTCCAGCCAGAGCATCTCCAACAATGGTTTATCTTCCTGCCCCCCCATACAATTATCACTGGCATTCCCCAATGTGCTCTGCTCTACCTATATGCTGCTCCCTAGCAACATTGTCTGTTGACCTTTCACACTTACACTGATGACACTTAGCTCTACCTCTCCACCACTGCTCTGGATCTCTCCACTGCTTCCACATTTTACTGACATTCTGTCTTGGATGAGCCATAATTTCCTCCAGATAAACATTGTCTTCAGCTTCCACCGCAAGTTCTACATCCTTATCACCAATTCTGCATTAGGAAACAAGTAAGCTAATTTGTGCACAACAATGTCCCACAAATAGCAATGTAACAATGAGCAGATAATCTGCATTAGTAAAGTTGGTTGAGGAAAACATATTAACCAAAACACTGAAGAGAACTCACCCTACTTCAAAATAGTGCCATGGTACATCCACCTGAGAGGGTAGATGGGACTAGGTTTAACATTGCATTCAAAAGATGGTTCAAATTGAGACATTGACTAGGATGGGGAATGTAATTGGTGACAAGTATGTAGAATTTGTGGTGCAAGCCAAAGACAATGGATCCCCGATGCAGCAATGCCTGCAATTCAAAAAGTACTTCATTGGCTGCAAAACTCTTTGGAATAAATTTAAGTCTGTTTTTATTGACCCTGAACTGAGTTTCCAACCTCATATCTTCTGCTTTACAATGCCTTTGCCCACCTACACCTCCAAATAAAATGTCATCCTCATGGTTAAATCCCTTCATGACTTTGCTTCTCTGTGGCCAGTATTTTACGGCCCAGCCACGATGTGTTGCCCACCCAGCAGATGCGGCGAGCCATTTAAATCTCCATTCAGCTCGGCGGAACCGTAATATCCCGCTGAGTGGGAGGGGCCATAAAATCCTGGCCTATATCTCTGGAACCTCCCCCAGCTCTATAATTCCTCCCCGAACTCTATGTCCCTCTCATGCTGATCGTTTGTGCATCAACAATTCGCATCACCTCATCATTGAGAGCTATTCCTTCACCTACCTAGGCCCCATGTTCTGGAGGTTCTTATCCAAATACCTCCACTTCTCTCTCCTCCTTAAAAGCCACGGCAAGGATTTTACAGCCCCCTGCCTGGCGGGATATTACGGTCCTGCCAAACTGAATGAGGATTTAACTTGTTCGCCATGTCTGCTGGTGGGAGACACACTGTGATGGGGCTGTAAAATCCTGGCCCATGTCTTTGATCAAACTTTTGGCCACCCCTTCAAAAATGAGATACCAAATGTGTACTCTGCACCTGTCTTTACCAAGGAAGAAAATGTTACCCAAGTCATAATAAAAGAAGAGCTAGTTGAGATACTGGATGGGCTAAAAATTGATAAAGAGGAGGCATTGAATAGACAGCTGTGATGAGTTGCTAGGGCTGGATGAAATATGTCCAAGGATACTGAGGCTGAAATTGAGGAAGCACTGGCCATGATCTTCCAATCCTCCTGAGATACAGGAATGGTGCCAGAGGACTGCGAATTGCAAATGTTACACCTTTGTTCAAAATAGAGTGTAAGGGTAAACCCAGCAGGGCAGCACGGTGGTGCAGTGGTTAGTGCTGCTGCCTCACAGCTCCAGGGACCCGGATTTGGCCCTGGCCATGGGCGTCTGTGTGGAGTTTGCATGTTCTCCCCATGTCTGCATTGGTTTCCACCAGGTGCTCTGGTTTCCCCTCACTGTCCAAAGACATGCTGGTTAGCGGATTGGCTACAGTAAATTGTCCCCCTGTGTGTGAGTATGTGCCCAGTGATGGATATGTGGGCACCCCACCTAGTGCCTATTATCTGTCGGGATAGGCTCCAACTCCCCACGACCCTGAATTGGATGAAGCAGTTCTGGGAAAGTGAGTGATAAACTCAGCAACTATAGGCCAGTCAGTATAACTCCAGTGGTGGGAAAGCTTTTAGAGACAATTATTCAGGGCAAAGTTAACAGTCACTTGGACAAATGCGGATTAATTAAGGAAAGCCACCATGGATTTGTTAAGGGATCATACCCGCTGGAGTTTAGAAGAGTAAGAGGCGACTTGGAGAGGTGGGGGTGCTAGACGAAGATAAGAATGCAGCGCACAGAGTTAAAATTTCGGCTTATATAACCATTCTAGTGTATCTTTTTCATTGATGGGAGCCTCAAACCTGGATTCCCCATTGATCATTGGAAGACGAGGGCACCATGATGCAGATCTCCATGGCCTTACCAGGGTACCTGGCAGGCACAGTGACAGTGACTTTAACTAATGACATGTCCTTCTTCTCCTTTTTAGGTTCGCCAGCAGGTGTTTGCTCTCTGGACCCCGAAGGGCCACACCTGATGCCAGAGGACCACCGGGAGTCATTTGCAGCTGTGTCACACCTGCTCTCTCAACCAGGCACCAGCGCAGATACCAGCACCTCGGTGGGCATTAGACCGGCGGCTAGTATCATGGTGCACATTGGTGAGGGAATTTCACAGTCGCTTGAGGTGCAGGCGGAGGCAGAGAGTGCCCAGGGCGCCGGCAGTTGGAGAACTGCTGGGGACCAGGATGATGCTCAGTCGAAGGCTGATGATGAGCCTCTGGAGTCGTCCATTAGGCAGCAGATGCTGGACGTTCAGCGAGATGTGCAGGAGGATCTGGGGGAGATCCACGAGGGTCTGCGTGCCATGCTCTCTATTGTGGAGGTACCCATGCAGGGCATGAGCAATGCGTTGACCCTCATGGCCGAGTGCACTGCCACCTCCATTGAGAGGGTGGCGATTCTCATGGAGAGGCAGCTTCAGGGACAGAATGAGGGGTTCATGGGGTTGCACTCGGACCTGAAAGCCCTCACACAGGCACTGACCTCAGCTGGTCAGTGTCATTGTGGGAGATGGATGAGGCACTCAGTGTCCTAGCTAGGTGCCCATCCATCAATGGTGAGCAGGAAGCCCCACAGCGACCTCATGCTGGCCCATGAGCTAGCTGTCGTCTCCGCGGGCTACTCTCAGGGCACTCTGGATGATGGCAGCAGCTCCTCTGCCCCTCTGCCAGTGACCGTGGCATCTGATGAGGCTGCGGTGACTGGGGAGATGCCAGCTGTAGCACTGGCCACTCCTTCCCAGGCGGAGCCAGCACAGGCTCCATGGGCCAGAAGACGATTGCCAAGGTCATCAAGGCCAACAAGACAGCAGAGTCAGCAGGCTGTCTCCAATACCGGTGCCAGTGAGGTGGGTGGGGAGGGGGGCACCAAGACGTAGCACTTGTAAACGTAAGTTAAGGGCACCATGAGCACAAGAGGGACAGGTCACGGGTGATTTTTATGTTCATTTTTGTTTACTTTATGTACGCTGGCCTGATGTTGAATACCAGAAATGTCTCTGTTAAGATTATTGAACTGTCAGAATGAGATAAATTGTGTTTTTATCGTCAAGGCCTGAGTATGCTTCACCTTTTTATTTCATTGGTGTAGGGAACGCCAGTATGTAATGCTGGACGTAGGTGGCTCTGAACTTTATTGCACAGACACTGAGTGTTCTTTGTGTTCAAATGAAAGGGTCATTTCAGACACCAGGGATGGAGGGGGCAGCCCCGGCATGAGGTTGAAGCTGATCTTTGGTAGCCTAGCTGAAGGAGCGTTGGATCAAGGTGTCCCTGGTGTTCCTGCCTCCCTGCAGGTTACCCAGGTCTGCCTCCACGCCCTCAATGTTCTCCTCACTGTGCTCCTCTTCTGACTCATTACTGGATTCATCCTCTGTGGCCTGTGGAGCTGCATCAAGATCCTCTTCCTCCAGTGGGTCTCCCCTTGCCAGTGCCAGATTGTGGAGAGCGCAGCATGCAACCACTATCACCCACTAGACACCCACTCTGGGGGATATTGTAGTGCTCCCCCTGAACGGTTCAGGCATTGGAAGGGCATCTTGAGAAGACCTATGGTCCTCTCTACCACCACCCATGTGGAGGCATGACTCAAATTGTAGCCATTCTCTGCCTCTGTTCTTGGGTGGTGGAGAGGCGTCATGAGCCACCTCTTCAATGAATAGCCCTTGTCACCCAGCAGCCATCCATCCAGTCGGGCTGGAGCACTGAAGAGCCTCGGCACCTGGGAGAATCTTAGGATGTACACGTCGTGGGAGCTGCCTGCGTACCTTGCACAGACTTGCAGAATCAGCATCCTGTGGTCACACACTATCTGCACGTTCATGGAGTGGAATCCCTTCCTGTTGACGAAGGCACCGGGCTGACCCGCTGGTGCCTTGATGGCCACATATGTGCAGTCTATTGCACCCTGGACACGGGGGAACCCAGCACTCGCTGCAAAGCCTCTGGCTCACTCAGCCTGGCTGGCCTTGTCCGTACAGTAAAAAGTAAAGGTCAGGACCCGCCTGAACAGAGCATCTGTCACCAGCCTGACACAACTGTGGACAGCTGATGGGGAGCCTCCACACAGATCCCCCACTGACCCCTGGAAAGAGCCGGAGGCATAGAAGTTGAGGGCCATTGTGACCTTCAGAGCCACTGGCATGGGGTGTCCACCCACACAGTCAGAGCTGATCTCAGGCCCAATCATCTGACAAATGGAGGTCACGGTCTCCCTTGAGAGGTGGCGCCTCCTTCGGCATTGTGCCTCAGACATATTGAGGTAGCTGCATCGCTGCCTGTAAACCCTGGCAGCAGGATAGTGGCACCTTATGTGGTCCCTTCCGCCTTGGACTATCTGCTGGCTCTGTGCCCCTTGTGTCTGCGCCTCTCCTCCCACAGGTCCCTCCCCTGGAAGCTGCATTGAGACACCTGGCCTCCTCTCCCTTCTTCAACCTCTCTTCCTCAGAGGAGAAGGAGGTGCCTCCAGTGGAGACCACAATCCCCATTAGCAGGGTTACAGATGGCTGTCTGATACCTGGGAGGGTCCACATGGTCTGAATCCTCCAAGGGCCTTGGAGACACCAAAAAGACCAGAAATGAAGCCTGGAAATGCTAACAATGAAGCCTCGAACAGAGATGAAGCTGACAAGTACAAATAAGCAACCAGCTGTAAACTATCTCCAAAACTACTCACGCTGGCAATGCTGCTGACCCTTTTTATCCCGCCCTTGGATGAGGTTTGTGAAAATGTCGGCTGGCCGCCTGCTCGTTTTGCCCGTGCGACGAGCGCAAAATCACGTGGGCAAGGAAAAATTACAGTCAACTGGACTGTTAAGGGCCTTAAGTGGCCTGTTAATTAATAGCTCCAGCACCCGTCCATGCCCGCTGAACGAAATATCGTGTGAATGTGCGATGACAACAGGGCACTCGCCTGACGTCATCGGGCACAATTTTATGACTGATCAGGTTGGGCGCGTGCCCGCCGCTGGATGTAAAATTCTGCCTCATGGAATAAGAGGGATAGTGGCACCATGGGTACGAAGTTGGCTGTGTGACAGGAAACAGAGAATAGTGGTGAATGCTTCAGACTGGAGGAAGCTAGATAGCTGGGTTCCCCAGCATATTAGGACCACTGCTTTTCTTGATCTATATTGGTGACTTAGTCATGGGTGTACAGGTAACAATTTCAAAATTCGTGAATAACAGAAAACTTGAAAATGTTTTGAACTGGGAGGAGGCTAGTGATAAACTACAAGGGGATCTCGCCAGGTTAGTGAGATGGGGGAACAAGCGGCAATTGAAATTTAATACAGAGAAGAGTAAAGTGATTAATTTTGGTATGAAAAACAAGGAGAGGTATAGAGCACAAAAGTAAGGAACTTATGGTGAACCACTGTATAAAACATTAGTTCAGCCTCAACTGGAGTATTGTGTCCGATCCTGGGCATTGCATTTTAGGAAGGATGTGGCGGCATTAGAGAAGGTGCAGAAAAGATTCATGACAATAGTACCAGGGATGAGGAACTTAAGCTACATGGGTAGATTGGAGAAACCGGGACTGTTTTCCTTAGTAAAACCCCATGAGGGGTCTAAGCAGAGTAAATAGGGAGAAACTGTTCCTCTGGATGGAAGGGTCGATTCTAGAGGAAACCAATTCAAGGTGATTGGCAAAAGAAGCCACTGTGACATGAGGGAGGTCCTTTTTACGTAGCACATGGTTAGGATCTGGAATTCTGTGCCTGAGAGTGTGGTGGAGACAGATTCAATTCAGGCCTTCAAATGGATAATTACCTGAAGCTAAAGCATTGGCAGGGCTACGGTGAAAAGGCAGGGGCCAGATAGCCAGCACAGAGACGGTGGGCCTGTGGCCTCTTTTTGTGCTGTGGCTATTCTATGATTCTATGATATCTCCTTTGTCAGCTTGGCCTCCACTTTGATCTGATCATGACGCTGTGGCCCACCTTGAGATGTTTTCTTTGTTAAATGCAAGTTGCGTATTTTGTTAAAATACTTCTTGCAAAAATCTACATTTTTATTGCTACTGAAAACATCAAACGCTTTTTATGTTTTTGCTAGAAATACATTTCCACTGCTAGTTGTTTAACCATATTGGCAACTGCAAATTGTTATTATTTAGATATAATATTTTAGGTTTGGAATTGATGCTTTCTCTCATAAATGGATCTAATGTCCCTTATGATAAAGCTTTACCTTTGCCGCCCAATTTCTAGTCATATGATAACATGATTTGGGGTTGTGGCAACAAAAGCTGCTGACACTGGCTATCTCATCTTTGATCATGGACGAACCCAATGAATTTTCCCAAACTTTTCTCTCCACACCTTATTGTTCCAAATGCCATCAGGTCTCATGGTCAAACAAACACTGGAAAATTGAGTGAGCCTCAGAGAAACCCAGGCAACTTTATTGAAAATATGACAGAAATCATGAGTTCACCTCATTTGAGTGGGGGTGTTGCTTTAATCCACGTATTTGGTCTTTCGATTATGATATCCAAAAGTGAAAGTCAAACGTGGATGCCTGTCGGAGAAGGGGGAGATAAAGGGAGGTAAGAACTAATCTAGAACTGAAGGTTACGAGCCGCAGAATGTTTAACGTAGAGCAGAATTTTCTGGCTGGTGGGGAGGACGGAGAGCGAGTGGGCGCGGGAAGGTGCGGACCTGATCGCTGCCCGTGATCGGGTCCGCGCCGCCATTTTACACAGTCGGGCCAATTAAGTCCCGCCCAGCGTGAATCGCAGCTCCCAAGGACAGCGGGAGTGGGCGGGCGACGGCGGAATTGCAATGGCTGCCGGGTCCAATGGCGACCCGCCGGCCTGTTTTAAAAAAGCTGCTGCAACCTTTCAAAGGTTGCGAATCATGGCCAGTGGAAGGGCTCCCCAGAGCGCTGCTGGTGAGCAGGCCAGGCAGGAGGGTAGGGCAAGGCGGCACTGTGCCCCTTGTTTTTCTGATGATTGTCTTGTTGCCCTCCTCGAGGAGGTGGCAGCACGGCAGGAGGTCCTCGTACCCCAGGACGGGGGGAGGAGGCCCCCCCAACATGACCAAACGTGCTTGGGAGGAGGTGGCGGAGGTGGTGAGCTCCCGCGATGTGGTGCAGCGCACCTGGATCCAGTGTCGCAAGCGCTTCAATGGCCTTTTGCGCTCAGGAAGGGTGAGTACCACGTTGGCATTGGTCACTTAACCCAGCAGGTCGGCTTACCCCCTGCTGCACCCACCCCCAACTCTGAGAGCAGTTACTGCATTGAATCATTGACGGCCTGTGTCCTTCGCTGGGTGGGGCAGCAGATATTGCCCATGCCGAGGTTACCCTGAGAGGGTGGTGAAGAGATGGGTTCTGCCCCCGCAGCATGTGGTACAGTGACACCCCCATTACTGTTTTGAGGGCAACCTGGAGGAGCTGCACCTTGGCGCAGTGCTGGAACTCCAGGACATGTCATAGTCAAGGTGATGACATCTGGGAGGGGATATTCAAGGTGGCGTGGCAACAAACCATCTGCTGTGCTCTGCGCTCCACATGCTTGCGCCTCCTTGCTATGGAAGGATATACAGGGTGGTGCCTGATGTGATGTAGGCAGCATTTGGCTAAGGTGGAGGCGGGGGGGAACAGGCCTAGCATCTTTGTGTGGGTGTTCGGCAGCAGTGGGGTGAGGAGGCACTGGAGCTCTGATATGTCCCACTCTGGTTGGGGTGGGCCGTCCGTGAAGAGAATCCAGGTATAAGTAGCACTAATCAATGCTCTTCTCTCCTTTTCAGAAGAAGAATGCACCTAGTGCCACTGAGCGGGTAAGGACTGGTGGCGGCCAGGCGCAGTTAGCGATTCTCAGCCGCTTTGAGCAGGAGGCCCTGGATTTGGAGAGGTGCCATGTGCCCAGGTCCATCGGTATCGGTGAGGCTGGGGTGTCATGGGCAGGTATGTTAGCCCAGCACTGAGGTCACCATTAGTGTCCCAGCAGCCATGACACTGCTGAATGTTCAGTGATTGAAGTTTGCAACATGGCTTGACCATTACTTATGGAAGGATGAGCACATAATGATCCAGGGGATACACATTGACATTGTCACCACGTTAACTGATCCAATGTCCTTGTCCTTCCTTTTAGCATCAGCGGAGCAGGGCCGGGAGGAGGAGCAGCAGGGGCCCCCTCTCACACCTGAGGGCCCTGAAGTCACGGAATCAACAGCGTCACACCATCTCTTCCAGGCAGGCACCAGCACAGATACTAGCACCTCGGTGGGAATTCAAACATCGGCTAGTGTTCCAGAGCACAGTGGTGAGAGGGCACTTCACAGTCGCTGGAGGAGCTGGCAGAGACAGAGAGTGCCCATGGCACCAGCAGTGGGAGGACTGCAGGGGACCAGGCACATGCTCAGTCGGTGCCTGATGATGTGCCTCTGGAGTCATCCGTGACACAGCAGAGGCAGGAAATGCGGCCGGGTATGCGGGAGCATCTGGGGGGGATACATGAGGCTATGCTTGGCTTGGTGTCTGTGGTGGAGAAGTCTATGAGGACGATCGCCAATGCAATGAACCTCATGTCCGAGCGCCAGGCGTCCTCCATGGAGAGTGTGGCAGCTCTCGTGGAGAGGCTCCTCCAAGAGACCCATCAGGGCTTCCTGAGGATGCGCTCTGACCAGCAAGCCCTCACATCGGCATTGACCTCAACTGGTCAGTGCCAGTGTGGGAGATGGCCTGGGCACCAAGCTTCCCAGCTCGGTGCCCATCCATCCACTGTGATCAGGGAGGTCCGAAGCGACCTCATGTCGGCGCAGCAGCTGCCTGTCATCCCTGCGAGCTCCTCTCGGGGCGCTCCAGATGAAGGTAGCAGCTCCTAGGCCCCTCTGCCAGTAACCATTGCATCCGGTGAGGCTGCGATGACTGGGGAGGTGCCAGCTGTGGAACTGGCAGCTCCCTCCCAGGTGGGGCCAGCACAGGCTCCATGGGCCAGAGGGTCACCACCAAGGTCATCGAGGCCAAAAGGACAGCACAGTGAGCAGGCTATCTCAGATGCCAACGCCAGCGATGGGGCAGCACCTAGACGTAGCACCCGGAAATGTAAACATAAGGCACCTTAGGCACAACATGGGTTTCTCACCGGTGCTTTTGTGTTAGGCTGCAATGAGATCTTTGTGATTTGCTTTGATTTTGAACACTATTGTCATTTTGTTTCCTATAGTTTCTTTGTTTGAGATACTAAATTCAGACATGTCACCATGGCTGAGGGTGCCCCTTTTCTTCTGCAGGTGGATGGTTTCCAAAAATGTTATGAGTGACATGTGGGACATTCAGCTTTATTAACAAGGCCCTTAGTTAATGTTCCTATCCAGGCAGATTTTGCACTTAGGTATCGAGTATGGAGCCAACAGCCCAGGCTGTTGTCCGATGCACACCTGCTATTAATTAACGTGCTACTTAAGGCCCTTGAGGCGTCAATCGACGGCAATTTTTCGGGGCCCATCCGATCTTCGGGTCGGCACATGGGCGCAACGGGCAGGTGGGTAGGACACATTTGTATAAACCTCATCCACGGGCGGGGTAAAAGGGTTCAGTGGGTCGCGAGTGTGCTCTGTCAAATAATGTTTTTTCATTATTGAAACTTGCCTGTGTGATCTGCAATACTACAAAACCATACCAGCTGCTTGGTCTGGACCCTTAACCTTCAGGTCAGCACTCTGCAGTGAGGAATCTTTTTTGGGCCTGCAGGTTTCAGGAAGCCTTCCCTTAGCCTGGGAATGGGAGCTGAACTGTCCACTGGAGGCAGCTCCTCTGAGGAGGAAGGGAGGGTTAGAAGGAGGAGGAGGCCAGGAGTGTACATTCAGCCTCCAGGGGAGCCACCTTTGGGAGGATAGGCGCAGGCACAAGAGGCTCAGAGCCAAGAGGTAGTCCAAGGCAGAAGAGGCTGCAGAAGACGCCACTATCCTGCTGCCAGGGTTTACAGGCGGCAAAGCAGCTACCTCAATATGACTGAGGTGCAGTGCCAAAGGAGGCTCCTTCTCTCAAGGGAGACAGTCAACTATATCTGTCAGATGATTGGACTTGAGATCTCTGCTAACTCTGTGGGTGGACACCCCATGCCAGTGGCTCTGAAGGTCACAGCTGCCCTCAACTTCTATGCCTCTGGCTCCTTCCAGGGGTCAGTGGGTGATCTTTGCGGTGTCTCCCAATCAGCTGTCCACAGTTGTGTCAAGCAGATTACAGATGCTCTGTTCAGGCGTGCATTGACCTTCATCCACTACCGCTGGGACCGGGCCATCCAGACACAGTGAGCCAGAGGCTTTGCAGCGATTGCTGGCTTCCCCTGCGTCCAGGGTGCAATAGACTGTACACATGTGGCCATCAAGGCACCAGCAGGTGAGCCCGGTGCCTTTGTCAACAAGAAGGGCTTCCACTCCATGTACGTGCAGATAGTGTGTGACCACAGGATGCTGATTCTACAAGTCTGTGCAAGGTACCCAGGCAGCACCCACGACGCCTACATCCTCAGACCCTCCCAGGTGCCAGGGCTCTTCACTGCTCTGGCTCGGCTGGATGGTTGGCTGATGGGTAACAAGGGCTATCCCCTCAGAAGGTGGCTCATGACTTCTCTCCACCATCCAAGAACAGAAGCTGAGCAGCGGTACAATAGGAGCCATGGCACCACAAGGGCTGTGGTGGAGAGAACCATTGGTCTTCTCAAGATGTGCTTCCGATGCCTGGACTGCTCAGGGGGCGCACTCCAGTACACCCCAGATTGTGTGTCGCTGATAGTGGTTGCATGCTGTGCTCTCCACAATCTTGCACTGGAAAGGGGGGACGCAGTGGACGATGAAGACGTAGATGCAGTGGCTGAGGTGGCACACGATGAGCCCAGCAGTGAGTCCGAGGATGAGCACGCACAGGGTAATGCTGAGGGGGTAGACGCTGACCCGGGCATACTGCAGGGAGGCAGGGACACCTGGGAGGCTTTAATCCAACGAACCCTCAGCTAGCACACCACAGATGGACATCATTGCATGCCTGCCCAGCAAAATATTGCGATGGTGTGCGGTGATGTCGGGATGCTCGTCTGACATCACCACGCGTCATTTTATACGCGGACGTGCGGGGCCTGCCCCTGCATGCCAACGGGAAAATTCTGGCCTTAGTTCCAAACAATTGGATATTATTGCACATTGTGTAGCGCATTTAGGTACTGGGTCAATTGTGTTGGAGAAGAACTGTCTCCACATAGAAATCTATCAAACCTCTCCTTGTTTGTTTGCATATTGGCTTTAATTATGCTGAAAAACATGACCCCATCATCTCTGTGGAACACTGTCACAACAAAAATGCCCTTTTGTGAAAATTGTGTATGTTTGCAACTTTAGTGACACTGTAAAGCAGTTTCTAAATGTGGCGTAGACAGGTATATGCAGCTTATATAAATGAATACATGTGTTTCTTCTTGTAGATGGCAAGGTGCACACTTTGGAGATATCATCCAAATGGTGGCTCCAAGAGGTATATGCATTGTTGTGTGCAGTGATCTACATGAAAGAACTGGTTCCTTCAAACAACCCCAGGTGCCTCCCCTTAATCAGGAGCTTCCAGTGGCATTAAAGGCCCACAGAGACACTACAGCCCACACGTGGTCAAAGGAACGATGGACATACCCATCGCTCCACTCACTGTCCACAACTGCCTCACTCCCAGCGACATGCCATGTCATGGTCTATCTGATCTCCATCACCTTCTCCATCGATGTCACCAAAATGATGAATGGCACTTCACCTCCCATGTGTGTTTACACTCCCTGACATTCTGAGCGCCCTTCTGCAAACACAGACATACGCAGTGTCACTCCTGTCCCATCTCAATGCAACACTCACCTCTGACTGTCCATGGGGTTCAGGTGGGCATGAACTGGGTGCCTCAATGTGAACTTTGGTGCTTGGTCTTGCCCATGCATGGATCAGCCACTTGGCCTCACACTTCATGGGTGACTTTTAATTCATGTTGGGCTACCAGTGTGCCATTATAAATGTCACTCGCCTTTCAGGACCGCACCAGATCATTAACTCTCTTCCAGCAATGGTCCCATGTTCCTGCAGCCATCCCACAGCCACTGACCTCCTCAACCTTCTCCAGCAGTGCCTTCTTTGTGAGGCTTTCTGGCTTCAGTTGGAAACAGCACCTCTCTTCATTCTCTTGCCGCCTGCAGGAACACCTCTAGGAGGGCATCACTCAATCTTGGAGAAACCCCTCCTTGCGATTCCTCCGCAGCCTCCCTTGCTCAACACCCCTCCCTCAGGACCCTGTTTCTGCAGCCTTTCTGAAGATTGCAGACTTCTCTTTAAAAGAGGCACTTTCCAGTGGTCTGTTGGCACCAGAACCGTCCCACCGCACATAACTGGAAGGCTCCTCTGCCTCCTGGCTGTTAATTGGCTTTTCATGGCAATATCAGTGAGGAAGTCCCGCCACCCGTCCATGTGGCCCGCAAACCTGGATATAACCCCCGCCACTGGGTCATCCACATAAACAGTAAAATCCAGCACTTTGTATCTGTCTTCATGATGGAGCACACGAAAATCAGACTGGAAATAATGGGGAGCCAAGGGTCTATCGGGAATTGAAATTAGTATCAGTAAAGAAATAGTACCGTGGAACATAATAGGACTAAAAGTCAAAAAATAGTCTCGACCAAATGGCCTGCATCCTAGGGTTTGAAAAGAGGTAGCTACAGGGATAATGGTTGCATTGGTTTTGATCTTCCAGAATTCCCGAGGGCAGAATTTTTACCTTGGCGGGCAGGCACGCATCCGACCACATTGGTAGATGGAATATGGATTATAATGTGGGGAAATGTGAAGTTATCCACTTTGGTAAGGAAAATAGGAAAGCGCCATATTTTTAAAATGCTGAGAAATTGGGAAATGTTTGTATTCAGAGAGCCCTGCATGTCCTTGTACATGAATTACAGAAAGTTAATCTACAGGTACAACAAGCAATTAGGAAAGCAAATGGCTTTTATTACAAAGGGATTAGTTTGTAAGTGTAAAGAAATCTTATTACAATTATAGAAAGCTTTAGTGAGACTGTATCTGGAGTACTGTACACAGTTTTGTTCTTACCTAAGGAAAGATGTATTTTCCTTTGACGAATACAATGACTGATCCCTGAGATAAGAAGATTATCCTATGAGGAAAGATGGCGTACACTGAGCCTATATTCCCTCGAATTTAATCTAATTGAAACATATAAAATCCTTAGGCGGCTTGACAGGGTAGATGCTGAAAGGATGCTTCCCTTTGCTGTAGAGTCTAGAATTTGTGATCATAGTGTCACAATAAGGGGTTTGCCATTTATGGCTTAGATGAGCATTCAAAGTGTTGTGAATCTTTGAAATTCTCTACTGCAGAAAATTGTGGATACTCAGTCGTTGAGTGTATTTGAGACAGAGATCAATAAACTTTTGGGTACCAAGGGAAATAAGGAATACATGGAAAGTGTGGGAAGGTGAAATTGAGGTAGAAGATCAATTATGATCTCATTGAATGATGGAGCAAGCATGAAGGGCAAAATGCTTGCTCCTGTTTCTTATGTTCTTATAATCTTACTTGATAGTGCAAGTGTAACAAAGTCATTTAAGATTAAAAAAAAAGCAAAACACTTTACCTAAAAAGTAATGTGATGCAACAATCACTTCATTTATGTTCAGCCATGATCATACAGTCACAATCTCACACATAAATTTAATGTGTGGTTTGTCGTGCCCAGTAAAGGCATGTCATATTCATAACTTTAAACATTGACTTCATTCAGTATATGTTTTTCTGGAATGACCTTGCCTTTTAAAAATGGACATCAAAAGACTGCTCACATGACTGCCAAGGGTCAGGTCATTTTTGCAATTTCTGCACAGACTCAGAATGACCTCAAGTCTCCAGAAGGTTCCTGATTGAATAACCATGGGTGAAGCGCCACCTCCTCCCCCCTCCCGCTCCTTTGAATAGACATAGCAAGACGAAAGCCATCTGTGGAATTCATACTTTCTATTGTTTGTGTCTTTATCCAAAACTCAAAATCAATGGACTTCCCAGAGCCTCCGATTCCCAGCTCGGTACTTAACAAAAAGGAGCTGCAGAAACCAGTTAAAACATTAAATGGGTATGAATAACCATCCATTTCCCTTTGTGTAGCAATGGATTCAACTTCCAAACCATTCTGGGTGGACACCATAAGTATTGGTCATGTGATCAAAACTATCTTCAGATAACAAATCATTTGCTCCTAGGAGGGAGAAACCAGTCAGTCTGAAACCAACAGGAGTAGAGGGACTATTTCTCCAGCCAGGAGAACAGAACTCTGCCTAACAATTAGACAACTCAGGCAGTGTAAGCAGTCTAATTAGTTTTCATCTGCAAAGATTCGCCTTTACAGAAGCTTGGCCATAACTTTGTCTGGAAATCCAGAGGCTTCCAACTTCCATTCACCTCCAAAGAACCATCCAGGCCTGCAGCATATACACCTTAAAGGACTCAATCTGAAAGTGATTTGTTTCTTGAATTCTGTTAATTTTCTAGCTGCATGCTTTGTTCTCTAGAATCCATCTTTACCTGTGTGCGTGTATACGTTTGCATGTGGCAGTGAGTGTTTTTTGTTGTGTTTATATTTCGGTCTGTTGTGTAAATAAACATTGTCTTTTCTTCTGATTTAAACTTACTCAAATTCTTGTCTATTACTAAAAATCACAACACAAAAAGGTAAAATACTCCCTCTAAAATATACATCTTCTTGTGGACACACGAAAGGTGAGGAGAAAGGGGAAAAGTTATCCTACCATCTCTCTCCCCATCTGGAACAAGTTTCATACATGCCAACCATTTGCTTATGATTTGGATAGTCAGCATTTCTGCTGCACCGTCTATGCCTTAATGTTTGTATATAAAAATATATGTTTACTTTCCCCAGAATTCAAACTATGATTCCTTCTGGTGTGTGCTAAAAGTTGCTTGTGTACATGTGCACACTTTTGAGCACGCACCAATTTCCAAGTACTTGTATGAATGTGCGAAGATCCTGGTGTTGTTTAACAATATAGATTCCCACTGGCCTGGCCTGGCGATGAATTTGTCAACCGGTAAATTACCAGTTGTATAAGCATGCTAGAGCCAAGTGACTCAATGCTATTTTCATTTGGTGGGAGAAAAATTAAATGTGAAGGTTGCTTCAGATTTGAAGAAAGGCTTCCTATTGGGTTAACATTAGAAAAGAACTAAAGCATAATCTCGAGCTGTGTGAAATCCTCGGTGAGTTAGGTGAGCGAAAACTAAGAGGCACTTTTCACCAGCTGCTTTCAGTGGGCAGTGAATTTATGGGACTGGATGTGGCCATGAAACAGAAGAAAAATCAATTGTAGTTTCATATATGCCAACCTATCAATATTTCATACTGACATCAATGTTTATCATCTGAAAACACTGGCATTTGTTGCTAAACATAAGTGCAAATGATCTTCTCTCCCCCCAGTCACACCCCTCCTGAGTTTGGTGGCTAACACATTGGAGCTATTTCCTGTCTGCCCCCAACTACACAAAGAGTGCTAATGGCCAGCCTCTGTTTATTGTAGGCAGAAGCCCTTGAGGGAATGCAGAGAACTGGGAGTGCTGCAAAGAGGAATCAGGGCTACAGTAGCATTGTGATTACATTTTTAAACTAGTAATCCAGAGGCCTGGATTGATGATCTGGAGACATGGGGCAGGATTTTGACTTTTGGGATGGAACCCCAAATTCAGGGTCAAATAGGGGTTACAACCTGGCATGTGGCGGGAACAGTCACCTGGCTGTGATTTTCCATGAATTGGCCAATTAGTGGCCAGAGGGCAAGCTCGCCATCCAATTAAGGATGACAGGTTGGCTCTTGAAGCTGGAGCAGCAATAGGAGATCCTCCAGCTTGGAAGGAGGCGAAGCCTGCAGTTTAGGTGAGAGAAAGAGCTGACGCCTCCATTTTGAGTTTCCCTCTCTCCAACTTTTTAAACCTTTCACGCCTTAAAAACTGGCCTCAGCTGCCAAGGCACCATGTAGAGGGGAACTCATCCACAGGGCAACCAGTGACTGCAGCTGAGGCCAGCCAGGCAGGAAGGGCCTCAAAGCCTGCCTGGAGCATTGACTTCCAAGTGTACGACTGAGAGACCACCTCCAGGCAGCTGGCCTAGCCCCCAGTGTCTCAGGAGGTTAACTGGCAATTTCCAGTCAGCCTCTGACAAATGGCATTAATATGTCTTTAAGTGTCGCCAATTGGATCCCACCTCCATCAAACTGGCTCAGGGATGGGATGGTGCAGGCAAGACAGCACACTGGCCAGCGGCACAAATTTTCACGCCCACCCACCTCCCTCGACAACCCCACTGGGGACTGAAAATCCTTGCTATGATTTCAAATCCCATCATGGCAGCTGTGAATTTCAATTCACTTTTAAAAAATCTGTTCTTGGGATGTGGGCATCACTGGCTAGACCAGTATATGTTGCCCACCCCTAATTGCCCTTGAGAACAAGGTGGTGGTGAGCCGCCTTCTTGAGCCACTGCAGTCCATGTGCTGTTAGGAAGGGAGTTCCAGGATTTTGACCCAGTGACAGTGAAGGTACGGCGATATATTTCCAAGCCAGGATGGTGTGTAACTTGTAGAGGAAGTTGCAGATGATGGTGTTCCCATGCATCTGCTTCCCTTGTCATTCTGCGGGTGTAGAGGTCATGGGTTTGGAAGGGGCAGTCAAAGGAGTCTTGGTGAGTTGCTGCAGTGCATCTTGTAGATGCTGCCACTTTGTGTCGGTTGTAAAGGGAGTGAATGTTTGGTGGATGGGGTGCCGATCAAGCGGGCTGCTTTGTCCTGGATGGTGTTGAGCTTCTTGAGTGTTGTGGGAACTGCATTCATCCAGGCAAGTGGGGAGTATTCAATCACACTCCTGACTTGTGCCTTGTAGATGGTGGGCAGACTTTGGGAAGTCAGGAGATGAGTTACTCTCTGTAGAACTCCCAGCCTCTAACCTGCTCTTGTAACAACAGTATTTCTGTCGCTGGTCCAATTAAGTTTCTGGTCAATGGTAACTCCCAGGACGTTGATGTGGCGAGAGGGGTGGGGGGTGGGGGTGGGGGTGGGCTGTGGGGAAGGGGTGGTGGAATTCAGTGATGGCAATGCTATTGAAATGTGAAGGGGAGATGGTAAGATTCTCTCTTGTTGGGGGTGGTCATTGCTTGGCACTTGAATTAAATAAACCTGGAATAGAGAGGTAGTATCAGTAATGGTGACCATGACATTATAGGATTGTTTTAAAAACCCATCTGGTTCACTAATATCCTTTAGGGAAGGAAGTCTACTGCCCTTACCTTGCCTAGCTTATAGGTCACTATAGATCCATAAACTATATTTTTGACTCTTATCTGCCCTCTGAAATGGCCTAGTAAGCCATTCAGTTGTATCCAAGAAGCTGGTTCACCGCCACCTTCTCAAGGGCAATTAAGGATAGGCCAGATTAGATTAGGGATAGATTAGGGAGCTCTGCCCCAGATACACTAGAAAATAAATTTGCATAATCAAAAATTTCTAAATCTATTACCACAAAAATTGAACTCGATTTTTTTTCACTTGCAAGTGATAAAACATTGGTATCTGATACCAAAACATTAATAATAAATCTTGAAATCCAATGCGAAATGTAGCTGTTTACTGATTTGCAAACAGTGATCTTGTCACAGCATCACAGAATCACACAGTGCAGAAGATGCCCTTCGGCCCATCGAGTCTGCACCTACAGGTGAGAAACACCTGACCTACCTACCTAATCCCATTTACCAGCACTTGGCCCATAGCCTTGAATGTTATGACGTGCCAAGTACTCACCCAGGTACTTTTTAAAGGATGTGAGGCAACCCGCCTCCACCACCCTCCCAGGCAGCGCATTCCAGACCGTCACCACCCTCTGGGTGAAAAAGTTTTTCCTCACATCCCCCCTAAACCTCCTGCCCCTCACCTTGTCATCGACCTTTATTCAGTGTTGTTTATCAATTGCACTTTTTGAGTTTTTTGGGGGGAAGGATCAACCAGCTTTCTTGGAGCTGTTCCTCAGATTTTCCGAGTTCCGTTGATTGTCGTGTAAAATGCCAAGTGGCACAGTTTTATGATTTTGATTAAAAAAATTAATGTGAAGACATGTTTCCGTAACGCTACACACATTCCACCAGAGGCCGCCAGACACCAGAGTGAACACCGCAGAATTTACCACACCGACATAGCAATGGACATTGCAGCTTAGAGTATTAGTTCACAGCACATTGCCAGAGGCTGTAAAATGTGTCAATTGAAATATTTTATGATATAATACCATAATAAAAGGGCGACGTTCAGCTGCTCCAGTTTTATCCGAAAGCATATCATTACTAAGGATGTAAAATACATCCATAGAGTATGCCGTCCCCACATTACAATAATAAATACACTTGGGAAAATACTTAGTCGGCGAAAAAAAAATGTTTGGGAAGAAAAAACGGTTTCAATGGCTTGAAAACCGCTATGTAAACACACGCCTTTCTTTCTCTAATTCCTTCTTCCGAATGGAATTAAATAGTAGGTAACTGCCTCAAAATGTGAACTCAAGAAATCTTGTTGAGCACATCACTTTGTTTGATGGAAAGATTTTAGAAGTGACAATATGCAGCAAATAAAATTTTCTTTTGGTTTCCAACATGTTATTTCACTTCCACATAACAAAAATCATCAACATGCGATAAATAAACAAAAGTGGTCTGCTTTAGTACATAAAGTACACTAGGGGGAGACACATGCCACGGCCTCCAACATTATACATGCCTCACATAAATTATATATTTTAAAGAATCTCCATTGGGCCTGTCTTTGCTCCCCAATAATTAAAGCGACTTCCTTTTCAATTTCCATGTACGTATTGATACGTGGAATTGGAATATATATTTAAACCTCTATTCGCCTCTTTATATCAATATAAGAATGTTATTACTGTTAGATGTAAAGGTATATGGAGCATTCACATTTACTGATTCAATGGATTTCAATCTGATATCTCGATAATGTAATGCCGGCAAATTGAATCGATTACCTGTGCTGTAATGGCCCTTTAAAACCCCGGTTTAGTGCTGTATGAAACTTTCATACAGTTGTTTATTTCTGATGATGGATTCTCCCGTCGAAGATAAACGAGTGTTCAGCAAAAAAAACAGGCTTGTGACCTACGTTGATGCGGTCTCATAGCTGACGTTAGGCCAAGTCTCGATTTGCATGACTGATTGCAAATACTGTATATGAAGTCAGTGTTGGGTGAAAGTACTGGCTTTCCACCATGTTCGCTTGTACTGAAGGCACTTGACTGTTTTCCTCAAATGTTGAAATCGCTTGATTACAATGGCTCCTCCATTTGGGATCTGTCCAAGGTTGTTTCCTCCATGTATTAGGATCCCAGCTTGCAATCTCTGAGGTTGGCTTTCAGATTGTCTGTATATGGAAGTTTGGGACAACCTGTGGTGCGGGTTCCCGTCCTCAGCTGGCTGTAAAGTACTGCCTTTGGTATATGAGAATCCTCCATGCGAACCACATGGCCAACTCAACGAAGCTGAGTCTGATGAGCATGCTCTCCATGCCAAATATTCAGCACTTTGCAAGGACCTCGGTGTTGGGGATTTTGTCCTGCCACCGGATGTTGCAAATAGATCCCAGATAGTGAAGATGAAATGCTCCTAGTTGTTTCATGTGATGCCGGTAGGTTGTCCAAGTCTCGCACCCATAAAAAAGTGATGTAAGAACCACTGCCTGTTAGACTGTTATCTTTGTTCTGAGACAAACCCCAAGCACTTTGCAAAGCCTTGAGAGTGAGCCTGCCAAAGCTGAGCAGGCGATGGATGATTTCATTATCCAGCCTAGTGTAACAGCAGGAAAAATTCTTGCAATGGTTATTCTTAATTGGATTGTCACTCACCCCATTGATTCTGCGTACCCAGTATCAAAGTGTGTGGCTTCCGAGCAGGATAGGGAACAGTAGACATGATCTTTGCAGCACGTCAGATTCAAAAAAAAAGTCCCACAAATAGAATAAGTACCTTGACAAAGTGTTCATTGACCTAACCAAGGCTTTTGACACAGTAAACTGGGAAGGCCTGTGGAAGGCTCTGTACAAATATGCACATTTCTACATTAATGCTTTTAGTATTTTTTACAGCTATGCCTCTGTTGTTTTTCTGAGAATATGATTTGAGTATCATTTAATACAAAAATAATTATTATTTTCTAATTGGCTTGTAGGAACTTTCAGAGCACAAACAATCCCTTCCATAAATTATGGCACATCAATTTACCCCCAGGATTTTCCCATAGTCATGAAGAAGAGTTCAAAAATAAACCCTCCAATACAATAGGGCACACGTTTCCTCCAAAAAGTTATCTTTTGGGCAATATCAAATTTCTTGGCGGGTATGTACCTGTAACAAACCTTCAGAATTTCAAAACGACTTTGCTTAATGATTGGAAATGGCAGAGACTGAGCGAGAGGCTGTAATAAGATTGAATAAATCTGAGGGATAAAGTGGGCCGCGTTATTCTGACACTGTATACAGTCAGTGTGTGTTTTTTCCAACAACCTGTAATTATAATTGTAGCAGGGATTATCCATGTAATTGTCAGTCTGGGATAATGAAATCAAACTATCAAAAATAAAATATCCGGCATCAGTTTTATTAAATTAAATTTACATTTCCCTCATAAATTTGAGAAATTATTGTAGCCTCAGAAGCCCAGAGCACTCTGTGTAAATCTTCAGGTTAGAACATTACATCTAAAAATCAGTTATTTCGACAAAGGCAATCATGAAATAAACGCCGATAATGCCTCATATGGAGCAAGCAGCAGACGCCTCTGATCAATATTGTGTATTCCGTATCACGGTTTATTGTCTAGACACAGGCGACGCTGTAAGAAATCGGTGTAAATGGGCAACTCCCTGGACATCACTTAAACCTCAGAATGCGTAAAGCGGAAGATGCCGAGAAATCGAAGTAAATTGTTCGTCATTTTAAGCATGTTACTTTCTCAAGACTGCACAGCGTGGAAATCGTGCCATCTAACATTTAATTTAATTGCTAAACGCTCTCTGAAGCGATATGAAATGACTGCATAATTCATAATGTTCAGATGGAACGGTCCCGTTTTTCTGGATATGAATAGCGTCCAGCCCCCTTGCTGCTTTGAAAGAGCGCATGTGTTGGGGTTCCCAGCGCCTTCTCCTTTCCTCTCTACAGGCAATGCCAAGCTGGGCTGAAAGGGGTTTTCATGTTTTTAACAACGTGACCTTCATGATTCTGGACAGAATGGCGTAGACAAGCACGACATTGGTTATAAAACCGGTAAAAGAAGCTAGGTACCAGCTTTGGGCACTGTGCTGTCTGTCAGTCCCTCCGGCAGGTGTCGCCCGCAGGCTCAACCCAGGCAGACCACACAAAGTCGGACTCCTCCACAAAGTAGTTGGGCCTGTCAACTCTTTCTTTCTCATTGTAACCAAGCAGCACAACAAACCAGGCAGGGCATACAACCCAAAATTTATAGCTCGCAGCTAAAGGTTTAAATTCATGAGGACTGATCATGTATTTATATAAATTTAGAAACATACATGAACACATTTGGGTTGGAATTAATGGGAAGAAATTATTGCCACGAAAACTAGCAGCAACAATCGGGGTAAATGTTACTCTTTAAGATGCCCCCGCTCCCCCCGCCCCGAGCCTGCATCACAGGTATGGACATTGGGGGTCGCCCTGAGCGGCTGCATTGCTTCCTGGACAGTTTTAAAGGGAAACCTCGTGTGCCGGTCATAAATCAAGTTGGGCAAAACTCTGTGCCAGGAACGAAATCATGTCATTTATTTTAATGAAGAAACTTACACTGGATTGGATCATTATGGCCAATTTTTTTTGAGTTGCTGCCTTTAAGTGTTCTTTAAAATCTTGCCGATTTCCTGTAATCCAGGACCTGGACTGCTTGCTGATATTGACAGGGGAAACGCTGCATCTAAGTGTGACAATGGTTTATCTGTTCCTCAATGCAACCCAATCTACTAAAGCAGTGTCTCGCTGGCTTTCTAGAGGTGAACATATCACAAAGTTAACAGGTTTCCGCCCAGCCATGGCGCTGAAGTGACGGAGGCAATTTCTGCTCATCCAATTCTGAATCTGGAGAAGCTGCATGACAAATCATAGTCAATGAAGACCTGGTGGTGAGATAGAGCTGCCTGTCATCAGCATACAAGTGAAAACTGATGCTGTGTTTTCTCATAGTGTAACTGATGGGTGGCACACAGGTGTGAAATGGCTGGAGGCCAAGAATAGATCCATCTTGGACTCCGGGTGTAATGGTGCAGGAGCAAAATGAGAAGTCATTGAAGGAGATTCTCTGGCTATGACTGGATAGGTGAGAATGAACATTGCCATGGCAGTCCCACTCAGCTAGGCAACAGAGGAAAGGCATTGGAGGAGAATGGTGTGGTCAATCGTGTAAAAGGCTAGAGGCAAGTAGAAAATTATGAGGAAGGATAATGCACTATGGTTACATAGGGCATCATCTGCAACTTTGTTAAAGAAATTTGATGGAGGAATTTGACTTGATAAGAGTTTATGGAGGGGACAGCAGAATTTTGCATGAATACAACTTCATGGAGGGTGGAAGATGCAAGGCTGGCTAAGAGAGAATTCTTATCTGCCTGACTACATGGGGCACATAGTGATATTAGCAGAAAACACAGCATTAGTTTCTACATGAATACTGATGACACCAACTCTAATTCACCACCAGTTTTCTTGAATCCTCCACTGACTATGATTTGTCATGTGGCTTGACCAGTATTCAGTACTGGATTAGAAAAAGTTCCTCCAATTAAATACCGAGAAGCCAAAAGCTATCATCCTCAGCCCCTGTCACATATTCTATACCCTAGCCACTGATTCCCCTCCCATTCCTCTCCATGGCCACTGTCTGAAGCTGAACCAGACCATTTACCACATTGCCATCATGTTTGACCTTGAACTGAGCTTTCAACCACATACCCTATCCATCAGCAAGGGCACCTACTTTCATCTCCGCTCTTGCCTCAGCTCATCTGCTACTGAAACCCTCGTTCATGCCTTTGTTACTTCCCGACTTGACTGTTCCAATTCTTTCCTGGCTGGCCTCCTATCTTCCACCTCTATGAAGTTGGACTCATCCAAAATTCTGCTGTCCGCTCATAAAACTCTCATCGAGCCCCGTTCAACCTCGCTCACTGGCCTACATCACCTCCTGGCCCAGCAACACCTTGATTTAAAAAATCTCACCCTTATTTTCAAATTCCTCCAAAGCTTCATCCCTCCTTAGCCCTATAGCCTCCTCCAGCCAAACAACTCTTTTGGATCTCCGCATACCTGATGATGATGGAGGCATGATATAATTTATTTGGTCTCCTGAATGATTAACAGTTAGGATACTTGATTGGAAAGGTTCAATCATAAAGCTGTGGGAAGTACAGCTTTATGGGCAACATGTATGAGGACTTTAGACAGCAAAGGGTGGTTAAAAAGGTTGGACCAAGACAATATTGGTATGATAGGGAAGGGATTTCTAAAGTTAATGGAAGACTGTCTTAAGACTAAGCCTAAATAGGGGAAAATAACATCCTAGATTTGAAAGAGTAATAGGAATGGTCAAATTTCCAACACAAAGGAGATTAATAAAACCCAATGTTTTAGTGGGCCGACTTATACACTTGAGAATTCTTGCCAGAGTGAATTGGAAAGATCTGAGTGTGACAAGTAGAGTTCCTTGAAGGAGGTGGTTCTGAACACGATGGACCAACGTATATCCATGCAAAGCCAATGTACCAACCTTAAATGCATTTCTGCCCAGTTGAATGGGATTCTCAGGCAACTCATAAAATAGAAAAAGAATATTTAAGGCCTTGAAAAGCTCCACATATTTAGATAGATTCACTATCAAAAGGCATGCATGGAATGTAAATGGGCACCAAAATGGCAAAGAAAAATTCTGAGTTGAATACACTTGTTGCTGTGTAAGTGCTGTTTGATGACACTCTCCATCACTTTACCGATGATTGTGAGTAGTCTGATGGGGTGGTACAATGTAACCTCTCCAGTCTGGAAGTCTACTGTTTGGAAACACCAATTGTCCAGAAGTTTTTTGAGCAGATCCGAGCATCATTTCAGTACAGCATTTGGGGAGTGGAAACATGCAAGATACAGTATTTGAATAAGCAATACTACTTTTAATACTGCTTTATAATGTTTTATCACTGTTTAATGTTTCAGGTAAATATTTATATCTAGCATTTTCTAGTTCACACACTTGCATTCTAAAGTCATTCTATAATCCAGAAAATTCCGAAATCTTGACAAATCTTATGGAAATCTGGAAATGACTTAGTCCCTAGCATTCCGGACTGAGAAATTACATTAAAATTGGCCAGATTGGACTTGTCCTGCTTTTTGTGGACAGGAAATACCTGGGAAATTTTCCACATTGTCAGGTAGATGTCAGAGTTATGGCTATACTGGAACAGCTTGGACAGAAGTATGTCAAGTTTGGAGTATGTCTTCAGCATTGCAGCCATGATGTTGTGGAAGCTTTTCCTGTGTCCAGTGTGCTCAGTGATTTCTTCATGTAATCTGGAGTGAATCGAATTGGCTGACGGCTGACATCCATGATGGAGGGGACCTCAGGAGGAGGCTGAGAAGGATCATCCACTCGGCATTTCTGGTTGATGTTGTTGGAATGTTTTAGCCTTGTCTTTTGCACTCATGCTCTGGGCCCCGCCATCATTCTGGATGGGGAGATTCATAGAGCCTGCTCCTTCACCTATTAGCTTGATTGCCCATCGCCACTGGATGTGACAGATTTGCAAGGCTTTGATCTGATCCATTGGTTGCAGGACTGCTTAGCTCTGTCTGGAGCATGCTGCTTACTTTGTGTTGGAGCTTCACTAGGTTGGCACCTTATTTTTAGGTCTGTCTGGTGCTCCTAGCATGCTCTTCTACACTCCCCAGTGAACCAGGATTTGTCCCTGACTTGATGGTAATGGTAGAGTGATCAACATCCCAGGTCATGAGGTTACAGATTGCAGTGGAACACAGTTCTGCTGCTGCTGTTGGCCCACATCAGTGTAGTGATCACTCCTACTAAATTCAATGCCTAGGTCGATGCCAGGTGGCCCATGTTTTTTAAAATTCTTATTATACTTCATTGTAGCTGTTTGGTAAAACTGAGTGACTTACTAGGCCATTCAGAGAGTAGTTACAAAGTCAACCCCATTGCACTGGACGTGGTGTCACATATGGGTATGGTAAGGAATGCAGGTTTCATTCCCTAAAGGGTGTTTATTGAACTAAATAGGTTTTTACAAAAATCCCATAGTTCCACAGTCATCAATACTAGTTTTGAATTCCTGATTTATTTAATTACTTGCATTTAAGTTCCCTAGCTGCCGTATATGAACTCATGTCCCTGGATCATTAGACTAGGCCTCTGCATTACTAGTTCAGTAGCACAGCAACTATGCTACTATTTCCAATTTTACTTTTGTTATTCTATTACTTAAGACAGGAGGGAGGGTGAATTAGTTGTGAGGTAGGAGACAGGATGTAGGAATAAAAGGAATGTACTCTGGTGAATATGCTAAGTGGTGTTCCCTGGTGATTTCTACTGGGGCCTAAGCTTTTCACCATATTTATCAATGAGTTGGATGAAGGAATAGAGAGTTGTATATCGACATTTGTAGATGGCACTGAGTTAGGAGGAACAGAAAGGACCAGGAAGCCACAAAAGGATATAGATAAATTAAGTGGGTGGCAAAACCATAACCTCAGCTCTTTTTAAATTGAGTTTAACAGTGCACTAAAGTTCCATGCCAAGAAGACCTTAGTAAAGAGCCGTTAGAAGAGTGTAATTGATTAAAGAGGCATAAGGGGACCTGCAACAATAATCATGTATCCACACCGCTCTGCCAGAGCCTATGAAAGTGACAACTGCATTTAACATTCATGCCACAAGCTCATTTCAAGAAGCCACAGAAGATGTGTGTAACATTACCCAGAGTATCATCTGGGCACTTATTTTTCAGGTAACTGTCATTTTTTCTGAAAAACATCATCCAGTTTGGATTGGCTTCCTTAAGCAAACAATTCAATAAATGACACTCGTGTATCATTGTGTACCCCACTGTTAACACCCTCAACTTACTTAACAGAAAAGGATAACAAGAGCTGAATGCCCAGATCCCACATGACTTCATGCAAAGATTCTTTCATACAAGTTCCAGATTTGCTGCAAGTTGCCATGATTCATTCATCTACAACATCTCTTGATTTTCAGGAAGGATTATAAGAACGTTGGATTCTTGCTGTTTTGGATAACGACCCATGTAAGAATTGCAAGAACAGCAGCTGAGCAGCACATGCTGTATGTCAGAAACAAATCTGCTCCCCTCATGTTCCTTTTGGGCTGTAACTTAAAATCTGATGATCTTAATCTTGAACTTAAAAAAAAAAAATCATGCTTTGCTTTCGGATAATTTTAAATTGCACATGATCAAACATTAACATCAAGCTGTCTGTCAAGTATAAAGGAAAGCTGATCATTTTTGACATTTTTAAAATTCATTTACGGGATGTGGGCATCACTGGCTACGGCAGCATGAATTGCCCATCCCCCTAATTGCCCTTGAGAAGGTGGTGGTGAACTGCCTTCTTGAACCACTGCAGTCCATGTGATGTAAGTACACCCACAGTGCTGTTAGGGAGAGAGTTCCAGGATTTTGACCCTGCGACAGTGAAGGTTCAGTGATATATTTCCAAGTCAGGATGGTGTGTGGCTTGGAGGGGAACTTCCAGGTGGTGGTGTTCCCATCTATCTGCTGCCCTTGTCCTTCTAGATGGTCACGGTCGTGGTTTTGGAAGGTGCTGTCGAAGGAGCCTTGGTGAGTTTCTGCACCTTGTAGATGGTACACACTGCTGCTACTGTTTATCAGTGGTGGAGGGAGTGAATGTTTGTGAAAGGGGTGCCAATCAAGCGGGCTGCTTTATCCTGATGGTATCAAGCTTCTTGAATTTTGTGGGAGCTACCCTCATCCAGGCAAGTGGAGAGTATTTCCTCACACTCCTGACTTGTGCCTTGAAGATGGTGGACAGGTTTTGGGGAGTCAGGAGGTGAGTTACTCACCACAGGATTCCTAGTCTCTGACCTGCTCTTGTAGCCACAGTATTTATATGGCTAGTCCTGTTCAGTTTCTGGTCAGTGGTAACCCCCAGGATATTCATAGTGGAGGATTAAGCGCTGGTAAAATCACAGAATCACAGAATTTTAACAGCACAGAAGGAGGCCATTTGGCCCATCGTGTCCGCACTGGCTCTCCAAATGAGCATTATGACCTAGTGCCCATTGCCCTGCCTTTTTCCCGTACCTCTGCACATTGTTTCTATTGAAAAAAATCATCTAATGTCCTCTTGAATGCCTCGATTATACCTGCCTCCACCACACTTCCAGGCAGTGCACTTCCAGACCCGAATCACTCGTTGTGTGAAAAAGATTTTTCTCACGTCACATTTGCTTCTTTTGCAAATCACTTTGAATCTATGCCCTCTCATTCTTGATCCTATTACAAACAGTAACAGCTTCTCCCTATCTACTCTGTCCAGCCCCCTCATGATTTTGAACATCTCTATCAATTCTCCCCTCAGCCTTCTTCTCTCCAAGGACAACAGTCCCAACCTCTCCAATCTATCTTCGTAACTGAAGTTTCTCATCCCTGGAACCATTCCTGTAAACCTCTTCTGCAATCTCTCCAATGTGTTCACAACCTCCCTATAATGTGGCACCCAGAACTTTAATGCCATTGAATGTCAAGGGGCGATGGTTAGCTTCTCTCTTGTTGGAGATGGTCACTTCCTGGCACTTGTGTGGCACAAATGTTACTTGCCACTTGTCAGCCCAAGCCTGGTTAGAATCCAGGTCTTGCTGCATTTGGACATGGTCACCAAACTCTAAACTGCAGCCTGAAGTGGCTTACTAGAAATGGGAAATACATACTGACATTGTCAGCAATGACCGCATCCCATAGAATCACAGCATCACTGAATCTTTACAGCACAGAAGGAGGCCATTTGGCCCATCGTGTCTGCATCGGCTCTCTGAATGAGCAATTCAACTAATACCATTCTCCCGCCTTCTCCCCGTAATCCTGCTCATCCTTCCTTTTCAAATAATCATCTAATTCTCTTTTGAAGCCCTCAATTGAACCTGCCTCCTCCGTAAACTCAAGCAGTGCATTCCAAACCCTAACTGCCCACCGTGTGAAAAGGTTTTTTCCTCATGTGGCTTTTGCTTCTTTTGCCGATTACTTTAAATCTGTACCTTCTCGTTCTCGATCCTTTCACCAGTGGGAACAGTTCCTCCCTAACTACTCTGCCCAGACCCCTCATGATTTTGAACACTGCTAACAGATCTCCTTTCAGCTTTCCCTTCTCCGAGGGAAACAGTCCCAACTTCTCCAATCTATCTTCATAACTGAAGTTCCTCATCCCTGGAACCATTCTCGTGAATCTTTTTGGCACTCTCTGCAATGCCTTCACATCCTTCCTAAAGTGCGGAGCCCAGAAGTGGACACAATATTCCTGCCAAGGCCGAATTAGTATCTTATACAAGTTCAACATGACCTCCTTGCTGTTATTAGCATGTTGAATAGCTGCCCCTATTAATAAAGCATAGGAGACTGTATGCTTTATTAACAACTCCCTCAACCAGTCCTGCCACCTTCAATGACTTATGCACCTAAACACCCAGGTCCCTCTGCTGCTCCACACCCTTTAGAATTGTGCTCTTTATATTGTCTCTCCATGTTCTTCAAACCAAAATGAATCACTTCACATTTCTCTCCATTGAAATTCATCTGCCACCCGTCCGCCCACTCCACCAACTTATCTATGTCCCTTCAAAGTTCTACACTATCCTGCTCACAGTTTACAATGCTTTCAAGTCCCAAGAATACATTTTTAAAGAGTGTGCTGTTTGGTGCAATTTGGTGCCGATAAACACTGAAATGTGAAATATTAATGAATGTTTAAGAATGAATTAAAACTGAAACATGCTAATAATACAAATACATAGAGAGATTGAACATGACAAAATCTGTAATGAATAGGCAACCAATATTCAACAAAACAAGATCAAATATTTTGAAGAATAACTGCATCATCACAAGTACTGAAATATTGAAGGGGAACAAAAACAAGCTATTATAATGTTCAGGTTAGAGCATATTTACAAATTTTTCTGACTATATGATTGCAACTTATCACCAGAATTAAAGTTATACTGTAAATAAAATTATAGAATGGTTATTGCACAGAGGGAGACCATTATAGCCCTGCCAATGCAATTCAACCAGCTCTACCATCTGGAATCTACACAAAGTAACATTACAATAAAATTCACAGTCCTGAACTTCTTCTCTCAGTTCTGTGCCCAAAGACAGGTCCAACCCACAGCACTGTGATCTCCACCAGAGGTAGGACAAATCCTGAATCTACCCCAGCCAGAACAGGGATCAAGCCTTGTGTCATTGGCACCAATCATCCAGCTGTGGCAATTTGCACTTTTATATGCATGTTGTAGTCCGGAGTTATGAATAGTGATGATAGAGACTCTAATTTTATTTCCAGCAGGAATCTCACACACTCCTACCACTTGCCATGGGAATTTGTTGAAAGGGTTTACCTTTATGGTCACATTATGTTCTTGTGCCCTGGAGTGGGACTTGAACCCCGTGCTTCATGGTTCAGAGGCAGGGGCCTACCACTGCACCACAAGACCTTTTAGTCCTACACTAGGCAACCTTATTTCAGGGATCTTCAGAATCAGAGAACACTCTCATTCAGCATATCAACCTTTATACCACTAATAGATTTTTCTGTAGAAATAAGCAGTTCTGTTTTAAATAGCTGAGCCCTGAAATTCCTCCACTGTAGAGGCGTGAAAATGAAATCATCTGGGTGTGGAGTGAGGGAAGAATTTGCATCAAGACTTCATCATGCCTCCTCCATCCCTTTTCATGTGTGGCTGAAATTTCTCTGAAAGTGGGGCACTGGTAAAGTGCGCTTCTGTCCCCACCCACCCCACGACCACTGTGGTGTCATAGGGAAATGATAGACTAATGACAGGTAAAACCATCCAACCAAAATCCTGTCATTTTAGGCTATTTTGCCTTCATTGTACAGAACACCTATATAAAGCATGCATTTTTGCCAGTGTTCAGATACTTTGGCTTATATCTCCATTATGTTTTGCCAGGTGCTTTTTTATGCTGGTCGTTCATCCTGTCTGTATCTGGAACTCTCTAGGATTCCAAAGGAATTTGAGGAAAACTCTCCGGAAAATTTAGTTTATGGAGTTCCCTATAGGAATGATGATTTTTGTGGAGAAAGAAGATGATGATGAGGAGAAGGACTGCATGGAGGCCAGACTCATATAATATCATGGAGGATGTTGAAGCCAGTACCCAGCAAATTGGCTGGACAGTGGGGAGGCAATGGCATAGTGGTATTGTCCATGGGTTAGTGACCCAGGGTAATGCTCTGGGGACATGGGTTCAAAACCTGTCATGGTAGAATTTGAATTCAATAAAAATCTTGCATTAAAAGTCTAATGATGACTATGAAGCAATTGCTGTAAAGATTAGAGATGGGTAATAAATGCTGGCCTGGCCAGTGATGCCCACATCCAATGGATGACACTGACTATACCTGTTAAAAGCACAATAGCTCTTTTTTTTATTGTTCAATTCATGGGAGATGGACGTTGCTGGCTAGGCCAGCATCATTTATTACACAACCCTAGTTGCCCTAGTTCAGAGGGCATTTCAGAGTCAACCACATTGCTGTGGATCTGGAGGCACATGCAGGCCAGACCAGGTAAGAACAGCAGATTTCCTTCCCTAAAGAACATTAGTGAACCAGATGGGTTTTTACAAAAATCAACAATGGTTTCATAGTCATCATTAGACTTTTAATTCCAGATTTTTATTGAATTCAAATTCTACCATCTGCAGTGGCAGGATTGAAACCCAGGTTCCCAGAGCATTACAAAAACAGAAATACCTGGAAAAACTCAGCAGGTCTGGCAGCATCGGTGGAGGACTTGAAACATCAACTTTACTCTTCTCCGCTGATGCTGCCAGACTTGCTGAGTTTTTCCAGGTATTTCTGTTTTTGTTTTGGATTTCCAGCATCTGCAGTTTTTTGTTTTTATTTCCCAGAGCATTACCCTGGATCTCTGGATTACTAGTCCAGTGACAATACCATTACACCATCACCTCCACCAATGCTCATCACTGGCTCTTTTCAGACTGCAATAGCTCACAAATAACACTTGCATAATCAGGCCACTGATGCCTTGCTCAGAAAGGCTGCCCAGTTCATAAGTTTTAGATTATCTCTGCAGCACCATGTGGCTGGATGCAGCTGCCTCAGTGCTATCTACCCATTTTCTAAGTTATTTAAACTGTAAGGGGTTCCATTCATTGAATGTGAGGCTGGAATACAACTCCCAGAATCAAGATGCACTGCAGGAACTCACCAAGGCTCCTTAGACAGCACCTTCCAAGCCCACGACCACTACCATCTAGAAGGACAAGGGCAGCAAATAGATGGGAACACCACCACCTGGAAGTGCCCCTCCAAGTCACTCACCATCCTAACTTGGAAATATATCACCATTCCTTCACTGTCGTTGGGTTAAAATCCTGGAACTCCCTCCCCAACAGCACTGTGGGTGTACCTACACCACATGGGCTGCAGCGGTTCAAGAAGACAGCTCACCATCACTTTCTCAAGGGCAACTAGGGATGGGCAATAAATTATGGCCCAGCCAGCGAAGCCCACACCCCGTGAATGAATTTTTAAAAATCCCCAAGTGAATGCTAGATTTTCTGGCAGCTGCCATGATTCATTATACATCAGTCCATAGTGTTAGCTTATTGGATGATAAGGGTTACTGATTGTTATTGTGAGTCATCACACCTGTATAGATACCCAGCATACCTCATGAAGAAGGAACAGTACAATGGGATCTCTGTTGCCACCAGGAAATACTAATGGTTACATTTAAAAACAAAGGTTGATCTTGAGGAGATCTCCAGTGTACATCCAGCAGCATCGCTTGGATTGTGATTGTGCACTATGTCTCACAGAAATTCTCCCTTTAGAAAGGACTACCCATTCTTGACCCCAAGGAGAAAGGAGAGGCAACTGGGATGCTACATTTGGCAAAGGAAAGCAGTACAAACAGGAAGCAGAGTAACAACTTTTACTGGCTGCAAAAGCATCTGAAGACAGCTTATCGTGGACACCTTTCCAGCTCACTAAATCAACACCCACAGCAAATTAATGCATCCAGCTTCTTGCTTTCACTTAGATACTAACTCCATACAATCCTGTTCAGTCTGCAAACTTTCATAGATTGCATGAAGTCCCAAATTTTAGTGGCAGCAAGCATGGTACATTGCACATAAACAGAACATTTCTCCTAACATTACATTTGATGAACACTGTCCTTACCCTTGGTAACCCTTTGAGAAGTCTTCAGGTGTAATTTAACATCTTTTCTGGGTGCTGCTGAGGGCTCACTTTCTCACTCTTCCCATTCCCTCCTTCTCATGCTCTATCCCTCAGCACTTTCATCCCAAAGCCCTCTCACCTGCTGCCTTCTTTCCCCTTCTTTCACATTTTCTTCCTCCTCTTCTGTTCATCGCTCTTCTGCCCCGTTCCTCATTACTTCCTATACTCTCGTACTGAAGTTTTTCTGTCGCTGCTTCTGACCACCCATCCCATGAGATCTGATGGATCCCCTTCCTCACCTTATTAAAAACATAAGAAATAGGAGCAGGAGTAGGCCATTTGGCCCCTCAAGCCTGCCCCGCCATTCAATAAGATCATGGTTGATCTGCCCCAGGCTTCCTCCAGGCTTCTGGATCATCTTTTCCCCTCCCTCCTTCCTGACAAGGGCTTCTGCCTATAATTTCCTCACTCCAAACTTACTGGACTTTCTTGCCCCTTTCTTCCCCTTCAAAGGCTTCCCCTGACAATTCCCTATTCTCGGCCTGCTGGTTTACCACTTTCCCTTCAAAAGCACCTTCTAACAATCCCTCTCAGCCCCACCCACCCACTCCATGCAAATACACACGCACACAGCTCATGTATTCTACAGGTACATAATAAATCGCAATGTGAACTATGAAAACTAAAGTCAAGTTTCCAATTCTGTGTTGAGAAACTGTTCAAAGGTATCCAGAAGGCCACCAAGGAAGGGGCAATGGAGAGAGCACAGTTGGGAGCTGGAAAATCAGGGAAGAACAACTGGGAGGCTGAGAGCACTGGGAAATGGAGTAGAAGATAGTGGGAGCCAAGTGGGAGTTGAGAGGCCAGAGAAGAGGCCGGGAGATAATGGGCAACTGAGCAGCAAAAGCCAGGAGGGATAGAATTAAAACTTTAAACTGAGTAAAAATGGAACTTGAAACGTAACTGCAAGCAACTAAATCAGGGACAGTGAAAAAAATAAACGTACCAGTGCTTGATCACAGAATCACAGAATTGTTACAGTGCAGAAGGCCATTCAGCCCATCATGTCTGCACCAGCACCAGATAAACAGACATTTTTTTTCCATCTAAATTTTGCTAAGACAGAAGCCATCGGCTTCAGGCTCTGCCACAAACTCCTTTGCCTAGCCACTTGCCCCATCCCTCTCAATGCCAAATGTCTGAGGCTGAGCCTGTCTGTTCACAAACTCGGTGTCATATTTGACCCTCAAGATGACCTTTTCACCATCTATCAGTGCCATCACTAAGACTGCCTATCTCCAACTCAGTAACATCACCGGACTCCACCTTGCCTCAGCTCAACTGCTGCTGAAACACTCATCAAAACTCCAGACTTGACCATTCTGGACTCGTCTCCCATGTTCTACCCTTCAGAAACTTGAGATCAACCAAGGGCAGGATTTTCCAGTCCCATTCCGGAATTGCCTGGCCCTGCCGACGGGTCCCTCCATGGCAAGGCCAGCAAATCCCAGCCCTAATCTCTGCTGCCTGTGTCCTTACTTGTACCAAGTGCCATTCAGCCATCACCCCTGCGCTCACTGACCTACACTGGCTCTCAGTTAAACAATGCCTCAATTTTAAAATGATTGTCCTTGTTTTGAAATCCCACCATGACCTCATCCCTCCCTATCTCTGTAATCTCCTCCAGCCCCATAATCCTCTGGGATGTCCACACGCCTCCATTTCTGGTCTCCTAAGCAACCCTGATTTTGACCACTCCACTACTGAAAGCTGTGCTTCCAGCTGCCAAGTCCCTGAGCACTGGAATTGCTTTTCTAAACTTGCCTTCCTCTCTTTCCTCCTTTAAAGCCCTTCTAGAAACCTCTTTGACCAAGCTTTCGGTAACCTATCCTAATATTGCTTTATGCCACTCTGCCCTAAACTTCCTTGGGAAGTTTTACTTTAAAGGCACTATATAAATACAAGTTGTTGTTGCATACAATGATTTCATGCTGAAACATGATTTAGAACTTACATAAAAGCAAAATACTGTGGATGCTGGAAATCTGAAGCAAAAACAAACATTGCTGGAAAAACTCAGCAGGTCTGACAGCATCTGTGGAGAGGAAGACAGAGTTAACGTTTCGAGTCTGTATGACTCTTCATCAGAACTTACAATAGCATTCCCGTTGTTTGGGTAAAGAGCAATCAAATGATCACATACTCATACATTTCCTTAGGCCACTGGGATGAGCCAGTACAGTTGTCGATTTAGTATGGGTTGCTGCTCATATGGATATGTTTGGAACTTCAAGTATAGAGTTTTGCACATTTTACACGTTGGGCAAAATTACCTATGGAGCTTTACAAACTCGGGACGTATATCACTCTGCAGCAAATTATGATGCATACATCCATTGGCCAATGTATTCCTGCATTTGTAACAGCATTTCGAATCGCATAAATTTTCGAGCGGTTTTTCACGCCACATGAGCAGTGCCACCGATCATTGTACTGAAAACCATTTCAAAGGTGGGAATTTAATGCTTAGCTTTTGACCGGTTATACTAAGTATATTCATAACGTTGAAAACTCTAGTAGCTATCAAGCTCTTCAAAGTGATCTGCAAGCGACGTCCGACGCTAATGATCCTACAAATGTGGGAACATTCGCGCGTTTGAGATCACATTAATGGTCAAGTTGCAAAGCATTCTGTGAGGTCTGGTCCAGTTTCAGTGATGTCCGCCTGAAACCTGCTCTGTGCAGCTCTGTATGACAAATACAGGGGAAACAACGGTAAATTTATGTTATATTTTGAAGGAGGGTCTGTCGTTGATAATCGTGCACACGGAATTAATTCAGAGTTTTTGAGACGCTGCTTATTATAAATTCACAAATTGTTCATAAATTTTAATTTTGAGAAAAGAAAACTGATACAATAAACCTGATACCTAAATAATCCCACATTTTTACTATAAAATGTATACTCTTTTTGAATAGTTCTCAATATAATATAAAATACAATTGATTGGATGTTTCAAGAAACCATGAAATAGCAACTCTCTTGCTCAAATTTAACTTCTTCGACCGTCACAGATATTATATTCAGACGCAACTAAACTAATCTGTTAAATTGGAGAAAGATTCTGAATCTATCTAATTAACCAAATCTCATCGGATGGATGCCAGTGCCGGCGATGAAGGGTTAACCAGTAACCCGAAGAATGCTCCGCTTTTTTTTCCCCTAGGATCTGACTCGGCTTTTCAGTTTCTGACCATCTGCCCAGCTTCTCGGCTTCAGAGTTTGGTTGTCTCTTGTTAAACTTCTATATTATGTTACATCAACATTTTAATGGGGAAGGGAGGATATCTCATTTTGTAAAAAGATGTTTCGGGTTGGAAACTAGTTCCGTTTGAAAGAGGCAGAACGCCCCTTCTTTGTTAATGAAATGCATACCCATTCTATGCCCATTACTGCGTGAACAGTCTCATTGACTATTTGCAACCTGTTGGTTTTCACCGACACAGTATTGATCAGAGCTATGGTCACCGTGATTGATGATCCTGCTTCTGTTATCTATGCCCTCCTATGAAAACTTTACAGTTCATTCGGGTCAGTAGGTTACAAATGTTTGTTGTAAAATATTTGTACCCTGGGCAGCGTTAAATAGGTGGATGTTACCAGCAATTAATCCGAGGTCATATAGTCCTGTTGGTACAGGTCACTAGTGCAAGTGCATTGTGTTGGGTTTATTAAAACGCCGCCAACAGGTCTGTACCGACTGACGAGCTGTAATTGCGATTGGTGCGAGATGTGTTAGAAATTGTACATGGAAAAACTGACTGCTGGAGGGTGCTTCGCGATAAAAAGGAAGAGAGAAGAATGAAAACAAATAAGAGAAAAGTAATTATATGGGCAGGAAATCCTGGAATACACCGCATGATTTAAAGTTTACAGATATGCCTTGTTCAGGACAGAGGCTAATTAACATCAAAGAATTGGCCCAACTGTTTCCCGTAACTTTTCTAATGGGTCCGATGTGCAAGTGTTATCAGATACAGATTGTGAGTCTTTCATTTCTAATCTCAGCTGTAACTGCAAGACAAGTCTCATGATCACAAAACAAGTAAATCTGGAAATGATAACATTGGTTCTAACTTTCCTACATTACAGCAGTGACTACGCTTCAGAAGTGTTTTATGAGCTGCTGTTAAGAGCTTTGCCGCATTCCGAGGTCGACGTGAAAGGCGCTTTATAAATGGAAGTTCTTAATTTCTCTTTTTACAACCCCATTGAAAACACAACCTTGTAACATTGGTCAGCTTTTAAATGAGGATACCAATCATAGCCCAACAAGCTATCCATTTTTGTGATATGCCATTCTTTTTCTTTCCATAATGAAGTTAAGTGAGTTTACCATATTTTTCCTCCAAAGTTTATGTAATTACACTTTCAAAATCAAGCAGTTGGACAACTCAAAAATGCAAACAGAAATTGGCAGAGGACAAAGTCAAAGGAACAAATAATGTTCCAATAAACCTTAATTCACCTGGCCAAATAATAACTCCCACCAAAGATTTTAATTTCAGTTTGGTTGTGACAGAAAACTATCTGAAGCAGCAGCTGCTGGTGTTGCCCTATCTTTCATAGTGTTTACTGCCTAAGGCAGTGTGCTGTAAGCCAAAATTGCATTGGAGAACCTCATTTGTTTCTTTCATTATTATGAACTATTTGAATGGATTGTATTGTTCCTATCTGCCCACAGCACACAGATTGTCCTGGTCAAAGGCACCAATGACATCCTTTTTGACTGTGACACATTGCAGGGTTTAATCTCGAATTGCTCTCCTCAAATGCTGTGAGGCTTTCACTGCTGAAAACACTTCCATGTTCCTACTGGGTCAACTACGGTGTTAGTGCCCTATCTTACCTGCCTCTCTTAATATTGCCAATGAGCATGCTGCCCTTGGCATAAGCAAGGGGCTAACTTTCATATGTGTGGTGAAGAAATCAAACCTCTCTACCATCATCTCAGAATCCCTGACTGTTACTATTCTGTCCAACATGAAGATGTAAAAACTTTCAACAACGTAATATTCATATTTAACACCAAGTTCCATTCACAATCATCGCTATGTCCACTGACTTACATTGGCTTCGGATTGAGCAACAATTTGATTTCAACATTATTATTTTTGTTTTCAAATCCCTCCATGGCCTCCCCCTTCCTAATCTCTGTAGCCTCCTCTAGCCCCACAACACTGAGATCTCTGTACTTCTCCAATTCTGGTCTCTTGCACATCCCTGATTTCAATCACTCCACCATTGGTGGCTTGCCTTCAGCTACTGAGGATCCAAACTCTTGTATTCCCTCCTTAAACCTTTCTGTCCCTCTACCTCTCTTTCCTCCTTTAAAATGCTTCTTAAAACCTACCTCTGACAAAACTTTTGGTAATATGTCCTTATGTGGCTCAGTGTCACAGATTTTGTTATTCATTCATGGGATGTGGGCATCGCTGGCTAGGCTAGCATTTATTGCCCATCCCTAATTGCCCTTTGGAAGGTGGTGGTGAGCTGCCTTCTTGAACCACAGCAGTCCATGTGGTGTAGGTACATCCACAGTGCTATTAGGGAGGAAGTTCCAGGATTTTGACCCAGCAACAGTGAAGGAATGGTGATATATTTCCAAGTCAGGATGGTGAGTGGCTTGGAGGGGAACTTCCCCAGGTGGTGGTGTTCCCATGTATCTGCCGACTTGTCCTTCTAGATGGTAATTGTCGTGGGTTTGGAAGGTGCTGTCTAAGAAGCCCTGGTGAATTTCTGCAGTGCATCTTGTAGATAGTACATATTGCTACCACTGTGTGTCGGTGGTGGAGGGAATGAATGTTTGTGGATGTGGTGCCAATCAAGCCGGCTGCTTTGTCCTGGATGGTGTCAAGCTTCTTGAGTATTGTGGGAGCTGCGTTCATCCAGGCAAGTGGAGAGTATTCCATCACACGCCTGACTTGTGCCTTGTAGATGGTGGGCGGGCTTTGGGTAGTCAGGAGGTGAGTTACTTGTCGCAGGATTCCTAGCCTCTGACCTGCTCTTGTAACCACTGTATTTATATGGCTAGTCCATTTCAGGTTCTGGTCAATGGTAACCCCCAGGATGTTGTCAATGGGGATTCAGTGATGGTAATGCGGTCGAATGTCAAGGGGCTCACTTGTTGGAGATGGTCACTGTTTGGTACTTGTGTGGTGTGAATGTTACTTGCCACTTGTCAGCCCAAACCTGGATATTCTCCAAGTCGTGCTGCATTTGGGCATGGACTGCTTCAGTATCTGAGGAGTGGGGGGGGTTGGTTGGTGGCAGTGGGCAGGAAGGATGCTAAAGTGTTTTGGGATGTGACCTGGCACCCATGGCAAGAGATGAGTGAGCAGGTCAATGCCAGGAGCATAGGACCAAGGACCAGGCTGCAATATAGGCAGATGTTTAATGAGATGATCAGGGTTGCCAAGCTAAGACTCCTAACTCTCATTTCTGTTATTCTTTGCTGAGCCCTGCGCCATCTGTAGGCTTAGCATTCACAACCATTCCTTTTCTCACTTCCCTTAACTCTCCTTCAATCACAGCAGCACAGTTTACTGTATTTTGGTCTCTTGCAGATCCTCAATTTTAATTGTTCCACCAGTAGCAGCCATGCCTTCAGCTGCCTGGGCCTCCATAAACTCTCGAACTCTCCACTCCACTCTCCTTCAAGATGCTGATTAAACCTACCTCTTTGACCAAGCTTTTGACCTTTCAGACTATCTCCATTTAAATTTTGTTTACATTTCGTTAAAATTGTTAAATTTTGTTTGATAAATTTTGCTGCTGTGAAGTGCTTTACAACATTTTTGTTTCATGTTCAAAGACAGCAGTGCTTCTTATTGTGTCTCTCAGTGTGAGGTCTTTATTGAACAGATCTAAATTGGCAGCTTACTTAGATTCCCTCACGGTACAGATCACATGACTACAGCAAGCCAGATAGGACATGTAGTAATATTGCATTTCAAAACCCAGACATCCCCCTTTTCCTAACGAACAGAAGGTATATGTGCATGCATGGTTGTGTGTAACTATGACTTACCCACGTTACCCACTATACACTAACTTTTCTCATGCATTAAAAACTGTTTTTTCTGCTAGTCAATCTCTGCCCCTACATTGCATACATAGTCTTAAAACGTGCAGGTCTCTTAATGGTATGCGTGCGCATTGTCATTGGCTGTTCATCTGGGTGATGTTCCTTGTCCGTTCCTGTGGCACTTGTTGCTGTGGTAACTTGTTGTTCCATTGCAGTTGTTGAGGATACATGGAACTCTGGGATTGATGGTAGTGTAGCCGGAAAGGCTAAGCAAGCTGCAACATTAATGGAGCATGATGGTAAAGGATGTCAACATAGAAGTAGTGCGCAGGAATGGAATGTGCACTATCAGCAAAAGGGGAAGGCGTGGCTGGTTGCAGGGAACAGATGTTACCACCCCCCCCCCCACCCCCCCTCACTGGCTGAATCAACACAAATGAGAAACTAACTTAATCACAAGGAACAATGTACCAGATGTAACCTGTTTTACACCAAGTAAATGGATGACCACGACTCACATGAGTGTGTGATTAAGAACATTCTCAATGCTGGATGCAACTGTATAAAAGAAGGAACTTCGGAGACATCGTCAGCAAAGACCTGCAGGAACAACCCTCGCAAAGTGGACCCTGAGTCAGGGACTCAGTGACAAAATCTACCACCAAACCGGAGACTGATCACCTCTCCTTGAATGGGTAGTATTATTACATTCCAAACTGTGTAAGTTTTTAGAGTTATTTTGGTAAAGCACTTTTAAGTAAATCTGTGTGATATAATAAAGTCAACTTAAAATGAACTATCGGTAGTAAGACTTGTCTGTCCGTACATCAGTTGTACTCAGACAGAGTCAACAGTAGTTCTGTACTCAGTACAGCTGGTGAGATCCCTTCTCCCTGACCAGTCAATTGCTGTAAAGGAACAGCTTCATGCTGTCAAGAAACTGCTTCACTATTCATACATATATGCCTGCGGTTGCATCAGTATGTTTGGTCATTCACTTCCACCACACACGATCAAGGTGACAGTTTCTTTACACATGTCCCAAGTTTCCATGTGGGCTGACTCCTGTTGAGAGCATTGAAGGTTTCTACCCTGATTGGCTCTCCAATGCTCAGCTTTGACAATGGTTTGGCAGTCTTGTCAAACTGAAATTTGGTTTTCTGCCATTTCACCTTGATTTTTTCACTCATGCCTGTTACTACTTCTGTTTTCAGTGGCTTTTTTGCTATTGGGAGAGTAGTTTGGATGCGTTAGTCTTTGGACTGGACTACTTTGCATGCCTTCAGTCAGTGTGTTTCTCCACTCAAGGATTGTCTTGGATACACCTGTGCTAGATTTGCTTGATTTCTTGATGATTCCTTTGGCACTTTTCACTGCCGCCTTAGCCTTTCCATTTGGCTGGGGATAGTGCGGAGATGATGTGTAGTTTTGAATTTCCCAATCCTTTGTGAAATGGCTGAATTATTTACTCATGAATTGAGGGCCACTGTCACTCATCACAATGCCTGGGATACTGTAATGACTGAAGTGTGCTTTCAGGCATTCTACTATTTCTCCTGTTGCCTTTTAAGTCAGCTGGTCTAACTCCAGTAGTCAGAATAGTAGTCTACAGTGGCATGATAATCATTCCCTGCTGTAGTGAAGAGGTCTACTCCCAGCTTCATCCATGGTTTGTCTGGGATGTCATGTGTCATCAACAGCTCTCTGGCTTGTTTACCTTGGTGCTCGTTACAGGCATTGCACTGGCCTATGTGGTCTTTAATTTCATTGCTCGTGTTTGGCCAGTAGAGCATTTATCTTGCCTTCCTCATACTCGATTCAATCCCCTGATGGCTTGCCTGGATACGCTTCAGCATCTCTTCTTCTTAGGGATGATGACTCTATTTCCTTGATGCAAGATGCCATCTTGGGCTATCAATTCATCTCTATGCCCAATATGCTCGTGTGACCACAGACGTGTCCTTGATGTTCTCAGGCCATCCTTTCACCACTACTTCTTGTAACACCTGGAGAGTTACATTGTGTTGAGTAGTTCACTTGATTTGAGCAAGGCACTTATCTGTCAGATTCAATGTCTCTGCTGGGCTGATAACTTCTAGACCATGTTGAGCTGCTGCTTCACATTGAATCTGGAAGATTTCACATTCTGTTATAGCATCCTCAACTCTCTTCATGGGGAGTGTTACTCTCGACAGCATGTCTGTGATGTACATCTGCTTCCCTTGCTTGTATGTCATGTCGAGATGATATCTCTGTAAACAAAGTAACATTCTTTGCAGACACTTTGGAGCAGATAGTAGCAGTTTGAGAAAAATGCTTTGAAATGACTTGTGGTTGGACTCCAATGTTACCTTGTCTCTCCCAAGCAGGTATTGTTGGAAATGTTTACAAGCAAAAACAATAGCCAGGAACTCTTTCTTAATCTGAGCGTAGAATCATTCTGTTTGCGTTAGTGCCCTGGATGCAAATGCAACTGGTTGTCCTTGCTGCATTAGGGTTGCTCCTAGACCTGTCTCACTGGCATCACACTGCAAGGTGACTTTATCATAGTTGTTATAGTACTTCAACACTGGTGTTGTCATCATTAGTGGTTTGACTTTAGTGAATGCTGCTTTGTGCTCTATTCCCTTATCCCACTGCACATCCTTGGCAGTGAGCTTGCTTAATGATTCACACTCCAACGCCAAATTAGACAAAAATTTTGCTAAATAGTTCACGAATCCAACAAATCATTGCACCACTTTCATGTCTGTTGGTTGCTGCATCATTGCTACAGCTCTCACCTTGTCAGGGTCCAGGTGAAGACCTTTTGCTGTCAGTACACGACCTATGTACTTGACTTCAGGCATTTTCAATTGCAATTTTTTCTTGTTCAGCTTCAGGTTCATCTGGTGAGCTCTCTCTAGCAGTCGTATTAAATTCTGATCATGGTCAGCTCTGGCTTCTTCCATTGTCTCTCCACATCCATAGACTAGTAGGTCATCCACTATGATTTCCACTCCAGGAAGATCACTGACTATCTCATGCTGTCAGTGTTGATACCCTTCTGGAGCCATGGAAATGCAAAATTGTGTCTCCCGACCGGGGTCCAGAATGTGGTTAGAAAGTTGATGATTTCTTCCAGCTTCACTTGCCAGTAACCATCCTTCGCATCTAGGATAGTAAAGATCTTTGCCTTGGCAAATTGCAGCAAAATTCCTTTGACGAATGGCATGGAGTAGTGAGATCGCTTCAGCACTTTATTTAGATCCTTTGGGTCTAAGCATACTCTCAGCTTTCCATTTTACTATGTTAAAGGTATAAATCCTCACGCTGCTACTACCACACCCTGTATCTGCCACTGTCCTTACAATTACTTTCCTGACTTCTGCACTACTCTTCTACCTTTTATACAAAATCTACACTAATCTGCACTGACATGTACATCCTTAAGACATCACACTAGACTATTATTAACACATTCCTTTCTTTTGCACAGGAGAAGCTTGTGCATAATGCCAAGGAGCAAGTGGGAACAGGAGGAAGTTGAGCATGAGTGAGAAGTTTTTTGTATTCTTTCAAGGGATGTGGACATTCCTGATTAGGCCAGAATTTATTGTCCATCGCTAATTGCCCTTGAGAAGGTGGTGGTGAGCAGCGGCAGTCCATGTGGTGTAGGTACACACACAGTGCTGTTAGGAAGAGACTTTCAGGATTTTGACCCAGCGACAGTCAAGGAACGGCGATATATTTCCAAGTCAGGATGGTGAGTGACTTGGAGGGGAACTCCCAGGAGGTGGTGTTGCCATCCATCTGCTGCCCTTGTTCTTTTAGATGATAGAGTTTTGGAAGGTGCTGTCAAAGGAGCCTTGGTGAGTTGCTGCAGTGTATCTTGTAGGTGGCACACACTGCTGCCACTGTGCGTTGGTGATGAAAGGAGTGAAGATTTAAGGCGTTGGATGGAGTTCCAGTCAAACAGGCTGCTTTGCCCTGAATGGTGTCGAGCTTCTTGAGTGTTGTGGGAGCTGCACTCATCCAGGCAAATGGAGAGTATTCCATCATACTCCTGGCTTGTACCTTGTAGATGCTGGGCAGATTTTAGGGCATCAGGAGATGAGTTACTCTTCGCAGAATTATCAGCCCCTGACCTGCTCTTATAGCCACAGTATTTATATGGTTGGCCCAGTTCAGTTTCTGTTTTTGTCCATGTTTGGACCAAGGCTGTAAATAAGGCAGGTGGCCCTGGTGGAACCAAAACTGAGCATCAGTGAGCAGGTTATTGCTGTATAAGGGCTGCTTGATAGCACTGTTGACGATACTTTGTTGATCATTGAGCGTAGGGGCAGGCGGAGACATATGGCAGATGGTGGAATTTGAATTCAATAAAAATCTGGAATTAAAAGTCTAATGATGACCTTGAAACCATTTCCGATTGTCGTTTAGGGAAGGAAATCTGCTGTCTTTACCTGGTCTGGCTTACATGTGACACCAGACCCACAGCAATGTGGTTAACTCTTAAATGCCCTTTGAACAAGGGCAATTAGGGGGGCAGTTAGGGATGGGGAGTGTCATGAAGCTATTAATGTATATATAATATTATTGGAAAATATTTTTCTTTTAAAATACAGGTCTAATCTGTGGGTATGTCTTAATTGGATTAAAGCCAGCTGGTCTGGGTGCTTTGGTGCGTACTAGTTTTGATATGTAAGAGAGATAGAGTGTATTTGCATTTTTTGAATAGAGCATTCAAGAAGTGGGGTGAAAACTGACACCTATCTAGCAGATACCAAGCAATATGTTTATATTACTAATAAAATTGTTACTATTAAAGGGGTTTTATTGTTAGAAGAGGCTGGTGATACAATGAGAATTTACATTCAATGAGCTGTGCTAGGTATAACTTCAGCAGTTTTTGGGTGCATAGAACAGAGTCAATGTAAGATCAAAGCAGCTACAAGCATCCAACTGTCTCCACAGGAACCGAAGTGAAAAGAACCTCAATTTGAATTTGTAAGGTAAAAATGCTTTGCCTGGTGTCTGGTTAAGTCTATAGGTTGAGAATATGAGAATAGTTTTGGAATTTGTTAAAAGTTATGATCATAGTAAATTGTAGCCATGTGTATATATTTAATTTGTGTAAAATAATAAAATGTTTCATTTAGCTTAATATAAAACCTCTCAAGAACTGGTGGTATGATTCCTGACTTTAGAGTTGCATCTTAAAGGTGACACTTAAAAATATAGGTTATGACAGTTGTTTAAAGTTTCCCTCTGGGATTTTTAAAAATTAACTCAGCTTTACCAACTGCTGTGTCATAACAGGCAGTAAATGCTGATCTAGCCAGTGATGCCCACATCCAATGAATAAAAAAAATAGACTGATGGAGAGGTAATTAGCTGGGTTGGATTTATTCTGCTTTTTGTGAGCAGGACATACCTTTCCCACATACCTTTCCCACATTGTTGGGTAGATGCCAGCGTTGTAGCTGTGCTGGAACAGCTTGGCTAGAGACACAGCATGTCCTGGAGCACAAGTCTTCAGTATTACTCCTGGAATGTTGCAAGGACCCATTGCCTTTACATATCCAGTACCTTCAGCCGTTCCTTGATATCATGTGGAGTGAATCAAATTGGCTGACGACTGGCATCTGTGATGCTGGGTCCTTGGGAGGAGGCCAAGATGAATCATCCACTTGGGACTCCTGACTGAAGATAGTTGCAAATGCTTCAGCCTCCTCTTCTGCTGGGCACATCATTGAGGATAGGGACATTTGTGGAGCCTTCTCCTCCTGTTAGTTGTTTAATTGTCCATCACCATTCATGACTGGATGTTGCAGGGCTGCATAGCTTGATCTGATCTGTTGGTGCAGGATCACTTAGCTCTATCATGTGCTGCTTCTGCTGTTTGGCACACAAGAAGTCTTTGTGTTGTAGCTTCACCAGGTTGACTCCTCATTTTTAGGTATGTCTGGTGCTACTCCTGTCAGGCTCTCCTGTGCTCTTCATTTACCCAGGGTTGATCTCCTGACTCGATGGTAATGGTAGAATGAGGGAAATGCAGCGCCATGAGGTTGACTGTGGCTGAACACAATGCTGCTGCTGCTAATGGCCTACAGCACCTCACGGATGCCCAGTCTTGATCTGTTCTCAATTAATTCCATTTAGCACGGTGGTAGTGCCACACAACACAAAGGAGGGGATCCTCAATGTGAAGCCGAGACTTTGTCTCAAACATGTAAACTACGAACATATGAATTAGGAGCAGATGTGGGCCATTCGGCCCCTCAAGCCTGCTCCCCCTTTCATAAGATCTGATTGTGGCCTCAAACCCAGTTTGCTGTCTACCCTCAATACAGTTTGATTCCCTTGTTAGTCAAGAATTTATCTACCTCTGACTTAAAAATATTCAATGACCCTGCCTCTACCGATTTCTGGGGATGAGAGTTCCAGAGATTCATGACCCTTTGAGAGACAACATTCCTCCTCATCTCCATTTTAAATAGGAGACCCCTTTTTTTAAACTGTCCCCTAGTTGTAATCTCTCCCACAAGGGGAAACATCCTTCAAGCATTGACCCTGTCAAGTTCCCTCAGGATCATATACATTTCAATAAAATTACTTCTCAATCTTCTAAATTCCAATGGATACAGTCCCAACCTGTTCAACCTTTCCTCATAAGATAACCCCTCCCATCCCAGGTATCAGTCAAGTGAACCTGCTCTGAACTGTTTTTCATGCAATTATGTCCTTCCTTAATTAAGGAGACCAAAACTGTGCACAGCACTCTAGATCTGGTCTCAACAACGCCCTGCACAACCGTAGCAAAACATCCCTACTAATATATTCCATTCCCCTTTGCAATAAACAACAACATTCCATTTATCTTCCTAATCACCTGCTGTACCTGCTAACTTTTTGTGCACCAGAACCCATGTCCCTTTGTATCACAGAGTTCTGCAATCTCTCTCCATTTAAACAATATACGTTTTTCTATTTTTCCTGCCAAAGTGGACAAGTTCACATTTTCCCACATTATAAATCTACCAATTCTTTGCCTACTCATTTAACCTATTTATATTCCTCTCCATGAGGACTGTGCAGTCGTCACTCTTACCAATACTAGCAAGGCCTCACCTGCAACAGGTAGATTGGTGAGGGCAAGGTCGGATAAGCTTTTCCCTCATGTTCTTTCCCTCAATATCTGCCAGAGGCCCAGCTTGACAGCTATGTCCTTTAGGGCTGTTGAAGGTTCTGTTTTTGTTAGGTTCTGTTGAAGGGTCATGTGGACTCGAAACGTCGACTCTTTTCTTCTCCACCGATGCTGCCAGACCTGCTGAGTTTTTCCAGGTAATTCTGTTTTCGTTTTGGATTTCCAGCATCCGCAGTAGTTTTTTGTTTTTATCCTTTAGGGCTTGGCCAGCTCGATGCTACCAAGCCACTCTTTGTGATGTTGTTGCTTTCGGTGCCCAGATTGATGCTGTGTAGTGTGTTGTGTTTCATTCCTTTTTGACTTTTCTGTAGTGGTTTGGTACAGCTGAGTGACTTGCTGAATGAAGAGGCTACTGCATTGTTCACAAGGGAATAGGGAAGACAGTGTGAATTAGTCTGCTGCGTATCTAATCTTTAGTATTATTTACATGCACACAATCAGAGATGAAGGATTTCCACAGGTGGAGGAATCAGCAGCCCCTATCAATTCAATTCAATTCAATTCAAATTTTAACGTCCATTTTGAAGTTTATTGTGAGCGCATTGCTTATTCATTAAAGATCACAAATAATGAAAAAGAAAAATTACATCATGACCAGACAGACCAAAAATGACAGTCACAAGTTCCACAATCATCCCCATGAATGTGCTGATATCACTATCACACAGAAGAAACACCAAAAACTGACTAAAAACTCTAAGGAAACTGAAATGATAAATATTGTAAAATCCACTGTCACCACAGTGCAGTGTCACCTTAATCACACAACGCTGGACGGACAGCAGGTCTAACCTTTAAGTGTACAGCAGCTTGACATCTTAAAAGTACAGCAGGTCCATATCTTAAAAGTACATAGATTCACAACCTTAAATGTACGGCAGGTCCCCATTTTGAATACACAGCAGGCTCACATGATCAATGCTGTAGCTCCAGTTTCACCCAACAGGGAGGTTCCTCAGGGCCTGAATTTCACTGTTGGCATGTGCACCAAGTCGACAGGAGCGGAAGCGGATGTGGAATCCGCTTCTGTCCGCGGGCTTGTTAAAAACGCGATTTTACACTGGATGGCCATTTAAGGCCTGCCCAGTGTGAAATGTGTTTTCTCAATGGTCAGGAAGGGCTGGGTGGGGACGGAAGCCTGTCAGGAGCTGAGTCCAATGGTGACCTGGTGAGCCCTTGAAAACTGGCAGAGGCAGCACCCTGGAGGCTGCCAGGGGAGAATCTTTGGAGTTTGTCCAGGAGACCATTTCGTTCGAACAATGGCCTCAACAGCGGCTGGAGGCATCAGGCAGGAGGGAAAATTGGGTGAGCACTCAGCTCCCGTTTCTCAGACGAGTGCCTCGTGGTCCTTGTGGAGGAGGCCAGTGTCAGGCGGGACACTCTAGTACCCAGGGATGGCAGGAGGAGACCACCTCACTTGACCAAAAGAGCCTGGGAGGAAGCGGCAGTTGAGGTCAACGGCCATGATGTTGTGCGGCGCAACATGGGTGCAGTGCCGCAAAAGGTTCAATGACCTGCTGTGCTCGGCAAGGGTGAGTACCATGTTGGCATTGATCAGTGTGAAGAAGTGTTAAGGACTGGCCACCCTCCCGTGGATCTCTGGGATGTTAGAGTCTGAGTGCCAACTGTCAATGACACCGGTGCCGGCCAAGGGGGTGAGCCTAGCTGCTTGGCCTGATTGCCTTGTGGGTTGAGGGCCATGACTCAGATGGACCCTGCAAGTTGTCCCGGGGTGGGGAGGGGGGTGGTTGCCAGGCTGCAATGGCGCTGCAGGTAGAGAGTGGGCAAATCAATGCTCCTCTGTCATTTCAGGAGAAGAGAAGCCATAACACCAACAAGATAAATAAGACAGGTGGAGGCCCCCCCAAACCTCCTCATTCTGACGAGGTAAGAGATGGATGCCTTGGAGTTGGAGAGCTGCCACCCACCTCAGTCAGCCGGTCGTGGAGGGGCGGGGGTCTCTGATGAAGCTAAGAGTGCAGTGCACAGAGGTGAGAGTGTCAGATTGTGCAAACATCCTTGTGTAGCCTCATCATTAATGGAAACCTCAAACCTGGAGTCCCCATTGATCATTGAAAGATGATGGCACCATGATGCAGATCTCCATTGTCTCACCAGGGTGCCTGGCAGGTACAGTGACAGTGCGATGACTTTAAATAATGACATGTCGTCGTTCTCACCTAGAATCACCATCTCGTCTACGAACACAGGACCCCCAAGAACCACTCTTGATGCCAGAGGACCACTGGACTTTATATGCACCTGCGTCATACCCCCTTTCTGCACCAAGCACCAGCGCAGATACCAGCACCTTGGTGGGCATTAGATTGTCAGGTAGAATGTAGGTGCATAGCGGCGATGGTACTTCACACTCGCTTGAGGAGCAGGCGGAGACAAAGAGTGCCCAGGGCGCCGCCAGTCGGAGGACTGCTGGAGACTAGGTCGATGCTGATTCGAAGGCAGGTGATGAGTCTCTGGAGTCATACATTAAGCAGCAGATGCTAGATGTCCAGCGGGATGTGTGGGAGGATCTGGCAGAGATCCATGAGGGCATGCGTGCCATGGTCTCTGTTGTGGAGGAGTCCATGTGGAGCATGAGCAATGCGTTGACCCTCATCACCAAGCTTACTGTCTCCTCCACTGAGAGAGTGGCGACCCTCATGGAGAGGCAGCTCCAGGGACAGAATCAGGGGGTCCTGGGGTTGCACTTGGACCTGCAAGTCCTCACACAGGCACTGACCTCAGGTGGTCAGGGTGAGAAATAGAACGTTTTACCTGATGGCCGTAATGGCGGCTTTTCACGCCCAATCCCACCTCATTAATCATGCGTTCCCAGGAAGCACACCGCTTTGCTGGTCTCCAATTCCAAGTCTGCAGTCTCCAATTCATCCGCCGTGCTGTCACCTTGCTGCTCCCTTACCCTGGGTGCCATTTTTAAAGTGCAGCCATGTGCACACCTCTCACTGTTTCCAGCCTAGGACTACTGCACAGAAGGCATGGCCCTGAAAGGCAAGAAAAGTGCAGCCCCCCGACTCAGTGATGCATCCTTGGGATTCCATTTGGACACAGTTGGAGCCCGCCGCAATGCCTCTGGTCACAGGAGGCCCATCAGTGTCACCGCCATGGTTTGGGAGCTGGTGGTAGTGTTGGTCACTACCAACATTGCCAGAAGAGGTTCGCCATCCAGTGCAGAAAGAGGATGAATCATCTCATCCGTGCCACCAAGGTATGGCAACCATCTCATCACTCAACTCACACAGTCACAAGCCCATCACACATTCACTGGCATCTCACTCACTCACTGCCAGCTCAAGGGTCAGCACCACTCACTCTCTCACACACATACCCTTACATCTCCATTTGGCCTCATCTCCTCTGGAGACTGCCTCCTCAGCCCTTACCCTCTTGAGACCACTTGCACAGTTCAACATGTGTCCTCGCACACACCTCGGGGTGGGGAGGCGGTGATGGGGTAGTGGTATTGTCACTGGACTAGTAATCCAGAAACCCAGGGTAATGGTCTGGGGACCCAGGTTCAAATCCCGCCATGGCAGATGGTGGAATTTGAATTCAATTAAAAATATGTAATTAGAAGTCTAATGATGATCGATTGTTGTAAAAACCCATCTGGTTCACTAATGTCCTTTAGGGAAGGAAATCTGTCATCCTTACCTGGCCTACATGTGACTCCAGACCCACAGCAACATGGTTCACTCTTAACTGCCCCCTGAAATGGCCTAGCAAGCCACTCAGTTGTACCAAACCATTACAAAGCCTCAAAAAAAGGAATGAAACCGGACAGACCACCCGGCATCGACCGAGGCACCGGAAACTACAATGGCAACCTCAGCCCTGTCGACCCTGCAAAGTTCTCCTTATTAACATCTGGAGGATAGTGTGAAAATTGGGAGAGCTGTCTCACAGACTAGTCAAGCAATAGCCTAACATAATCATCCTCATGGAATCGTACCTTACAGATAATGTCCCAGACACTACCATCACCGTCCCTGTGTTTGTCCTGTCCCACCGGTAGGACAGATCTAGCAGCCATGGCGGCACAGTGGTATACAGTTGGGAGGGAGTTGCCCTGGGAGTCCTCAACATTGACTCCGGACCCCATGAAGTCTCATGGCATCAGATCAAACGTGGGCAAGGAAACCTCCTGCTGATTACCACGTACCGCCCTCCCTCAGCTGATGAATCAGTGCTCCTCCATGCTGAACACCACTTGAAGGAAGCACTGAGGGTGGCAAGGGCACAGAATGTACTTTGGGTGAGGGGCTTCAATGTCCATCACCAAGGAGTGCCTCGGTAGCAAACCACAGACCAAGCTGGCCCAGCCCTAAATGACATAGCTGCTAGACTGGGACTGCGGCAGGGAACCAACAAGATGGAAAATCATACTTGACCTCATCCTCACCAGCCTGCCTGCCGCAGGTGCCTTTGTCCATGACAGTACTGGTAGAAGTGACCACCGCAGATGCATCTATCCATGACAATATCGGTAGGAGTGATCACCACACATCTGTTGTGGAGACGAAGTCCCGCCTTCACATTGAGGATACCCTCCATCATGTTGTGTGGCACTACCACTGTGCTAAATGGGATAGATTTCAAACAGATCTAGCAACTCAAGACTCGGCATCCATGAGGCGCTGTGGACCATCAGCAGCAGCAGGATTGTACTCGAACACACCCTGGCTCAATGAAGAGTGCGGGAGGACATGCCAGGAGCAGCACCAGGCACACCTAAAAATGAGGTGTCTACCTGCTGAAGTTACAACACAGGACTACTTGCTTGCCAAACAGCATAAACAGCAAGTGATAGACAGAGCTAAGCAATCCCAGAACCAATGGATTAGATCTAAGCTCTGCAGTCCTGCCACATTTAGTTGTGAATGGTGGTGGACAATTAAACAACTCACTGGAGGAGGAGGCTTCACAAATATCCCCATCATAAACCCAATTGAGGAGCCCAGCACATCAGTGCAAAAGATAGGGCTGAAGCATTTGCAACAATCTTCAGCCAGAAGTACCAAGTGGATGACCCAACTCGGTCTCTTCCAGACCCCCCAGCATCACAGACGCCAGTCTTCAATCAGTTCAATTCACTCCACATGATATCAAGAATCAGCTGAAGGCACTGGATAGTGCAAAGACTATGGGCCCTGACAATATTCCGGCAATAGTACTGAAGACTCCAGAATTTGCCGTGCCCCTAGCCAAGCTGTTCCAGTACAGCTACAACACTGGCATCTACCCAGCTATGTGGAAAAATGCCCAGGTATGTCCTGTACACAAAAAGCAGGAGAAATCCAACCCGGCCAATTACCGCCCCATCAGTCTACTCTTGATCATCAGTAAAGTAATGGAAGGGGTCACCAACAGTGCTATCAAGCGGCACTTGCTTAGCAATAACCTGCTTGCTGACGCCCAGTTTGGGCTCCACGAGGGCCACTCAGCTTCTGACTTCATTACAGCCTTGGTTCAAACATTGACAAAAGAGCTGAACTCCTGAGGTGAGGAGAGAGTGACTGCCCTTGTAATCAAGGCTGCATTTGACCGAGTGTGGCATCATGGAGCCCTAGCAAAACTGGAATGGGAATCTGGGAGAAAACTCTCCACTGGTTGGAGTCATACCTAGCACAAAGGAAGATGGTTGTGGTTGTTGGGAGGTCAGTCATCTTAGTTCCAGGCGATCACTGCAGGAGTTCCTCAGGGTAGTGTCTTCAGCCCAACCATCTTCAGTTGCTTAATCAATCACGTTCCTTCCATCATAAGGTCAGAAGTGGGGATGTTCACTGATGGTTGCGCAATGTTCAGCACCAGGCACACCTAAAAATGAGGTGTCTACCTGCTGAAGTTACAACACAGAACTGCTTGCATGCCAAACAGCATAAACAGCAAGTGATAGACAGACCTAAGCAATCCCAGAACCAATGGATCATTTGCAACTCCTCAGATACTGAAGCAGTCCATGTCCAAATACAACAAGGCCTGGGCAATATCCAGGCTTGGACTGAAAATTGGCAAGTAACATTCATGCCACACAAGTGCCAGGCAATGACCATCTCCAACAAGAGAGAATCTAATCGTCGTCCCCTGACATTCAATAGTATTACCATCACTGATACCCCCACTATCAACTTCCTGGGGGTTACCATTGACCAGAAAGTGAACAGGACTAGCCATATAAATACTCTGGCTAGAAGAACAGATCAGAGGCTAGGAATAGTGTGATGAATAACTCACCTCCTGACTCTCCAAAGCCTGTCCACCATCTTCAAGGCACAAGTCAGGAGTGTGATGGAATACTCTCCACTTGCCTGGATGAGTGCAGCTCCCACAACACTCAAGAAACATAACACCATCCAGGACAAAGCAGCCCGCCTGATTGGCACCACATCCACAAACATTCACTCCCTCCACCACCGACGCACAGTAGCAGCAGTGTGTACCATCTACAAGATGCATTGCAGGAATTCACCAAGGCTTCTTCGACAGCACCTTCCAAACCCATGACCTCTACCATCTAGAAGGACAAGGGCAGCAGATAGATGGGAACACCACCACCTGGAAGTTCCCCTCCAAGTCACTCACCATCCTGACTTGGAAATATATCGCCGTTCCTTCACTGTCGTTGGGTCAAAATCCTGGAACTGTCTTCCTAACAGCACTGTGGGTGTACCTATACCACATGGACTGCAGCAGTTCAAGAAGGCAGCTCACCACTGCCTTCTCAAGAGCAATTAGGGATGGTCAATAAATGCTGGCCCAGCCAGCAAAGCCCACATCCCATAAATTAATAAAAAAAGGAATGCCCTAGCATTGCAGCCTCTTCCCTTGCCTGAGGCCATTTATCTCCATTCCCCAAGCAAGCCCTAGCCTTGCAGCCATCGAAAAGCCACCGCTGCCTCATGGCTGGTCTTATAAAAATGATGTGGTGCTGTCTGTGAAGCCCGGCACTGATGACCGCGAGTGCTGCCTGAAGCAAGGTAGGCAAACAAGCCTCAAAGTCCCGAGTGAAGTGCAGCTTGGCAGGTGCATGTCGCTTATGTTCAGTTGTGAAGCATGTTGGTGTGATTGCTGATCCAGGGTGGGGGGGGGGGGTGTGATTTGGGTGAGTCAGGCTTATAATGATGTGCAGATGTATTAAAATGAGGCTCTGACGTGCAGCGGTTGGAAATGCGGCCCGCCATTGACAGGCGCAGCAGACGATTGCAAGCTGGTTTTGTGAAGTTGTGAAACTGATTTTTGGCCTTCCCACCATATTGTCCACTCACGTGCACCATGACACCTGACGCCAACAGGCACAGAAATTTTTGCCCTCAGTTTCAGTGCAATGGCACTGCGCAGAAATGGAGAACAGGGCTCTCCTTTGTAGGCTTAAAGAGGAAGTTCTGCTGCACTGGGACAGGCACACTCGGGGAGCTGTGGAAATTGGAAAAGTTGAAAGGCTCAGGTTGAAAATCGGGTGAGACATTTACACAACTCTGAAAGTTGGCTGTTAATTTGAAAGGCCTCATGTTATTTTTCAGTTCTACCTTCCGATTCTCTGAGGCACCAACTAAGAATGGGGTTACTACTGAGACAGAAGATTAATTTCTGGGTGAATCACAGAACATCAGTGAGCAGGAGAAAACTTGAGGGGAATGAAAGGGGCAGGAATGACTCCTTGGCGAAGGGCTCCAAGAACCAAGATCCTAGGGGCCCAATCTTTAAAAGATTCAGAAGCACAAATTTTATGCTGGCAGCGGAGACGTTCTTCTCTCATATGTTATAGGTGGTGGATAAATTGTATGACTCCACCACCTGCTTTTGCAACATAATACAAGAGGTATGGTGATGTCAGGAATACTCTGATGAGTATAGCAGTTCAGGAGATCAATGCAGTCTCAGTATGTTAAGATGAGCCCCGGAGGGCATTTGTCATTCCTAGAGTGGCAGCAATGATTGCTTTTCTTTATGCCCTGAAGAGTATTCTTGTTCAGAGTTAACAGGAGTTAATTGGGACTATTTGGCCTATTCTCAGAACCTTAGCCCAAATGAGCTTCCGCTCAGCACTAGTGGGCTGCAAGGTGTGCAGACGTCACTACATCTAATGACAGTTACAATGCCTGAGCGTCAGTAAAACCCCCTCCAATGTCAGCACAGGAGGGAGCTACCTAAGGAGCTAGAGGGGGTCTGGGTCCAGGAGACATGACATAGCATGGCAAGGACATTGTATCATTGAAGTAAACACCACCATATTCCTCAAAGGCTCCATCAGTAAACTTACATCAAACCCACAAACCTCCTAGACTCCTGTCATTGTAGGAACAACAGGTTAGGGTCATAAATGAAGGAGTTCTGGTACAAAGGGTAGTTATGCTGAAAAGAAGTTGTAATAGGGCATGATGAAGACACAAGAGTGTGCTAAAGGTGTATATTTTTAGCAAATCAGTGCATTTCTGTATTTTTCCAGACAAGAGTCCCTGTTATTCTTTATATTGTGATTAGCGTTTGCACCTTCCTGACCTAGAGAGGATAACATAAGTATTACAGGTTAGATGAATAATTATTTGAGAACAAGTAAAGCGACCATGAAGGGCTTTTTTATGCCATGTAGATGGAAGGTACCCATCCCTCTAATTGTCCTGAATTATCCCATGCAAGTTGATGAGCACATGGTGCTGCTGTGGGATGTCAGGGCTTATTTTCCTCTCATCGCCTGCTTTATCATGAGTAAAACATTATTTTTACCATTACCTTTTGTTCTTTAAAGTCCCAATCCCTTTGTCATAGCTAAATGATGCAGGATGTGGTAATCCACTAAAATTCTTATTGGGCTATAATGTAGGGCTTCTTCTGGCCTGGCCATGCACCAGGAACAGCACTTGATAATTCCCAAAGTGTATTCCAAAATGATCTTGATAGTGTCATATATTATAGAATCATAGGGCAGAATCTTGCCCTCGTCGGTGGGGGTTCGGTGGGGACGGGTGGGAGCAGTCGGGAAGCCGACCGCTGCCCACAATCAGGGCCGCACTGCGATTTCATGCTATCGGGCCAATTAAGGCCCACGCAGCATGAACGCCTGCCAGAGAACCTCCAAGGAGGGGCGGGGGCCTGTTGTCTGCCGGATCCAATGGCGACCCGGCAGCTGGTTCAAAAACGGCCCAGGCAGTCCCGGGGAGGCTACCCACGTCGAAGTTGCAGCAGCAACATGGCTGCAAACGAGGATGCAGAGACCAGGTGGAAGGTGAGGCCGGCTGGGCACTTGGACCCCCTGTTTTTCCGATGAGTGCCTCGCCGCTCTCCTGGAGGAGGTGGCTGCCAGAAGGGATGCCTTTGTCCCCAGAGATGGGAGGAGGAGGCCACCGCTCCTCACAAAGAGGGCATGGGAGGAGGTGGCAGCCCGGGTGAACAGCTATCACATGGTGCGGCGCACCTGGGTGCAGTGCTGAAAGCGCTCCAATGACCTGCTGTGTTCAGGAAGGGTGAGTACCGTGTTAGCATGGGTCAGTGTGTTGAATTGTTTTGGGCTGGCCATCCCCGTGGAGCTCAGGGGTGTTAGAGTCTGAGTGCCAACTGCCAATGACGCTGGGGTTGGCCCAGGGGGTGAGCCCTGGCTGCTTGGACTGAGTGCCTTGCGGCTCAAGGGCCACGACTTGGATGTGCCCTGCAAGGTGCTCCTCAGCTGGGGTTGGCCAGGCTGCAATGGCGCTGCAGGTACAGAGTGGATTAATCAATGCTCCTTTGTCCTTTCAGGAGAAGACATCCCGTAACAAGAGGTCGTGGACTGGCGGAGGACCCCCACACCTCCTCATCCTCTCCTGGTACGAGGAGGAGGTCTTGGAGCTTGAGAGGCGCAATGCGCCTTGGTCAACCGGCCGCGGTGAGGCTGGGGTGTCAGATGGAAGGTAAGAGTGCAGTGCACTGAGGTGTGAGTTTCGGATGCTGCAAACAATCTTGTGCAGTCTCATCATTGATGGGAGCCTCCAGACTGGATTCTTCATTTATCATTGAAAGACGATGGCACCATGATGCAGATCGCCATTATCTCACCAGGGTGCCTGGCATGCACACTGACAGTGTCATGTCTTAAATTAATGACATGTCCTTCTTCCCCCTTAGATCTGCCACCAAACAGCGAAGCGCATGACCTCCAGGAGCTACCCCTGGCCCCGGAGGACCACCATGCTCCCCAAGCACCTGCATCACAGCTGCTCTCTGAACCAGGCACCAGTGCAGATACCAGAACCTTGGTGGGCATTAGTTCGGTGGCTAGTATCTCAGTGCACTTTGGTGAGGACACTTCACACTCACTTGAGGTGCAGGTGGAGGCAGAAAGCGCCCAGGGCGCTGGCAGTCAGAGGACTGCTGGAGACCAGGCTAAATATCAGTCGAAGGCTGATGATGGGCCTCTGGAGTCGTCCATTAGGCAGCAGATGCTGGATATCCAGTAGGGTGAGTGGGAGGATCTGGTGGAAATCCAAGAGGGTATGCGTGCCATAGTCTCCGTTGTGGAGGAGTCCCTGCAGAGCATGAGCACTGCATTAATCCTCATGGCTGAGCACAATGCCTCCTCCATTGAGAGAGAGGCGACTCTTGTGGAGAGGTTCCTCCAGGAACAGAATCAGGGGTCCCTGGGGTTGTGCTTGTACCTGCAAGCCCTCATGCAGACAATGACCTCAGTTGTTCAGTGTCTGTGTGTGAGATAGATGGGGCACCAATATCACAGCTAGGTGCCCGTCCATCAATGGAGAGCAGGGAGGTCCACAGCAACCTCACATTGGTGCACAAGTTGCTTGTTGACACTGCGGGCTCCTCTCAGGGTGCTCTGGGTGATGGCAGAAGCTCCTCCACCCCTCTGCCAGTGACCATCGCATCTGATGAGGCTGCAATGACTGCGGAGATGCCAGACGTGGCGCTGGCTGCTCCCTCCCAGGCGGGGCCAGCACAGGCTCCACTGGCCAGAGGATGACCACCAAGGTCATCAAGGCTAACAGGACAGCAGAGTCAGCAGTCTGTCTCCAATGCCGGTGCCAGTGAGGGGTGAGCACCTAGACGTAGCACCCATAAATGTAAGTTTAAAGCACCTTAAGCACAAGAGGGACTTTCATGGGTGATCTTTTGTTCCCACATTTTGTTTTTCTTTTTTTAATGGTGTGACTACCGACATCGGATATTTTTCTGTTCAGTACTGTGTGAGTTCCAACATTAAATTACATTTGCTTTTGTGTTATTGGCCTGAGTATGCTTCATTTGTTTTGTAGGTGCAGGGTACGCCAGTATGTAATGCTGGACGTGGGTGGCTCGAAACTTTATTGCTCAGGCACTGAGTGTCTCTTGGGGACCAAGGAAAGGGTCATTTCTGCAATCCAGGATGGAGGCAGCAGCCCTGGCATGAGGTGGTAGTTCTTATTTGGCAGCCTAGCTGAAGGAGCATTGGATCAAGGTGTCCCTGGTGTCCCTGCCTCCCTGCAGGTTACCGAGGTCCGGCTCCATGCCCTCAGCATTCTTCTCACTGTGCTCATCTCCTGACTCACCACTGGACTCATCATCTGGGGCCTTTGCAGCTGTGCCAACATCCTTTTCCTCCAGTGGGTCCCCCTTGCCAGTGCCAGATATTGGAGAGCACAGCATGCAACAACTATCAGTGACACCCACTCTGGGGAGTATTGGAGTACACCCCCCTGAGCGGTCCTGGCATCAGAAATGCATCTTGAAAAGTCCTATGGTTCTCTCTACCACCGCCCTTGTGGAGGCATGGCTCCTGTTGCACTGCTGCTTCGCCCCTGTTCTTGGGTGGCAAAGAGGCATCATGAGCCACCTTTTCAAGGGGTAACCCTTGTCACCCAGCAACCATCCAATCAGTCAGGCTGGAGCATTGAAGAGCCTCGGCATCTGGGAGTGTCTCAGGGTATATGTGTCATGGGAGCTGCCAGGGTACCTTGCACAGACTTGCAGAATCTGCATCCTGTGATCACACACTATCTGCACATTCATGGAGTAGAATCCCTTCTTGTTAATGAAGGCACCCGGCTGACCCGCTGGCGCCTTGATGGCCACATGTGTGCAGTCGATGGCGCCCTGGATGTGAGGGAACTCAGCAATCACTGCAAAGCCTCTGGCTCGCTCAGCCTGGCTGGCCTCACCCGTACGGTAATGAATAAAAGTCAATACCCGCCTGAGCAGAGCTTCTGTCACCAGCTTGATGCAACTGTGGACAACTGATTGGGAGACTCCACACAGATGCCCCACTGAGCCCTGGAAAGAGCAGAGGCATAGAAGTTGAGGGCCATTGTGACCTTCAGAGCCACTGGCATGGGGTGTCCACCCACACAGTCGGAGCTGATCTCAGGCCCAATCATCTGACAAATGGAGGCAATGGTCTCCCTGGAGAGACGGAGCCCCCTTCGGCATTGTGCCTCAGACATATTGAGGTAGCTGCATCGCTGCCTGTAAACCCTGGCAGCAGGATAGTGGCACCTTCTGCAGCCCCTTCGCCTTGGACTACCTGCTGGCCCTGTGCCCCTTGTGCCTGCGCCTCTCCTCCCACAGGTCCCTCCCCTGGAAGCTGCACAGGGACACCTGCCTCCTTTCCCTTCTGCCCCTCTCTTCCTCCTCAGAGGAGGTGCCACCAGTGGAGATCACAATTCCCATTACCAGGGTAAGGGAAGGCTGTCTGATACCTGGAAGTGCCCACACAGTCCGAGTCCTCAGGGGCCTTAGAGACACCAATGAGTCCAGAAATGAAGCCTGGAAATGCTAAGAATGAAGCCCCGATCAGAGATTAAACTGACAAGTACCAATAAGCCTCCAGCAGCAAATTATCTCCAAGGCTCCTCGCTACTTGCATTGACAATGCTGCTGACCCTTCTTATCCCGCCATTGGATGAAGTTTTGCAAATTGTGGGCTGCCCGCCTGCCTGTTTTGCCCGTGTGATGAGCGAAAAATCTCCTAGACAACGTTAAACCTCCATCAATTGGGTTGTCAAGGGCCTTAACTGGCCTCTTAATTAATAATGGGTGCAGCTCCAACTCCCGCACGCACCAGCCGAGCGAAATATCGCGTGAATGCGCGATGACATCGGGACACTTGCCAGATGTCATCGTGTGTCATTTTACTCTTGTTTGGGTTGGGCACATGCCCGCCTGGCGAGTAGAAAATTCTGCCCATAGAGTTGTTACAGTACAGAAAAGAAAGCCATTCAACCCATCATGTCACTGCTGGATCTGTGCAGGAGCAACTCACCTAGTTCCACTCACCTGCCTGTTTCCTGAAGCCCTGCAAACCCTTTTCTTTCCAGGTAATGATCCAATTCTCTTCTTGATTAAATCTACCTCCACCACACACTCAGACCCTGGAACCTAACCATTTGCTGCTAAAAAAGTTTTTCTTTATGTCGCCATTGCCCCTTTTACCAATCACCTTAAACTGGGGTCTTCTGGTTCTTGATCCTTCTGCCAATGGGAACAGTTTCTCCCTATCTACACTGTCCAGACCCCTCATGGTTTTGAAAACATCTATCATATCCCCTCTTAATCTCTCTTCTCCAAGGAGAACAGCCCCAGCTTCTCCAATCTATCCACATAGCTTAGGTTTCTCATCCTTGGAACCATTCTCATGAATCTACTCTCTGTAATACCTTCACATCCATCATGAAGTGTGGTGCCCAGAATTGAACACAAAACTCCAGTTGAGGCTGAAACAATGTTTTATACAGATTCATCATAACTTTCTTGCTTTTCTACTCCATGCCCCTCTTAATAAAGCCCAGGATCCCATTTATCAACCATTTTCTCAACCTGCTCCACCACATTCAATGATTTATGTATACATATCTCCAGCTCCCTCTGTTTTGCACCTCCTTTAGAATTGTACCCTATATTTTACATTGCCTCTCCTTTTTCTTCCTACCAAAATGAATCACTTCACACTTCTCTGCATTAAATTTCTTTTGCCATTTGTCCACCCATTCCACCATCCTGTCTAAATTCTCTTGAAATTCACCACTTTCGTCCTCACAGTTCACAACACTTCCAAGCTTTGTGTCATCCACAAATTTTGAAACTGTGCCATGTGCACTAAAATCTAGGTCATTAATATAGATCAAGAAAAACAGTGGTCCTATTACTGACCCCTGGGGAACCTTCCTTCAGTCTGAAAAACAACCGTTCATCACTACTGTTTCCTGTCACTCAGCCAACTTTGTACCATGCTGCCATTGTCCTTTTTGTTCCATGGGCTCTAACATTGTTGACAAGCCTGTTTTGTGACACTTTATCAAATGCCTTTTGGAAGTCCATGTATATCACCTCAACTGCTTACCTTCATCAAACCTCCCTTTACCTCATCAAAAAACTCAAGCAAGCTAGTTAAACATGATTTGCCCTTCACAAATCCGTGCTTTCCTTAATTAATCCACATTTGTCCAAGTGACTGTTAATTTTGTCTTGAATTCGCATTTCCAAAAGCATTCCCACCGCTGAGGTTAAACTGACCAGCCTGTAGCTGTTGGGCTTTTTTTTTCATTCATTCATGGGATGTGGGCATCGCTGGCAAGGCCAGCATTTATTGCTCATCCCTAATTGCTTTTGTTTAGGGGGCAGTTAAGAGTCAACCACATTGCTGTGGGTCTGGAGTCACATGCAGTTGATGGCAGATTTCCTTCCCTAAAGGGGCATTAGTAAACCAGATGGGTTTTTACAACAATTAACAATGGCTTCATGGTCATCACTAGAGCTTTAATTTCAGATTTTTAAAACTGAATTTAAACCCACCATCTGCCAGTGGTGGGATTTGAACCTGGGTCCCCAGAGCATTACCCTAGGTCTTTGGATTACTAGCCCAGTGACAAGCCAACTACGCCCCCCCCCCCTCCCCCCCCCCTTCTTTGTTACACCCTATTTTGAACAATGGTGTAACATTTGCAATTCTCCAGTCCTCTAGCACCACACATGTATCTAAGAAGAATTGGAAGATTGTGGAAGTTCCTCTGCAATTTCCACCCGTACTTCACTCAGCATCCTCGCATGCATCTTACCTGGTCCTGGTGACTTATCAACTTTAAGTATAGACAGCTTATTTAATACCTCATCTTTATCAATTTTTAGCTTATCAAGTGTCTCAAATACTTTCATTTGCACTATGACTTGAGAAGCATCTGCTGCAGCATTTTCTGTAGGGCTCATTGAACTTGTTTTCAACCCCTATCCTTCGATTCTGAAATATTCCTAGATGGTATCAGCCAAGGCTAGTATCTTGTAGGTCATTCTGGCACATTGCTCAGCCTAAGCAGTGCAAATGTCTCGAATTGCCTGAGAATAAACAAATCAGGGCTGCTCCTTGGGTAGCATATCCCTATCCCATCCAGTTAAAAGAATTGGTTCATGTAAACACAATTCACTATTTGTAAATCTTGATCAAATTGCCCCATAGTATAAGCTTCTCTAAAGTATACAGGCCTACTTCTTCACGTTTACCTGGGTAGCTAAGATGATTTTAAACTGGGAATCTGTATCCTTGACAATGTCTCAATATCAATATGAGGGAACCAAATGTTAGCACTGTATTCTAATTGAGGTGTAAGCCTAGTTTTTATGCAATGACAAGATGGTATACTTTGTTTTATAGTGAATTTAGTTAATGTGAATACAACAACTTGCAATTATGTAGCATGTTTAATGTAGCAGAATGTCCCAAGCTGCTTTACAGGAGAACAATTAGGCAAAAATTGACATGAGAGAAGAAGAAGATACTAGGACAGATAAGTAAAAGCTTGGTCAAACATCTAGGTTCTAAGGAGCATCATAAATATGAGAGACAGGTGGAGAAGCACAAATATTTAAGAACGGAATTCTTGGGTTTAGGGTCTCAATGGCTGAAGGCATAGCTGCCAATAATGGGGCAATGGAGTTGGTGCATGCACAAGGGGAACTCAAAGTTCTCAGAGGATTGTAAGGTTGGAAGAGGTTACAAAAGTAGGCAGGGTTGAGACCACGGGAGAATTTTAACTGAAGGATGAAAATTTTAAAATGGAGGTTATGGAACCAACAGCAGCGATGGATGAATGGGAATTGGTTAGAATACAGGCAGCAGAGGTTTGGATGAGCCCCGGATTATATAGAGTGGAAGATGGAAGAGAGAGCATTGGAACAGTTGAGTCTAGTGGTTTCAACAACAGATGGTCTGAGGCAGGGTAGAACATAAGAACATACGAATTAGGAGCAGGAGTAGGCAAATCGGCCCCTCGAGCCTGCTCCACCATTCAATAAGATTGTGGCTGATCTAATTTTAACCTCAACTCCACATTCCTGCCTACCCCCGGTAACCTTTCACCCCCTTGCTTATCAAGAATCCATCTATCTCTGCCTTAAAGATGTTCAAAGACTCTGCTTCAACCACCTTTTGAGGAAGAGAATTCCAAAGACTCACAACCCTCTGAGAGAACCCTCTTTCTTCCCTGTCCTAAATGGGCAACCCCTTCTTTTTGAACAGTGATCCCTAGCTATAAATTCTCCTAGAAGAGGAAACACCTTTTCCACATCCACCCTGTCAAGTCCCCTCAGGATCTTATATTGAGTGATATTATGGAGATTGTTGTGATAGGAAGGACATGGGTGAAAACCTCAGGTTAGGGCCAAATAGGATGCTGAGGTTGCACACAGTCTGGTCCAGCTTGAGACAGTAGCCAGGGAGGGGAATGGAATTGGGAGCTAGGGAATGTTTGCGAAGGGTCCAAAAATAATGACTTTGGTTTTTCGATGTTTATTTAGAAAGATATTTTGGCTCACCCAGTACTGACAAGCAGCCTGACAACATGAAAACAGAGTATGGGTCAAGAGAGAGATGGCAGTGGCATAATGCTGGATGTTGTCAGTGTAGACATGTAGCCAGATGTCATGTCTTCAGTTGATGTTGTCAAGGGGCAGCATGTGAATGAGAAACAGGAAGAGGCCAAGGATAGTTCCTCAATGGATCCAGATTCTCTGGCTACGACTGGTTAGCTATGCGTAACTAATATAGCTAATAATGTGGAGGACTACAGGAATACATGGTTTTCAGAGTGGGCGAATAAATGGGAAATGACATATTTTAGTGAAGTATGAGGTGGTTAATTTTGGTAGGACAAAAAAAGGGGCCATGTATTAATTGAAATGTAAGAAACTAAATGGGATAGAGAAGCAAAGAAATCTGGAAATACAACATAAAATGCTACAAGTAGCAGCACAAGTTGATAAGGCCATAAAGAGTGCAAAGAAAGTACTGGGATTTATTTTTAGAGGAATAATACAAAAGAATGTAGGTACAGATAATGATAAATCTGTATAGAATCTTGGTTAGGGCACACTTGGTGTACTGTTCACGGTTCTGATCTTCATATTACAAAAAGGTTATTAAAGCAACAGAGAAAATTCAAGAAAGGTTTACAAGGATGTTACCAAAATTGAGAGGATGCACCTAACAGAAAAGATTGAGCTCTTTTCACTGGAAAGGAGAAGACTAAGAGGAAACCTGATAAATGCTTTAAAATTATAACATTGTTTGATAGGGTGAATGTGGAAAAGCTGGGTGGAATCTCCCCGCTGGAATATAAGTTGGGTGGCAGGAACGGGAATGAGGCTTCTGTTTGGTGGCAAGACAGCTGGTTCCGTGCGATCTTGCGCTGGTCAGCTCATTATATATGCACGTGTGAGGAGCATGGTGAATCTTGTGGCGGGGGCAGGCATGAAGTTGCCGTCCCTGCTCTTACCTCATGGGATCGAAGACCCTGACATCATATCTAAAAGGCACCACAACAGCCATTCACTCACTGCAAGCCTGCTGTTGCTGTCCACCTTGCAACTCTCCGGAAACAGTGATGTCAGCGATGCCTCCCTGCAGGTTCTCTTCCAGGCCATCCAGGAAAAGGGAGAGGTCCTGTTTCCCAGGGATGCCAGGACACCTTTCCATCTGTCCAAGGTGGCCTGGTCGGAGGTCGTGGCACATATTAGCACCCATGGGGCTCACTCCAGAGCAGGCATGCAGTGCAGGAAAAGGATGAACCATCTCCTGCGCTGTGCTAGGGTAAGTAGCACTGTCTACTCACTTCAAAGTGACACTCACGAGGGCATCAGGCGGTGTAAGTGCGCGAGTGCAGAGGGGTATCAGACAGGACTTTGGGTTGCAGGACTCAGCAGCAGATGGGACATGTGCAATGAATTTGTGGCAGCCACTTCATGCTGTCAATGTTCTATCAGTTGCAGGACGTCATGCTTGTTCATCACTTACTAGGGAGGGTTCAGGAGCTGGCATAGGCATGCATGCTCCTAAACTGCTCATGCACCCATTGGGATTACAGTCAATTGTTCTGTCTGTCTGCAGGACAAAAACATGCATAACAGAAGATAGCAGGCTCAAACCAGTGTTGGAGTCATGGACCTTAAAACACTTACTCCATTCGAGAAGGAGGCTGTTGGTATAGCTGGTGTGGACCGAGGCTGTGCCTACATCGAAGGCGAGACAGGACTCTCCCAGGAAGCCAGTAAGGATGCCTCCAGTCCGCAGTTGTCAGTTGTGCCAACAGAGTGAGACATTATTTGAATAAGGGAGCCTGCTTTGGCATCCACTAAATCTTTCTCTTCTCCACTCCAGATACTAGCAAGGGAAGATGATGGTAAAGTGGTAATGTCACTGTAATGTCATCCCACAAGTGGTAATGTCAGGGGCCCAGGTTAATGCTCTGGGGACATGGGTTCAAATCTCACGATGACAGCTGTTGGAATTTAAATTCAATTTATAAAAAAAAAGTCTGGAATATAAATCTAGTCTCAGTAATGGTGACTGTGAAACTATAATCAATTGTTGTAAAAACTCATCTGGTTCACTATTGCCCTTTAGAGGAGGAAATCTGGCGCCTGGCCTACATGTGACTCCAGACCCACAGCAATGTGGTTGACTCTTAACTGTCCTATGCAATGGCCTAGTAAGCCACTCAGTTCAAGGGCAATTAGGGATGGGCAACAAGTGCTGGCCTTACCAGTGTTGCTTACATCCCATGAAAGAATAAAAAGAAAGGAAAGGAAAAGAAGGCAGCCCAGCTCCAGCTCCACCACCACCACCTCCTCTGAGGATAATGATTCAGAATCCTTAGAGGATTCACCTGTACCCTCCAGCAGTGCAGATACATTCATCTCGGTGGGTGCATGTTCTAGAGTAGCCTCAGTGTCACAATCTGGTGAGCACATCATAGACAAGTGTCCATAGCTGGCAGAGGAAGCCAGCTTGGCCTCCCTCCAGGTGCCCCATCTCCTCAAGGAGTAAGGGATTTAACATTATGCACTGTCAGAGAGGAGGAACACCAACCTCAGGGGCTTCATCCCAGGAAACTCCAAGGATGCCCTTGGATGCCCTGCTACTCAACCTCCCCTCTGCCAGTGACTCCATCACCTCCAGCAGGTCAGTCCGAGGAGAGTGCACCTGTGCCTATGCATTCAGGGCCCTCTAGGCCTCAGGCCACCAGAGGACACCAACTGAAGTCATCACTGTCAATGGGACATAGCAGTCAGCAGGATGCCTCCACCTCAGTAATGGTTGTCAGGGCTGCACCTAGGCATAGTAATAGAAAAAGATAAAGATGTTTTGAAGGCACATGGTAACAAAGGTGTGCATCCATTGTATATTCTTTTGACACTTTTAAATATATGCTCACTGTTTGGAAGTTTCCTGGATTATCATCTTGCTGCAAGCTGCTTCAATGGTCGTGGGCATTTAAGGGCGTGGAACTTGGTCCCCCATCAGAGTCCAATAATGTCCCCCTAGTGTCACTTCTCTCACTTTATCGGCATCGTGATCACTGAATATTCTGACATGAAGATGCTTCATTTGTGAGTGTGCAGCCTGTGCACGCATCATGCAATCTATTACCTTGTAGCTCACCAGCATCTGAGCTCTGAGAATGATGTCTGCGCAGAGTATGCAGCAACGTCATTGCTGCTGTTTCACTGATGTGAGATGTCAGATGGATGCGAAGAGTCGTCAGGGGAGTTAAACCTCTACATGAGCGGCAAGGAACACTGTAGATACAGCATGAGGGTTAAAGGAGTGAAGCTCTCCCCTGTGGCCTGAAGAATAGAAAACCAGAGGCTTTCCTAGATGTGAGGCAACTGATAAGGTGTGCACGTCCAATCGTTCTTGGCTGTCCTTGTTCAAATGTAATATTGAGCTAATATGTAGGTGAAGGCTGCAAGTAAGAAGGCAATGGGCAAGTTGGTTTTGAATGCAAGAAGGGTTGAGCGTAGGAGTAAAGAGGTGTGTGCAGTTGACTGTAGCCTTTGTGAGATCACACATGGAGAACTGTTTGCCCTCCTTGTCTCCTTATCAAAGGTAGGAATAGACCTCACATAAAGGGATTGCAACCAAAAACCAAACAAGAGAGAATCTAACCATTGCCCCTAGACATTTAATGGCATTACCATCGCTGAATCCCACACTATCAATATCCTCGGGGTTACCATTGACCATAAGCTAGATTGGACTAGCCATATAAATACTATGGCAACAAGAGCAGGTCAGCGACTAAGAATCTTGTGGTGAGTAACTCACCTCCTGACTCCCCAAAGCCTGTCCACCATCTACAAGGCACAAGTCAGGAGTGTGATGGAATGCTCCCCACTTGCCTGGATGAGTGCAGCTCCAATAACATGCAAGGAGCTTGACACCATTCTGGACAAAGCAGCCCACTTGATTGGCACCCTATCCGCAAATATTCACTCCCTCCACCATTGACGCACTGTGGCAGCAGTGTGTACCATCTACAAGATGCACTGCAGCAATTCTCTTACAGGGCTCTGCAGGGTCCATGCAGGAAAGATGCTTAACTTTGCTGGAATGTCCAAAATCATAGAACATAGTCTCATAGCAATACTAAGGCCATCTAGGACTGAGATGTGTTGGAGTCTCTGGAATTGGAGGGTTGTGAGTGGTTGAATCTCCCCACCCCATAGTGCAGTTGAGGCACTGTCATTGAGTGGACTCCAAAGTCACTTTGATACTTAGCAGGATGATAAAGATAGAGTCATAGAGTCATACTGAAGGATTTTCCCCTTGGCGATTTGGGGGCGGGGCCCGCTCGCCGAGGGGAAAATGACGCGGGATGACGTCAGGAGGAACCCCGATGTCATCCCGGTCCATTTAAATCTTCAGGAAGGCGGGCGGACAGTGAAATCAGCTCTCCGCCCGCCAAAGTGTCAATGGCCAATTAAAGCCATTGACAGGCTAATTAACCTTGTTAAAGACCCTGCCCGTCCAAGCTTAAGGCTGGCGGGCAGACCAGGAGCCCCAGCAGGCTCCAGATTATTCATGAAACCTCATCCACTGGCAGGATGAAGTTTCATGTCTGTTTTTAAAAAATTTAATAAACTTTATGCATTTCTTATTAACATGTCCCATCTCGTGTGACATTGTCACATGAGGGGGACATGTTAATAATTTTAAAATTCTCTATTTTTTGACTTTTCTTACCTGTCAGTAAACTCCCTGATACAGCACTTTGCCTCAGGGAGCAGTGCGCTCTTTGACAGTTGGGGATTCCCTCCCTGCCCTGCACAGGAAGCGCATAACAGCGCCATGGGTGTACCTACACCACAGGGACAAAATCCTGGAACTCCCCCCCAAAAAAATCTATGCCCCCTGGTTATTGAACCCTCCACTAAGGGGAAAAGTTTCTTCCTATCCACCCTATGAATGCCCCTCATAATTTTATACACCTCAATCAAGTTCCCCCTCAGCCTTCTCTGCTCCAAGGAAAACAATCCCAGTCTGTCTATTCTCTCTTCATAGCTGAAACTCTCCAGCCCAGGAAACACCCTGGTGAATTTCCTCTGCACCCTCTCCAGTGCAATCACATCCTTCCTATAGTGTGATGAGCAGAACTGCACACAGTACTCCAGCTGTGGCCTAACTAACGTTTTATACAGCTCCGTCATTACCTCCCGGCTCTTGTATTCAATGCCTCGACTAATAAAGGCAAGTATTTCATATGCCTTCTTAACTACCTTTTCTACCTGTTCTGCTGCCTTCAAGGATCTATGGACATGCACACCAAAGTCCATCTGATCCTCTGTGCTTCCGAGGGCCCTACCATTCATTGTATACCTTCTTGACCAGTCTCCCATGCGGGACCTTGTCAAAAGCCTTACTGAAGTCCTTGTAGACTACATCAATTGCACACCCTCATCTACACACCTAGGGCAAAATTTTACCTTGGCAGGCAGGTGCACGCCTGACTCGCTCAACCGTAAAATGACACACGTTGATGTCAGGTGAGCGTCCTGATGTCAACGCGCAGTCGCGTGATATTTCAGTCAGTGGTCCCGCGTGGGAATCGGCAGCGTGCCCGCTGACAATTAAAAGGGCTGTTAAGGCCATTAAAGTCATAATTAACTTACATTTTTTGCTGCCTGTCCAACCTTACGGTTGGCAGCCAGGTGAAAAGGCCTAGCAGCCTTTGCACTCTTCAGGAAATCTCATCCGCGGGTGGGATGAGGTTTCCAAATGCAAATAAAAATAAAATAAAAATGTTAAAATTTAATTAATAACATGCCCCTGCTCATGTGACAGTCACATGAGGGGAGATGTTTTATGGCATTTTATGTGCCTTTATTTTCCTGAAAACTCTTCATCGCCCGGAGGCAGCTCTGTGCCTCAGGGAGATTTGCAAGTGAATACTCTCGCGCATGTGCGAAGTTTGTGCTCCCCCTCCCCTCCCTGCCCACACAGGCAGTGCTGCCGCTTGCATTTCATGCTGGGCGGCCTTAATTGGCCTGCTAGTGTGAAATCACAGTCCGGCCCTGATCGCAGGCAGTGGTCGGCTTCCCGACTGCCCCCGCCCAGCCCTGCCGAGCCCGCATGACAAGGGCTAAATTCTGCCCCTAGTCACCTCCTCGAAAAATTCAATCAAATTTGTTAAACTTGATCTCCCCCTCACTTAGCCATGCTGACTATCCTTGATTAATCCTTGCCTCTCCAAGTGGAAATTAAACCTGTTCCTCAGAATTTTTTCCAAAAGTTTCCCTACCACTCCATCATCTATGCCTGAGTGGACCTGTGAACGAATTGCAGTGATTCATCTAGTCAGCATATTCTTTGCAGATTTTCCTAATCTTTGAGCCTTTAAGCCAGTGCTAAACCCTGTGCTTGGCATCCATGTAAAGATCACCTCCCCACCCACCTCTTCATGGTGAAAGATATCCTGGAGGGCCACAAATTAATGTTCCTCTCGTTCATGCCTCAATGTACATGGATGACAACCATATGTGAGAACCCTCCCTCAGACACTATTCAGCTTCCCTCCATTATCCTTGAGACTCCATAGAGAAACCATTGCCGTGGCATCATTACCACATAAGCCCTTGCCATGAGCATTTACCCGGGAGAATGGAGGTTTGGAGTCAGGATTTTAATGCTGTCCACCACCCATACCCCTTGGAGGCATCCACCTCCCTCCCTCCCTCCCTCCATCCCTGCCTCTGACTGCAGCAGGTGCCAATCAGCACACAGTGTATGGCAGCTCCAGATCTTCATGGGTTCTCACTGGAATGCAGTTTAGTGGAGCAATGCTGGCTTATTGGGCTTGGGAACATTGAGAGTGAAACTCAGCTGTGCCTGGTTCTCCATGGAGTGGGCTAATAATTAATAGGGTGTCCCTTTACTCAGCCTAAAAAATGAGGCATTAGCTCCTCCCACCCAAGAAGAAACTCCTCCCTTGGTGAATGCTTGAGAGGTTTTACAAACTGCGTAACAACCTTGACAGTTTCAGTACGGTGCAAGCTTTGGGAGCATGCCAAGCACCTTCTATTAGCCCCATGTTACTCACCAAGGTCCCCCCATCATCCTACACAATCACTGCCTTGTCATTCCCTCCCTTCTGTAACCCTTGAACCTCCCTCCATTACCCTGATCCCGATTGCAATCTATGTCGACATTCTTCCTCTCCCCGCTGAGGTCATAACCATTGGTGTGCCCATTTCCCCCCTGACCCTGACCCCTCCAGTTCTCGAGGCCAGCTGTTGCCTGACTTTCTGTGACCACATACCCCATGAGACCATCCACTACCCACCCATGACCCTAGAACTTCCACCGTATCAGATCTAACTCCCTGATTTGACTGTCACTATACCCTCTGTCTCCCAGTACCTTCATTTAAACCCTTAGGGCCCAACTCTTGATATCACTGACCCTGTCTTTCCGACCCATCTCTTTACAACACTCACTGCCTAGAAAGCCCATCCACTGCCTTACAACGGGACCAACGCATGCATGACATGCTAACCCTCCTAACATACCCCGGACATTCTGGCTTCCTTCCCTGGACACCCATGAATGTGCCTCAAACAGTCTGGCTTCCTTCCTTGGACAGCCCCTCACTGACCCTGCCTCCTTTGCCCAGTGTCACAGGCAGGAGGGGACTTAATTTAAACCACACTATTTTCTCCTCTCACCACCTGTCTGTAAATAGAAAGCTGTTTTGATTCCTTTCCCTTTATATAAGCAGTGGCCTATTTCCCAACCCCTCAGTTTTGGTGTGGTCCAATTTTCTATTAATAACCCTACAGCAAACTCGAGAAAGGATGGACTTAAAGGGTTAGTTTATTTGCACACACTCAAACACAGGAGGAGGATAGCAATGTTGCCTCCTTTGCATTCGTACAGTAAAAGAGGGATAGAGAGAAGATAGGTCTACAGTGCAGAGACCACTGAGAAAAGAAATATTGTTTTTCGTGGGTCTCGAGTCCAGAATCGGAGTCCAACGAGGTATTACTTCACCGAGGTGGGTGGGCTGAAAACCGATGATGTATAATTCACTTTTTGGGTGGAGTTGACTTCACATGATGAGATAGGCATGCAGAGATGAATCAGTCTTGTAGGTGATGGTACAGAAGTTCCAGTAGAAACAGTGTAGATGGGGCCAGGTATTCAATCTTGGGAGAGCCCTTTTTCTGTTATGTGGCTGGTTAGATGGTAAAATGGCAGACTCAGATTGCAGTACAGCAAGGCAATATAACTGGTTCCACCAGCTAGAAGTCCTTGTCAAATGACTCCCACCTCTCCACATTGTCATTGTCTGGGTCCCCAAGATGGTTAAATGTCTCAACCATTAAGAATTGAAAGGGGCCTTTGTCCTAGCAGATGAGTAGACTCTGGTTGACCAACCTAGGTTAGGAAATACAGATGGCCTTTGTATAGTTCCTGTCAGAGATAATGAGGTGCAAGTTTCATCAATATTGCCAGGTAACTCCTTTTGTCCGAGGGTCACAGACAGACACAGATTCAGTCCAGTTTTTAAAGTTTTAGAAATAGCCATGAGGATATCTATATATAATTTATAAAAATATAGAGTGTGAAGGCTTAGTCCTTTCATATCACCCTATGCTCCACCCTTCCCCACTGACTCTGCTTCCCTTGCCCAGCCTCCGTGTGCTTGGACTACTGGCATCCGATCTGAATCAAGAGGCTGACGTTTATGAGCAAGCCCCAAGAAGGATAAAGCAGTGGCTACTTACTCCCCTCCTCCTCTCTCTCCTCTGTCCCCTCACCCCCTCCACCTCTGTCCCCTTTCCACCTCTACCCCCTCCTTCCCCCACTTCCCTCTCTACCTCTCTCCCCTCTTTCCCTCCCCCTCTCTCCCCACGCCATCTCTCCCCTCCCCGTTCCTCTCCCTTCCTCCCCTCTCCCCTCCCCCCTCTGTTCCTTCTCTCCCTTCCCAATCACCCCCTCTTGCCAGACTCTCCATCCACTCTCGTCCTCTTTCCCTTCCCCTCTTTCTTGCCACCTCTCTCCCCTCCCACTCTTTCCCCTGTCCCCTCTCTCCTCTCTTCCCCCCTCTCTCCCCTCTTCCTCCCTCTCTCCCCTCCCCATCCATCTCTCCCCTCCTCTTCCTCCTCCCCCTGTTCCCTCTCTTCCTTCCCCATCACACCCTCTCCCCAGTCTCTCTCACTTCTCTTCCGCTCTTTCCCTCCCCCTCATTCACTCCCCTTCTTTCCTGTCCCCTCTCTCCCATCCCCACTCTCCCTCCCTCACCCCCTTGCTCCCTCTCCCCCTGTCACTCCTCTCCCCCTTCTCTTCTCTCCCCTCCCCCCATCACCTCTCACTCCCCCTCTCCCCTCTCTCCCACCCCTCTACCCCCTCTTTCCCTCCTCCTAGCCACTCTTTCCCTCCCCCTCAACACCTTACCCTCCCCATCTCGCCCTCCCCTTCACCCCATCTCCCTCTCCTCTTCACCCTCTCCCATCACTACCCATTCCTCTTTCCCCTATCCCCCTCTCTCCTCACCCCTCTCCCCCTTACTCCTCTCCCCTCTCGTCCTTCTCTCCCCTCCTCTCCCCTCCTCCCCTTCTCCCCTCTCCCCTCCCCACCTCTACCCCCTCCCCTTCCCCCACTCAACACTTCCCCCTCCCTCCCTCCCCCTCTTCTCTCCAACTCTCTCCCCTATTTCCCTACCCCTCTCTTCCCTTGCCCTCTCCCCCTCTCCCCTCTCCCTGACTCCACTCTCCCCCTCCTTCTCTCCCCTCCATATCCCTCTCGCCCCTCCTCTTTCCCCACCCCCTCTCTCTCCTCTGCTCCCTCTCTCCCTTCCCATCACGCCCTCTCTCCAGTCTTCCCCACCACTCCCCCTCTTTCCCTTCCCTTCTTTCCTGCCCCCTCTCTCCCCTCCCCCTCTCCCATCTTGCTCCCCCTCCTCCTGTCGCCACTTCCCCCTCCTCTTCTCTCCCCTCTCCCTCTCTCCCCGGTTGCCTCGCTCACCCTCTCTTCCCTCTCTCCCACTCCTCTCCCCTCTTCCCCCTCCCCCTCCTACTCTACCCCCTCTTTCCCTCCCCCCAACCACTCTTTCTCTCCCCCAACACCTCATCCTCCCCAATCACCCCCTTCCCTTCATCCCATCTCCCTCTCCCCCTCACCCTCTCCCAGTCACCACCCTCTCCCTCTTCCCCACTGTCTCCCTTCCCTCACACCTCTCCCCCTTGCCCCCTCCCCTCTCACCCTCACCCTCTGCCCTCCCCCTCTCACCCTCACCCTCTGCCCTCCCCCTGTTCTCTCTCCCCCTCTTCCTCCCTCTCTCCCCTCCCTGTTCCTCTCTCCCTCCTTCTTCTCTTCCCATCACCCCCTCTCCCCAGTCTCTCCCATCACTCTCCCTCTCTTTTCCACCCTCCTTTCACTCCCCCTCTTTCCTTCCCCCCTCCTCTCTACCCCCTTGCGCCCCCTCCCCGTCACCACTCTCCCCCTCATCTTCTCTCCCCTCTCTGCCTTGTGGCCTTGCTCACTCCCCCTCATCCCCTCTCTCCCAACCCTCTCCCCCTTTTTCCCTCCCCCTCTGCGCCTTCTTTTCCTCCGCTTGGCCACTCATTCCCTCCCCCTCAACACATCACCCTCCCCCTCTCCCCATCTCCCCACCTTCCCTTCACCCCATTTCCACCTCCCCCTCATTCCCCTGTCCCTCTCCCCCTCACCCCCTCCCCTCCCTTCCCCTCTCTCCCATCTCTCTCTCTCCCCTCTCTCTCTCATCTCCCTTCTTTGTCTTTCCCTCCCTTGTCCCCTTTCCACCTTTGCTCTCTGCTCTCTCTTTCCCCCACTCTCCCTCTAACCCCTTTCTCTTCCCTCTCCCTCCCCCTCTCCCCATCCCTTCTTTCTCCTCTTCCTTGCCCTCCTCCTCTCTCCTCCCCTCTCCCCTCTGTTCCCTCTCTCCCTCCCTATCACCCCCTCTCCCCAGTCTCTCCCAGCCCTCTCCCCTCTTTCCCTCCTCCTCTTGCCTCCTGCTCTACCCCCTCTTTCCTTCCATAAGTGACTCTTTCTCTCCCCTTCCCCATCCCCCTCCCCCACTACCCCCTCTCCCACAGTCCCTCTCCCACTAACCCCCTCTTTCCCCTGTCCCCTACCCCAATTCCTCCCCCTAACCCCTCTCCCTCTCTACCTCGTCCCTGCTCTCACCTCTCCCTCCCTTCTCTCTCCACTCCCGACTCTCCCTTCCCTCTCTCCCTCCCTTCTCTCCTCTTGTTCCCCTCCCCCTCCCTCTCTTTCCCCCACTCCCCCTCTATCCCCTTGCTCCACCCTCTCCCCATACCCTCTCTCCCCTCTTCCTTCCTCCTTCTTTCCTCCCCCCTCCCCTTTCCCTCTCTCCTCCCCCTCTCTCTCCCCTTCTCATCTTCCCCCTGTCCTCTCCCTTCCCCTCCTCTCTCCCCCTCTCTCTCCCCCACCTTTCCCCCACCTCTCCCCCTCTCTCCCTCGCTCTCTCCCCCCACCTCTCCCCCCTCCCCCCCAACTCTCCCCCTCTCTCTCTCCCCCTCCTCTCTCTCCCCCCCTCTCTCTCCCCTTCTCATCTTCCCCTGTCCTCTCCCTTCCCTGCCTCTTTCTCCCTCTCTCCCCGCACCTCTCCCCCTCTCTCCCCCCCCCAACTCTCCCCTTCCTCTCTCTCCCCCCCAACTCTCCCCTTCTTCTCTCCCTCCCCCTCTCTCCTCCCCACCTCCCCCTCTCTCCCCCCACCTCTCCCCCTCCCTCCTCTCTCTCCCTCTCCTCTCTCTCTCCCCTTCTCCTCTTCCCCCTGTCCTCTCCTTTCCCCCTCCTCTTTCCCCTCTCTCTCCCTCTCCTCTCTCTCTCCCCTTCTCCTCTTCCCCCTGTCCTCTCCTTTCCCCTCCTCTTTCCCCCTCTCTCTCCCACGCCTCCCACGCCTCCCCCGCCCTCCCCGCTGCTTGCAGGCTCGCTGCCAGCCTGCTCTCTGATTGGCTGGCCGGGCGGCCGGGCGGCACGCGCCGCTCCGTGTCCTATAAGAGGCCTCGCGTGCCGCCCTGGCGGGTCACTCACGAGCGCCCAGCGCCTCCTCGGCTCCGGTTACCGGGCAACACCATGGAGACCGTGCTCGAGCAGCTCACCGGCATCGACACCTTACGGCCGCCACCTACTTCGATGATGAAGATTTTTTCACGGAGCAGGCGTCCAGGGATAACCTGGACACGGACGGGTTCCTGGAGCACGACGTGGACTTTCTGAGCGGCCAGATTAGCGAGTATTACAAGGAGAGCAGAGTGGCTCCCGATGCCGAGCACTGCGACTCGGGCATCCTCTCCTTCACATCGTCCTCGTCGCCCTTTTCCTTCGACTGCCCGGACAGCACTTCTGAGGTGTCCCCCCAGCTCAGAGGGATCGAGGGCGCTGCGAAAAGACGCAGGAGGATCCGCTCAGAAGTTGAAATGCAGCACCTTCGGCAAGCTGCAAATGTCCGGGAGCGCAGACGCATGCAGTCCATTAACGATGCATTTGAAGGTCTCCGAACTCACATACCAACGCTACCTTATGAAAAACGACTTTCAAAAGTTGATACCCTCCGACTGGCAATCGGTTACATTAACTTCTTAACAGAGCTTGTTCAATCCGACATGCCTTTAAGAAACCCAAACAGCGATTCTGCAATCCAACCTAAAAAAGTCATCATCTGTCATAGAGGTGCAAGTAAGTGCATCTGATGTGTTTCAACACTGCAGCACGTTTGTAAATTGTTGGC